>NC_136859.1:26803964-27458964 GCF_951799975.1 Gobius niger
TTGTGAAATATGAAATCACGTAGACAGGCCTGTTTTAGTGAAGGCTGTTCGTTCTCTCCTCCAGCAACGCAGTCCGCACTTTGGTCTGTCTAGCCCTCGTCTAGCCCGGTTGTGCCCAGTCGACACAGTTAAACAAGCCATCGTACCATGTTGCAATGTTCAGGTCGCAAAAACTGATCCCAAAATCCATTACCTTAAAGGAACAGGCCACCGTTTTTGCATACTGAGATATGTTCTTACCTTAGCTTAGACGAGTTGATGCGTACCTGTCTGGTCTTTACGCGTGCGCTCAGTCACGCAAAAATACAAAGTATTTTATTAGCATTTAGCCTCTCCTCCTCTCCTCTATTGATCCAAATGGGGGTGAAGCAACCAAGCGCTTCCATGTTTCCCCCATTAAAATGTGAAGTCAAAATGCTCCCCTTGTATTATTACGCCTTACAATATTGTACCCCTTTTCATCCGCTGAGAAAATCGACATGTTTAATTTTGAGTAACTATACTTGGATTGTGTAAACGCTCACGTAACAGTATTTAAATAGGGAAAACATGGAAGAGCTTGGTCGCTTGGTTAGCCTCTCCATGAGGTTAGCCTCTCCATGAGGTTAGCAGGTACGCATCAACTCGTCTAAGCTCAGGTAAGAAAATTTCTAAGTAAGCAAAAACGGTGGCCTATTCCTCTAAAAAGCTGTTACTTAAGTTGGAAAGTCTGTTTTGGACAATGCTAACAACTGGACCAATGTCGACACCAACACATACGTCTAACAATCATTTATTAAAAAGTGATAGAAACTTGACCTTTGAACAAACACTTGATGCTTTATGAATTTGATTGAAGGAACTACATGTGACTACTTTCATGTGCTTGTTCACTTCCATGCTGTGTTCTCCCTGGCTGACCTGGGATCAGCAGGGTGTAGTTCTAGACAGAGGCTCAGATAGGGGTAACAGAGAGAGAGAAGGGGGAGGGTGCACTCTCTGACCGCACCAGTGTCTTATCTTGTCCTCTCTTCTGCTTATCTCATACACATGTCCCATGCAAGTTACAAGTCTGCTGGACTGACATATTTTCTAATTTGAATGCTTAAGACAAACAAAGTTCTTCTATACATGAAGTATATTTTGTTGTCAAACTGTCAGAAAGCAGGCTTCTTCACTCTGAGGTTGACCAAAGCTGAACTTTGATTTATTTTTCTGTTGGTAAAGCAGACAGGTGCATGAATCATTTACATGTCCTGGATAGAACGACATCAGAATATACCTCTGACACTGTACAGTGATATACTCACTTGTCATTTAGCTGATATAGACATTGCTCCTAGGCTAACATCTTGTTAGTCTATAACAAAATGATTTATGTGTTTTTTTAATTTGTGTGTCTGTTTGTGAAGGTATATCTAACTGTAAAAGTACCAGGCCTAAACAATATTACAATAAACCAAATGTATTTTATTAAAAATCCAAATATTACTTGAAATAGCTCAAATTATTATTTTCTCTGTATTGTCATTCAGCTCTCCTCCATTTTTTTTTTTACAGGTGGACTTATTACTCATTTTGAGGACCCAGCGCTGGAACAAGGACTAAGGAGTTTCAAACAGTACAGATTGGAGGACCGCTGAATAAATTAAGTTTGCTGGAGTCAGCGATGGTATTATGGTGGTGTCTGGGGTGAGTAACAGCATCCATTGTTGTTGTTGTTGCCCGTGTGCTGTACTGTGTGAGTCATTGGCTAGTTTAACTGTGTGGGCGACGTAATAGTGAAATTTAAAGCTTGTTGCTGTTTGCGCTGCCTTCTGCGCGTCCCAACAGGTAGACTCAGGGCAGGGGGCAGAGAAAGGCCGCCTTGGCATCTTTTACATATCAGTGTATGAGTGTGTGAAGGCCTCGGGGCACGGCACGACACTGATTGACTGTGACATTGAAATGTTGGAAAATGTCAGTTTCATCTTTTTGTTAAGGCTGCACTTCCTGAATTACCTGTTATTAAACCGTGCAAGTCAGAGGTAGTTGAGGAAAATCTCTTCGCTGCTCCCTAAATGCATTTCTCGCTCTCAAAGACCCTCCTGCAGTGTTCACTTGAGTTAATCAGAAGCACGTCTTAACCCAGGTTCATAGCGAGACAATGTTCAGACGTGAACAGGGCCGACCGGCAATGCTAACACTGTGCTAATTTAGCCTCTGACTTGGTTCACATTGGAGGACAATGCGTTATGTTTTGAAACACATGGTCTCTTTTTCTGCGATTACAATGTAGATCTATAGTACAAAAATAAGTTTTCTCCACTGCAAGATAATTATTTTATTACCACAGCTCTAATGAACCACCAAAGCTTTGTTTATTAGGGAAATTAAGTTTGAACCGTACAAGCCAGACTGAGGCCTTGTCCATACGAAGTCAAGCTGAGGACCAAACGCAAAGATATTTTATCAATCCAGTGTATCGTCCATACAAGCCTCACGTTTTGGGGGTCTGTAAACGAACATTTTCCAAACTAGGTCCCAGAGTGGAAAGATCTCAAAATGCCGTTTACGTGGCTCCATTGTTACAACGTCTCCACAACTTTGACTAAAACGATGACACCACAGTGGTGTCTGTTATCCATAATCTACTGACCTTATAATGAGTTTTACTCATGGACCTATGATGGTTTTACTCCGCTCCTCTTTGCTCCACTGCAGTCCGTAGTAGAAAAACATGGAAGAGTCAGTCTGTGTTTTTGGACTGACAGTAAAAGTCCGGTCAGTGACAGTGACTCTTTTAGTCCCGTTACGTCTAAAGAATAAACTCGCCTCCTCATCTCTTCTGTAGATCATAAATCCTTGAATCAGTTTAATTTTCACTGTTTACATTCCACTAAAGTGTACGCATGTGCCCTCTACATCTTGTTCTATTATCAGTGTTAGCGTCACAGCGCCTCACACAGGCCTGGAAGATAAATTGCTCCGTTTTCACAGACCTGAGTCGACCCATGTGGACGCACACATTTACTGAGCTGGCTTCGTGCTTACAAAGAAAGTTTCTGAAAACATAAGGGTTTTGTCTTCGTGTGGATATAGCCTGAGAGATCACAAAATCTGAGAGATCAAAGTTATAGGGCCGAGGGTTCTCTGACCTCATAAAACCACCAAATCTAAGTGGAGTAGATTATGTCTAAACTGGATGTAAACCAGGTCTAAATCAGAAAACTACAGCTGTAAAGCACAGATTAAATTATTTGTAATAAAACATGATAAAGTCTAAAGTTGCAGATGACCCCGTGCACCACCTAAACAACAGTGGTACATGCACCACAGTTTAAGAACCACTGAAATAGGAAAGTAATCCTGGCTTTTTCGACATGAGTAAAGCATTCATTGCAAACTAACAATAAACTTAATATGACTATATGGCAAAGGTTTTCTGTTTTCTATTTTCTCCTCAGTATCTTCTTGAATCTGGGCTGCAATAACCCGGGATGAGCCCAGAGTGGATGGTGGATAAGCCTCTAGCCCTCTGGCTTAGGTCCCCACCCCCATCTCTCTTTCTGCCTTAGTCTTTTCCTCTGTCTCCTTCTCAAACAGGCATGCATACAAACACACTCAGTCCCAAAGCACTACAGCCCTTTGCCAATTTAATAAAGAGGGACTTTGTCATGCATATCTCTCCCACTGCTTCCTGGCCCCAGTGACAACAAGTGTGGGTGAGTGGAAAAACAGGAAACACACTCAGATGGATAGGGCTGTACAGGCAGAACTTAGTGGGTAGTCGGCGAAGAGACGTGTGTCCATGTAAAAGCAGCATATGTGCTAAAAGACATGAGCGGGACAGGGAATGCACCCATTCAGGACAAAGGACCAAGGGCTGCAGTTGTCAGCTGTACCTTAGGTCAATCCCGGGAAGACCTACCGGGTAGAGATGAGTTCAACCAGTCAAATACATGTGAAAAACAACCCCAAACAAGTTTACATTGATTGAAAAACTTGCTGATGTTGCAAAATGCCGGCGAGAAAACAAAAAGGGGTAATAATGATTTGCGGAGAAGGCACAGATGAATTATTTTGCAGTAGTCTGTTAAAAGGACAGGTGTGGAGTTGTAATGTTTGAATCACTATTTCAGCTTTATAGGCTTATTACTGCTTCATAGGTTAGCTTAAATATTTTTATTTGGGTCATGGCTTGTTGTCATAGGGGTGATGGTATGTCCTGATGCCACACCAATTGAGAACCATTGCTCTGAAATTCAACGTAAATTCCACTACTAATTTCAAAGCTTCACTGAGTCCATTCCCAAACTTTATTGACTTATACTTTTCTTCCTTCTGACTTATGTTTGTATAACTCACTGTGTGTCCTTGAAGCCTTATTGACATCTCAAAGCTAATTCAATCGCACTCCAACTTCAACAGTAGGCTACGTTTTGGTGCAAATAGTTGGGTTTCTTGAAATGCAATAAATAATTGAACTCAATGAAAATTTGATCGCACTTTGTTATCCCCCCGTCATAATGACACTGTCCACTTTTTACGCGCGTGCTATGTTTTCCCTCATTCACCCACCGCTTTCCATCCTAATTATTTTGCTTCTGTCAGAGATGTTGTAACCAAACTGCCTGAATGCTAACTGTCTGCCCAAACACATTTGCGCGGGGAGTGAGTCATTTGGTAAATATAGGGAACGACAGCGCTGACTTTCAATTTGGCCTCAGCTGTTTAGCAGTCGACTTGGGGCGCACAAACAGGCACCGTGATAGACAGACGCACGCGCACGGACGTCAAGAGATTGGAGAGAGACGTTTGAATTCAGCACTGCATATGGTGCGAGGGAGATGGATTGGCGAACGCAGCGTGACATCGAACCTTGCATTGAAAATAGGTCATATCATAGGTTGTGCCACCGCCGCGAGTGTCATTGCATCAGTGTGTCTGTAGATGAGACCTGCTTTCTGCTCGACAGCTATAAAAAAGGGTCCCCAGATGGAAATCGCATGCCTGGGACAATACAGTGTCAACAACAATACGAAGACACTGAGAGAGAGAGAGAGAGAGAGAGAGAGAGAGAGAGAGAGAGAGAGAGAGAGAGAGAGAGAGAGAGAGAGTGATTGCATGTTTGTGTGTTTTTGCATTTGCCTTCGAGCTTGACCAGGCAGTTTGACTGGTCCAGTTTCTGTGGGACTTGACTCTTACAGATCAGTTTCCAGGAAAAAAAAAAAAAAAGAAATCCCGGGCCCAGTAACATCTTCCACTGGACCTTTTCAAACCACACAGTTTGTTCACATTATTATCACATTATTAAGATAAAATTCTGTCTTCGTCTCTGCTTTTTAGTCCATTTCACCCGACATTCAGCAGCCAACAAATGGTCAGTCAATCAACTTTTCAAACTAATGGTGCTCAAGCTGCCTCACAGAATGATACAAAAAAAAAATTAAATGAAGTCTGAAAAGTGTTCTTTGAAAAGGGTTTAGGATCAGAAACTGCCAACGTTTTTTTTTTTTAAACATTCTGTCCACACTTGTATCATTCACAGTGTTTACCCATTAGGAGATATTTGGAAAAATCTTGTCAAAGAAGGCAAGACTTGGGGGAAGACTTCGCAACTCACAACATTCTTTTCTCCAAACTCCAGCAGCTGGTCTCCTCCCTGTCCACACATTTATGACTGGGCCTACAGAATGCTAAACATTTCCCTGCCCCAACCTTCTGAACATGCTGCTGACATCAACGTCAACCTGTGCTTTTTAAGAAAGTATGCTGTTTTGTTTTCCGCTTGTGCTCTTCGTAGGTTCGGATTTGCCTCATAGTATGTCGTGGTCCAATTTTGAGTTTGTATGGATTCATACCACACATTTTTCTTCACAATTGATAGTTGTATCCCCATCCCAACATTTTGTATGGATTCAAACACCCGCTCAGACTCCAGAAGTTCTTTTTTCTTATAGACCTTTTAAAATATCAAGTAATTCCGAATATATAAAACATAGACTGATTCTCTGGCAGACTGGCTCAGTATAGAGAAAAACATGCTAAAAACAATACCTTCCTCCTAGTAGAGGTGTCACAAGAGGTGCATGCAGGAAACAAAAAAGGGACAAATGAGGAGGTATCCGGGCAAGACTCACAGCTAAGCTACACATTACTACTATCCCTACTATTGTTCTGGCTAATAGACGTTCAATGGAGAATAAAACGATTAACTGCTAAGCTCTTCCCAGAAGGCGGTGAAAGACTGTTGTGGAGCGGAGGGAGCTGTGCAGGAAGAAGAGGAAGGAGGAGGTGGAGCTGACCAGTGCAGGACACCACGCTCTGAAAAAGTGACAGAGGATCACGCAGCCAGCCAGGTTTCCTCCGGGTGCTAAGGTTTCCCCACCCTCCAAAAACATGTTGGTCAGGTACTGTTGAGGGCACGGCATTATACAATTTATCGCAGACCAAAGCAAGAAGCTAGCATAAGGTCACACGACGGCCACATGCCCTGGTGAGCCCTGTACGTGCAATGTTTGTTTTGTGAGAGGTGTGGAGTGTCACCTCATGCTCCAGCCCCAAACCAGCCACCAACCCGACTCCTCCTGACATCTGCGAGTCAATTAGCTGACTGAACAGAAAACATCCCTTCCCCCTCCCTCCCTCCCTCTCTCCCATCCTCCAACCAAACAACTCCGGCGCAGCCTGGTAGGTAGCATACGCACAGCCGCTCCTGCCTACTCTGCCCTGCCTGGCGCTATAGGCTGCTTGAGTTGTGGGGGGATGGGCGGCTCGGTGCGCTCCATTCTAGCCAGGGCCAAGGGGAAGACAGGGAAGCGAGAGAGGAGGGAGGTAGCAGTGGGGGTGATGAGGTTGGATGTCAAGAATGTGGCTCATGGTCTGCTCTTTTGTGTGTTTTGAGCAGGATGAATAGAGGCATGGCGGGCCGGGCTGCGAGTTGGCTGCGGCTGGATCCCTGTTGACTTGTGGGTTGGGAAAAAGCCTCAAGGCCCTGAACTAGTGCTCTTGAAATGAGACAGCGTGATAATAAGGGCTGCCGGCTGAGCAACCTAAACGCCCACTATGTATAGACAGAACTATTTAAAGTGCTGTAACCTACATGGCTCATGCTTGTCTCAATATGGCTTTATTGAGTCTATATGCAAATGTATCAATGTTTGCAGCTTTCAATGTGAATTGAAAAGAAAAAAAGTTATTCTTTAGGTCAGCACTCAGAATGTCCAGTTTATCAAATTGAAAATGTAGAAAATGTAAACAATAGCAGACAACAAATAAAAAGAAAAGGCTATTGAATATCAGTTTTCAAGAAACTGCAGTTACTTTTGAGTTGTAGACCTTTTTCAAATGGTCTCCAACTCAGCCTAGTCCAGATTCTTTTTTGTGACTTAAATTTTATTTAACTTTCTTTCTTTTACAGTATTTTTCTTTTCAGAATGGGTTTCCAAAAAAACAAAAGGAGGGGGGGCAGGGGAGAAAAGAGTAACACAAATACCATGCACACATCCACACACACACATACATACACACACACACACACACACATTCACAGGCGCACATCCATAGCAAAACATAAAATAATTCCAAAAGTAGTAACCAATCAGAACTAACAATGACAGAAAAAGTAAAAAATAAAAATAATAATAATAGTAAATCCATCAAGACAAAAAAAAAGTAGTCAAGGAATAAATCCATTAACATACATAATAGATAATATAGATAAAGGTTGACAATAAAAGAGATCATATAAATGAATAAAGTAATAAAGACCAAAAAAGAATTTAAAAAATACACAAAAAACAATATAACAATTACAAATATTTGTAAAAAAAATAAAAAAATAAATTAAAAAAAATTATTCCCAGGGGAGGAGTCCAGATACAAATAGGCATTGTTTATCCACACATCTCAACTAAAAAAAATATATATATATACATATACACACATATATATATATGTATATATATATATATACACATGTAATTGAATTTTGAAAAAAAACGACAAGATCGGCAAAAAGGGACTAAAAAAAAAAAATAAAAAAATAAATAAACAAGTACTAAGAAAAAAATAAAAATAAATTCGGAGCAGGCACAGTGCAAGAAAAAAAGGGCAAACGATGCTACAAAAAAGAGTGATAAGAACGCAAGGGGATTAAGAAAATAAAAAACATTTTTTTTTTAATATGTTATCAATTTTGCAACTTTAAACGAGGTCTTACACTGGCCTGGCTCAAGAAGCTTCCAGACCTGGGCAAAGGTGGACTGGAGAGGATGCCAAAATAGTTTATTCAAGAGACAAACTGTTAATTCCTGTAGTAGTTTAGTTCATTACTGAACGTAAAGTGCAGCCGTAATCTAGTATTTATCTATCAGTTCTTTTCATTTATTTATCTGTCATGGTTCAGTAGTATCACTAAGTCTGCTGCCAGCATCGAATATCTGACTAGCCCTAGTCAAGTGCCACATTCGGATATTAAACAGCACTCAGTTACTGCTGATGTCCAATGTACATATAATATTTTCTCCATTTGTCCTCGTATTCATTCCATTTATCATTTATCCTGTAGAAAAGTTGTTCATATGTAGCCACACGTCCTAATTCGCAAAACCAATCTTTAAAGGGAACATTTCTGGGATTTTTCCAATCCCTTAACAAAACCTGTCTACCTATCATTAATGCCGTCTGGATGAATTGTGCGTTTTGGCAGGACTCTACAACGGCCGGATCTCCAAGCACGTAGAGCCTAGGAGAAAACTCAAAGATATCTCCTGTAATTTCCTCAATACAACTGTGAATTTTATTCCAATAATCCTGAATTTTGGAGCATTGCCACAATGCATGGAGCAGTGTGCCATCTAAGCTTTGGCATTTCCAACAGTTTGGAGTATTTTTAAGGCCAAGCTTATGCAACCGCAATGGTGTCCAATAATATCGATTCATAATTTTAAATTGTATCAGCCTAACCCTCATGTCTCTAGACATTTTTTTAAAATTTTGACAGATTTTTTTCCAGTTCAACTCTGAGAATGTAATCTTTAGGTCCTTCTCCCAAATACTCTTTAAGATGAATGGGAGATTACAATTTTGTTGAATAATTTTGTAGTAGTACTTGGAGACTGAATGATTTGATTGTGCCATTTTAAGTATATCATTGAGCAGGGTAGTTTTGTCTAGTATACCAGATGAGTGGCTTAACACAGAATTCAATGAGTGTCTCAGTTGTAGGTATTGCCAAAAGCAGTTTTGAGGCAGGTGAAACTCCTGCTTTAAGTCTTCAAAAGACTTCAATATGTCGTTTTCGAATAGGTCACCAAAAGTTTTGATACCACTAGCCTAGTCCAGATTCTGAAAATATGTGTTGCTATAGAACACACCTGAATGATTGAGAGTTTCCATAGACATGTGACAGGGTCAAAAAGTCTAACTTTGAATGTGTAAATATACGACCTTAGTCTTAAAAAAAAAAAAAAAAAAAAAAAAAAAAAGTCATGTAGGTCTGAAATTTGAAGTGCATGTTTACCAGCTCCGTTGACGAGTATTTTAAAAATACTGAATGCTTGAGTTTTAGGTATGGATTATAGCGAGGTGAGGGCCAGATAGTC
Source organism: Gobius niger (assembly GCF_951799975.1). Taxonomy (NCBI): domain Eukaryota; kingdom Metazoa; phylum Chordata; class Actinopteri; order Gobiiformes; family Gobiidae; genus Gobius; species Gobius niger. Next base: position 26,813,531 of record NC_136859.1, read on the forward strand.
TAATGCACAATGCTTGGAAACAGCTGTTCATTGAGCGGCGTTGTTAGCCATGATTAGCATTGCCTTGATTCTTTTTACTTCAGTGGATCCTTTTTACCTTTTGGAGGCAGTTGTCACTGAGTCACAAGATCAGAACACTGCACAGTGGAAGCAATGAAAGCATTTTATAGATTCAGGTGTTAAAATGGTCTGAAACATTGCAAGTGTGCAGGAACCTGCTGCCATTACTGACTCATGTCACATGTATCAATTCAATAATAACATCAGAGAAAATGTTTAATGAAATTGTAAATAAGAAAAAAAAAGTTGATTATATACTTAATTCATTAATACGATTATTTCACATACTTTATTTCAAGTTTCAGGTGACTTGACTATTGTCAATTCTACCACATGTAAAGCACATACAGAGAATTGAAAATGTGGGACAACGGATGCAAATTAGCCAATGGCTACAATCCGGTGTGGTGTGTTAATAAACAAATAAATACAATGATTTATGATGATGGAACTGAAGAGGCTGTCTGAAGCGTCCGAGATAACGCAGTTCATGCTGGAAAGCCAGCCGAATGGGCACTGTCCACGTCATTGTTGTTGCGCCGTGACTCCATAAGCCAATAAACACAATTGTCTTGAAATCCAAAGAGCATTGGCCAATACAAGAGCAGCACTCTTACAGATTTATAAGAGACAGGAATTTATTTTTTCTATGCGATATTTTTTTCAGTAATTGCTTTCTCAATACTTGTGTTTTATCTCAAGAATCTCTTTATTCCCCTCATATCCAAACACTTATTGTTTGTTAATCTGACATGGGGGGTTTCTATTTTGTTCCTATAGTATGTACACCCACAGTTCCCCTCCCCACTCGTCCCCTATGCCCTCCACCTCCTCAGGCTAGCACTATGGAAATGCGCTCTAGTCACATTGCTAATTATTTAAGAGTCGTCATCTCATTAACAGTGCTAGGGAGATAATGAATGATTAATAGGTCATATTCCACATCACGGCTTCGCTCTCCCTCCATGCTTGTGATGGGATTCCTGGTCCTTTAATGGGGGGCAAATCTTTAGGTGTAGTTTTAATTTCCAGGAGCCGCTCAAACGACTGGCTCATGTTTGTATTATTTTTTTTATTTGTGTCACAAGAGGCGCCACAGGAAACAAAAAAAGGGACAAACGAGGAGGTATCTGGGCAAGACTCACAGCTAAGCCACACATACTTTCTATCCCTACTATTGTTCTGGCTAATGGCTAACTGCTAAGCTCTTCCCAGAAGATGGTGAAAGACTGTTGTGGAGCGGAGGAAGAGGAAGGAGGAGGTGCTGACCAGTGCAGGACACCATGCTCTGAAACAGGGACAAACCCAGGAGGCGCTGCACTCTTTCAGGGGACCAGAGGAGAAGGCAGCCAGCCAGGTTTCCTCCGGGTGCAACGGTTTCCTCAAGCTCCAAAAACATGTTGGTCAGGTACTTTTGAGGACACAGCATTAACTTGTTTGTTGTGGTACCTATTTATTCCTAACTCCAACACATTATAGCATCGAGATTCTTTGCGGTATTGAGTTTTTCAGCAGGTTTTTATAAAGCAGAGAAACATGGTAATATTGACAAGTACGTCCAGATTCATGATCGCTCATAATATGTCGTCTCTTTTTTTCCACAAATGTCAGCAAACACAGTATGCTCAACAGGGGAAATTGCACTCTTCAGTACAAAAAATGGGTACAACCCCTTTATAATTACTCAAACTTACAGCAGGATCAGGTATGTGGCGAGACCGCTCACAGTGAAGACACCTTTTATGTGTTTTCACATTATGTGGCTTTTAAAAGATCTGGCTCGGTCATGAGCGTCACATCACTACCCTCTGCTTTTCACCAGGAACTTGTCAAACAGGTTCTGCTGGGTCTTGATGTCCGTTTAAGCATGTGCACTGTCCCCCTCGCCCTACACCACCCTCCTCCCCCTTCCTCCCCCCTGACGCATGTTCCTCGAGGTAACTGGAGATGCAGAGAGTGGCTGTGAGGCAGGAAGTGTAGCGGAGGAGACATGATTAGTGTTTGTGTCGACAATGATCACCTCGGGCAAGTAAATGCTGAAGAATGGAGGTGATGGCGGTGGGGGCGCCTGGAAAATGTAAGGCTGCTGGGATCATGGAGTGCACCGTAGATGGCATGGACGATCGAGAGTGGGTCAGCAGCTGACACATCACAAACACATGCATGGCCTTTTATTGGGTCTTCATTGGAGTTGACAAGGAACATGACAGCAGTGTAATTGCGGTTATTTCTGACACAAAGTGATGATAAAGAGCTATTGTCAATCAAGTCTCATGTTTCATGATTAAATGTGGCCCATTTTATAACTGCATTTATGCATTGGCAAAAATTAAGTGGTTTTCTGGTTAGGACATAATATATAATCCAGTCGGGGCTTCATTTAGGACTATTTAACACCCATTTATTCTGGATTTGATCTTAAACATAAGCCTGGCGGTACTATAAGGTAATACTGAAAATCAACAATAAGACGGCAATCGACCAACAAAATAGACAAGCAAAATAATGTCCGAATCTCCTAACTGTCCACGTTCACAGAGCCGGTGCTGGCCCTTCTGGGGCCCTAAGCAAAAATCCACACGGGGGCCCATGGTTATTCGACGAAGAGCAAATTCATTTATGTTCAAAAACAGTTCCACTGTGCAGTAGTGCAGGGTAGAAGTGGAACATAATGACCTCAATTCAGGCTAACCATAACCACTAAGCCACTGTCCGACTGGGATTTAGGACTACTACTAGTCTATTTCCCAACTTTTTAAAATGATAAATGGCAAATGGTTCCATTCTCTCACCTCTGGTCTCTGGTCCCTGGCCCACAGTTTGGGAACCGCTGATTTAAAGGAATAGGCCACCATTTTTACGTACTGAGATATGCTCTTACCTCACTTTAGCCAAGTTAATATATCCCCGTCTGGTCTTTGTCCGTGCGCTCTGTCAGGCAAACGGAGCACATACGCAGCCTCTCCCACATGTCACATAGCTCCAAAAAAGCTCACGATAGAAGCTACTAAGCTCTTCCACGTGTTCCCTATTTAAATAAAGTTACGTGAAGTGTTTTCATGCGAAGTATATTTACACAGAAATGTAGCATGTCGATTTTATAAGCAAATAAAAAGGGGTACTATATTGTGAGGCGTAATGATACGAGGAGCACAGCGTCCGCGCAGTAACTCCTAAAGACTTCCCCCGCTCACTTCCGTCAATAACCTTTAGGAGTTACTGCGCGGACGTTTTGCTCCTCGTATCATTACGCCTCACAATATAGTCCCCCTTTTTATTTGCTTATAAAATCGACATGCTACATTTCTGTGTAAATATACTTCGCATGAAAACACTTCACGTAACTTTATTTAAATAGGGAACACGTGGAAGAGCTTGGTAGCTTCTATCGTGAGCTTTTTTGGAGCTATGTGACATGTGGGAGAGGCTGCGTATGTGCTCCGTTTGCCTGACAGAGCGCACGGACAAAGACCAGACGGGGATATATTAACTTGGCTAAAGTGAGGTAAGAGCATATCTCAGTATATAAAAACGGTGGCCTATTCCTTTAAATCTAACACCTGCACCTGACGGTTATTTATGTCTGACCACTGAGAATTATGTCTGACCACAGAATAGCCTGTGAGTTGCCCAACTCAGTTTAGACTGTGCACATTCAAAGAACCAGAGTTACTGTAAGTAACTGCTTGATGAATCAGTGAAACAACACTGTAGTTTGACTGAGATGCGGGGCCCTTGCATAGTTTGCCTATAGGAAAAACCGGCTCTGCATGTTCAAGCAGCACATTGATAATTGACCCTCCTTTTTTGGCAAGGAATATAGGACTAGGATTGTTTTGAAGAGATTTTGTCAGATAGAGAACCAAAATGTGAATTTGCTTTGAAGCTAAACTGACGTCATTGCGATCCCTTTGATACTCAGTGCTCCTGTTGTTCTGGAATTACTTTGCAACATTTAGAGAAAAAAGGATGGATTGTGCACAAACCTTTTTTTGTCCATAAGTCACAGGACCAAATGTCAAGATAAAGTTAATGACAAAGTATTTCTATAATAAACCTCAAAACGCACTCACCTACTCCAGCCCTTAAGCTACGCAGGGCCCTTTTCAAACAAAATTAATTGAGACTAATTAGTGAGCTACACATGATGGATATCATATAGGCGGCATGTAATTATACTGCATCAGGAGACATGTGCCCGAAAAGACAAATTACAACATAAGCACTCCTACACATAAAGCTTGTTTGTGTACAATAAACACAGCTTTGTTTTGTTTCAGTCTGAAAGTGGCCGCAGCACAACCATATGACCACATTGAGCTTAATGTACTCACTTATTTATTCACTGTTAAATGTTTAATGTTAACTAAAGTTACTGTTGCTTTGCAGAACACGCCGGGCTTGTAGCTGATTAAGCCGCACAGCTGGAATTCTCAACCTTTGTCCGAGTTTGCATGCATGAGAGAGGACTGAACAGCTTTCTGGCCGGCGCTGACGGCGCATTCATGGAGACTGGGAATTTGCAAGTGTTGCTATAGTGTTTTGGAAAAAAGTGTACATAGCAGTTTTAAAATATTAATCTTTTAAAACTTTGCAAAATGAAACACAAATCAGGCCTCCCTCTCCACTTGCCAACGCGCTGCAGCGGAGAGATACAAAAATATGAAAACAAAACAATCTAAAACCGAGATATTGTTGCCAAGAATATATGTGTCCTTGGCGCAGCTAGTTGTGGGTAAAGCTGCTATTGCTGCTCATGTACATTTTAACACTGTTCCAACTTCAGCATCATGGGTTTTGCTGTATGTCTCTCCCAGGTCTTTAGCCCCTTGCCTCTGCACTGTCCAATCCAATAAAGCTTGCATTGAGTTGCTTTGTGTACGAAATGCGCGGTATGAATAAAGTTGCTTTGCCTTGCATTACAGGACCAACAAGTCTTTGGAGAAAAAAAGATTCTTAGATGCTGCTTGTTCACTCATTGTTACCTTATTCATGCTCTAAGGCTACAACTCTATGGCTGTAAACTGTATTCAGTTCAGTTTTACTATAAGCCTATCATTAAAGTTATATAACTAACTATTGTTTGTTTGTGCAGCTGAAAAACAAAACGGTCGATATTCTGTTTTCTTATTTAGCAAGAAATGCCCTTTTTTGCCAGTGTTTTCATCCATAATCCTATATACTCCTATATATAAAAAGCTATAGCTCCTGCCACCATCTAAATATGTCCAAAGAGCCTTGACATACTATATATTTAATGCAAAAAATAAAGCCTCAGCCTTGAAAAAAGCCCAAGAATGTGTAGCGTAGCATGTTTTTTTTGGGGAGTTGGTAAGTCGCGTCCACCCCCACTCAACCAAATCACTATACTTTCACTCTCCCCCACTTATGGCCTCAGGAGCAGCGGTAGTTAGCAGGTCTCGCTCAGTTGGCCGGTCGGTCGCCTGACAAAGTCCTCCATGGGCCTGGTATGTCGGCGTCACACCCTCCCCCCCCCTTTCCCGTGGTATAGCCTTGACTCAGGCTTACTGCCCCTCTCTCAGCTGCTCAGCTCAGCGCTGGCTGTTGATTGGTGGGGAAGACCGAGAAGGAAGCCTCGCTAGTATTTATAGAGACTCTCTCATTTAGCAGAACAATAACAGCCCTCCCCCACACAAAGCAGAGGAGTGAGTGGCAAACTGACTTTTGGTATCTTGTCATCAGGGAAATGAGCTGAGAAGGACACAGATAATGTTGCAGTACATTTGTACTACAGCTATGAAGAAATGCTTAGCGATGAAGGCAATCAGATTACATAATTCAGTTGAAAAGGGTATTTATTAAAAAACACTATATTAATACAAGTGTTTGATATATTTTACTATTTTATTTTACTTTACTTTACAAGCTACTTTTATAGGAACTCCATTCTGTCGGCCGACTTAGCAAAGCCCTGAGTGTTATGTAATTAGTGATTCCAATATGTTATGCAATACTGTAACAGTATTAGCGGTTGCCTATATCTTTATGCCTTGAATACACTGGCACTGTGGGATTACAGTTAGACAAGGATTGTGACAGTGGCCATTAGTTTTATGCAGTATATTAGTAGTTGCCCATTGGGATAAAAAACACAAACAGTCCAGGTCACAGCACTGTCAACTCCCACTCACGGTGCATTCACTGTCGTGTTTGAGTGAGGCGAGGTATTGCATAGTCAAAGGTGCAGTGGGCAGATAATGGCTGGAGCAATGACACAGCTAATGGGGGAAGTGACAGCTATTTAGCATGTGAAAAAAAAAACATGGCCACCCGCTAATGTAGCCCGTTACTTTTCCAAACGAGTCAGCTGATGGGATATGAGGTTTACGCCACAGAAATACAGTCATGAGGCATAAACGCAAACATGCGCCGTCTTTAGGGCGCTGTCACGGTTCTTTCCAAAAGAGGCAAAACATTATTATTAAGCTTAAGTACCGGATACTAATGGAAAACAGTCTAATTTCCTATGCTAATGGTGTTTTGAAAGCATATAACAGAGGCATTGAACTTTTTTTGTTCATCTTATTTTGGTGTTTTATACTTACAGACGAGAGCCTATTCTGCTTATTTTATACAACTAATTCCATTCTTTTATCTTTGACAACACAATTTGTCTTGTGGATCAGTAAAGTTTGTCCAAGTTCATGTCTAAATTGTTTGTTCTAATCCCAACTAAATCCAAGCTTTTCTAACACATATCTAACATCTCACTGCTTCATGTAAGGACATTTCATAGCATAAGAGCAATACTGTCACTGAAACGCAAACAACAACAAATAGATTGCTACTTCACAATCTAAAAAAATATGTTTTATGATTAGATGCAGAGCACACAAGTGTATTTTTTTTCCACACAAATGTCTGCTTTTAGAAATAATAATAAGAAGAGGTTTGCCTCGGAAATGTGCAAATAGAATTTAAATGGAATGAATGAATGATGTCTCAATGATAATAATACTACAACTGAACCAATATCACTGATACTAACTTGGTCCTTTTGTTTAAATATTGATATTTGGCGACAGCAATACCACAGCCTAGCCAACCCCGCCCACAACTGAGTAGCTAACAACATGTATGGACACACATCCTAAAGCCATTGTGTCATTGTACAGCTTTAGCTTATGGTAAAATACAGTATTCGTGTAGTAGTTTGGACGCCATACGTTTTCAAACCCTTTATGAAGCCCTTCTCTAACATAATCTTTTCACAGGGTTAATTATGCATTCCACACAGGGCTGGAGACCAAACGTTGCATAAAAATGAAGGTCATCTGCAAATACCCTTACTTCCTCAGAATCCCTCACTTGGTTTTACAAAGAATGGGGCTGGAAGTGAACAAAACAGGACCATCAGTCTTGCAGTCCATTTTAGTGTGTGCCCGGCTCCATGGGGCACTCTCAAAGCCTTGCTCTCTACTGTCAAAGTAACAATGAACAATGGTCAGGGAGGACATAAAGTAAGTTCATGTTTTGGTGCGTGATGTCTCTCAGACATCCTGCCTGGCAGGACTGAGAGCAGAATAAAGATACACTGTCATCTTGAGCAGCAGACCATTGTTATTCAGCTGAGAGCCACCAGCAACAAAAGGACAGAACACTCCACAATGAGGCCTTTAAAGCATTATACCATGAAGGTGTGCTCACAGCAGTTAAGCTCCTGCCTGGAGCTGGCTGGGACAAAAAGAATCCTTCTGTTGCTCTTTTGGCAGATTGGGTCATCTACATTGACTAAACACAAGGCCTGTTTGTTGCCATGGATGATTTGATAAGAAATGCTCTGTGGGCCTCCTTTTTTTTTGGATCAATGAACCATTTATTTTAGAAAACTATGAGATAGTTGCCCAAAAGAACATGCTGTATTTCTATGATGGCTAATGAATATGTCCTACAGAGTGTGCCCTGCATTTTGGACTCTATGAGTAAGTGGGTATTAGCACAGAGCAAAAATGAGCAATGCACACTGCTCTGAAATATCAGTTGATTCTTTGTGTTTGGCCTGAGCAGGTGTGTGAAATGCTCACACCTGGGAGTGGCTTATTGGCACTGGCTGAGAATGGCTGAGCAGGAGCAATGTCAAATGCTGACAAAGCCTGCCAGAGGTTGGCCATTTATGGACAAGTGTGGACAATGATTTGGCTAGTTCCACAAAGTGCTAGTATTCATTTGCAATTGCTGGCGAGAGGCAGTTTTCTTGAATAGGGCAATCAGAGACGTATGCATGCGTACAGCAGAACCACAGACATGCATGCAGTCATGTAGGCATCTGGAGCGCACATCCAGCTCTGCCCCTCTGCCGCTGCAGCCTCTATGTCCTAGAAAAGCAGACTACATTCCACTGCCCCCTCCACACTGCTCAGCCCGCAGCACCCGGGTCACATGGAGCAGCAGTGATCCTGGTCCTGGAGATGAGGCCTAACAGTATTCAGATATACTGTACACGAGACAAGTATCTATCACATATGCACAAAACTATCTATCTATCTATCTATCTATCTATCTATCTATCTATCTATCTATCTATCTATCTATCTATCTATCTATCTATCTATCTATCTATCTATCTATCTATCTATCTATCTATCTATCTATCTATCTATCTATCTATCTATCTATCTATCTATCTATCTATCTATCTATCTATCTATCTATCTATCTCAAAATATAAGTTGTCACTTATAAAAACAAACGAGGTGTCAAAATGATCTTTCAAAAAGAAACAGTGGGAGGAGAGAATTAAAACATGGGACTGTGTCACAACTCCCCAGCAGTTTTTTTTTTTTCTACGCCCATAGACAATGTTACGAGGGGCCAATAGGAACAAAGAAGAGGCTGGACCGAGGCTCCACCTCTCTTCGCCTGCCTTCCTCTGAGCTTTTTAGATGTACATAATCCCTGAGTTGACCCAGAAAATAGGCAGTCGTTTCAAGATCTGATGCGGCAGTCTTTGTGCACACCGTTCTCGCTGAGCATGAAGCGTAACCCAGTGGAATACAGAGCCTAAACAGAGGAGCTTCTCACACAGGACTCTAAAGGACGGAGCCAGAGCGAAGTAGCGCAACTTTGTGGAGACGTAACGGTTTCGGGTAAGTGCATTTACATCGTTTGTGATTGTTGAGCGCAGTCGTGCTGTCGATACGTTATTTCAATTACAAAGCCACATAATCTAAACGGATAGATGTTCTCCGCGTTGTAGAGCGGACTTAATAAAACGAAAGGTGAAAGCAGTCGCGTTTATTGAATGCACTTCTCTGACACAAATGTGGAGATTCAGCTGTTTGGGATGTGTGATGTCAGTGTTCTTTGTTGCAGCCTTACGTGCGTAAAATGTAACTGATGTTTGTTATAGCTGACATGCATCATACATATATGCGATTTGAGCAATAGACTATATGAAAGGCACGTGCACGTTTGTAGTCGTAAATGTCGTCCATGGATTGTCGAATAGAAGAATATTTCCAAACAATGATGTAAACCTGTAATTCCAACCTGGGCGTTCATTCCTTGGCACAAAGAGAAAGAGGATTGAGGGAGACTTAGCACTCCAGTAATGTCTTTTCCAGTATTCGCCCAAAGGAACAAGAAGCTTTTATGTGTTTCCGGGGGTTTAGTGTTTGAATGTCAAGTGAGATAGTGAATTACAGTCTTACAACCCTGCTTTTAGCGGAGATAGACAGAGTCAAGTTGAACCATTCACAAAGAAAACAAAATCGCATTGAATAGGCTCATGGCTGTTATGGTCAGCAGATGGGTTATGCACTGCAGAAGAACATCTCTGTGTTTGTGACCATTGTGCTTGTAGTGTGTAAACATGTTGGTACACATTGTCTTGATCAGTGTCTCTTTGCTTTATACAGGAGGCATGGCAGACCATCTGATGATGCCCATGAATCACAACTCAGCAGGTGGCGGTCTCCACGGTTACAGGATGGGCATGAACGGCGGCCTGCAGGCGGGTCACCAGCAGCATGCTAACCAGCAGGGTATGCGGCCGATGCCCAACGGCCAGATGATGCACTATGGAGGTGGCCAAGCCAACATGGAGAGCGCCATGAGGCAGCGGCAGGCCATGGGCGCACCCATGAACGGACAGATGAACGGAGCTCAGATGGGCCATCATCAGATCACCTCTGGAAATATGATGTACAACGGACAACATCATCCCGGGCAACAGCACCATATGCACCCTCAGCAGCACCCAGGCCAGCACCCACCCCCCTCCCAGCATCCACAGCAGCACCCGCAGCAGCAACAGCAGCAACAGCAGCAGCAGTTCCTGAATGGAGGCATGACGTCCCAGCAGCTCATGGCCAGCATGCAGCTGCAGAAACTCAACACTCAGTACCACGGACACCCACTTGGACCTATGGCAGGGGGTCACATGGGCCCTGCTCAGTACCGCATGAACCCAGCACAACTGGCCAACATGCAGCACATGGCCGGGCCTGCACTGGCGTTAAATGGTATGGACGCAGATATGATCGATGAGGAGGTGCTCACTTCATTAGTGATGGAGCTAGGCCTAGACCGAGTGCAGGAGTTACCCGAACTCTTCTTGGGACAAAATGAGTTTGACTTTATTTCAGACTTTGTGAGCAAACAGCAACCCAGCACAGTCAGCTGCTGAGAGGATCTGCTTTGGCCCTCATGGAGCGAGGAGCATGGATAGTCCTGGGCAGATGAGTGCTCAGTCCTTTTATTTTTGTGAGCACCTTCCTGCGCAAGGCAGCAGCGAGGCACACAGAGGGCAGTCCGGGACGTCCGAAGAGAGACACAGGACAGTGTCTCACTTGTGCTGGAGCCACAGGTGTGAGCTCCAAGCCTGCTTCAGCCCAGTTTTGTGGACTTGAATGTAATAAAATGCCACTTTGAACAATGCTCTGACACTGTGTAGCCCTGGCCTGGACTCCACCTTGATTTACCATACAGTAAAAGGTGTATTTATTTATTTCTATCTGAGAAACAGATTCAAATAACCACTTCTTGGGGTTGGAAGTATTTTATTTTAGTAGGACAAACGCATTGAAGTTTTCATGCCATTATCTGTTGAGTTTAGAATATATTTGTGCGGTAAAAGGAAGACTGGTTAGTCTCTCCTGACCACAATACTTTGTTATCTCATTTCAGTGGGAGTATCATACATAAATGGTTCACTTATGGAAAGTGCTGCCTTTTTAGATGTGATGGTCTCTAAGTCTACTGCTTGTGCTGTACTACGCTACAGAGCTGTAATTCACCATGTTGACACTGTTGTGTTCTATTGGAGATGTAGAACCGCCTTAATTTTACAGATTATTATTTATTGGTTGTTTATATTGTCCCCTGTTTGTGGTCAAGATGGGGGTGTATTCTGTCAGAGGGCTTTGGAGGATCAATAAAGATGGCCTGGATAGAAGTGTGGCCTGCTTTCCCATTCATTGCACTGCTTTCCCCCCAGGCATTCAAAGAGCTCGTTCAGTGCTTAGGTTAACATGTGGGTGTACGGAAACCTCCGCCTGATTTGGAGGCATTTAAACAAATACAATATTCATGTTTCCTGCGCAGGGAAGGGTATGTGCTGCAAATCTCCTGGGTTTTACATGTGCGTTCTTTTCATGATCACATCCAGTGCACTGTGCTACAGATCGCTACGTGATTGACATGCGATAATTGCACATACGTATCTTCAGTGATTATCACAAGAGGAGCTTGTGCTGCTGTGAAATTGAAATGATGACTTTCAGTGGTTTAACCAACAAAAGCTCTTTATAAATGATCAAACCAAAATCTAGGATGATATTATTTAAACTTTAAAAAGTAGTCATGTATGTGTGTTTCATTTTGGATTGAAAATATCAGTAAATCCTACAAAATGTACCAGGATGAAATAATTTTATGTGCATTTGCAATTTGGAACTAAATTATAGGCAGGGATTTTATATTACTTTAATATTGAGAGACTGGGTCAATGTACCATCCGTCTGCTTGTCTGTGTGCGGGGTTTTCATAAATTGTGTAGAGATTAAGACGACTAACGCTCATCTATTGTATTCTAACTCCAACCACAAGAGGTCAGTCAAAGAACCAAGTGAGATTTGGTTCTTTGAATCCGGCGTGGCATGTTTACATGCGTGAGTCCCATGTGTGTCCATTAACATGCACTGTCCTGACCAAATAAACAAAAACATCAATTTAGTCGATTGTTTACCAGCCACAGTAAGGCTGAACAATAGACAAAAGAAATTTGATAACTGTCTGGAGTATTGCAATAACAATACTATTACTAAATTCTGTACAAACACCGTACGCACCATTACATTTACAAAAAAAAATTGTAAATCTTTTTTACATTTTGTCAAAACGACTGATGACTAAAGCTGACCTTTTGCTCATTTTAAAATCCCCATGTTTTTGTTTCATAGACTATTACAAAAACAATTGTAAATCTCTGTTGTGGCATCTATAATTTACTGATAATTTGTTTGTGCAGCTCAGACCATAGAACCTAGTAATGCAGATGACAGTCTTTGCATTATTATTTACATTTCCAAGCATCAGCGTGGCTCCAAACTGGTTGTGTAATGAATGCTAATACCTTGATAAAGATTTAGCAACCCTTCCAAGACGGGCATCACCGTTCCCAACTTTAACTTTGAACAATGTATGCAAATTCCCAACAACTCCTCTCCAGAAAGCAGCAGCCGCTTGCAGAGTAGTAAAACGATTTCCCCCATATGATTGCGTTCATTATGAAATGAGGTTAAAGAGATTCTCCACAGCAGCCCAGTTTTCCGATTGTTTTGTGCCTCGGGGCGACGAAAACGCTTGATTGAGGTCATGTTGGGAATGTCATCGTGGTGTTTTGCTCTTTCCACATCGTCAACAAAAGCATCTTCAGCAACATCATGAGTAACGGGGGGAATGAGGACCGCCGGTAATGCCGCTGTTTGCTGATTGCTCACTTTCTAAGTCAACTTGTTTTCGTGTGTAGTTTTATTCATCACATTGTATAAGGGGCAATGTGGTCGCTGTTTTATTGTGAAGTGGCCCAAATGAGTGATTATTGAACGTTTGAAGTATGACCTCAGAAAGTCCATCGCCTAAAGTACCCATTTCAATTGCCTGCATCAGATTAAAGCATTTTAAGGAGCGCTGAGAGCAGAGCGGGGACACAACCTGGACTGGACTAAACCCTAGGAGCAAACTATAGGGCTGGCTTTGGGGCCAAATCAAGGTCCGATTTAAAACATATTGGATCAAACCGGGTCAAAACCGAGACCAAGTAACAGCACAATAGTAATGTTAATGACAGAATCAATTTCATGGTCAACCCAAGAAATAAAGCGATGAAGTTGAAATAATTGCATCCAGCGCGAACATATGATTTGAGTACCGACTGAGTTGTAAAGTGCGTGACTAAGTGAGAACACCTTAATATGCGGTAATCCAAATTGCTAGTATCCGTGTTAGTGACTCCGCGAGTGAAGTAAGTGGCCTAAATGCACGCATAGTTTGAACTACCAAAGTCTCGCCGGAGGCTAAGTGTCGGGGAGTGTGTATTTTCCAGGCTTGCGGAGAGAATAGCTCGTAAGTAGGCCAGCAGCCGCCTTGGCACACTGCTTAGTAACGGTTGCAGGTCCTTTTGCCCACTGCCAATCTGGTGAGCTGCCTCTCTCCGCTGTGGAGCATGAGGCACGCTGGCTTCCTTACAAATCTCCGTCTCCTCGGCGCGTATCTCATAATTGTACGCTGCGATGTTTAGGCCCGTCCCCGCGAGCAGAGGCTTAAGCATTTTGATTGTGACGCCACAGAGGTTTTGAATTGCCACGGTTGTTTGCTCTCGCCGATCCCTTGTTATGACTGCAGCCTACCTTCACAGGGGCCAGTCTAGACGCCGTTTGGGCTGTAAGCAGGGTGGAGACGTTTAGCAGTTAGCAGTGTTGTTTCAAAAGGCAGCCCACCCACAGCCGCCACCGCTCGACACAACGCCGTCTTCCTGTGGCACTTTCTCGGTATAAGTCACAAACCAGAAGCCACACACAAAGTCAGAAGATAAGCGGGAGAGAAATGTGAGGATTTCTAGCAATTACATGTAAAGTTAAGGGGATTTCTGGGTTGGGGTTTCCCTAAACATTTGCATGGTTCCATTCAGTGCCATTCATTTGAAGCCGCTTATGATAAACATTGTCTTCGCTGGGTGTTGTGTTGGGAATGTGAATATGTATCCTACTTCTTATGATTTTAAAACAAAGCGTTGCCTTGATTTCTTTGAGAACCGAGCAAGAAACACACAGTGATGCCCCAAAGCCTCCCAGTGGGTCCTCAAAGCTCCTCATGAAAGGGTTCCAAACTCAAAAACTTTGCTTTTTTTCAGCTCATTGTTCCAGGATATTACTTACTCATCTCTATTTACAACTGAAATGGAAACAACACCTTCCATTATACTTAAATGAACTGAGTTTGTCAAGTTATCAAAGGCAGTTTGCGTCATTAATGTGTCCACTGATACAACGGGGACTCTGTGAAAAAAGAAGTTGGGAAACACGTTCCTTTTGCCAAGAGGTATTGAGAAATATGTCTTGCCGTTTGCCACATTTTTTCTTATAAAGGTATTACTGAAAAAGGCTAAAAAAAGTGATCCCTCAATCTTAATTCTATTCCAAACTTTATAATACTGAAAAAGTCATTTCCAACCTGACCTGTTGTACACATGTCAACCTTGGGAGTCTGTGAATGAATAGTTAAAGATGTGCTGCCATTGAGAAAAGCCTCTGCACATAAGCAAGAGCACTGCAGGTATAAGAATCAGGACGTTATGTTGTAGTTTCCTATGAGAAGGAATGACTCATCTTCAACGACAAATGAAACCGCTGTGTTGTTCGGCTCAGTCCTTTTTGTACTGTCTGACAGAACCCTTGTATCTATGCATTGGCTGCGGTCTCATTTTATTTCTCATCTCGTCTCGTGGCCCAGCTGGTGCCAGGCGTGGGCTCGGGACGCTCCTTTAGTCCTGCTGACGGATAGGGTGTAATTTACTGATGTCACGGCTGGCCAAGTCCCCCCCCCCCCCCCCCCCCACACACACACACACGTACACGCGCACACAGCCTGATCAAACAGGCTAACCGGGATACCTCAATATCAGCCGAGCCAGGCCAAGATAAAGGATTTAAGTCTTATCTGTGGCCATTGTGTCTGAGCTGTCCACCTACACCTAACGCTGTGTGCGGAGATTAAGGCGTATCCTTGATTGATTTAAATGGGAAAACAACGGGACAAGAACATCCTGAAATTTGAAAACAACATGGACTCACTGGCCGTGTAAATAGGACGCGCTGCTTATTTTGAAAAGTATTTGCTGACATCACCTCAGAGAGCATCACTGAAGGGATTGTCTGGGGAAATGAACAAAAAAACAAAACGTTCTCAACAAGTTGTAGAGGCTCTGCTATGGGATGTAAGCACGTGACTTCCAAACGAATTCTCAGGAGGCCGCTGTTCTTCCTCTCTCGCTGTGTCCCTTTGAGTTTAGTGGCGGCGTCTTGTCCAAATATGGACGGTCACCAGCGTCATGTGGAAAACATCGCCTTGGGAGCAAAGACTTAATGGGTGGAATCTTCCAGATGTTTTTGTGTTGAAGCTAACGGCGCGCTAGCACTAAATGGTATATGGTCTCAACTTATATGGCATTTTTCTACCTTCATGAGGCCCAAAGCGCTTTACATCAAGGAACCGGTCACACACTCTCATTCATACACCAATGTACACAGACGCTGCCGGCGAGGTGGCGACAGTGGGCGCCTGCGGGAGCTAAATAATACATAAAAATAGCACCAACATTTTGAACAGGATGCTCAAAAATAATCTTCTTGTCTTTAGTAAATACTTTTTAGTTGTTTGATTTTTGTGGTGTTTGATACTAGCCATCAAATTTTGACAACATATTTTAATTTAGTCTTAGTCTTTTGACTAAAATGTAAATTAATTTGAGTCGAGATTTAGTCCAAAAAATCGTTTCAATTTTAGTCTAGTTTTAGTCGACTATAATCAAGACTAATTTAGTCGACTTTGTGTAACGCTATATGTTTTAGGACTAGATGGTTAGGGCAATATGACTGTACTCAGAAGAACCGGTTGTTTATGGAGTTTAGGGGGGTATGAAAAAAACGACAGACCAAGAAGGATTACATAAAGAAAATATTAATCATGTGGACTTTAAACCACAAATAAAGTTCAGTTCAAATAATATCAGTAAGCAAATAGCGACCAAGAAAATTGTTCAGTTTGTAATCCTTCGTTAAGGTTCGTTAGCAAAAGTTCAGCTTGTAATCCGTAATCGAAGTAGTTGGAAGAAGAAGAAAAAAAACAAGTCCATAATCCAAGGACCTACGAGGTAAACAAAACAAAAGGTGGTTCCTACCAGCTCGCTTTCAGTTCAGTTCATGGGAGTTTCAAGGTGTACAAAAAACCTGACCTGGAAATAAGGTCAAAAACAGGGAAAAATAATCAGTTCACAGTTACCGGTAACAAATCATAGTTCATTCATTATCATAATTGCAGTAATTTAGGCGCTAAATTCATTCATAATATTCATTATAATCATATTTAATCTTGTTCCTCTGCTTCGTGGAGCTGCTCCACATGAACAAAGCTCAGAGCTGCTCCTTTAGCAGTGATTGTAAATGATCTGAGGCTCTTTCAGACTGTCAGAAGAAGTTTGGATGATTTTAGTCTCATTCAGTCATTTTTATTTAGTTTTATTTTAGTCGACTAAAATATCTGGACATTTTAGTCATAGTTTCGGTCTCATGAACAACTTTTAATTTAGTTTTAGTCCAATTTTAGTCGTCAAAAATAACACTTTGACTAAAATTTAGACTAAATATTTTAGTCGACGAAATTAACACTGCTAGCCATAAGCTCTGAGATAAAAACCTTCTACTTCAATGAACACAAACGTTTCCTCCAGTCCAGTTAACATCTAACGTAATGGTTTTTTTTAGCCAGTGACTGTCAATCAGCAACTCTCCATGATGTTAATAATAATAATAATAATGCATTGGTTTTATATAGCGCTTTTCTGGACACTCAAAGACGCTTTACATTGCACTATTCGTTCACTCCATACTCGGTGGTGGTAAGCTACTATTGTAGCCAGCTGCCCTGGGGTAGACTGACGGAAGCGAGGCAACCAGTCTGCGCCATCGGCCCCTCCGACCACCACAACATGTTATTGAACTATTTGTTTATCTGTGCAAGACATCGCTAATCCCTATTGGAGAAATAGCGAGTATTTTATAAGATGTGCAATTATTACATTAGGAATCATTACAATCAAAACAAAATCACATTTGGAATGGTGACAATTAGAAAAAACACTACAGGTTTTACACTGCAACACTACAACTGTATTACAATTTAATAAATATGCAAAATGAAAAAAATCTCTTCTCAAATGGTAGGTTGGACGTGTTTAACATTCACAGTGAACCAAATCTTGATTTTAAAACATGAATTGTTAATATTGCACTACACATTGATTACATGTGTTGAACAAGCTTCTACCAGTCTCACATCAGAGTCACCCTCTGATGTGGTGATGAACGCTGTCAGAAACCGGAGCTGCCCTGGGGCTGACTGATGAACATGCGGCTCATACACCTGCCATGTTTCACCCGTGACAGTAGGCAGTAAGATTGAAACTCCAGGCTGTTGTCGTTGCAAAAGTTTTCAAAGTAGTCAAATGTATTGTAAAAACATCTGTTTGCTCAAAATGGAAACAACTCTTAGAACAAATAGCAATGTCATTTTTTTTTTTGTGCAAAACATGTATTGTTTGGTAAAACAATTGAGTTGTCAGCTTTTGCCTCTTGAAGACTCCACTTATAAAGTTGCTTCTCAGTGATAAATAATGCAAGGAGACAAGTTATTTCCCAGATGATCAGTTTTGTATTGACTATAGAGAGAAAGAAGATACACGCTTCAACATGTCGGCTAAAACTGTAGAGCGGATTTGGAACGTTTTGAGCCAACTTTAGTGAGAATATGTGGTGATACTGGATATGGAAATACGGCCGCTTAAATTAAGCACATAAACTCCCAAGGGCTTACAGTTCACGCGGTGGTCGTGTTGCTCGAGCCAAACTTCCTGATTTTCTAACCCACTGAACCCACGGTGTCTTCCCCTGACTGTCAATGCACTGTACGCTGCTCATCCTTCCACAAAATTATTCAGCTCGGCCCTGCAAATAACAACTGGAGTGTGCTTCCACCACTTTTAGCATGCATTAGGCGGAGCAATCACATCTGTATGCTCTCACAATATATTCTATTACACGGCGTAATCCCATGCCTTATTACAACCAGGCGTCCACAAAAATGTCTCGCTCCAACTGTTGGTGAAGAGAATATTTCTATTCATTCTGCCTTATGCATCCGGCCATTGGAAACTGTCACAACTTTCTACACGCATATCCTAGATTCGAAGAATATATAATGCAATGAAAGAGCAATGTAAATGTACCTTATTATCAAACTAACTAGTGATTCATAGTGTTTACGGCCCTTTTGAAGACAAAAAGAAATTTACAGATAATGTTAAGTTGTGTCTAATGTCAAAATGGGTTTTTGCGACAGGTTTGCCTCTTTGTATTCAATTTTTCATTTTCCCAATCTCACTGAATAGAACTTGTGCACTCATTTGACCAGCAGGAAACTAAGCAATTTAAAAACAAGTTGCACATTTCAAGTTGGTTATTTAAATTGACATCCTCTGTGCCATGTCATATCAGCGCAGGGCGAGTGTAATGCCTTTCTCAGCTTAAAATCATTGTGTTTAACTACACCAAGGATACCTTCTACCTCGTCCCCGTGGCGTTAAGTGGCTGTTTTCGGGGCATGTCGGGGCAGGTGATCCAGAGGTTGCCTAGTGACTGCTGTCTCCTCCTCCGACCCCCCCCCCCCCCCCCCCCCTCCTCTCCCCTCAGCTCCTCTCCCAAATGTGGAGCCTGAATGGTCTGCCAGCCCTTTGAAGTGAGTGAGCGGGGAGGGGGAGTAAATAATTTATTTTGGTGCTCACATATGACACTTCTCAGTCTGGGTTGGTTGGATGGAGGGGGGGGGGGGGGCCCGTGTGGAGGTGTCCCGACAGCGTCTGGGGGAGGTAAATATTAAAGATATGTGAGATTTGCATGGGGGCCGGAGCTGTGCGGCGCGGCGGTTTCACAAGAGCAGCAGAAGTTCTGTGTCAGCACATGTCTGTTCACGGCTGCACTATAGGCGCATTTGGGTTACAACAGTGCAGCATGGTCCCCCCCTCCGAATTTGTTGCAATTAGCACAAAGTTGCACAAAGAAAAACGCACATGTCTCTATGTCAGGGTCGCCTGTTTTTTTTTGTTGCTGTTCTTCACTTGTGTCACTTTTGATAAAAAACGACAGTTCTGGAAATTGTCCAATTGATGAGACATGATTTGGCAATTGTGAAACACTCAACACTCAAATTACAAATCACTATTTTTTTTTTTCTTGGCTTTCAAACATCAGCTACATCTCCCTTCATTCAGACACTAGCGCAACAACATTTCCTATCTGTCTTTATATTCATCTCTCGAGCTACTCCATCCACTTCTAGAGGAGAATGCAGCGTCCCAACATGTAAAACTGCCTTCGCTAAATCTGCCTTCTCTGTGATTGCAATGGGTCAGTGGAACAAACTGCCAACAGAGATTATTGCAAGTACGACATTCAAAAGTTTTGCGCATTTGACAAAAAAATGGCTTCTAGAAAAACAAACTTGCACTCATAATCTGTAACGTCATGTGGGAGCGACCGTTCACCTAGAAAATAAGGACCAGTGCAAAATGTTCTAATGTTCCAATCCTGTTTAAATTAAATGTATGTTTTTAATGATGTCAAAATGTATAAATCCATGGTCAAGCATTCATCTACATTTAAAATCAGTTTTTGTACTGCAACATCAACCTGCCCAGGGACTACAGGTGGAAATTAGCATCTTTGCTATAACCTGGTACAATGCATCTTTCCTTTTGGTCAATGTTAAATTGTGCACTGTCCCTGTCTAAATAAAAACCATACCGTACCATACCATCAATTCATTTGACCAATATCAATTTGGGCCAATCTAGCTGGAATCCTGCCTGTCCCCCCGGTGCCACAGTTTAGTCGCCCCTGGGAGTGGTAATAAACATCAAAGGTTGTAAGAGTTTTTACTGTTGTTGACATAGAACACAAAGTAATGTAGGGGGTAGCCTGCTGCTGTGTGAAACAGACTATTATTATATCAGAATTTATCCCTACAGTGTCAGCAAAACGGAAAGCTCTCGAAAGCAACATTGCAGTGGAGTGCCTATTGATCAGATTGCTCAGTGGGGGACGCACACTTATTGTTTTCTTTACTTGCTGTACTTACATTTTATTTGACTTGGGCCAGTTGAACGCTAGCTGGGGAGCTATTGGGCCCGGTCCAGGAGAGTTAGCGCCGGTCGGCTGGGATAGAGGAGGAAAAGTATTAGCACAGCCAGTGTTCTGTACACAGTGTCTTTGTGAGCAGGGTTTTAAGCCCGTGTGTTAATCTGGTGACAGTGGCAAGCACATGCTAGCAAAGGCGTAGTAACAGGCTACAGGCTGGGGGTGGAATTAATGCTACAGCAGAGCATGTCAGGGTTTACAAGTCTTATCCTGCCGCTAAAAGCCCCATATATACAATGTCTGCATGTTGTTGGTTTGGGGAGACAGGAAATGTACTGGCACTACTTGTTACTTTGTATCAACCAAGACAGAGGAGAACTGTGATGAGAACTGTGATGACGTTAATTACACTTTTAGTTTGATACAAGTACTCATATAGGTTAAGGTTATAGTTTAATTACTGGTTAATTGAAAAAACACATAATATAATACTATCTTGAATGTTGAAGTGAAGTAGAGGACAAGGCTGAGGAGGAGCATGGTTTTCCTGCTGTGGAGACAGTGGAAGATGTAGATATACTGCAGTAGGTACAACAATGCCGCTGAGGGAGCAGGCCAGGAGGGTGACAGTGATTAGTTGACAGCATCCCACCAGAGATAGAGTGCAGGAATGGGAAAAACTTAACAGCTGATTGTTGGCCATACTATTAAGTGTTATACAGGAGTGAACGATTTTGGAAATGGCTCGTTGCATGACACGCCTACGCTATACCCGCTACCCTGACCTTACGATCGCCCGTACTTTCCGTCTCATTTGTTTCAAATGGGGATCAGCTTTGACTCGGTCAAATAAATATATTTATCAAAGATTACATGGTGGACAATGAGATCCTGGTAGATGATCGATGACTGTGTGTTAAGTTCTTAATGTAAGATGTAAATACTTCACCAGATGTCTGTGTATGCAACTTTGTCTTGAAAGCTAACAATAATTTAACAGAAGTGATCTGCATAAAAAAAAAAAGTTTCATCTCATCTTTAAAGGAATAGGCCACCGCTTTTTTTCATACACGCAGTAAAATGACATCGAAATGCTCCTAAGGTGTTATTACGCCTTACAATATAGTACCTCTCTTAATCCGCTTACAAAATCAACATGTTTCATTTTGTGTAACTATACTTGGATTGTGTAACCGCTCACGTAACCATATTTAAATAGAGAAAACATGGAAGAGCTTGGTTGCTTCTAACTTTACCCCGTTTGGCCACATAGAGGCTAAACAACATCTTTGGTCTTTTTTGTGTGACTGAGCACACGCGTAAAGACCAGACAGGTACGCATGAACTCGTCTAAGCTCATGTAAAAACATATCTCAGTATGGAAAATGGTGGCCTATTCCTTTCAGACAAACCCACCTTCCTTTGGTTATTATTCTCACCTGTAGCTGGTTCTGTGTTTGAACCACTTTTGAAATATACTGACCACAGTACAATACAAACCCTGGCCTGGACTCAGCATTGATTTCAGTCTTGTCAATGCCAATTGTAAAATGCTCCTAAAGTATAAATGCTTATCCTTCTTTGATGCCTTTAACATATCAACATGACATCAGACATGTTGATATTGTTTTAATTTACCGATTAACAAGTGCTCCAAAAAAGGTCCAGGTTTACATATATTATAGAAAAGACTAAGCTACAGTGAATGTTCTTTGACCTGCTCCATCTGTAAACATAGAGATCACATGACCTGACTTCTAGATACTGTGTTATCTAACTATCAAAACCACAGGAGGAAAGTGGTGGGTGCTGCTGAATTCTCTGCTGAAACTCATGTCTTTATTAGATGTTACAAAAGAGTTTTATGTAACAACAGACTTCATACTGCTCACTTCATAACAGTCATATCATGTTATGCTGTAGATTCTGAATGGTTCATCAAAACATGTAACTATGTTGAATTACTGTACCCAGCTATATGCTAATTCTACTAATGGAATATGTAAAAACATGAACAGTTAAAGGGGCTAGATGCAAGTTGGCCATTTTATACTGCCACCTCAGGTCTTACGTGTAACTGCACCTTCTATATTAAGCTTGTGCATGACGGCACTTTGGACCCGAAGTAACAATGTTTTAAGTGACAGTGCAGGATTTTGGAGGCAGTTGTGGTGAACAGGTCTGAGCTCATTCTTCACATTAGGACATGGCTGGAACATATAGGGGGAGGAAAATACATAATTTTCAATTTTTTAAACTCCGTATAGTCCCAATAAACTAGGATGCGCAAACTATTTTATTAATTTTGCATGTTTTCCGTTAAACCTGAAAGGAAGCTATTCACTGCTGCACACAAAAAAAAAGAAAACATTGTTAGCTTCCCAATATGAACATTTCTGTTTTCAAAATTAATGTTCCCCCTTTGGCAGTGGTTCACAAACTGTGGTATGTACGCCACTGCTGGCACTTGAATTCTGCAATTTTACACATTATTCATTTTAAATAGATATATTTTCATTTATGCTTTAGTAATGCATTTATGTTTGGTGTCTTTTTGGTTTAGACATGGTTTACACCCAGTTTAAACATAATTGAGTCCAATTAAGGCTATTTTAGACCTGATTCAGTCCATAATTAGTCTTGATCTACGCCTGGTTATCCTTGGAGGGTGAAATATTCTATGAGGTGGTACGCTTGGTGTGAAGAGTTTGAGAATAATGTTACAGCCAGTGGTTTGTAGGTAAATTCAATTCAAAAATACATATCACGATACTCCAGGGGGCGATCCTATACGTCTGCGATACAGTAAGTGATTATGATAAGTAATAAACATAAACATTTATTGAAGTGTTTGAAGTGATTGAAAAGTAAAGAAAAACACAAAAGGTACTTGAGTAAGTATCAATATTTGGTATTGGAGTAAAAAGTATTGCAAAACAATACAGTATTATGTCCCAGCCCTAATCCCTCTCTCTCTAGTTTTTCTTTTTACTGATGTATTGCAGAAGGCGTCTATTTTGTCTCGAGTTGCATTTCATCACATCTTGCCAATAACTTAACTGATGTACACGCTTTGGTGTTGAACATGCCACATTCTGGTTCTGGCCAAAATGCCAGGACTTGTCACAACCACACTTCGTGGGAAAGCTGCTCTTTGTGCCTGATTGGCCACAGAACTTCCTCTGATTTAGTGAAACCGCTGCTGAATGATGTGATACTGGCACAGCTTGACTCTATGTGAAACTACACGGTGTTGGTAAACAGCTCACAGGGTTTCCCCATATTGCTTCACGTAAAACATACACAAGGTGTCCATGACTGGAATCATTCTGATGTTACAAAAACATCAGAATGATGCAAAATGCATGAAACCAGCAAGAGACATCAAAAGTTTACAATATAGTTGACCCTATCACACAATGCAAGAAGACTTGAATTCAAACCAGAAATCTTGAATCAAGGACCTGTTCATGGAACCAGACAAGCATCCCTAACAGTGGGTAATTTTCTTTTGCTAAAACAACCTTTTGTGGCAGGTTAACATTTAGCCGTGTTTTGCAATAGCCTGTTTCTGTTTTGACCAATATCCAGAAACTAACACAGAAACAGCTTGGAATCTCTTCCCTTTTTCCTCTGCCATTTCAGCTTCATGCAGGTAACTCTCCTCTGTCCCGTGTCTACTGCAGCAACATAACCAGATCCACTAGCCCACTCATCCTCTCTGTCTGTCCCTCATACTCTTCACCACCAGTTGCATAAGGAGCTATTTTCTCAACCAAATCTAACAGATGTCACGCCATTACAAACTTTATCTACCGGCACTCAATAAACTAGTCACTAATTTGTCTTTTTTCCTAAAACCTCCACAAAATGAAATTTTGGCACATGACCTTTCTTACCGACAATGATCCAAAACAATTCACCAAACCAAGTGTAAATTTTGAGAACACGCAGCACTCGAGAGACACCCACACAAAAACACCAACAAAAACACAACACAAAAGTCCCTACCACATGCACACTGTCATACAAAAAAAAAAGTCAACATGCTGCCGAAATTACATATTTAATTCATCGTTGCCCTATCAGCATGACAGGACTGGCACCTAATCGAAAATCCCCACACTCTTGTGTTAGGAGCTTAAGTGGAATTTCACCACCCAACCTTCATAAACACAACACACTGAGCTGTGACTTCTATAAATAGCACTGGCTTCACAAACAGCATTCTGGCTACTATTACACATCAACAAGCGAGCACAGGCAGCAGGAGCTCCTCAGCAGCCACGAGCTCCCCATAGCCTGTCACATGCGCCTATGCATAACACAAACAGTGCCCATATTGTCTATGCGTCATATGGCTGCGCACAGAGACCGGCATTCTTAGTCATCCGTGTCATTCACAAGCTGTTTTTGGTCAATACGTCCAAGCCAGCGCAGTGTTTCAAGTGGCAATATTATCCGCCTAAGTCGCATCACTAGACACATGTAATTTTCGCCCACCAGCCTAATAGCCCACTCGTTGCACTGGCAGTAGTAATGACAGCCATAGCAGCAAGGGACAATGAGTTCATATTAACATAAAGGGAAAACAGTTTAAAAATAATGGGGGGGAATGCAGTCAAACAGAGCAAGAGTGGGGATTGCAAGGTGTTTTATTTTGTGTGTGTGCGTGTGTGTGAGAGATGGACAGAAAAAGAGCACAGGGTGTTGTGACAGATGGAGAGATCTGGACACCCGTGGACGCGCGTGACACAGGGGCCCAAGGAGAAACTACCAAGGAGACATGGATGTGGTATTGTACATAGAAGAATGCTGCCCTCTGTCGGTGAATGAGCGTAAATGCGTTATGAGAGTGCATCTGAGGTAACGTTTATGGTTTAAGTAACTCCCAAATGTTGAATGGTATTCATGATTACACATTATTTGATCTTGAATAATAGTGTAGATAGTGGTAAGCATAATACAGTTTTGATTCACCAGACAAACACGTGTGTACTGTGCAACATTGGCTATAGCCTTTTTGTATCAAAGGCTTTCAAATGCACAGTGCATAGCCATTTCTTTAGTTCACTGTCCCGTAACCTGTTGCAGAGCATCGTGTACGGGGACCCCTAGGGGTATGGAGAATCTGGATAGTATTTCAACATTTCTTTTCAGAGGGAAGTTTATTTTAATTATGTTCTGCATGTTTTTGTTGTTTTTTTTAATAATACTCTAAATGCTAAAACAATCTGACCTTTGATCATTTTCAAAATCTATCAGCAGCAGCACTTATCCCCCTTTTACACTGTGCTGTCATCTAATAAGCTAAAAAAAAAAAAAAAAACAGGCCAAAAAAAATCAAGACATACACCGTGTTCCAAATTATTATGCAAATGACATTTTTCTCAGATTTTCTAAACTGTCAACTCAAATGAGAGTCAGCATAATTTTCAAGTCTTTAACTGAGAGAGGATAATTTAAATGTGGTGGAAAAAATCTCCCAGTGAGATATTATACTGAAATCAAAGGATATTTCAATCAAAAAAAATCTTAACAGGTCAAGTTATATTTTAACATAGGAGCCCTTGTGTGATAGCACCTTCAAAATTCTTAAATCCATTAAACTTGTGAGTTTTTGGACAGTTTCTGCTTGCATTTATTTGCAGGATGTTAGAATAGCCTCCCAGAGCTGCCGTTTGGATGAAAACTGCCTCCCACCCTCATAGATGTTTTTTTTTGTTGAGGCTCCAAAGGTTCTCAACAGGGTTGAGGTCAGGAAAGGAGGGGGTCCACATCATGAGTTTCTCTCCTTTTATGCTCATAGCAGCCAGTGATGCAGAGGTATTCTTTACAGCATGACATGGTGCATTGTCATGCATGAAGAGGATTTTGTTCGGGAAAGCACGGCTCTTCTTTTTGTAGCATAGAAGACAGTGGTCAGTCAGAAACTCCACATATTTTTCAAAGGTCATTTTCACACCTTCAGGGAGCATGAAAGGGCCTAATGGGGCCGACCAGCTCTCTCCTCATGATTCTGGCCCAAAACATGACTCCGCCCCCTCCTTACTGACATCACAGCCTTGTTGGGACATTGTGGCCATTCACCAACTATCCACTACTCCATTGATCTGACCATCCAGGGTTACACGGCGCTCATCAGTGAACAAGACTGTTTGAAAATGAGTCCTCATGTATTTCTGAGCCACTGCAGCCGTTTCTGTTCATCAGCTTCAATTAACAGTGTAGGGGAGGCCCGGATAAAAGGTTCATGCACAACTGCAGCCTCTGGAGGGTCCTACACCTTGATGTTTGGGGGACTCCAGAGGCACCAGCAGCTTCAAATACCTGTTTGCTGCTTTGTAGCAGCTGTTTTATTTATCTGATGTGTTTGTCTGGCAGAAACCGTCCATATTGTGCCTTTATCTGCACAAACCCGAGTGAATCATCCACAAATCTCTTAACAGTACGATGATTAAGCGTAATCTTTCATGAAACATCGAAGGTTTTCATGCCTAGACCAAGGCATTCAACTATTTCACGCTTTTCATCAGCAGAAAGACCCTTTTTCTCTCTCCCATATTACTTGAAAATGATGATCTGCTTAATAAAGTGGAACATCCTTTTTCAGTAGTTTTTCCCTCAACTGGGCTTAACCTGAAAACTATTCATCAGGTCTCTGAGATTGATGTCAGTGATTCGAAGAGCCCCGAGACACAATACCATCCATGAGTTTCTTTTTTTTTTTTTTTTTTTACGTTTTGACGCTGAAATACAAATTGCATAATAATTTGGAATGCGGTGTATAAGTATGAGCAAGAGTAAAGCTGAATATTATTTAATAAACAATGTTAAGTATGAAATTTCCATGTACAAACTTGAACAATATAAAAAGTTTTGAAAGATACAAAAACAAACTGTAAACAGTACAAAATTTCCTTAAGCAAGTATATGGAACATAAATCGTTTTTTTTGTTGACTAAAATTAGTGTTATAACTTATTTGCAAGTCTTTCTCAAATAGACTTAATTTTCCCAACATTGCAATTCATTGTATTTAATAATATCCCCTCTTTTCTGTCCCTTTGCATAACAAACTTCTGAGAACACACCCATAAACTGTATACAATCTGAAATGTAGTAGATAATTGTAACACAAGGCCACAAGCCTTTTACAGTACAATATAACTAATATGACACATTACTTTGAAATGAAAACAGGCTGACTTCTTACTTATCCCATGCTGGATTGTGCTACACAAACACGTCAGGACACAGTATTTTATCCAAAAATGGTGCTTTGTGAATCATGCTACATGTAAAGTATAAGTGCTGCGTGTAGTGCGACTTTGTCCCGTCAGAGTTGGGTTGTAGTGCTTTGGAGTCCATGGTGAGCGGCCATGCTGCCAGCTTTAAGCACATTTCAGCTTATCGATGTGGAAGGTGAGTTTGAGGGCAGGACCAAGCTTTAAGCCCATGTATTTCATCATCATGTCACTGCGCAGCAACAGAAGGGCTTTTCCATCAATCTCCTGCAGAGACAGGAAAGGAGGCATTAAAAGACATGCTCAGGAACTTTACAAGGATGCCCACGACGACAAGCAACAAAACTCAAGTATTTAAGAAAGACGTGACTCATGTATAGAAGTTTATACAGAGAAGCGCTCCATTGGCCATTGCTGAGTGAGGAATGTGGCAACAATGCAGATCCTTAAAGGGATATTTCAGGATTCTTGACATACGGCCTCATTTCCTAGTTGTCCAGATTGTTGCTGATTTCTGGAGATATTTTTTTTTGTAATTCATGCAGGTCTTATATTTGAAGAGTTTCGTGGTGCTCCAGAAATCAGCAACACTCTGGATAACTAGCAAATGAGGCCCTATGTCAAAAATCCTGAAATATCCAGTTAAGATGTGGAGTTCAGAAAGTGATTTGAATAATACAATTTGAACTACTATTTTTTTTAATTTTATTTGAATGGCCAATTTGCCTTGTTGAATGCCAGATTGCTCACTGATAAAGTATTCATTTCAATGTTTCAGTTTGGGTCAAAGACAACCGTAATACGCACATGTTTCCTGAAGAGGTCAGCATGTGGAGCCAGCACTGGGTCGATTTCCCTTATGTACTGCATCACCTCTTCTACAGTCCACACACTGGGGTCCTGACCACTGGGCTTGGGGCTCTCCCTGTGGCTGCCTGTTTACCGAGAAGAAAAGAAAACATTAAAAAAGAATCACTGATTTGGTGTTAATGTATGATTTACAAGATGCTTATGGTGATACTGAATGGATCTTATACAAGTGCAGCAAGAGGTTTAGGTGAGTCAGTGGAGTGTCTTTGACCTGTAGAGTTGCGCCGTTGCTGCGGTTTGGAGGGTGACCTGAGGCCTGATGACTGCATTGTGGAGTTTGGAGACAGAGGGCTCTTCTTTATGTGTTCTGCTGCCCCCGCACTGCTCTCACTGAAAGACTCACCTAATGAACAAAGAGGGACAATTTAATACACTGTACCAGCTAAATGCACTACTTTTGCTGAACTGGGTTGGGACCCTCACTATGGGTAACTAACAACCAGTAGATCACCAAGCTACGACAGGACGATTATCATTTAAAAATACAGTATGTAAGATTTTGTGTGCATATTTTACAAACATGATCCTTCTGTGTCCCCAGATGAGGAAAAACCATAACCATGACCATAAAGGGACTCTCTCCTACTTCCGCAATCCCAACCCCTTTCCCCCCAGTCCTAAGGCCTCCCATAGATTCTTTCAAATGAGAAATAACATGTTTGTGTATAGTCAAACTTATACTTATGCTACTGTATGTCCTCATATAAGGCAACACACATTTTTAAACCATTAAGAACTCATCTTACCATCAGTGGAGTGGCGGGATATTCTGCACAACTTCTGGGGTAACGAGCTGTTATAGGCCTCTTGATGGAAGCGCTTGTTGCCCCGGTCTGGACCAGCCATTAGACTGTTTGCAAAACCTCGTCTTTCTGAACAGTAATATGAAAATTAGCAACTTGATGAATCAAAATACAAGACCGTGTGTTTGGTTGGCAACTAGCTGAAAAAGGAGCATTACCTCCCGAAAATAAAAATGCGCAGATTCAATTAAAGATTAGATTTGTAAATATTCTTCAAAAATGTAAATCCAAATAAGTCATAAAGCTTACAACACAAGGCTCAAGAGAGGAGTTGATGTCAGATTGTTATAGAGTTGAATATATGAAGAATCAGTGACCTGTAGAGTATGACGTGCCGTCGTAGTGCAGAGCTGCTCTGGCCACAGGCTGGCTGCCAAACAGCGGCTCACAGTGCAGGTTGTGGCACAGTTTTTCCAAGAAGCGCAGGACATAGGTCACACTGCTGACTGTGGGGAGCGTCAAAGTGTGCTGCTGCAGCTCAAAGTAAGCTATCGGGGGCACAGTTCACATGTTAGGTTTCCACAAACAGGAACACATTTAACAATACTAATAACGGTCTGCACCTGAGATGATCTCTCCTCCCTGTCCAGACTTCAGGCAGGAGAAGACTGTACGCTGGTTGTGAGCGGAGTCCACACAGGCCTGGACACACTGCTGCAGGACAGAGGAGGCCCGGCCCGGTCCAAAGTGGTCCGGGAGCAGGTGAATGCGCCGCGGGTCTAAGTAAGGTCCCACTTTGCCATACTTGTTTAGGTATATACAAACTTAACAAAAACAAAAGATAGTTTGTAACTGTACCATGCAAAATTGGATCAAGGGGAAGTTTGCTTTGGCCGAGGAGTTGCTCACCTGTGGGAGCCTGGAGCTCAGAGTTGGGAATGGTAGCGTTGTCCAGAGGCACAGTGCTGGTGTCAGGTTCTGGTGTGCTGCTGGTGGGAGAGGTGGGGGCTGGATTTGGCATCACGCGAGGTTTCCTCTGAAAAGAAGAAACAAACGCGTGCATATAAATTAGTAGATAAAAAGTCACCACCTGGATATGTACACTCTATCTGGATGAAACAATCTCAAAATAATATACTACAATATTAACTACAAGTTTAAATTAATTACACTTTGATCCATTTTATGTCACATGAAGCTTATGTCACTAACAAATTTGGACACGGTGGATAACCAAATGTTTTACTCAAGACAGAGTGCTGTTAATTTCCTTATAACATTAAATAGTTATTCCAGCATATGTAGAGGTGGGTGGTAACTGAGTAGTATAAGGTTTACATGTAATATCCAAGTAATTTGTGTGTACAGGAGAACAGTACCTTGCTGCCAGGTTTCGGTCCTCTTTTCTTTGGGATTTTGACTGCTAGTGCCTGAGTGTGAGCCTGCTGCAGAGCTATCCTCTGAGCCCAATTGGCAGGTAACCGACCCCTTGGTCGCCCTGGTCCAACGGGCCTTCCTGGTCCAACGGGCCGTCCTGGTCCAGCCATGACATCTTGTAAGCATGCTGCTCTTTTTGCCCAACCTAACTGCAAAGAGGGAAAAGACAGACATGACCATACATCCATTTTCTTCTGCTTTCTCTGGGGCCGGGCTTTTAACTTCCCTCTCACTCGGACTCCACTCACATGGAATCAACTACGATCTAACTCCAAGACCGAGAGCTTGTTTGCTTTTGACATTGCCTTTACAATGATGATAACCCTAACAGTACAAAGGAGTACAGATGAGGCCAGGAGGAAAGTGAGACAAACAAAGGAGGAGAGAGGGGAGGGGCGCAGGTAACACTGAGCATTGCCTAAAAATTGAGGAAATGGAATTGTAGACTGTGTAGTATTGTATAGTAACTTAGAAAATAAGATGGCAAAACGCGCTTACATGTGAGCCTACATTATTACATGACATAAT
Organism: Gobius niger; assembly: GCF_951799975.1. Lineage (NCBI taxonomy): Eukaryota > Metazoa > Chordata > Actinopteri > Gobiiformes > Gobiidae > Gobius > Gobius niger. Next base: position 26,844,844 of record NC_136859.1, read on the forward strand.
ATGATCGACTATTTTGACAAATAAGCCGACCTCTAAAAATCTGAGGTCGTTAATGCCCTATCCCCTATCCATGCACCCAACCCGAGGTGACACCAAGTCAGCTCAGAGACATAGTCCCTCCACCAGTGTGTCCTAAGTTTTCCCTGAGGCCTCCTCCCAATAGGACACCTCCTGAGGTAGTTGACCAGGAGGCATCCGAAACAGATGGCTGAGCCACCTAAGCTGGCTCCTCTTGATGTGAAGGAGCAGCGGCTATACTCCGAGCTCCTGCAGAGTGACTGAGCTCCTCACTCTATTGCTAAGGGTGCGCCCAGCCACCCAGCGGAGCAAACTCATTTACTATCATTAATGTCATATCTCTCAGTTATGACCAAGAGACACGTTAATTCTAAAAAAAGCTGTTTAGTTTCTATTGTTGTATGAAGCCGTATACACATAAGCCACTATTTACCCTACTTCCCGGTTTTGGTCCTCGTTTCTTCGGGATTTTGGCTGGCTCCAGCCCTTTGCCTGTCTGTATAATCTGTTGATCCAGTTGTGGAGTTTTTTGAGTCAATGGCCTTGTGATGTTGGTCTTCCTGCGCCCTGGTCGTCGCCCCCTCTTGCCTGGCGGTCTGCCCACTGACGGGCTGGGCACCATGGCTGCAGTCTCTACACTCCCGTCAGTTAGGGCTCTCAGGCTCTTCAGCGACACAGCTGCAGTGAAACATTTCAGAGATAAGTCACATAGCATTAGCTAACATGTAGCTGACATTACAGTGGCTTACTCAACACACACATTAGCCTCTTTCTGAATTTGTGACCTTTGTGAAATTCTACAAATGTCTTCTTGTTTTGGCAAAACATGAACAGAAAATTATGCAAAAATCTACAAAAAGCCTTTTTCGTTTTATTATTTACTTTCACATCAACATTAATTAAGAATCCAACCAAAGGAAAGATCAAGGGGAGAAAAGGCAAGGGGAGAAAAGGAAAACTCAAAAGGAAGATATTTTTTGTCTAGAATAAAAAAAAAACTAAAACAGAACAAGAGTCTAGAATAAACAACAGGAAATGTCTTAATTAAAAGTGACACGTCGGATGCATTAATCCAAATCAAAGCAAACCAGTTATACTTCGCACTTTGTTTTTCCCTCTCAGCTGAGAGCACCAAGTTCACTGAGTTCACAGAGACTGAACTGCCAGGCTCGAATTACAGGAAGATTTCTTGCTTGTTTCATTTCAGTAATAAGCCGTTGCATTTGTCCATTGTTAAGTTTCACTCACCTGTTTGGCTAAAAATGTCTAATGTATGTTGCTGTGCTCAGCGCTGTCCTCACTTTCACCCTCTTCCCCTGTCCTCTTTTCCACTCTTCCACGGCTTCGGCTCCTCCTTCTTTTATGCTCCTATGGACTCTTCTCTCCACCTCCCACCATCTGCTCGGAGTGTAAACTGTCTAGCTTTGCGCTCAGTGCCTGTCTTTTCTATTCTCTTCATTCTCTCCCTTCTCTTCGCTCATTTCACTCCGAGATGTCCAAATAGACCCCGTTAGACGAGGTGCCAATGGGAGGCCTACAGCAGGGCACCCGTTCAACTCTAACCACGTCAAGCTCTCTTCCAGCCATTTGGGCGAGTGCCAGGCCTTCATAAAACACCAGCCGCCAGCGAGACCTTGTCCTGCCTCCCATTAACCGCCCTTTTCCTACTTTTGCACTCTTTAGACTCTCACCTCCTGCAACTACTAATCATAGACTGTATTTGCATGTTTTCAAGAAAAGATCATTTTTCCTTTAGTATAACAAGTTAACTTTTAGGCATGTGCAGACACTTTGTTTTCGTCGTGGAAGCAAGAGAGAACATAGCATAGGCACAAGGAGTGGCACAACTGAAATCACTTGTTTTGGCATACTTTGCAAAAAAAAACAACTCTCAAAAAGGTGAATAAATACCTTTGGTGCCAGGCGGCTGCAGGTTGTCTCCGGTGAGTGCACACCAGCCCACCGGAAAGATATCGCGTGAGTCGTAACGGCAGTAATAGTCGAACGCTCCTCTCCACCCGTCGAAGGCGACCTGCACCTCCACACCGCGCACTGCACCCACAGTGGCCGGGCAGATGAAGTGAGGGTTTTTGCGGTCCACCGCCTCCAGCTTCATGCCCACTTGGAACAGGTTCTGCTGTGGAGTGGGAGGCTCCTGCTGGGAAAACATGGAGTGTGGGAAAAGGGGTCATGTGTCAAAGTTAATGCTCGGGTAATCCAGATTTACTAACTTTAATCCTTCCAGAAACCCAAGCATATATTACTCACTGTTAAGTGCAACTGCCCTATTTCATAATGTTTTTCATAAGGGAGAAGCAACAGCATTCAACAAATACCTTGTGGAAAATGCGAGAGGGTGCCATCTCAGCTCCATTTAGTGTTTTCAGGAGGAACATAGGCCAGGAGGAAGCATTCAAACGAAAGCCTGTGAGTAGAGTAAGTGATTGAAAGGTCTGTACAGCGCAATACATTTTACTTATCCTGCATATTGGATTCACCAATAAGAGAAAGTGTAATTTTAACTGCACAGTCTTCTTAATCAGAATCAGAATAGTTTTTATTGCCATTGTTTGTAAACAATAACCCCTGTGTCGTAGTCTTACCAAGTGGTGGCTGCAGCATACCCCCACTCTTCTCACAGCTGCCGATGGGCTGGATCTCAGAGGAATCCACCAGGCGCCAGAAGTCATTCTTGTTGTCAGAGCCGTCCAGTCTGAGGCGCAGGCGTGACCCTGTCAGACCCACCACTGTAGCGATACACGTGGACGTGGTGTTACGTGGGTCCAAAGCTTCCAGCTTCATACCTGCCTTGAAGTCATTCACAGGAGGAGTGAGCCTCTGAAAGAGCCCGTGATACAGTGGTGTTAGTGAGGTCACAGTGAAGGTTCACAGGGGGAGCTTGGAAAAGTGTGGGCATGTTGCATTGTTCCTCACCTGTTTGAAACAGGAAGCTGGTGCGGCAGCGGAACCCGTCTCTTTTAGGTATTTATCCCAGATGAAATGACCTACAAAACAAAAATCAAAGCGTGTTGTATCAAACATCAAGCTTTAGTAAGATATAATAAAACATACAGAATCATTACAGAAATTGTTGTAAGCAGCAATTTACCTTGATATTGTGGAGGCACCCGGGAGGGTCGTCCACTTCTGGGATGTTTAATTCTTCTGACATCTTGCCAATCTAAAGCTTTGATAAATATTGAAAATACATAGATTATATGTTTTGTTTTGTTTTGTTTTATTTAATGTCGAAAACCATAATTAGTATGAGGTGGTAGTAATAATGCAGTATTATAAATCTATTACCTTTTTGTGGCATAGGCCTCTTCATGCTCCAATAAGACTGTCCAAATTCACAGCAAGTGTGACCCTTTCCCTGTGGACAAGGTATTTCACAAAAAACTTGTAAGAGTTTGACAACAATAAAGAAAATATTACATTTGCTGACAATAGTGTATTACTAGTTGGATAAACTGATCTGTTTAGAGATTATGATTATGAGTTCAACATTATTAGCCTACACATCTGAAAACTAATCATAGACTACAACAAGGAATGGACTGTCAAAATGACAAATAAACGAAAAACACAAATATATGACCAGGCCAAATGTTTTCGGTGTTCATTCGGTTGACATACAAAGGCTAATGCTCCTAAAATATCGACACATGAATCAAGTACATGGTAATTACGTTTCAACTCAAGTTTGACAGACCCAGGTCCCAGACAGACAACGAGACACATGTTGATGTTGAAACCAATGGTGGAGATAACCAAATGTTCAGGCGCATGGCCGATAAACAATTAAAACGTTATTTAAGCCAATGTTTGCAAGATGAGCTTCCACGCATACATGCATACATACCTTAGAGCTGCATAGCCGCCTCTGAGATTGTATCTGGTCCGGCTGATTTCCTTTTCAATGGAAGTGCGCCTTTTTCCTCCGCCAAAGGGGGCTGGCGTCCAAATTAAAGCGACCCGCTCCCAGTTTTCAGCGGGTCTGGGAAAATGCAGAGTCAAACAGCATTGACAGAGGCGCCTGCACAGACTTCAGCTCTCGATCTCCATCATCACATGCGAGAGAAAGTCGTCACGCTTCATCTTTAAGCAGAGGACGTTATTAGTTGGAACAGTCTGCTTCATTTCTTTAGCCACGGAGTAGGAGACGCTTTTTCTTTTTAATTTGCTACACAATGTCCACGGCTCCAAAATTCTCCTTGCGCTAAACGAATGAAAACAAACAAACAGGAAAGCATCACAGGCAGGTAACGGAGAGATGTTTTGCCAAATCTGCCGCATGCACTGAGTCTCTCCAGCCCACAACAGCAGCAACATGCTACACAAGGCTACACAGACATGCCCACTGCCCACCGCACAGTGGGCATGTCTGAGGGGCTAACTCGGCGTGCGCGCTGGCTGACCCAATTATGAAATAAATCCGTTTTTCCCCGATGTAGGTCTAAATAAATTCTGTGTTGGGTGCTGCTCATGGTTGCTGCAAATGATTACCTTGGTTTAAAACGTGTGATTGTTTCAGACATTGCTGTCCGCCATGTTTCCGATGAGGAGGGGGTGTGCCAAAATTATTCGCTAGGGCTCGCGCTGTCAACTACTCAAAGGAGAGACCTGTGTGTCTGAGGAGGTGGGCTTTTGGCGACCTCTGGTGGCCAAATGAAAATGACTGTTCAGTCCCCCAAGCTGCCCTAATGTTTACATTGATTTATAACACCGTCCTGCTGCTTAGTGATATTATGAGTTTGTATATCTACTCTTCTGCCGAGGTTAGCCGAGGTTACTTTGAGAACTTAACTATCTGAATATGATTTATTTCCATGCAGCATGCATAAAGAGAAGTGTCTGGGTGAATGTCTTGCCCAAGGACACAATGAAAGTGTGCACTTGTAGGAGCCGGGACTTGAGCAGCCATCCTCTCTGTTACCACCTGAGCTACCGTCGACCTGTAATCAATCAATCAAACTTTATTTATAAAGCGCTTTTCATACCGGAAGGTATCACAAAGTGCTTTACAGATTACAACATTTAAAACAATGCGCCTGCGACAACCTCCCATATATATACATTTTATATATTAGGATTAAATAAATAGATTAGTCACTTTCTGAGGACAATGTATTGTAGGGCAGGGACGATACACTTACTGTATGTCACGATGCAATATTTTACATATCATGATCCAATGGCCTGATACGATACGTTTTGCGATACAATATATTCCAACGTTCCCTTGCCAGCAAGCTGAATTCTCACAGTATTTGTGATTTTACAAACACATGAGAATCCATCTTGCTCCTCAGAATAAAATTGGTTCTGGCAGACGCTGAAGACACTAATTCACATTCACAAAAAACACAAGGTATGCTGTAACACATAACGCAAATACACATAACTTTTTTCAAAACTAAACATTGAATGGATTTGCAGTGTTCTTGATCCAGTCAGCAGCAAATGCTGGACCTCTCCCCGAACAATTCAAGATTGATGTCAGTGCAAATGGTATTGGAACTGTAATATCAATCTGGCTCTTGCCACGTTACATACATTACATTTATTTTTTGTCATAACAAACAGCAACACTTTATCCTGAATGAATTTAACAAGAAAGTGCAAATTGAGATTTCAAAAGGTACAATTAAATACAAATCAGTCTGACATTGAATAAAAACAGTGTCATTTTCACATTAAAGTATGGCTCTTTTTGTTAAAACAAAATCAGCACCAAAATGGACATTTATAACTATGCCAGGTCGAGTTTTACGTGGTTAAAGCTAATAATACCGACTTTAAGTCTAAAGCAGCATATATTTTCTTCTCTAAGTTTGGTATCAATGTAATGTGATACATGGTTTCTCATACAATACGCATATCACCACGAAGACGTATTGCAATATTTTGCAAAATCATATTTTTTCCCAGGCCTATTGCAAAGTGTAGCCAATTGGTTTAGAAATACAGTGCATTTAGTTTTTAATACACCTGGCACAGTAAAATCTGAAAAGATATTGCCCATAAAGTGTGTGTAGGTGTGAACATTTGAAATAAGGGCCATTTGATAATGCCATGCCAATTAGATCTGAGTAGCAACTGTAACTATGTGATTTGGAAAAACACCCAGCGGTTCAATTGTCTGTAATGGTCACCTGGCAGTGGTGCTAATGCCCATTTCAGCCTACGCTGGGCAGACCATGGCCCAGTGGCCCCCTGCACCCCAGGCAATTATGTTTGGTTTCACACGGTGAAAAGGGTTAATTGGCAGCGCCCACGCGCCTGATTGGACCTGTTTCACGCCTGTCGGCCTTCATCGTATCAAAGGAAGCCCCAGTCCACCAAGCACCATTATTAGTGCACACACAGACACACACATCTCGTGGCGAGCTACCGAACAAGGGGCCTGTACCATGCCCTGTGCCTAAATTGGCTTTTTTCCCCCTATGTTATGCAGTATGGCACTGAAAATATAGTTAGACATATTGTGCAGTGAAATTGCAGCTTGAGTAATTCAAAGAAAATGCTTTCAGAAAAACTGAATTGGAAGCTCAGAATATTGAAGCACAGATACTCCTGTAGTCACACACATCAACCATATGCATGCACTTAGTTGTTACTTCTCCTCAGTACCACTAGGGGTCAGTGTTGATATATAAAAAAAAACACAGACGCCCCTGCCACTCATTTTCAGCTTCTCCACATTCATGTCATTATAATGCATTCATGATTTCCTCCGAATGCAGCACACTACTTATGCTGCTTATTATCCATCCATTCACCGTCCTCTTAAAGCCCTCAAACTTTTGTTCTATTCAAGTAATGAGCACTACTTTTCACCCCCTTTTTTTTGTGTGTGTTTTTTTTTTGCTTTCATGAATTCGAGGCTGGTTTTATTCCGTTTGCCACTTTCTCTGTGCGAGTCAGACCCACGTGCTGTGGTGAAGCTGTATATTCTGTGTGGCAGTTTGTTTTTGCAGAGTGTCTCACTGTGGTCGCACTTTTAAATAGGGAGTCGACCACAGGGCTACCAGCAGCCAAGACTGACCATCAGCTATTGTACAATCCACTTTGAGCGGTGAAAAACAAAAGGCTGCACACACCATCCAGACTGTAAATAATATTCAGTCGGATCATGTCCACAATAAGAACCAATCACACACTAATCCTGAATGCTCTCTGATGCAAGTTTTTTTTTCTATCGTAATATTTTGCAGGTTACGCCAGACATCCAAGCGCATACAAATCAGCAGCACTTCAAAGAGGTAAATATTGAAAATGTACCATACCCATCCTGCAACTCTATGATAAATACAAATATGTAAAAAGGTAGGCATTGCTGATAAGAAAGGCAAGATAAACCTCTCAGATTTTCCCTGAGAGTTGAAATGCACTTGGAAAGGGCCTGGCTAAAAGCTTATGCTACACACTCAGTAATACATGCAAATCAATTTAATACAAACTGCAGCGCTTGATTCGCAGATGCAAATGCCTTTGATAGCTGTCATCAGAAGGAATTTCAAAGGTAATTTTCTGTTATCTTGTTAGTGGAGATTCACAGCCACTTATTTGATGCGACGAATGCGGCGCAATTTTTTTGAGGCCTGTCTATTGTGGCGACGCAAAAAGGAAGATCTCACATCGGTGTTAGTTCTGTTTGGCAGCGGTATCTGGTCCTGGTTTGTTGGGGAAGGTTGTCTGTGCTCTTTTTCGTTTTATCACTCTAATTGAATCTGGCTCAAGTCGCTGGCACAACAGCTTTTTTGGATCTTCAGACATAGTGCTGGAGGTGTCCACGCCGAGCCAATAGCGGCGCTTCACTGCCACTGGGCTTTCTCGGGAATCAGACAAGACAGTGAGCAAGGAAGTTCTATCATCACTATCTGGATGCACCCCAAAGTCACACACGGGCGGAGCATGTATCCCTTGCAATGGCGGAAGATGTTTGATGATTGTAAAAAAAAATACTACTATTGTTTAGGGCATTCAAACGTCTGTACAGCCTCATCAAAGTTATTATGATGAAGACCACTGAGGCTGGTGATTCCCTACCGAGTGCGTCAGGCCAAGCTAGAATGATTTTAGTGATTGGAGTTAAGATAATGTTGAGTTTAGACTATATTGTATACAAGAAGAACTAAGTTACTTGTTTATCTTAATAAATCCTTTTCATAGTCTCCCTCTGTGGGTAATACAAATGTTAATGGTATGATTGGGGGTCTTTCATCTCCCCCTGGTGTCTCTGGCCAGAAAACCACCTTTGCAACTTTTCCTGCACCGGGTTGGAGGCGCGATACACACTAATAGAATAAGAGAAGAAGCTAACAGGCTAACGGGCAAAGCTAACTGTGGGATAGCGTCAATTTAGCAGTAGTTACATCAAAGTTTTAGTGGAAAAAGTTATCTCCATTGTGTAATTGAGTTGTGGCACAATGTGCAATATCCCGCTCTCCCTTTGTCTTTTCTGTCAGCGGAGCATTTACTCTCACGGACGATTAATGAGTAAAAAAAAACTGCAACATGCTACGGTTCTAGCCTCTAGGGGCATGAGAGCTTGAGATTAAAAAAAAAAAAATAGCAGGAGAAAGAGGCGTTGCTGCAGGACTAAGGAGGAATGGGGGGTCTATGGGTCTGTGATTGACAGGTCTGAGTCACCTTACAGGTAAACAGCCCTCTCCCTCCCCCGCTCCCTCCTCACTGCAGGAGGCCGGGCCAGGGCCATGTGTGGGAGCGTTTCATTGGAGTGTTTGTGCTGCAGGGCAAGTGAGATCAGATTTCCCCAGTGACATCATGTTTTACGCCAGTGGCGCCAAATTCAAAAATCAAATGCAGTACAGACATTTCGCCTGTAGAGGCGCCACACCTACGTTTTTAGGCAGAAAGTTGATCAGTTTAGTGGATTTGAAGGTAAGTTTTCCTTTCAATTTATACTATTTAACTGTGGGGTATTAACCTCAGCTTGTTGTCACAAATATGCTCATCCTGAACAAATTTTGAAGAACAGAAACCACTGTATATCAGATCAAGAAAGTGAATGTTATTATTGTTTGTCTCAGGGGCCTCTACTGAGGAAGCACTAAACGAGACCTGGGCACAGGTTTGGTGACCCTTGTTTTACACAACCTTTAAGCCAATTAAATTAATATAAACGACATTTTATTCAAATACAGTAGATCAGTGGTTCTCAACCTGGGGGTCGGGACTCCCATAGGGGTTTGGGGGGTCGCCAGATCATTTAGATAAAATATACATATAATCTACTGTTTTATTGTAGCATGTGTTTGCTATTGTACCAGAGTGCCATTATTTGTTCGTAGTTTCATGAATTTTATTTCAGCCATTTGTTTTTTTGTCTTTGTTTTTTAAGAAATATGTAGGCTAATGTTCCTATTTTTCACGGTGTGACCCGGGTGGGGGGTCACAAACCCCTTTACCTGTTATAATGGGGGTCGCGGCTCCAAAAGGTTGAGAACCACTGCAGTAGATTGTAGTAGAGTGAAGAAATAGGTTGAAGTAGATTGGAGTCCTCAACATATCCTGTGGTTAAAAAGGTGTCCCTGCAGAGAAAGAAAGGTCGGGAATCACTGCCAAAACTAGTGCCTGTGTTGGATTGTAACATGCAGTACAGCTTCGCTTCTGAGGCAAATAATAAATACTATTACTCCTACTTTTTTTTTGTAGAGTTCTCGCCCATAGTTTTCCAGTGAGAAAAAAAGGATTTCCTCGCAACCCACTCCGGCAGGCTGTTGTTTGCCAGAGAATCCCGACTTGCTTACCTGTGTTAGAAGGTGGACACACATATGAAATGGGCACAGTACTATACAGTATACCTGCAGTGGGTAACCAATACTCCCAAGTGGGTTACCATGTAGGCACTTTCAAGCTGCAGAAGTCAGGGCCCTATTGATCATTAGTCACCATCCGCAAACTTATGCGTCCATCGTATATACAACAACTGATCATTTTCATACTGTATTAATAGTATCACACTCGACTGCCCACATCCAAAGTTCTACATTATCAAGGTCAGAAGATTTAAAAAAGGTGAAAGAAAGCAAACCACCACTTCTTCGCCTCACCATTTTTTCACTGATATGGCATGGCAAACTACCAAAGGTCTGGCACGTCTCACTCTTGACACACAAGATACTTGCAAACAAAAGTGCTCTGCTCATTCACTGACTTTTAAGCTTCCGACCACCTCCACAAGTAAGCAGCAGTGAGCAGTACATGTTAATTTTTTTTGCTTCTGAGGATGCCAAAGACCCTTCACAGGAGGACAGCCACCATCCTGGCTTTCAATCTTCCCGCAGCCAGAGAGCACGGGCATATGTCGCGTACAGACATGTGTCGAGGGGGGGCTTTGGATGTTGTCTTACAGGCTCTGACAGCAACGGCGCGCAGAAAAGAGAAGGCATTTTTTCGTCCAATTTATTAATCCTTTTAGGCAATGTTCTCTGTTCAGAAATGCAAATTGAATCAATCTGAGGCTGACTTTAAGACTTTTCAAGTGGGATTTAATTAGAAGCCGGGGCCTGCAGTTTTTAATGAGAGAGGGGGTGGAGAGACGGAGAAAGAGAAAGAGAGGCATGGGGAGGGAGAGTGGGTATTTGCGGTTTTGATCTGGGGGTCCTGCTGGAGAAGGGATGCACAAACAAGCACCACACACACTATAGTGCACATTTAGACACGCGCACATATTGCGCCCTGTAGAGCCAAGTATGAGCCGGATGCACGCTGCTTGCTTTTTCTTAACTTCCTTAGCTCTTTTTTTTTTTTTCTCCCCCGTCTAGTTAGAGTTGAGCCAAATGTGATGTTGCTTCAGCGTACATCACAGCCCTTCACGCCAACAGTATAGCGGGGGTAGGAAGAGGACAAAACAGCTATACAGGTGCGAAATAAAACACCAAAGGCAGGACTGGGCAACTCCAAAGTGCCAGACAGAAGAGGTAAGGGAGGATGTCAGAATATGCTGTTGGTATGAAGGTAGAAATAAACAGTATGGGGCAATGTGGGGCATGACCGAGTAGTTGGTCAAGGTTAAGGTGGACTGCATGCACTGTGGGGTAAGTATTGTGATCACATGAGGTCAGTATTGAAGTAAATGTACGTAGGTGGAATTAAGTAAAGAGATGCACTGTACTTCAGTAGTCTTTCTGTTGAGAACTTTACTTAAAAGTAAAGTATAATTGTCGAAACAGTAGATCATTGGCACAAGACAGGGAAGAAGGTTTCCGTGGGTGCAAAAAGCTGTCCGAGTATTGAGTTTTGCTTTGCTATGCTGTGTTCTTTGTGAAAGAGGCCATATTCATTTTTTAATTTTATTTTGAAAAGTCACTATTTTGAAAGACAATACGGCTTTCAGAGCTGCTCTTTCAGCGAGAGAGGGATCCGGATCATCGTTGGAGCACAGTGGCCCTGTAAACTAGTAAACCGCATGTCCGCGTGTTTTGGCCAGTTTTTCAGATATTTTTGGGGCGGGTTTGGCTGCTGCAGACCTGGCAACCCTGGTTTGGCCTTGTGGTTTTGCAGGTGGTGAACGGACCTCAACAGTCACGTGCATCTCCCGGTGCCGGAGGCAAAAATCCATCTTTATAAAAAAATGTAATATTAAGGTTTAAAAACACGACGGAGGCAAATCAGCATGTGCTAACTACTGACCATAGCACAGATACTTTACAGGAACAAAAATACCAAATACTTGATATATGGCAGAATTTCTTTTATTATTGAGAAGTTGAGCAGTTGAGCTGATCATTTTGCTTTAAAAACTGTGCTTTAGAAACACTTGGTTTGACTCAGAGATGTCCAAACTTTTTTTTTCTTTTCATCTAGGACCACATATTGAAGCCTTACACATATTGAGAGGGGCCACAGATCGGTGGTCAGTGCAGTGAACAGTTCAACTGAATGCATTTAGAGGTAGAGGTAAGAGTTTTCCTGTTCCGCACACCTTTAATTTGGGTTGGTGCAATAATGCAAGCTATTTCTTACTATAAAATGTTAGTTTTTATGGTTATAATCGTGCAAAAGTATAAAACTTGGAGTAAAAATGTGCCATCTTCTGCAAAGTGCGCCATTTCAATAAGAAGTCTGAGGACCACTTCAACTTTGACAGTACAAATCAGTTATCTACAAGTATTTCTTTTAGTAATTTAACTGAGCAACATTACGTTTATTGGAGTAATATTGGACCAGTTGGATCTTTTACTCAAGTAAAGAAAGTTAAGTCCTTTGACCTCCTCTGCGCCTGTGTGAAATGTTTAAGAAATGTGCCTGCAAGAAGGAAAGAAAATCTGCCGTGTTGTGACATTTCAAAATTTAATTGCTGGGCTGTATCTGCTTTTCTTATTCAAAATTGCGCTCAAATCATATATATATATATATATTTATATCTTCTTTTCTTTTTTTCTGCTTTTGTACATGTCTTACTTTAGGTACCCACTTACAGTATGAGACTAAAAATAAAACTGTGATAAGACTGTGGTTGTATCCAGGCCCAATTACAGTTGTAGGAGATTTTGATGCAAATTAGTCAAAAGTGGCGCTCCTCTGTCTTTTGCAGCAACTATGGCTCTAATTATTGCAAGACATGTTTCTATCATTCAACCCTTGACGCCTGTATGTACGGAAGCCCATGTTACACACAGGATACACTTGTTCTCCAATACAATGTTGTACCGTAATGATTTCACTTCTTGTTAGGCTTTTTTCTGGGCTTTAGAACAAATAAGAGACTGATTAATGTCATGGAAAAAAAAGGATTTATTGTGGTGGACGATAAAAAGCAAACAAGGAACAAAGAAAAAGAGTATATAAGCATTTAGAGGCTATCTGTGGGTGTGAGGATGCATGCGTGCAGGATAATGGATTATGATGAATTATAGTCATAGGGCTGACACTTAAAGAGACACAGTAATGGACTACCATTCTAAGTCAAGGATTTAGGTTGTGCAAAATCAAAATGGCGACAAAAAACGAGATGAAAACGTAACAAAAAGCATCAGAAGAGCAACAAAAACGAGGTGAAAATGAACCGACAATAGCAACAAACGTGTGTTGAAAACGCCACAAAAAGCCACAAAAACGCGGATGTAAATGCAAGAAAAAAGGGATGAAAAAGAGGATGAAAACGCACTACAAAAGCCACAAAAGAGCAACAAAAATGTGTCAACAACACGGCTATAAAGCAAGGAAAAGATCCATTTAGATACGTTTTGCGGGTCTTAGCTTTCAAATGAGGCACTGGCCTTTAGGGTGTAAGACAGGTTTAGATTTGGGTAAAGCCAAACTGGAGAACATGGGCTTGGTTATGGCAGGGGTTCAGAGGTAAATATAGAAATAATAATGGCTTGAAAATGCTTGTATTTAGTTAGTCAGTTTATTTTATTAATGTGTTTTGGAACAGTTACACGCACAGTCACCGACCATACAACACCATTGTCACAAGTTTACATTCATGAAAAGCACAGGAAGTCATTTCCTCCTCTGCCTTTTCTCCGTCTCACATGAGTTTCACAGTGGTAGGAATGGACGAGTTCTTCTTATGCCTGATATGCTTGCACAGAAATGTCCTGCACCTTCTTCCAGAGTGCATGAGTAAAAACTCATGCGTAGTAGAGTCAGATATAATCCTGCGGGCCTGGCTCACGGTGGATTCCTTAAACAGCTGTTGGGGGGATAACAAACATGTCCCCACGATTTTCTCAGCTGTTTTGACCAGGTTGGTGATTTGGTATTTTGATGTCACCCCTATAGGTTCCCAAACCAACAGATGATGCCATATGAATGGACTCTGTAAAGGAGCGCCGAAGAAAGAAAGAAAGTGGAGCCTCTGGTGACCTGTGTGTTCCAGCCCGGTCATTGTCTATATGTACGCCAAGCAGGTACTTATTTAATGTGTCTGAAATCCATTGGATCAAGGTGCATTAATGTTAACAGCAGAATAAAGACCCATACTGTAACTGGAGACCCCTACACTCCCGGGTCTCGGAGATACTGAGACATCTTGATCGCCACACCGCCCTGCCTCCTTCTCCCTGTGCGTTTCACTTTTGTCCTTCAAGCCCTCAAGAGAAACCGCTAAAAGCCCGGTGATTCATAAGCACTTGTTGACCGCTTTGAGTTTCCTACGCGCCGTTGTCTGCCGCCGTCGCCGCGCTTTGTCAGCGTAATGAGAAAACTGCAAAAGACAAATGTCAGAAAGATTACTTGCGAGCCCTGCCAAGCTTAATATAGGTAGGAATAAACATGAAATCATATGCATGAAAACAACAATTTGGGATGCCAGCAGGGTATTGAAGGCACAGCAGCAGAGACGAAAGTTAGAGGGGAAAAAAATAGGGAATTTCTTTTCAGGCTGCCACCAAGAGACATGATTTTATCCATTAGGGCTTCCAGTGTGCGCCTGGCAAAAAAAATTCTTGTCAACTACTTGATAGCGTCAATGTTTAAATAATACTAATTAATCTCCATTATAGCAACATGTAATTAATCTCTCTCTTTCGCCCTCTCTGGCTGTCTCCTTCCATTGCGCGTTAAATGGAACATGAAAGGGAAGCCCAAAAGAGCGGGCGCTGTGTTGTGGTCCATGCGGAGAGCTCATAGAGGGACGCACATCAGAGGAGAGAAGGAGGCGAGAGGAGACAGACGGGTGGACATGTTTTTTTTTTTTTCTTTCTTTCTTTCTTTCTTTCTTTTTTTGTGGACAAACAGACAGTTGGCCCAAAACTCCGCCCGCTTGTATGTGTCTCGGAGCTTGGAGATTTCTTCTGCCTCCCTTCTACTTTGAACTCGGGCGTTCATTAACAATCTGCTGATTAACAGGCCCGGGGAACGCGGGGGGTAGACGGATCAGAGGAGAGCAGACAAGGCAGAGAGCGAGCTGGAGGAAGTTCTAGTGCTGGTGTAAATATGTGCACGGTATAGCAATGCAAAAAAAACAGTTCCGGATTCGTGGGGTATCTCTGGAAACTGCGGGTGACTATTTGCACCATGTAGACATAATTTACAGCTTATAGGTACAGACGGCATATCTGGAATCGGCCATATATGGTCATGTTTGAAACAGTTAAAGGAGGAATAAAATTTGTTTTGTCCTTTAGAAGATGGTAAAAGCAGACATTTATCCCAAAAAAATACTGGTTTTAAAGCCTTTAAAACAGAAATAAAATGTCAGGCTAGTAGGCATATTTTACAGTGAAATGACAGTTTTTTCCTCCCTGAAAGTTGTGAAACCTGGTTTAAACTCAATCCCTGTGACGAATTTTGATGTTGTAAATGCATTAGGAAAGTTTGAGATGAGTTTGGACCAGAAAATAGCCATTTGAAATTTAAAGGGGCTAGATACTAAATAAGTTTAGTCTTGCTATTTGAAAATATCAGCTGTTCAATTGACTTATTTTACATTAAAATACATTAACGAATCCCGAGATATGACGTACACAGGCTTAAACCAGATCTTGGTAATGACAACAATTGTAATGTTGATTTATGCACAATTACTATTGGCATTTAGGGGCGAGACGCAAGTTGGCCATTTTATACTCACTCCTGCCACCTCAGGTCATACGTGTAACTGCACCTTCTATATTAAGCTTGTGCATGACGGCACTTCGGACCCAAATTAACACCTTTTTGAGTGACAGTGCAGGATTTTAGAGGCAGTTGTGGTGAACAGGTCTGGGCTCATTCTACACCTTAGGACATTGTTGGAACATGTAGGGGGAGGAAAATACTTAGTCCCTTTAAGTGACCCTGTTTCTTTGTACATTCAGGTATAGCTCCTTTAAGGTGGGAAAACATCCATCCATCCATTTTCTTCCGCTTTATCCGGGGCCGGGTCGCGGGGGCAGTTGTCTCAGCAGAGATTCCCAAACTTCCCGATCCACACACACCTCCTCCAGCTGTTCTGGGGGGACCCCGAGCCGACACCAGGCCAGCTCGGAGACATAGTCCCACCAGCGTGTCCTGGGTCTTCCACGAGGCCTTGTCCCACTAGGACATGCCTGGAACACCTCCCGCGGGAGGCGACCAGGAGGCATCCGGAACAGATGCCCGAGCCACCTCAGCTGGCTCCTTTCGATGTGAAGGAGCAGCGACTCTACTCCGAGCTCCTCCCGGGTAACTGAGCTCCTCACCCGATCTCGAAGGGTGCGCCCAGCCACCCTGCGAAGGAAACTCATTTTGACCGCTTTGGGAAAACAATTTGGAGAAAAATCAAAACTTTCTCTAATTTTTCAAAAACTACTTTAAAGGGGCCAGATGCAAGTTGGCCATTTCATACTCACTACTGCCATCTCAGGTCGTACGTGTAACTGCACCTTCTGTTCTGTATTAAGCCCGTGCTTGACGGCACTTCGGACCCGAAGTAACAACTTTTTGCTCATTCTACACAGGACATTGCTGGAACATGAGGAGGAAAATACATAGTTTTAACATTTTTAAACTCTGTATAGTCCCTTTAACAAATGCTGAATTATGAATATAGTTTTCTACTAAATAAAGATACAAAAACATGGAGAGGAGCAAAGTGGTTCAACAGCCCATAAATACATAAATAATGGAGAATGCTAATGATGCTTCATGTTAGCATCGTGCTAATTCTAACGCTGGCTAGCGCTAGCTATGGCTGCCATTTGTTTGCTTCTACTGAACAATTTGCTGGGAATGAACATCTGGACCCAATTTAGACTTGATTTTATTTGTATGTGATAAATGTGTTTATATTTTACCAGAAAACGGCTAAAAAGAGAAAATTGTGTTACCCAAAAGATTCTATTTTCCCCCCTCGGCGAAGCCACACCCTTTTTTTTTGGGAAAAGATGCCGTCTGTATCTATACCTTAACCTTACAATAACAGTTGGACTTGGTTTTGTATTTTGTTAGTGTGCACATTATGCGTGAAGCTGGAATAGTATTTTTTCTCGCTATAGACCGGCTAAGGAGAGCTTGGGTAAATGCCAGCAGTGTCTCAGTCGGAGGAGATGGCAGCTCTTAACCTTGCCTGTTTGAGCCCTCTATCAACCTGTAAGACCGTTTAGATCACAGCAATCCTAAAATCTTTCTTGATAGAAAATAAATAATCGATCCTTTCACTCTACAGCTTTCTGCATAAAGGTTAACATGTGCAGTTTGCGTATAAGCCCGACGGCAATGATCCATCTGCATTTCTCGAGCCAGGTCTGGATCTAAGCGGATACTGCAGATTTCCTCTCTCATTTTTTTTTTTTTTTTTGCATAATGGAACCAGTTGAATGTTTCCAGCGAGTTGTGGGGAATAGAGCTATCAAGTGGATAACTAAGAGCATGAGTGTCAGTTAATCTGAGCTGGAGGAGTGAGGAGTGGAGCAGATAGTGGTTCAGACTGGGACACAGCCAAAGAGAGAGAGAGAGAGGGTGATGGACAGGGCTGACAGAGGGAGAAGAGGAGCCTGTTCTGAATTAATGACTGCTCTCATCACACACACACACATGTTCTCTCTCTCGGAGCCATGCACGCCCTCAAAGAAAGATCCAGCAAATGACTAGACGCACGATTGTAAAGGTGATTGATGGTCAAAATGCTTGATGTGGGTAATTATACTTTTACTCAAGTACAAGTGCATTTTTGACACCACGCTCGTCACGCCGGTGTTAGTGTGACGGTGACCGGCGGCTGAAACGGCTGAAGTATTTGTTGTTGTAGTAGTTAGTAGTCGTTGTGCAAGTAGTGGCGGCAGCAGCAGCGATGTTGGAAATTTTTAAACCCTGTTCGTTTAGTCTTTGTGGAATTTAGAGTGGTATAATAGTGGTTCCCGACCTCTTATTTTGTCTTTCCTCAACGGTGTTGCAGTTTATTTAGAAAGCAATCACTTAAGAGCGCTATTTATAAGTAAAAAATAAAATGTTGCGTTCAAAGTACACATTTTACAGTACAATGTAGTTAGGGCTGAAACAACTAATCGATTAATCGACAACTAATTGATTACTAAAATAGTTGTCAACTATTTCAGTAATCGATTAATCGTTTTCTAGTAAACACAGACTACAATAGAGCAAAAATGACATGACAATTATGTATTTTGGATGAAAACCTACTTCATTTTTTAAAGTGAGGGTCTGCAGTGTTTTGTACATTGTAAATTTCATAAATATCTGTCTTTGCCTCGTCCAATCAGAAAGTAGAATTAGCACAAAGAGCCTCCTACAAATGTTTACTTTAAGTTTACTCCATCAATATGTCCTCAAGCGGCGCCACTTTAGCTTTATGTGGTCAAAAAATTGAAAAAATACAATTTCCATGCACCTTTCACAGCCAAGCGATTAATCGATTAATCGTGAAAATAATCGGTAGATAAATCGATTATCAAAATAATCGTTAGCTGCAGCCCTAAATGTAGTGTTTCCTATCAGATCCCAGTTCCCTGCTAGATCCTCGAGTACCCCCAGGGGTCCCCATACTCCTTGTTGGGAAACACTGTTAGCTAATCATAAGTTTAAAATATTACACTGATGCTTTAACTATATGTACCATAGCTTTAATTGTAAGTATTCCACTTTTTTTTTTCTCTTTTCACTTTATTTAAAAAAAAAAAGAAAAATGGCTCTAACTATGGACGGTGCTGCCCGCTTCCGTCAAACCCAGCAGATTTTCGTACTTGTACTTCAGCTCTGTCATTTTGAAGTAGCAGCACTGCCGATGCACACACAGGTACTGCCTCGACGCCGCATGTGGTTTGCCCCGTGCACATGCTTGCGGCTGTAAACATGCATGCAGTAATTGCTCGCTTCCTGCTGCGCGCAAACCATATGTAATTGCATTCTTCTCTACGTGACTGGCTTGGTTTTTTTTTTCTTTTAAGCGCTTGCCATTTTGTTGTTCTGTGTGACTTTGTGACGGGGATCCGCTGTTTACTCGCGTGTG
The DNA here is from genome assembly GCF_951799975.1 of Gobius niger. Taxonomy (NCBI): domain Eukaryota; kingdom Metazoa; phylum Chordata; class Actinopteri; order Gobiiformes; family Gobiidae; genus Gobius; species Gobius niger. The sequence continues at coordinate 26,863,769 of NC_136859.1, forward strand.
GTTGTGTCGATGGCAGTCCGTTTTTATTAGTGCGGTAGCGTGTGCGAGTGCGTGAGCGAGGACGGGCTCTCTGGTGAGTCTCCTTAACATCAAACAGCTGGAAGTAATAAAATATTTAGGAAGCGCTGCAAGTCTGTGAATTTTAATACTGCTTTTTTCCCTCCGTCTCTCAAATCTCCATTGCTTTTTGCCGTCTTTCCCTTTTTTTTCTTCCCTTTTCTCCACCCTCCAAGATACTTCCTCCTGCGTTCCCTTTCTCCATCAATGTCTCCATGGTTTTTTTGACCTTGTTTATGAAGACTTTATTGGGAGTCTAGTCAGGCCCCTAGCGTTGGAGATGACAGAGGCAGAGGAGTTGACCCCTGACTTTGTGGCTGGCAGCGTTAGCCCATGTTCACTGTTTGGGGTTAGTCCTGTCACTGGTCATATGCACCAGCGGAGAGTGGACTGGGGAGCGTTAGTGCTTTACATAGAAGTGGACCGAGAGGGACAGCGCATTTTGACCAGACAAACACAAGCCTGGGGGAACAGGATGTCCTTTGTGACTTTTAGGAACTTAACCGTAAGTCAAAGGAAGAGATGACTTTGGAGATTTCGAAGGTCTATCAGAAGCTTATGGGTTTGAGGACCCTTTTATGGTGATATATCCACGGCAGTTTCAGTGGTTTTGTCGACACCTCATTGTTCTTGAGAGAGGACTTGACTGCTGCGTTTTCCTGGAGACTATTGCCTATTGTAAACGGCGCTCAGGACCATTTGTAGTTTTGTCCTGATTTGCTCTTTTGATCAAAGCCTGGCGATACTTGGAATGTCTAATATTTTTGAAGGTGCCACTCGGAAGGTCAAGTATTGTTAGTTAAGCAACACAACTCTAAAGTTAGATTATTATTTTTTACTATTGTATAACATCTCACACCTATCAGCTCATAGAAAAGTAGATATTCTGCACCATGTTGGAAGTTTTCAAATACTAAAGTTTTGAATCTTTACAATTGACACACAAATGTTCTTATACATGTTAAAGAACAGCAGTTTGTTTGAAGCTGCATGATTATTAATCATGCAATTAAAACATGAATGTAATCAGTCCATAAAGAAAATGTCTTTCCGTTGCGGCTTTGACCCGACTGACTCACCAGTTGCTGCTTCCTGTGGGTCACTCATTATAAAGGCAGGACTTGAATGCACCACAGTAAAAACGAAGAAACAAAGAGACTGACAGTGAACGCCTCACCAGTGGATTACACCAAGGTCACACTATTTTTTGTCCTTCCCAATGCCACTTCTCCTTTGGCAAACTCACACTAATGCAAAGATGAAATATAATAACAGACTCTGAATGCAAATTTCTTAGAAATTAAAAACATTCTCTTCACCCAGAGGGTAAGGCCGATCCTGAGTTGAACAGTGGAGCAGGACTGACTGTGAGACAGTGGAGACAAAGGCCTGTTGACTGAAGGACAGGCAGGGAAGTGGGTTACCTGTTGTCAGCGCCAATGACAGCGAGTGCACGAACGTAATTATGGGCTCTTTGATTAAAATCATTCATGTCACTCACTCACGGAAATGTATCTGATGGAAAAACAAAGCTACCTTGAGTTAATATGTTGGGCTGCACAATTCTGAAAATCCACTTAATTGTCTTTTTTCTGGTGAGTACTGCATCTGTGATTAATTTTGCAATTTATGTTTTGAAATTTAGATTCTGTTAACAGTGCTGAAGTATGAACTGCTTCACAGAGCCATACTTGATTTTTTTAAGAAGTGGAATAAAATTTGATTTATCCCTCGTATATAAGCCAAATGCCCATCTCGTGTCGCCCGTTGCATTACGGGTAATGGAATTTATTTTGACTGCCAAACAATATCGATAGCTAGTGTAAAGCAACGAAGAAAGCTCTGATTTGGACCATTTAACTTTTTATGTCTATGGTTTTAACCGGTGGAAAGTTGATGACTTAAAGTGTTTTTGTCGTCGCCGTGGAGCTTGTTACAATATCAGCATAGAGTCTATTTTTACAACCAGGGCTGCGTACGGAGATAGACAGAAACGGAAAGAACTGAACGACCTTTCATATGTAGAGATGCTTCAAAAGTGACGACTAGCCTAGTCCTTGTTCACATTGTTGGAAAAACTATGTGACAAAAACATTTTTGACCCTTGAAGGCGATTGTTGGACAAAGTCCAGGGTCTGAAACTGTGGCCTCATGTCGCCGATATTCATTACATTTAAACTGAATGAGAAGTAAAAACATAGAATCCTTGTTTTGTTGTGTCAATAACGAGGTTGACAGTAAACAAAATCTTTGTTTTAGCTGTGACAGAGATCCACGTACACATATAGGCTGTGCCAAATTTACTTTATTTGTATATTATTTTACAAGTGATCTGATGGTGAACAACATGGCTAATCGATCGCTAATTTGACAGACGGAAATGTACCCACTATATTTAGCATCAACACTGTTTTTAAACTTTCCCCTGTGATTTCAAGACAAATTTAAATGATTTAAAAAGTGGCGGCACAGACAGACAGGCAGTGTCTGTGTCGGGCTGATTCCAGGTCCTGTCCGCTATGGTCCGCTCCTGCCTACGGAGCCGCCGTCCTGACTTTTCCCTCGCTTTCAAGATATTGACAACACAAATATTTGCAAAAAATGTCACTTGAGACTTAAAGTGTTTAAACCAATGCCCATAAGCCTTATGGGTCACGTTTATGGCTCAATGTACTTCAGTGTTCACGCTCCGCTACCTGGACTCGCTCACACATTTCAATGGCGGAGTGGTTTGTTTGGGCCGAAATTAAGAGCCTGATTGACCCACGCATGCGCAGTCGAGATGGGCATTCGGCTTATTGTAGCAGACATTTGTGCGCTGTACATTTCTAAAGTATATAAATTATTGATCGATAACTCCCTGAAAAATTGGAATGTTACAGATGTGTTAGGAAGGTTTGGAATGAGTTTGGACCACAAGTGACAATTGAAAATGTATGCACTTTTTTTTCCCATTGTTTGTAAACAAAACAAATCTATCAGTCTTTGTAATTTTCTTTCCAAATTGAGATTGATTGCGCAGACTCTAATGTGCTTCTGTGTTTAGAATCATTTTTCCATCTTGTGTAGAGCTTAGAACAGTCATGTGTCTATACTGTGTCCTTGGGAAAGACACTTAATGTTTTGTTTGTGAAGTGTGTGAAAGGTAATATTCTAACGTCCATAGCATGCCCATTTACAAAAACAAAACAAATGTAATATGTGTTTTACATATATGTGTCAACATGAATTTCAGAAATGTTAAAGTATGTCACCAGAATCACAATTTCCAATGGCAAACAACAAAATACAATGAAAATTTGCACTTGCAGGATTTCTGCATAGGTTATTGCATTTTCCATGTTGATGCCAGTTGAAGTTGACAAAATGGAAACCTTTAATTCAGAGCCTATCTACGCTCTGAATAGATGAGGCCCATGGTGCCTCTTATTGCTCTGATTTGGTCACTTGTCTTGTAGCTAAGTGCACCGAAGACTGCCACAGGAAACTGACCTTTCCTCTGTGCTTATAGAGCTTTATATATATCCAACTTTAGAAGCAAGTCAATCATCATCAGGGTTGATTTACTGTAATTGCAGCCTAATTATATCATAAGAGAGCCCAATTTTTTTGGTTGTTGAAATTTTCCATGACTATTCTTTGTAATTCTTTGTTCAAGTTATATAAATCTAACCAGTTGTGAATAAGAATAAAAGCTAATTGTTTTATCAATCACCTCTAGGTTCATTGCCAGTGACTTCCAAGGCAAAATGTGAATATATGTTATGTTTATTAGAGTGCAAATTGGAATAGAATGATTAATTATTCAGTAATGAATTCAAAAGATGCATTATGGTCTAATTAGAGCGTTATAAAATATTTAGTGGAGCAGAGGTTAGTGGATTAAAACAAAGGCTCATCACGATGGAGAGGGCTTTAACACATTCTTATCCAAACTGTGAATACACTGTAATTGTATTTCACAAATAACGGTTTGGTAATGTGAATACAAATAGTGTTGAAGAGATACGTGAGGCAAGTCTTCTTACAAAAGCTTGAACTATAAGATAATTGACCCTGTTTGAAAAAATAAACCCAAAGCTGGATGTGAAGGATTATTATAAAAATTGCAGAAACGCTGTTGATAAATTAAATTGTGGACCTGTTCCTTCATATGTTCACTTCTACGAGCAAACGGCTTTAGGGACCTGCTTGAATTGAGCGTTCGACCCCCATATCTGTGAAGGCTCTTATTCATCCAGGAAGTATTCATCGTAGTGAAGCCTAAATCGATTAAGTTGATTATTTAAGCTTTACTACGATGCTATCCCCATGAATGGTCAAGCCAGTCCCTATATGGTGAGATATGACATGTCCGTTTCATGGCATTTATATTATTTCTGTCTCTCTGTAGTTTTTTTTATCATGAAGTGAACATATCGTAAGATGATGTTTACTGGCCTTTGGATGTGTATCGAACCCCACAAAATGCAGAAACTGAATATGATTTAACATTTGGATGAAGGGCCAATTGTATACACTAATTTTTACTATTCAGGAATTCATCAATGACCTCTGACACGGCTTTCACAGCACCTAAATGTGGCCGAAGGGTTGAAAACATCTGGAAAAAAAACATCTGAGAAAATACATTAAATAAGACACAGAAGTTTCCCGGAGTAGGCAGCTCGCTATTTGTCTGAATGATCCATTGCTTGTAGTTGTATGATACGTAAAATGTACAAACTGCTCGGCCAATTCATGACAAACACACTGCATGAGAACATCTTCGGAACAGAGTCACCTCATTACACGTCTGTACTGCTCGCTAGTTTGCGAGTGGCAGCCTTTTCACAGCAGGCCTGGGTGTCTCTTTTGCACTTTGACATCCGTGGTTAATTTGTCCCATTCTCTGCTTTAAGTGAGTGGAGCGTGTCCTTAAAAGAACAGGGTTTGATTAAAGCTGATTGTAATATGGTCTCATAAGGTCACTGATGAGTCACAGTTAAATATGGAGCTCTGTGCACCAAACTGTTGTAGCGGCTAAATAACTCTATTACACATAATGACTACCATCTTTTACCGAGTCACTGCAGCTCCTTCCATCTGCTCAGGGTTCACGCTTCCAAAAAAAATTAATGTTGCTATAAGATTGTACAAGAATTTTGAGAGTGTAGATATAATCAGGGCTTGACATTAGTTTTTTCTTCCTATCTTTCTCAAATGCTCCTTCAATGGCAATGGGAGGTTAAGTCCTGGGTTTAATTTCATTGTTTTGGGGTAATAATTGGTTTGGAATAAATTGCGATGATTGAAAAACATTTATCAACCTAAAATATTTGATGCTCCTATGTTTTACATACACTGCCTGACCACTAAAAAAGGTCACCATAAAAAAAGATTATAGCATGCATTTGGTATTGTTTCAATAAGCTTCTGTAATGTCAAAAGAGCCAGTGTTGCAATAGCTTCTCACCAGGATCTTGCATTGACAAGGAGTGACCGCTGCCGAAGCCCTCTATAGCACATCCCAAAGATTCTCAAGGGGGTTAAAGGAACCGGCCACAATTTTTACATTCTGAGATATGTTCTTACCTGAGCTTAGACAAGTGTCTGGTCTTTATGCGCGCCATCAGTCACGCACAACGACCAAAGATGTTGTTAGCATTTGGCCTCTCCCAACATATTCCTATAGCTCCAAACGGGGGTGAACTTGTAAGTGACCAAGCTCCTCCACGAGCACGCACAAAGACCAGACAGGTACGTATCAACTCGTCTAAGCTCAGGTAAGAACATACATGTATCTCAGTGTGGAAAAACGGTGGCCTGTTCCTCTATGGCGGCCAATCCATGTGAACCACTCTTTCACAATGTGAGCCCGATGAATCCTGGCATTGTCATCTTGGATCTTCAGGGGAGAAGAAATCCATTGATGGAATATCCTGGTCATTCAGGACGTTCAGGTGGTCATCTGATCTCATTCTTTGGCAGAAATGGGGTGTTTCCACTGGCAGGCCCTACCCAGCCCAGTTGGGCGAGCGTCTCGACTGCTGAGGCCAGGGCCAAACCGGCCTGACAAAGCACACGTTTTGGGACTGCCCTCTAGCCATGGCCAAAGTGCGCTGAACCGAGACAAACGTGACATGAACAGACTGTCATACGGATTTAATATTTCTCAACATCATACCGCTGTTCTAAAAGGGAATTTTGCCGATGATGGCATTTAGCTGCTGTTAGCACAACTTAGCATAACATTAGCATAATGCTTACCATCATAGTTACTTTTTAGCTGCTTCTCTCTTCTAGTATTGGCCTTGGCACATCTGAATAATTCCATAAATCCGACCAAAAGGCAGCATTTGTCCACATTGTCCTCATCACAGCTTACAAAACATTTCAAGCCGTTATGTTGTTGCCATCCACGGCAACTGCAGGCATTATGTGTAGTGGAAATCCTCGTGTGTACTGGGTAGAGTAGACAAGGCGAGGATAAACCGAGGCGTACAGATACAAGCGTGTTATGCGGAGCCTCAGCTATATTGTTGCTAGACCTAGACCTGACCAACTGCAGCAACCCCAGATCAGAACAGCTAGTGAGGTGACTTTTTTTGGTAAACATTACAGATTAGACATTTCATTTTCATTTAAAGTGTCTCAATGCTTTGATTTGTGTGCGAACAACTTCAAAATCCAAGCACTTGGCTCAGAGTCTGTACATCCCAGTCTTCAAGGGAGGGGGGGAAAATGGAGTTGAGATGCCAAGAGAGGCCATATTGACAGAGAGAGACAGACAGAGAGACAGGGGGAAGGCGTCAGAGTGGAAAGGATTTATGAGCGGGGCCTGTCTCTTGGCTACGGGCCTAGTCCCTCTGTGGTCCACTCCTCTGTAATATCCACCACTCCTCCGGCTCCCATGTGTCTGCCTTCTCCCTGCAACACAAGTCTATACTGTTCAAATACATACTACGTGCGCGCTTGAAATTACCCCTATGCCGTGTTGCTGGACGGCTAACCTCTTCTTAGCGTTTCCCCGCGTCACGCTGTCCAGCTGACCCATTCTGCGCACGCTAGCAGTTAAAGGAAGCCGCGAAACCTCAAACGACCAGCAATCGCAATCATTTGTTAACGGTTGGAAAGTGCTTGGAGGAGAGTGGTTAGTGGAATCGCAGTCACACAGCAGCAACGGCGCAGACAGGCACGTCAGGCTGACCATTTACAGCTACGGCTAATTGGTTTGGTGAAATAAAAATGGGGCTTGGTTTAAATTGTGTATACCAAAATAGTAATGCCCGGATGAGAAAATGAGGGTTTTTAATGGTGTTGACAAGAGTGCCAAGGAGTGATAGTAAAAGCGATAAAACAACTATAAAACTAACCGACGACAGTAAATGTTACGTAACCGCCTACAAAAAGTGAATCTTACCAAGAAATGCTATGGTGTAGGCCTTGATTTCTTCTTCTTCATTTTTTTTATTTTTATTCATGCAGTCCTTATATTTGAAGACTTTAGGCTAGTGCTAGGCTAGCGCATGTCTATGGTAACTAGTAGCATGCATTAAAAACAGTCTGACCCAAGCATAGTGAACCTGAGGCAAATCACTTATAACACCAGACTACCGATATAAATGTCTGTGTTGACTGAATCATTTTTGAAATATAACCATTTTGCATTTAAAAGACCTATTTGAGCAGCATCAGCTTCCTGGTTGTAAGCTACGCAGCGGCGGAGTGATCTACTAGGTTACCGGATCTACAGTCGTTTGTTTACCTGCGGCCGGCATTACTACACATGGAAAGGAGCTTTCTACAAATCAGATATGGCAACGTTAGGAGGACAATCCGATGATTTTGAAGAGGTTTTTAATGCATGCTACTAGTTACCATAGACATGAACTAGCCTTGCACTAGCCTAGCACCACTAAACTCTTCAAATATAAGGACTGCATGAATTAAAAAATATATAGATCTCCAGAAATCAACAACTCTCTGGATAACTAGGAAATGAGCCCCCCCTCAAAAGCCCTAAAATATCCCTTTAAAGCTACAGTACCAACTTATTTGTTATAGTGGTCGGAATGTCTTCTTGCCACCTAACACTGGAAACAAAAACATTGACCTTACCCAGTTGTTGTCCGCATCAAAATCTTAAATATATTAAATATATTAAATCGATCGCCACAAGGGAAGTAAGAGTCTAACTGGTCGGCATCTTCCGAAAAAGCTGTACGCACCTGCATAAATGTAGTTTACGGGAGGTATTGTGAGAGAGAGGAAAGCAGCTAACAGTTTGAACTCCGGCTTTCATGATTAAAAATAGTTTGTAAAATTCAGCACCACAGCCTGAACAACTGTCTTGTTTTTTGTTTTTTTTATCCGCATGTCTTTTCATTTCTTTCTCCTTTTCGGTTTCAAAGACCACAACAGAGCTGGATGTCGCAGATCTGGACCCATGCATGTAGTCAGTCTTCTTTTTAACCTCCTTTAAAGACGTTGACAGAACATGCACCTTATTGCACACGTGGGACGCAGTACCGGAGAAGGCATCTGATAGTTGAAGGTGCAAGCTTTTTCTTACAGGCAAATCCATGCACGCTTCTTAAGAAGAAGCTGAGACGAACCTTAAATAAACTATGTTAAGTATGAAGATGAAAACAAGGGATGTTACTGAACGTAGCTTCTTTCTTCTTTTTATTGGTTGTAGACACCACTTTTTACAAAGCAGCTGCATGTGTCCTGACTGTCCTATAATAAGTAAATGGACAGGGAATTGTGACCCTGATCAATGTAAGCTGCTCCTGCTGTCTAAAACACAAGCCTGTATAGAATAAATTACGAAAAGAGGGCAGATGGCCAGTCTAAACATCTTACGAGTAGATGTAGCAGCAACGGAGGTCCATCCATTTGGGAAAACCAGGACAGTACTGACTCACAGAGGCTTATTTGAAGATTACGAGAGAGTTGTGTTAGGTGAATTCATAAGGACACTGGAGTTGGGGGCACACCTCAGAACCCATGTGTTCAAAGACAGTACATGAGGGATTTGGCAATGAAAAGACGGAGAAGAAAGAGCAAGACAACAGACACATCAGTGACACCCAGACTACAAAAGAATGCGAGAGCAGTGTGCGGAGGAAACTTTGGAACCTGACTGTAGCCTATAAGTGTGTATCTACGTGAACGTGGCACTTCAATCCATTCCAGTTGCTTTGATCAATACTTTGCTAACAATACAGTATAAACTAACTGTGTTTCTTCCATTGTATTGCTTTGCTGTAAACTAGCAAGATGTATTTCTTGGGTTAATGGTGGACAAAAAGAAGATAAGCATTTAAATGAAAAGAAAATACCATGAAAGAGCAAAAAGATATCATATAGATATGGAACACTACAAAGTGATTGTAACAACAGAAAAAAACACTACTCAGTTGAACTATTTTCTTGAACTATAAGCTTGATCAATTCTGAAGTTTCACAGCTCCAAAAACTATAAAACCCTTGTGAAGGGATGAGTTAGACATGCTATTCGCTAAGAGAAGTCAATCACTCATCTTTACAAAAAAACACATCTCAAATAAACCTTTATTTAAATGAACCTGAAACATGTCACATCCATTCATGAGCTGCTATTGTAAAGGTCACTTTAATTGCCATATAGTGGATATAGTCAAGACCACCTCTTGTCCGTCTCATGTATCTCAGTGAGTCATAGCGTCCAGTTTGGTCTCAGTCATAGTACATGGCAGACGCCGGAAACCTGTCTGCAGGAAACATATAACTTTTTGTCAATCATCTTCTAAGAGGGCAGAGAGGGAAGTGCATTGGAGGCTCCTGAGCAAATACTGCCTTTTAATGCTGTCAGTCTTGTGCATTCTCTGTGGTGTAGCTTTTGAGTTTAGCTTGGTGTGGCTTGGTGTGGTTTCGTGTGGCGTGGGGGATTTGGAGAGCTATACCCTGGGCACATTTCCTGAATAAGTTCTAATCCCTTTGAACCACAAATTTAGATGCTTTGAGTTTTTTTTTTAAAGCTCTATACAAAACAGATGTCTTTTTTATTCAACTTGATGCAAAAACCCATGATACAAAACGTCAAAAACAAAAAAGGCCAAAGTCTTAGATGCCTGCAGGCGATATTAATTACAATTTTACCTTATATATTTTTCTCTCTCTCCCTTTTATTTATTTCAATTTGGAAATTATGTCTTGAAAAAAAAAAAAAAGAATGCACTTTGCAACATGGCGCCCATAGTTACCCCATTAATTTATACATTCCCCCATTAGCAAGCCTGTGGTTAAACGCCAATAGCGCTGAACTCAGGCTACACACATACACACACAAATCCATTCTCAGTCCTGCCTCGGTGTTGCAACTTTTTTTCAAAAATACAGGGCTTTGGCCACGGCTATAGTTGCCTGTGATGGGAGTGAGGCAGTGAAGACTATAATCAGTGTCAACTCACACAGCCAGACCTGACATTGCACACTGAGAGCCCCTAACACGCACACATGCGGCCGATACGCACACACACTCTTCTACTGTCTTTCACGAATCTGTCTGTCGCCTCCATCTCACCCCCAACACTCCCCCACCCTCTCTCTGTCTGTATCTCTCTCTCTCTCCCTCTTCCACCCTCCTCTCTCACACATAGATTGATGCTCAGTAGCTTTGCTGCGAGTGACCGGGCGCAATAGGACAATGGGAATGTCTGTCTAAATTCTAGTGGGTGCAGTGTGTTGGTTGCGATGGTCCAGGGATGACAGGATTGTGAGGGTATGACAGCAGAAGTGGCTCTGTGCATTTGTGTGTGTGTGTGTGGAAAGGAAAAAAAAAAAAACATGCATGTGAATCGTATGCGGTTTTATCAGGAATAGAGACGACGAGCAATTCACAGCCTGTCAGTCAGTGCGGCGGACAGGCGGAGAAGAGGGGGAGGAGGGAGAGGAAGATGGAGATGCAGGACAAAGGGAGGACACTTGGGAGTAATGAGGGAGAGCAGGAGGCAGCACAGCCCATAGATTCTTCATGAACAATATGAATATTGTGAGCAGATATTTCAATTGTACGTCCACATGGAATCGAAATCAGTGTGTGCAGTTAGCGTGAGGATAACTGTTGCTCTTTGGACATTGGCTGCTGCATTTGACACACGATTCTTCCAAGCAACAGGAGGCCACTTGAGGCATGTACGTACGAGGAGGCGTGGCCTGGCGAGCGGGAAGGAAGTCAGTTATGGAAGTCATTCTTTTTGCACTCTTTGTAGATGTGTTCTGGCGGACGATGAGCATTCAGCACACACACATTTTTACATAGCAGATTTTCTCTAGAATTAAAAAAAAAAAAAGACATGAATTTAGCCGTTAGCTTGTAGCATGTAGCTAGCGTTAGCATTGCCCGTTATTTATGTATTCGTGGTGCTGTTGAACCACTTTGCTCCTCTCCATGTCTCTGTGTCTTTATGTGGTTGGAAATACATCCATAATTCAGCATTTCTCAAAGTAGTGGTGAAGTAATAGATGAAAGAGCTGTTATTTTTCATCTTAGCTTTGCCCCCTCGACTGTGGCCATTTGAGATGCCGTCTGTATGTATCAGATGAGCCTGGAGTCGTGAGTGACCCTTCCTTTACAGCTAAGAAAAGGGAATTTACTCGCAATACTTCCAATCCTTCTGTTTGGAGGCATTTTTATCCTGCACTCCTTTGCTTTCTAGTCCCAGTTACACAGCACTTTGTTACATTTTGTGTCAATGCACTTTTCAATCGTAACACTTTACACATTGTAAGGTAAACATATTGCTTATCATAATTACATATTGTATCGCAACACGTATCAGATCAGCCCCTGAGTATCGTGATACGTATCGGATCGTGACAAAAGTGTATCGTCCCTGCCCTAGAATTTACACAGATTTAAAAGGAAGATACATGAATGTTTTACAAAAGTGGTCCAGTATCACCGAAGACAATTAGGCCACAATATAATTCGAAAGAGTGTCCAGGAACCTACATGTATTCACATTTTGGGTTATAGTTTTGGTCAGGGCTTCCTCTACAGGCTGGAGAATAAGAATGAAGGGTCTGCAGATGAATTCACAGCATGGCAACAGAATGAAAGTACATGTGTGTATGTTTTAAGTTGACTTCTGTTGATGACTTGAAAGGGCCTGCATCTTTTATCTTGTGTAAGGATCTGTACGTTGTTGTGGCTTGTGTATGTATTGATAGTAAAATGACCATGAATGACAATAATCCACGAGAAAATAATTAGACTTTATACCTGCAGTATAAGCATACTGAGCCCCACTTTAATAAAATGCCCATAAACTGAAATCATGCATGGCCTCATTAGAATTAAGCAGGAAGCAGCGCGGAGAAGGGGGAAGGACATTTGGGAGTCTGAGCAGCCTTAGAGGGAGGACACTTTGAGGGAAGTGGAGAGTAGGAGATGCTGTTTACTCCCCTGGGTGCGTGGGTTAGGGCAGGCCCGCGGGCACAGTTGGCATGCAGCTGGGCACACTGTCGCCGGGTCCCTACGGCGGACTGTGTGCTGGAGCTGCCTTTCCTGGGAGAGCAGAGGTCGGAGGGAAAGAAGAGGCTATGGGAGAGAGAGAGGAGGGCAGAGAGAGGGGGGGGGGGAGAAGGAGAGGGGCAAGAAGAGAGAGAAAATGAGACAGATAGAGAAAGAAAGAGAGAGCGGGGGTTTACAAAGCTTTAAAAAGTGTGAATACTTAATAGAAAATGATAAAAGGAGTTCATCTGAAGTCATGATGAGTTTATTTTACTTATCCAAGGGAACAACGTTTATATGCCAATATGCAAAAGATAAAAAAAGCTGTGAGCTGTAATGGGAGGAGCAGTACTGACACAACATACTATGATGTAATGTTATATGTGGGATGAGTTGGACAGATTGAGCTGGTCACAGCACCCGATGGTCAGTTTTAGCAGTGGAGCGAGGACATGCATGTTCAGAAAGTATACACTATGCAAGTGGGGATGTTAAGCTTTATGCAGGTATTTGTAATAATATTTAGTAAATAGCAATATCTTACACTTTTTTGGTTAGATAATGCAATATTGATCTAAAACAAAATAGAGAACCCCTTCACTCAGCAGCTGTTTCAATAAAGTGTAAAAATAAATAAATACATCACTTGGCCCGTGTGGCTGTAGTGAAGCTATGATGAGTGTTTTCATTTTGCGATGAGAGAATTAAGCTTATCAAGAGATGGAGAGAGGAAAGAGGACTTGAGGGGGATTTTTCCAGGGGCTGTCGCCACTGGAGAAGATTCAAAGATTGCTCAAAGCTTTGCAAAGTAGCTTGAAACACAAGGTATGTTTTTGTTAAGAGAACAACATTGTAACACGGTAAAAAATAAAATATAAATAATAAAAATGACATAATACCCCTCCTTTAATATAAGAGATACACTTGCTTGTATGGAGACAATATCATTCTCTTCTATCAGTTAGCCAAAGTAACGGCCCCCCAAAAAAATCATTCAATTGGATTTCAGCAGATAATACATCTGAATTCCCAGTCTTACAAAGCATTTGATTTGCTGAAAATTCCTACAACACTTCTGTTACACTTTCAAATGCTTAAAAGCAGTTTCATAGAATTTCTCATTCCTCTAAATGGAATAATTGCAAATCTCTAGAAATGAGAAGTCCCCTTAATCTGTTGAGTTTGTGGCATTCAAATTATTGTATCTTGACAGTAAAATTGTATTAAAAGCATTCCATTTGACATACATTTGAGAGATAATTGATTTAAGTAAAAAACAGACATACATTTGAGAGGGGGAGAGGTAGAGAGAGGAGCCGTGGGTACCTCATCAAAAATGCCAACACCGCTGCACATATCAGTGTATGGGCCCATAGCTGCAGCTCAAGGGGGCAGTCACAGTCACACTTGCGTAATGATAATAATAGGGCTGAGTGTGTTGTGTGGGTGCGTGTTACAGTATGGGCCTGGTTGTGTTCGAGTGCTGGCCTCTGTCCCCTCGCATAGCACCGTCACAATAAGACTGGACTGAACAAGGCAGATGGGTTCTGTTGGCCTTATTGCACCTGAAAATGGTGGAGGCAATTGATGATGATTGCAGTCAGAGAATCGGCTTTATATATCTTTTCCCGCCTTGGCAAACACGGCTTTTTATGTCATGATAATAGAGTGTGTGTGTCTCAGGACTTCTGCTTGGCTACAAAGAAAATATTTTTTTCATTCCAATTCATTTTTATTAAAGTCATATTCTGTGCGATTGCAAAGTGAGTGAAATTTATACATAAGCAATAAAGTTCCTCCCCTCCTGATTGGACCAGAAAGCAGGAACAGACTTTTCAAAGTAAACGATCAAACCCTCTCCCCCTCCTCTCCTGATTGGGGCCGGTTCACAGGAAAGCTCGTCTCATTGGTTAAAGCGATAGCCCGGGGATTCTGATTAGTTGTTGAAATCCTGAAAAAAACAAGTTAGTTAGTAAGGTTTTTTGCATATCGCACCTTTCTTAATTTACTGAGAATGGAAATGTTTTTTGTGTCATTCCTTCCTGTTAACCCACTGGTACAAGCTCCTCAGTGTTATACATTCTTTTATTGTCTGAAGAAGGGCTAAGGCCCGAAACGTCACTAACCTGGTGAGCATTAAATAAGCTTTGGAGCGACTAAGTTGTGCGGATATTTTATTTATTTGTTTTTGTGACATTTTCCATTTTTTGATCCTGCACACGTGTTTAGAACTGTGGATGTGCGTGCCTTCACCCACTATACATTCTTTTCCCATGAAAAAAAAAAAAAACATTCTATAGCTCCAGTATTTCCTGGCATCCCTTGATTTGTTTGATGAGATGTTTATTAAGATGCCTGTTTGTTATTAAGAACCATGTCTTTAACAGACGAAGGTCAATAGCGCAATTTGGAGTGTATCTCCAATAAAAAATGCCTGGAATATACAATCTCTTGAGAAATTCACTTGCAGGGACTTTTAATGTATTTTCTACTTCAACTTAAAGCACCGAATTCCTGTCTCAAGATGTCTTTACCTGTTTTCAAGGTCTGCTGAGTGAATGGCTCCAGCCTGACAAACAGACGTGCATATTCGCCTGCCACTGCAATCTCACTGCTGGTGGGGACATTCTTCAAAGCTTGATTAAAATGAATTGTGTTAAATGCTGTGGCCACTCCACACAAACGAGATAAACCCCTTCAACTCCATACTTCATTATTTATACTTATATCTCTTGATGTTATTGTTTATTTGTTGCTTTTTTCCCCCGCTTTTTTGAAGTTTCTATTGAGATATTGAGTGCAGTTTTGTGGATTTTGTCTGATTTCTCTATTATGTTTAGTTATACCCTGCCTGACCAAAAATAAGTGGCCAGAAAAATATTTATATTTCTAATATTTTGTCGGACCGCCTTTGCCTTTCGCTTTCATTACAGCTTTGGCATTGTTTCAATAAGCTTTTGCAAAGTCAAAAGATCTTATGTTGCGTTCATTTTTCACCATGATCTTGTGTTGATGATGGGAGAGTGTGACCAATGTGCAAAGCCTTCTCCAGCACATCCCTAAGATCCTCAATGGGGTTAAGATCTGGACTCTGTGGTGGCCAATCCATGTGTGAAAATGATGCCTTATGTTCCCTGAACCACTTTCTTTCACAATGTAAGCCTGATGAACCCTGGCATTTTCATCTTGGAATATGCCATCAGGGAAGGAGAAATCCATTGATGGAACAACCTGGTCATTCGGGATGTTCAGCTGGGCTTTGCGCATAGTGATGCTGAACCTAGACCTGACCAACTAAAGTATCCCCAGAACAGTCAGTAAACCCAAGTGGCCACTTTGTTTTTTGTTTGAGTTAAGCAATATTCACCTTTTTCTGCCCCGCCCACTTTTGCCTCGTTTTGCCTTGCCTCAGCACTTTGTTGCATCGACACTTCCAGTAGAGTGCGAAGGCCGTTCATTATGGGGGTAACAATGTTTAAAAGTTAACTGCAAAAATCTGAGGTTTAGTAGATTAATTCAGATTCAACACTTCACTGTTTCTCTGGGCGGCCTGAAAAGGGCTTTATGTTTTTGTAGTGACTGATTTTATCTTGACTTCGCCAGTCCTATGTTAACAGTTAGGAGAGAAGGGGCGGGCACAATTCATGGTGGTGCCCATGCAAACTTCCAGAATAAGGTTTCCCTGTTGTCTCATTTAAAATATCGATTTGGTTTTGTCACTTAGCTTTGTTTCAATATATAGGAAGAGAGATAGAGCTATTATAAAGGAGGGGAGGTTGCATTTACATTTCACCCAGTTTATCCAATGGAGCAATTTTAACCACTTTGGCTTATTGCTGATTTTAGCCTTATGATCGAGCAATCCAAAGTGTGTCCTTTGTAATTGGATATTTGACAGTGGGGTGGGCTTATAGACCAAAAAGCAAACATGAATAACTTTCAAAGGGACTATATAGAGTTTAAAATTGTTTAAATTATGTGTTTTCCTCCCCCTACATGTTCCAGCAATGTCCTAAGGTGTAGAATGAGGCTAGACCTGTTCACCACAACTGCCTCTAAAATCCTCACTGCCACTCAGAAAGTTGTTACTTCGGGTCCGAATTGCCACCATGCACGAGCTTAATACAGAAGGTGCAGTTACACGTATGACCTGAGGTGGCAGTAGTGAGAATAAAATGGCCAACTTGCGTCTAGCCCCTAAATGCCAATGCATAAATCAACATTACAATTGTTGTCATTACCAAGATCTGGTTTAAGCCTGTGTATGTCATATCTCGGGATAAAATAAGTCAATTGAACAGCTGATATTTTCAAATAGCAAGACTAAACTTATTTAGTATACTTTGCAAATTACAACAATGTCCTTCCAACTGTATAAACCTGTTGAATCTGTTTTAGTATAGACTGTTTCATTAGTCCATATATCAGTCTTCTCTCCCATGTCCATTTAGTTTCATCACAATACTTGATATTCCAGACCTACTGTTTGCCGCCCTAAATCCAACACGCACTTTCCTTGTTGCCTCACAGCTTGTACCAAGGTGCCCTGTGTACAAGGCGTCTTCTGTACCTTACTTAACCTGTTCCAAGGGGTATTTGTTCGGATTATGCTCCAACATTGTTCTCAATCTGTGAGGGAGAGTGACTGCCATGGTGCATTCTTACCCGTTTGACTAACCGCATTCCTGCCATAGCCTGCCAATTAACGATCTTTACCCCAAATCCCCACCACATAAGCTCACCCAGCAGCGAATCGAGCGCACACCGGGGCCATTAAAATGTTAAAGCAATGCCAGCGTCTTAATCGAGACACATGCAAGCCATTAAGAGCACTTTGAATTCTTTAGTGAGAAGAGAGGCAGAGATCAGTGGAAAGATAGAGGCAGGTATGTGCGAGGATGGGGAACGAGGAGCGCGTCGTGTCTGAGAACACATTTTTCTATTTGGTATAAGTATTTGGAGTTGATTTCACTTGCAGTCTTTGAGTCGTAAGAGGTTATCATATAATACATAATATATAAGTGTGTGTGAAAAGATTAACAAGGACCAAAAGGAGTACGCTTATGAATGTTATTCTTTAAGGTGCATTATGCAAGACACTTGTGACTTTTGTGACTCAATGGATGTACGGGTGGTTAGCATGCCGCCGTAACATTCGATTACGGTGGCCTCTGTATCGCTCCAGGATCAATGGAATGTATCTGTAACCATGAAGAGGGTCCGTCAGCAGTGAAAACCTCCCAGAAACTCTAAAAACAATTGGTCCTGGAGCATAATAAAGGTGATTGGGATGGAAAGTGAACGCACCAACCATGTAATGCTGCTTTAAAGGGACTATACAGAGTTTAAAAGTGTTAAAACAAAGCATGTTCCAGCCATGTTCCAGCCTGCACCATCACTCAAAAAGTTGTTACTTTGGGTCCGAAGTGCCGTCAGCTTAATATAGAAGCTGCAGTTACGCATAAGACCTAAGGTGGCAGTAGTGAGTATAAAATGGCAAACTTGCATCTAGTCTCTTTAAAGGTCCTATATCATGCAAAATCGACTTTTTGGAGCTTTTAGCCATGTCGTTATGCTATTTCCTTATCAAAAACACCCCCAGAGTGGTTTGTGGCTTCATTCACGCAGCTCTCAGTAATCCTCCTGAATCCTGCTCTCTGAGGCTCCGCCCTCTCCTGGTGAACGACTGAGTGTTCAGTTGTGTCGTAACAGCGGAACGGAAGTGCTCGACATCTGTAATGTAATGTCTTAATTCTATGCTTACGGACAGATTTTAATTTGTAAAACAGCGTTTTCATTATTTCTGTCGTAAGAGAGAAACAAAGAGAAAAAAGAAAAGAAAAAAAATTATTAAAAAAATAAAAAGGATGTGCCCGAGGTGCTTCCAGGTCAGCTGTGGCCAAAACAAACACATCCCTGAGCGTCTGAACAAATCAGTCATGTTTGCGCTGCAGCTGAAGATGGAGCTCGTTACCTATTCTGCACACACCTGTTTTTTATTCTTAACTAACGATCATGTCACGGAGAAAAAGAAGCGCGTTTGGCTACGAGGACGGGAGTTTATTCAAACCTTTTCAAGAAGAGGCCACTCGAAGTTGTTTTTTTCTCTTGGATTCAGCGACTATCACCAAAATATTGTTTTCCTGTGACTGTCACTGATGGATGTTTGGTGAACCTTCGCCTGAATCAAAGTGGATTAACTTTTATAACCAACGCGAGTCCCATAATGTAAACAGCGATGGACCAGAGAGGTGTATATATTTCTATGGTGGTGAGTCAATCCAAACGCGGGTTAGCTTGTGTGTTAGCATATTAGCATGTGTGTTCAAGCTGTGTTGCAGATGTCAACTCCTTATAACTGCATCGTGAAGCAATTTCACTTATTGCTGTTTATTTATATTACAGTAAAGTTGTATGTGCGGAGAGCGGGGGCGGAGTTAACTGAATCGAAGCGTTGTGTCTTCCGGGTTCGAAAAATACCTCCAGAAAACACTTATATTTATCACAAAAATGAGTGCTCAATAGTGGTAGAGGTACAATATATCATATAAATGCCTATACTTAACTAAAATAGCATGATATAGCTCCTTTAAGGCCTTGAAAGCATTAAACTTGTTTCAATTAAATCTAGACTTCTTTGAAAAGAATGGAATAGCTTGCCATACTTTACTCGAAAATACACGCATTTTAACACGTTTTTCTTTAAAAAATTCCCAATTTGTCAAATTTTCTTTGGAAATGATACATGCATAGATGTGTTGCATTTTTGGCATTAAAAAGCCTTAAATTTGACTTGCTGCTACCTGCACAAAACATGAACCATGCTGGGTGTTCTTACTCCCTGCATGAGTTTTCAGATAATGACGAATGAGGCTCTGGCTGGAGGAGATGGTGACTTCTGTGGTAGAAAATGCCAACAGGGAACTGTACACTTGGCTCGGGGGTTAGTTCCCCTTGGTTGGTTTGCATGTGTGGCCACTTTCAGATCTTTAGGCCAAGTACCTCGCCAATGTTTATTGAGCGGATCTGTGACAAAGTGGGTTTGTCCCATTGTTTCATTTGGACACACTTACATTATTTCCTCCTTGTCCCTGGGATACTTTGGGCATTCAATAGTGAAGGTTCAACATGAAAAGAAATGTTGTTATAGCCAATGGTTAGCAACTGGAATGGCACAAGGACTAAGTCAAATATTGTGTTTTCCCCACATATTTGTAATGATTTATGCATTAAATTAACCTTAAAGCTGAAATCATGATCTAAGCAACTCAGCACTCATCATTTCACTTATGATGTGTTTTCTTATTTTTTTCTTTTTCATTACATACATATGAAAGCATTGCTCCCCAGTGGCTTGTGACCCACTGGAGACGGTTCCCTGACCACCAGGTGAGAACCACTGCTCGAGGTGAGTGTCTTGCTTGAAGACTCAATGGCAGTGCATTACATTAATAGTGGGGATATCAAACTACCTTTTGCCTTGTACTTCGAAAGTGGTTTTGGTTAAAGAGTACATATTTCGAGTGTACTGCCACTCCACTGCAAGACTTTGATTAAGGATTAAGGAAACTGTGATGGTTCAGGGAGAGTTGAAGCAGTAAATCCCCTCTTGCCGTGTCCACTCGTCTTGGCATCCCCGCTCTCTCTCCTCTCTCAAAAGGTCCAGCCGGAGGGTCTTTGAATGGGGTCCCTATGGTGACGGCCCGGCTGGCAGCCAAAGCAGAGCCTGTTTCCTGATGCTGTTTGGTAGTGGCCGAAATCACAGAAGAGCCACATCATAGGGCACTCGTCATACAAGAGCATTTAAACTGGAGATATTCAAATAAATACAGGTTATGACAATAAAGCCAATCTACCTGTGGTAACATTAATAATAATAGTAATGCATCGGTTTTATATAGCACTTTGGACACTCAAAGACGCTTTACTTTGCATTATTCATTCACTCCATGGTGGTAAGCTACTGTTGTAGCCACAGCTGCCCTGGGGTATAGATTGATGGAAGCGAGGCAATGAGATTGTGCCATTGGCCCCTCCGAACTAGCCTGTGCAATCAAATCGTTTATTTGTGGTCACATTATGTTCGCGAGCTGCGGAAGTCCCCTCGATAACAATCTACAGTTGGCCGAGAGCTGAGTTTTTTTTCTTCTAATCAGGTAAATGACCCAAAACACATCGGCAGCAGGTGAGTTTTGTGATTCATAATTCTGTTTTAATATTAACGCAAAACTGCTAATAATGTCACTGACTGCCCTTCACTGATTGGTTTACTCCGCTTCCTGTTTGCTTGTGTATGTTACGCTGTAGAAATCAAGTTGATGTGGAGTCTTACCAGACTCACATGCTGGTACAGCGGTGATTCTGGATTTTTCATTTTTTTTTTACCAACCACTCACTCACTACATTCACCCAAGCTTCCTGGTGTTCCCAAATGGTCTCCCATCCAAGCAACAACCAGGCCCTTCCCTGCTTAGCTTCCGAAGTCTGACGGGATCAAACCTAACCTCTTAAAGGGATGCAGTTAAAATGATGTCTTTTCCACCCCCTACTTGCTCCAGCAATGTCCTAATGTGTAGAATGAGCCCAGACCTATTCACCACAACTGCCTTTATAATCTGCAGTAACATATACAACCCGAGGTGGCAGCAGAAAAATCACAGCTTCCATCTAGTCCCTGTAGCCTTCACATTAAACAAGCTCATTTTCTCCAGTTTGGCATTACCCAAATCCAGCTTCTCGACTGGAGAGCTTACAGTGTAACGCGTCATTTGAAAGCTAAGACCTACAAAACCGATCTAAACTTTTTTTGTTGCATTGTTGCCGCGTTTATGTCATCTTGTCGTTGCATTTTGACGTCGCATTTGAGTTTTTGTCTGCTTTTCTCATGCTTTTGGTCATGTTTTTATCATCACTTATTACTTTTTTCAGGTTTTTAGTCATAGCTTTTTTTTTTATCTTGTTTTTGTTTCTCGCTTTGTATTGCTTTGTCCTTGCTTCATTGCAACAGCCTATAGGCCAGTGCAATGTCTCATTTGAAAGCTAAGACCTTGTAGTTTCTGAACATGTGTGTAAGATCTGTGAGAGTAAGACACAACTTGCATGTGGTGGATGGCAGGTAACTGGTTTAGAGGCATTTGAACATCTTCTAGGTTTTCAAACCAGCGTTGATGATGTGTGAACAAAACATTTACACATATACAAGTCTGAAATATTGAAAGTCTGTAGGGCATGATCACTCACCTGTGGGGGGATGTGTGGCATTAACCCAAAGAAAGAAAGAAAAGAGAATTGCCACTTGCCTCACAACAATACGGAGTGTGATCTTTCTGTGTGGAATTTGCATAGTCTCACAATATATGGATGGTGGGTTTCCACACGATAACCATAGCCTTCATGTAACTCCACCTAACCGAGCTCCTGGCTTATATCAATAGTACACAATGGCCCCCAGGTCGAAAGATGAGTCCAAGCAAGAATCTCCCAACAACATCAAAATTATAAGTCGTCAAACTAGACAGGAGATTGTATAAAACTATTGCTCGACATTGACTATGATCTGCCTTTATGACGTCACACTAAATCTAAATTGCCCATGTAACTGCGGTTGTACAAGCTGTTGTTTTATGTTGTCTATCGCCGTATAAAAGTCCACGTGGCGATGAAACTTTTACAGGCAGAGGTTTATGCTGCACTCTTCTTGCCAACACATCCAATTGCCAATGTTGCACATATGGTCAGTACACTGTCATTAGTTTATTTATAGCTGCCTCGCCATTACAAAATCCTGTCCCCCGGTTGAGACACGCAATCCCTGGCTTTCATGCCAAACGACAGTCCGCACGACAAAGTGTGTAATTATTGTAACGAGCGTCGTGTCTGCCCTCCCAACAGGAAGCAACGGCGAAAACAAATACATGGCATCTTACGAGCGATCTGTTCTGTTAGGCTCCCGACGTTTTAAAACCGTCTGAAGACTAACCCGCTACTTTGTCAGCCGTCTTCTCCGGCGCGCTCCCTCTTTTCAGTGTCATTGGCTGCTTTATGCCACATATAAAAAGCGACGCATGGTCAGCGGAGCGCATAATGGGCAGATTTGACTAACGTGTCAGTGCAGAGAAGTGAAAAAGTGGTGTGCAGAGACGGAGGGAGAAGGAAGGCAAGGGAGAGTCAAGCGGGAAGTCAAGCAAGATGTCCGTTTAAATAAATAAATAAGCTTTCTCTTTCTACTCATTTGGAAAGACCTCTAACAAAAAAAAAATATAGTTTTAAACACCAGGCCTATTTAAAGTACAGGTATCATCGGAAACTCGCTTGGAAAATGACACCCGTATCATCGAAGCCGCTCCACTAGTACAACCCACTTTTAAAGGCCTTCAAGACTTTCCATACAGTGGTATGAAAGGAGAGCACATCAGAGTGAAGAGAGTAGGAGTGCTGTCATGTGCCGTGGCCAAGAGCAGAGGTAGACCCTGGCATGTGCACGCACAGCAGGCGTCAGCTGACAGGTCACATGACTGGAGCAGAGAGGCTGAGCAGGGCTGGAGAGGCTACTGTCACACGAAGTGACACCGTGTCAATGGGAAAGGAAAATAAAGAGAGTGGAAGTCTCGTCCAAATCACTCCGAATCAGGAACACAAGCGATGAGCCAAAGCCACGTGTGCAGTAGGACCTGGGCGGGATTGAAGACCTGGACAGTTTGAAAGTGTCAAATAGAGTAAAAGAACAGCTTTGAAACTTGCAGCAAATTTCCCATTTATTATTTTGGCAAAAAAGAAAAAATCCACGTGGGAACTCATGAGTCATGTGCAAATGTCAATTAAATGAACTTTAAACACCATAAATATAAAAGCTTTTTTTTTCATGCCCCCAGGATTGTCAACTGGGATGAGTGGGCTTTTTTTGCTTTCACACACCTGGGACGGTCCCGAAGAAGGTGGACTGCAAATCCTGTGTAAATCAGTTGACACGCCACAGCAACATCATGTGATCAACACGGACTGCAGAGAGTGGGTGTATTTTTTCTGGTATTTCTCACAAAATAAGTTAGCCTTTGCTGTGTCTTAAAGGGACTGTACAGAGTTTTAAGTTAAAAATGTTAAAATTATGTATTTTCCTCCCCCTACATGTTCCAACAATGTCCTAAGGTGTAGAATGAGCCCAGACATATTCACCACAACTGCCTCTAAAATCCTGCACTGTCACTCAAAAAGGTGTTAATTCAAGTCCGAAGTGCCGTCACGCACGAGCTTAATATAGAAGCTGCAGTTACACGTATGACCTGAGGTGGCAGTAGTGAGTATAAAATGGCGAACTTGCATCTAGGTTTGAGGTGAGACTGATCCATATTATGATCCCCATATTATTTGTTCCAGCTATTTCATTCCTTTATTTTACTCAATTTACATAAAGGATTAAAATAATAAGCTTTTGAACTAATGAAAGATACATAGAACATAATTAGATAAAATATTTAATATGTCATGCATTCCCTTAATGAAGCTTTACACTGAACCTGACATGACTGTTGAGTATCTTCTCTCTAATGCCTGTTCTCTGCTCTGTCATGTGGAGAGTGGAAACAGTGCGGAGCGCCTCTGCTTTCGTTTTATGTGTGTGCTGACATGGAAGTGCCCACAGAGCCAGTGCTAACTCCTGCACTCCTCTCATCCGTGTGTGAACTTCAGTGTGCCTTGCACAGTACAGGAGAAGATGATGTAAGATTGTGGAGGTCAAGCAGTGTCCAGTGCTAACAACTGGCCTAATACGTACAATAAATACTGTAGTTACATCATTGCTGCCTTCACAACAAACAAATGCACCAAGGCTAATCATTATGCAGCTGCACAATGACTCACAAGAAATTGGTTAAAGCCACTTGACCTGTTGCCATCTTGGTTTGGCTTAGTGCATCATATGTAACAGTTATTGAACCACTGGAAAACAAATGAGGAATTCATCCTGGATGAAGGTTCTTATAATAATAAAAAAAAATTATAATAATACATCAAACTTGTATAGCGCTTTTTTGGACACTCAAAGATGCTTTACATGTGGAATAAAACAAAACAAAAAAGGGGGTTTAGGAAAAAGCTAGTTTGAACAGGTGGGTTTTGAGTACTGATTTGAAGGTTGGTAGTGAGTCAGAGTTTCTTGTCGACATTGTGACCGTTCTTGAGTCCTCGTCTGTACTCTATAGTTGGAATGTTGGCCATTTCACCGCCATTTATCCAAAAGGCTTCATTAGCGACACTGTAGTCCGCAGAAAGCCTTAGTGTTGCTGATGAAGCCTCTTTTGTGTTGCTGATGAAGCCTCTTTTGTGTTGCTGATGAAGCCTCTTTTGTTGTTAACCCCAGTTGATTTGATTGCCCCTCAATATCCCTAGTCATTTGGAAAGTTCCTCGCTTGGATTTATGGTGAGGATAGTTTTAGAAGAGCATCATCCAACACTGTGGAAAAGTTCTTATTATTGCTGTTCCATTGGCTGTAACACTTAAAAATATACAAGTCCAATGTCATTGCCATGTCTGGATATTAAATAGACAAAAATGCATCATATGCATTTCCCAGTTATCGCATGGGTCGTGTCTTTTGCTTTGGGTTGATAATGAGCTAGAATCAGAGTTCTCAATGCTGCACCACTGTATATGTCAAATTGGCCAATCGATAATAATAGTGCAACATAATTTTATCTGCGCTCGGAACAAATATCGTATTGATTTTGCGCATGACAAGAATGCATTTGAATGGATAAGCATCAGTATAGTGCTTTCACCTCTGATGAACCATTGTGGCCCTGATTGGCTCCAGCCGTCTGCTTCTCAGCCCCTTGGCATTTTCTATGTTTGGCCACTGGATGGAAAATGAGGCACTATTGATTTGTGGACAGAGAGACTTACAGCGGCGCAAAAGCAGGTGTACTTGGTCGGGCTATAGCAGTCACTCTCAGCCCTCCCCAAAGCCCCACACCCCGGTCTGATACTGCAAGCTGGCTGACCCCTCCCCTTCTGCATGTCTGCGGAATCGTGCCATCCAGATGTTGACTGCTCGCACCTGGAGGAGACACAGGTTTTTGACATGATTCCCAATGGATCTGACATGATGTAGTTAGCAGCTAAGTGTCCAGCAGAAAAGCAGAAACAGATGGCTATGCAGACACAATGCAATCTACTGTCTGTGCATTGTGTAAACAGAAAAGATGGAGCTATTGGAAGGAGTCACCTCTTCTATAAGACATTGAGATGTTGACAAAAAGCCAAACAAATATGAGAGTTAAATAGGTTAGGCCCTTATCCAAAATCCATTCTTTGATTACCCACTGTCGAGCTAATTAGGAGCATGTTTTGTATTGGCAACATCAGAATCCAAAATGCTATGCAACATGTCTTTAAATATTTGTCACAACCATTATTTGATTTGCAGGACAACCCACTAGCACAAATGGCCTTCCTCTCTCTATGCATTGACCGACATAGGACATGATGACTAACTGGCCAATGTTGTGAAGGTGCATCCTGCCTACGGCCCATGGTTGCTGTAACTCTTGATGGAAATGTGGGAAAAGGCAAATAAATAAATCCCATATAAGTACCAGGTCAAATGACTTCTCTCTTGCCTCCGCTGTGCATGTTAGTAATGGTACATATATGTTGAACTCTCGTGCTCTCCGTCTCTCCCACGGCCTGCCCTCGCGCAGCCTCCCTTCGATATTGGGTGCCATTACGCTGAGCCGTGTGGTAACTGGAGACCGTCTGTCTGGCTGGTGCGAGCTAATGGAGAGGAGCGAGAGCGGTGTAAGGCCCGGGCATAGGAGAGGGAGAGAGAGACAGAGAGACAGGCTTCCCTCCTCGCATGGTGCTGTCAGAAAGCATACGGGCCTGATTAACGACAGCAGCCACAATAGCTCTTTATGCATTCTTCCCCACCGCTGGCCCGCTGCCAACTCACCCCGCTGCCAACTCACCCCGGAGGAGAGCAGAGGAGAGGCAGAGGTGCAGAGAGGTTGAGGGAGAGGGGCGAGTTGAGGTGAGCTATGTAATGTGTTAGCAATCACTGAGTGTTTGAAAGAAAGGCAGGTGCACAGAAGGGAAAAAAACAACAATGCAAAGGGATGGGAATACATTTCACAAAGAGTAAAGGAACGAATGAACTGTATGATGTGTGAAGTCCAAAAGCAGCGATGGGTAAGGTCAGACACCGGGTCACACACTCATCACTGGTGGTGCTTGAAAGGTGCTTTTATGAGATGCTTTTGGGTAAGGTACTAAGGCTGATCCACAGTGAGCTCATATTAAAGGGGGGTATTATGCTACATCGACCTTTTAGACCTTTGTACCACATTACAATCTAATCAATAACACACCTGGAGTTGTGTTTTCACTCGCGCATCTTTGAGTAATCTTTAAATCTTCTCCAGTGGCTCTTACTAGCGCCACGCGGCAGCTCCCAGAAAGCTTGCCTGTGAAAACCCAGACTCAGTCACCGCTGTACCGGCGATTGGGTAAGAGTTAACTCATCAACACATCAACTCCATTGCCACAGCGGAACATACGCAAGCAAACAGGAAGCAGGGCAAACCAATCAGCAACTGGCAATCAGCGGCGTTATTAGAAGTTCCGCGTTCATATTCAAACAGAATTATGGAGGGAGGTTATATGTATATAAAATTGATGCATACCCTGACAGATTTTTTTTTTACTGTCTTCTGACCAGTCTGCTATTTTTGAGAAATTCACATTCTTTGAACTTTGAAAGAGTCTTTGCTAAGTAGCTAGTGCAAATACTCAGCCACTAACCTGTTACTTGCCATCCCCCCTGATCATGGGGTTAGGGTTTATTAGGGTCAGGCATTATTATTAAGGTTAGGGTTAAGAACGGCAAATGTGATGTAAGCTGTGTTTCACTCACACAGATCTCACACATGTTTTTTTAGGAACTAGAAGGTCTTGGCTTTCAAATGAGGTATCACACTGGCATATAGGCTATAAGCTCTCCAGTTACTACACTTTGAGATTTGGATATGCATGATTGCTAACCCTAAGGTGGCAGGTTGCAGGAAAATGTATTCTTTAGTTTGTTTTTATACATGGGTTATGTTGTGGAAGTTGGAATAAGATGGATATGTCTGTTCCATACTTTAACTCCATGATATCTGATTGTGAATTGATCGCGAGATGTATTATACAATAGCAATTTTGCATCATCATATACACAAGCTGATGCAAAATTGCTATTGTATAATACATTTGGTCCTTTGAGTTTTAAGCTCGATTTTTGTTTAATGCAAACTTTCCCATCGTATCAAAGGTTCATGACGGTGCTTGGAGACACACAACACATGTTCTGTTCGCTCATTTTCTCATCCAGGATTTGGGGCAGTGGACAAATCCGAGTCCGCGTAGACATGCTTTTGCCCGTGCCACATCAAAGCAAAATGCCCCAAACCGCCTGGACAATTTCACATAAAATATTATTGCTTTAAATGTTGCTTTTTCTTTTAGGGTGTCGGTCTGTTTGGAGTCGACGGGTGGTGGGGGAGTCCGTGGTGTTTGAATGTGCGAGCATGTGAGCGGCTAGCAGCCATCTCCCCTCGCTCCTAACACAGAAAGGTTGAGAAGAGACATCTTTCATCTCCTCTGCATCATCACAGAGTCTGCATTATTAATGGACCTGATTACTGTAATCAAAAATTCTTATTTATTTGGAGGAGTCGGCGGGAGAAGGGGGAGTAGTGCGGGGGGGGGGGGGGGCGGGAAGGGGCGGGAGGCGGCAGCGGGGGTGGGGGGAGCCTGGGCTTCTCTCTCTAGACAAAAAACCTTTGGTCTACAGCTTTAATTTTTCAGAAATAGAAGATGCCGCAGTGCCCTATCTTCCACAAGTTTGCAGCCGAGCTAGTTAGGAGCACATAAACATGCAAATACGAAAGGCAGAAAGTTTTGGACTCTTTGATAGCGAGGCTCAGTGTGAAAAATGTGGGGAACGGTTGCTAACGAACATGGCTTGTAATTAACGGAGTATTATGCTAATTCAAATTAGTCCCGTATGTGGTAATACATCAAAAAGCAATTAGTTCATTTTAAATTAACCCGCGGAAATGACGCATCACAAAGGCAGTTTTTTTTTTATTTGAGAGAGAGAGATCTTAGGGGAAGCACGGGGAGCTCAGACCTCCACCAGGGCGATGGCACTTTGTCGCAACACGAGAAACAGTTTGTCCGGAACAACATATGCTTTTTTTGGATCAACCCATTTAGTCACAAAACCTTATGAAGAATCCACCTGCTGTTTGTTTCTCTTTGGCTCCTGTTGAAATTGCTTGAAAAATCCCTTTCTCACAGAAGTCATCGGACAGGATAAAGATTAAGTTCCAGGACGAACCAAAAAGCAAAGCAATAGCGTGGGGGGGGGGGGGGAAACAAAAATGTAGCTTCAATTCAACTTCTGTTTGTTGATTTGTGCTCACAAGCTCTTGAAATTGTCTACAAAAAGTGATTATTTCTGTAGTTTTCTTTGAGTTTTTGTCAACCAACATGAGCCGTCCTTAACCCCCAAGTTGATCTTCCTTCAGAGAGCGTACTGTACATGATGACTTGAATAGCGGCCTTGCACTGATCTAATTATAAGACCTTCCTGTAATTATTGATCCTTGTTCTGTTCATTATCACTTACCCTCATCAGGTCACAGGGGTTCAGAGGCGATGAGTGGACGAGTCTGCAGTTGTTGACTTTTTGTTTTCCAGCCCTAAAGACTGGATAATTGGCTGTACAGCAATTCACAATCACTGTCGAATTAACTAGTGAAACAATTCCTTTTGTTCTCTTCCATTCAGTCAAATATCTGTAACATTTCTTAGTCCTCAAAGTATAAGGGCAAGTGTTGTGAAAGGTAAGTGTTGTGAAAGGTTTCCAATAACATTTCCCTTGTGGCTTTGGGATTGAATGGTGTCCAGTCAAGGCACTATGTACAGTATGTGCATGAGTACTGCTTTCGTAAAGTTTGTGTTACTGCTAAAGAAGTAGAAAGGCCATTCGATTCCAACATGTCCGTACACTCACGGTCAAGCTATGTTTTCAGAATTCTGTTGCCTGTTCATTGCATTTATTTAACTCACTGTTATGATCTGGGGCTGCAGCAGTTGGTCAGTTCTAAGTTCAGTTCAACACTATGTGCCCAAAGAATGAGATCATCCTCCCCCTTTAAGATGCACCGATGTGCTCTTGATAATGGCAATTATCAGAACCATAAAACGCAGTCACACTTGCATCACTTCATCTAATTCCAAGCCCCTTTTTCACCTTCACCATCCTCTAATAAAAGCGCGCCTGCTTTCCAACCAGCGCTTCCTTCACCATCCCATCCACCCTGTCTAATCTTTCCAGGCACTGCCATTTGCATGCAAATAGTCCATTACCCAGTGGCAGTGGAAGACACAGCCAGGAGCTCACTACTAGGTAATCAAGGACAAAAGAAGTGCACGGAAGAAAGCATTGGAGGAGAGGAAGGAGAGAGGAGACAGACACGTTGAAAGAAGAACTAAAGCAAGGACAGAACAGACTGGAGGAGATGTGACGTCTGGAGAGGTGATTGGAGGCGAGAAACCTTTGTAATATAAGAGTTACGAGTTAAGTTGGAGACAAGAATGAAGTGGAGTGCACGCTTTGATGGCGGGAAGGATCAAAGAGCACTTTATTGTAGCTTGTCAAGCTGCCAATCTGTACCTGCTTTATGAAATAAAAGACTGCTGCCTCATGTAACCACCCAGGGGAAGGGATTTTTCACCTCTGTATGTTTAGAGTGCCTTTTAAAGAAAGGCTGTAAATAACATGTCAAGCTGAGTATTATAAGTTGTCTGCAGCATGATTTTGTTTTGTAGCCAGGGGCGCGTCCAGATGTTTATTCCTGGGGTCAATATAGTCGGGGGGGGGGGCTTAATTATGTGACGACAGACCATTGACCCCTAATGTCCTGTGTATGTGCCTTTTGGTTGGGCTGTTTATTCCTGGATGTTCAGTCGGATTCCAAGGGGGGACCGTTCTGCCAATGACCCTATTGGTATCAACATTATTGCTGTCTCTGCCTGTTGCTATGCATCTAATGGCGGTTCACGAAGCCTATAAAAAAGGGTCAACATCTGAGCAAGAAATAAATAATTGACACACCTTGAGGTTACGAACACATTTAGCTGGTTATTTTTTTGTTCTTGGGTCGAGGAGAAAATCATGCATCACCCGCCCGTGCATCATCGGCACAGTAAATAATGGCCATATTGTTAACATTCTACACAACGGGTCGCGCTCTGACGTGGGTTCACTCTGAAGGACAAACGTAAAAACATTTTTCCACTTTCCATCATTCTGAGTGATGAGCAGGAGCGTTTACAAATGTCAATGTCAAATAATGTTAATGCATCCGAGCAAGTGCAGATCCCTCACATGAGCACAGAATATGAACGTCCTCAGTACATTAAAGAATGAATTATACGCAGAATGGAAATGTATTACTTTTTGATAATAGTTTGAGTGGCAAGACGCCCTTAAAGGTTATCTGCGTTAAGTCTAAGATTTGTATTTGTACAACAGAGTAGGCTGAAATGCCTTCAAAAAACCTTGAGTCTTTCACTGTATAATTCTATGGAGTCCATACTGTGCATTTACCAATATTCATATCTTGTACACTACTTTAAAGGAACAGGCCACTGTTTTTACATACTTAGATATGTTCTTACATGAGCTTAGACGAGTTGATGCGTAACTGTCTGGTCTTTGTGTGTACGCTCAGGCAACAAATAGACCAAAGACATTGTTAGCATTTAGCCTCTCCCAGCCTATTCCTATAGCTCCAAACTGGGGTGATACCTTAGGAGAAATTTGACTTTACTGCGCGGACATCGAAGTGCTCAACATGTTTAATTTTGTGTAACTATACTTGGATCGTGTAACTTTTCACGGAACTGTATTTAAAGGGAAAACGTGGAAAAGCTTCTAACTTCACCCCAGTTGGGAGAGGCTAAATACTAACAACGTCTTTGGTCTATTTGCGCGACTGAGCGCACGCACAAAGACCAGACATTTACGCTTCAACTCGTCAAAGCTCAGGTAAGAATCTCAGAATCAGAATAGTTTTTATTGCCATTGTTTGTAAAGAGGTTCACAAACTAGGATTTTTTCTTGGTGAGACGTGCAACATTAAACATAAAAACACAAAACACTGAATTTAGATAAAAATAAGCTATAAACTTTAAACTATAGAACTTTAGATATATATAAGGCATGCATAAGAAATAAGAGGTAAAATATGGTAGACGACAACAATTGACATAGAACAACGGGATTGTATTTACATATTGTGTAGGTGTATAAAGTGATAAAGTGATATAAAGTGATCTAAGTGCGGACATACCACATAGTGCAATAGAGCAGATTACAGTCTGTTCTGAGTTATTAGGTCTCTGACGGCGGTGGGGAAAAAACTGTTAAAGTGGCGGGATCTATGGGCCTTGATAGACCGCAGCCTCCTGCCTGAGGGGAGATGGGTGAATAGTCCGTGTCCAGGGTGAGAAGGGTCAGCATGATCCGACCCACACGGCTCCGGGTCCTGGAGGTGAACAGGACTTGGAGAGATGGGAGTTCACAGCCAATCACCCTCTTAGCAGCACACACAATGCGCTGCTGTCAGTGCTTGTCCCGGTCTGTAGCGCCGGGGTACCACACGGTGATGGAGGAGGTGAGGATGGACTCAATGATGGCCGTGTAGATCTGCACCAGCATCTTGGTCGGCAGCTTAAGGACCTCAGCTGCCGTAGGAAGAACATCCTCTGCTGGGCCTTCTTGATGAGGGAGCTGATGGTTGGCTCCCATTTGTGGTCCTAGGTAATGGTGGTGCCCAGGAAACGGAAGGAGTCCACGATGGAGATGGGCGTGGGAGAGTCTGTCAGTGCAAGGGGGGGGGGGGCGGTGGAGCTGTGTCTTTCCTGAAGTCCACGGTCATCTCCACTGTCTTCTGGGCGTTCAGCTCCAGGTTGTTGTGGCTGCACCAGGACGCCAGCCGGTCCACCTCTCTCCTGTAGGCGGACTCATCACCGTCCGAGATGAGCCCGATGAGGGTGGTGTCGTCTGCAAACTTGATTGGTTTAACGGACTGGTGACTGGAGGTGCAGCAGTTCATGTACTGGGAGAAGAGCCAGGGGGAAAGTACACAGCCCTGAGGAGTTCCAGTGTTTGTAGTCTGAGTGTCCGAGACGATCTTCCCCAGCCGCACGTGCTGTCTCTGGTCCGTCAGGAAGTCAGTGATCCACCTGCAGATGGAGTCGGGCACGCTGAGCTGATAGAGCTTGTCTTGTAGCAGTCCAAGGAGGGTGGTGTTGAAGGCAGAGCTAAAGTCCACAAACAGGATCCTGGCGTAGGTTCCTGGGGAGTCCAGATGCTCCTTATGTAAAAACGGTGGCCTATTCCCTTAAAACAAACAAACAAAGCCATTATATATTAAGCCCCACATTAGCTGGCTAAAGACTCGGCATGGTGACCGAGTGGCTAGCATTCTGGCAAGTTTGTATATTTTTTCTCCCCATGTTTACATGGGTTTCCTCCCAACCGAACACATGCGCACTAGCTTACTCCTCCAGCCAGGTGATTCTGATCATTCACATCTGGAGATGGGTCCACTACACTGCTGCACTGTGGTCGCTCACAGGTCTTCATGGCCTTCATTGCCTGTGCAGCATCAAATAATGGGTTAAATGCAGGTTAATTGTCCAGTTGCATGATGACAAATAAAGCACTTTAACTGTAATTACTTCTGTCTTAACAAGGCACAATGCAAATAAACTACTTACATTTGTCATTATCATTTCAGGTGAAGGCCAAAGGGAAAATCTGACATTCCCAGTTGTTACAGTGTTCACTTTATACAATACACACAATCACACTGACTCCTTTGTGTCAAAATGTCTCCTGCACTCAAAGGTAGCACTCCAAAAGTTGTTGACCAACAATGTCAAAGTGTTCACCAACAGAGTGGACCAGAAATAGATGCCTGATGTCAAAGCAGCAGCATGACCCTTTCAAATCTATGACCATGTTTGTCTTATGCTTCAAGAGGTAAGTAGAAATGGCACATGTGTGTGCGTGTGGTTGTTGCTGTGTTATCAGTGGTTCAATATGCCAGTAGGGTTATCAATCACAAAACTCACCTACAGTCGATGTGTTTTTGGTAATTCACAGTAGATTGGAACAAACTCTCGGCACTTTTGCCCCATCCGTAGAGTGATATCGAGGGGACTTCTGTGTCCCAGGTGTGACGCTGCTGGCGAACAACACGTGACTGCAAATAAACACATTTGATTGCACAGTTCTGTTCGAGTGTGGCTGAGTAGACTGATATCCCTGTGCGTAAAAAAATATAGAGGGTTATCATTTTGGCCTCGTCAGGCTGACAATTTTAACCAGTTTCAGAGAGTATTTGAAGAGATCTCATAAATATGGGAGGACGTGTATATGCTCTTCCCAGAAATCCCTGAGATATGATGTATCCCACCATTCAATGTCCGACTAATAGTGCCCTGCACACCTATAGACCACGAGATTGTTTCCCCCTATAAACCATGAATGTTACCTTTGGTTTGAAACTATGTGAGTGGCACTTTTGAGAGTCTGGCAACTACTCTGAAAAGGAAAGTTGTTCATTACAATAATTCATTCATTAAATTCATGTTCAAAGTGACAGCAAAATTAGTTGACAAATTGGCTGTCAGTTGTGTGGAAAGCAGGATTACTCTCCTTATTATGAACACGGCTGCAAACAGATGATGACATATCGCTGTAAGAGCTACTAAAACGCTTGAGTTTATATGCTCTTGTACAACCAGCCACCGCTTTCCAAAGAGCTGCCTTTGACCTTGAAAGGTTCATTTTGATCTCTGTCGATACTGCATTCTTGCAGTAAGTCGTATAAATTATACAAAATGGTTCTTTTATAAAGCTATAATGGTCATGACTAAGAGCTGCATTGTCCAATACACGGTGCACTACTGAGATAATTTTGTAATTGTTCGCCATTTAAAAAAAAACATTTACGTTTTCTAATGCACAGTCTTGTACAGTCGTGATTATGTTTGCATTTGATTGAGCACCAAAATGGCCTTGGCAACAGTAAGCTTGTTGTTCACTTGTCATATTCACAACGCAATTTCATTTTGCTCAGCTCATAAATACTTTGGCCAAATTCAACAGTGGACTACTTCCATTGCCACAGCCACTGCTACTGTTGATACTTTTACTGACACTGTACGACTTTTTATTGTGTAATATATGTCTCCTAAAATAACCAGCCATGCAATCCAAACTGCCAATAAGAAGCTCCCTGCATCACCACCCCTTTCAGTGGCAGTTGCTTTTCCACTGATTCCGTGTATTATTGTGCCCTATCTTCTAAGTATCTCCTCCTATAATAAAATATGCATCCCCCTATTACTACCTCCACTGGTACCTCAGCCCCTTCCCACCTCTCCTCCCAGTGCGTAGAAACAGCGTCTGATTGCGGGCCGTTTGATGTCCTAAACGCAGCGTGCTAAGATTTGCTCTCTGTTCCTCGTCGCCGCTTGCGTTTGAAGCCCCGCGTGCAGCGACACACTTTTTTTTTCTTTTTTTTTTTGACGTTACACTCTGCTAAAACGGGCAATTATTTTCTTTCCCCCTTCGTCTCTTCTGCTGTCTTTTTTTTCTTCATGTTGGAAGCGCACATAAGCAGGGGAGGAGGTAGCGATGACTTGCACCCACACATTTCTCTAACTAAGACGTAAATATGCGCGGTGCAAAAGAGCTTTCGTCTGAGACAGCCGCTTACTGTTTCCTAAAGTTTTTTTTTTATTTTTTCCTCCCCTTGTCACAAGCATTACGGAAATTACACCTCCCGCTGATATCACCAGCACGCACCTATTAAGAGCCATATATTACTGTCAGTAGTGCTTGGTTGAACCTGCCTCAGCCACATTCCCGGCAGCTCTAAGCACTTCCGTATAAGCTTATTGCGGAGCAGGGAGAATATAAAGGGCCTTGATAGAAGTAGCTGTAAAGGGATTTAGTCATTGTACGGAGTGCCACTGAAGTCACCCTCAGGCTTTCTTCTCGAGACTATTTCACCACGACAATGAGAGGAGGCCGTATACCATTCAGCTCTTCGTGGGTGAAGTGAGGTCAGTGTTTAGGAGAAGTAAGTGTAAGTATTGTAATGCCAAGATGTTGAGCGTTCATTTATTAAAGTCAGTTTATTTATCTACACCTTAGTTCGCGTGGGCGCCACCAAGAATTGTTCCCTCCCCTTTTCTCCTATCAGTTAACATGGGACTGGAGAAGTCACACGAAAACAAAGCCAATTTCAGGCCGCGCAGAGAAATTTTAGTGGCAAACATTTTGCCTCGTTCTCCGTTTAAATGATCAGGCCTCGTGCTCTACCGGAAGTGTCAATACAACGGAAGTGCAGGGACGAGGCAAAAAGACGCAAAAGTGGGCGGAATAAGGTGAATAAGGCCCAGTCTTCTAAAAGCAGACTGTAGACTAGACTTTTGCTCAATCTTCAGCTTCATACCTGGCACAGTAAGTGGGCTCTACAGGGGCTGGATGACTCCCATTGAGATGTTATGCACAGCAGTGGTCCCTCCCCAAGCTTTACCTCCTACTGGAATATTTTCCGATATTGTGGTGTTTTGATCACGTTTCTGGGGTGTGCAATGTGCCCAGTGCTCTTTAATTAGTAATCTTTAGTGCATCAGTATATTCGGGAGCTGCACAGTGTTTAACCCACAGTGGGAGAAACAGTTTATAGTTTGTCCGGTGAGCGCCTAATAAGACGTGCAGGGCTGGGTACGATGTTAATGTAGAGAGGAGAGCGAAGAGGAAGCACATGTTGTAGTCAGCGCTATTTGTAGCACACAACGAGACCCTCGTGGGGGTTAAAATTCTGTTTAAGCCCCGGGGCCTGGGTACATTAAGGTGGGCCTGCAGGCGGGAGATCGGGCCTTCTTGGACTGCCAGACCCGAATATATAAATCTTTGCAGATAATGTGATGTGAAACATTTCCTTCAACATTAATTGCATTTGTATGGGTGCCTGACCTGACTTGCAAACTGTGCTGGGTGTGGGACATCACCAGCACGTCTCCATGAAGATGCTGCTGCTGTGCTTTACCGAGGGGTGTTGTTGGTGTTCCGTAGTGTGGGTTTTCAAATTCCTCCAAAATCAAAATTTGTATTCTTGCTGCAACTTGAGTGAGTGTTTTAATTATTTAAGAACAAGAGAAAACTAATGAGCAGTGTCGGGTAGTACCTGAATACATGTGTTAAGAATACTCATTTTGGGTAACTGCATTCTGGTACAGTTACTCTTTCCTTTGAGGGTATTTAGAAGATACTTTCTTGGATCAAAGGAATACATCATCATCATCTTGCTCTTACCTGCTGGACTGTGGACATTTGCAAAGTGCTTTTTTTGTATTCCCTTTGTGATAAATACGGCAAGCATTAACAAGTGTAGCCTAAACAGTTTCACCTTTGCATGCTGCCGTTGGGCAAAAAAACGTCCTCCGTCTTGTACACGGGTGTATGAATGTACACTAGTGAATGGGTCTACATTCATACACCAGTGTGAATGGGAAATGAATGGAAAACAGCACATGGCTACACAGCAGTGTGTTCACACGCTTATGTTTCATGTATGTTTATCAACATGCAGTGTTTCCATCAAAGAAAATAATTAAAATGCTAATTCATATCTGTTTAATAGGAATTTATGACATGATTGTGCAGCGCCTCTATTAGCTGAGAAGGAATGGAGCAATATTAATTAAAACGCACTTTAAAAAAAATATTAAAATATCGCCCTAATAGTGATAGTAAGTAAGTTTAAATGTTGCATATACAGTAATTGCCCGCACACGCCTGCAATTTCTGATGTAACGCAAATAATGTTGAATAATAATCAGAATCTCCACTGCCATAACTTGGGTTGATGAGTTTCAGTTCCAATGAGGAGCGGAGGTTCACTTTTAAATTTCTCTCTCTTTTGTAGCATTCAGCTATATTGCATTGTGAGGCTATTGCTATATGAACACATGGTTTAAGTAGTGCATACCTGGTGAAATAAAACATTTTCCCTTCCTCAAAAATAATTAAAAGACAATCAAATTCTATGCAGTTTCTTCTTTATGAAACCACCGGAGTGAAAAACCTTCGGCCTTCGACCCACTCTCCAGGCATCAGTCTCGGTGTGCGTAAGGTCACCACTTAGTCCACGCGGCTTTATCATTTTCACTGACTTGCGGCTGACACACTTGATCTCAGGGCTTTCTTTATATATCAGCGGTTACGCAACAGCAACAGCGGCGCAGGCACGGACATACACAGACACTTCGCTCAGAGCTTGGCCTGTGCCCAGTGCTGCACTCCGGGTTTTATGACCCTTGCTTTATGGTTTATTTAAAAAGTAACAGTCCCTTTATAGGTCATTAAAGGGGGTATAAAACGGTGGAGCTGGGCTTGCAGTAGATGGAGAGACAGCAGACGCCAGCCACTTTGGTTTGGATGCACCCAGACAGACACGTGTGAGAGGGGGTTAGACCAGGCCAGGGAGAGGAGACAGGACGGGACATGATCATTGCACAGGTTACTCAACAGAACAGAACATCAGACTAATTCAGATGTACTTTTGCAGGAAGAAGTTTAAGAGAAGAAGAAGAAGAAGAAGAACATAGAGCTACGATGAAAATTGCTCCTATTTGTTCACGCAGGGAAAGCATTTGGACCATAAAGTAAAACGGGGACACACTAAAAAGGGAAATGTACAAACAAAATGAAGTGGATGTTTGAATTGTTTAATTTGATCTGCTTGTGCGGGAGCTCAAAACACATCGTTCACCTTTCCATCCCGGGTGCTGCTGATAATGGGGGTGAGAGTGTGAACTTTGATGCCTATAAGGACGCCTAGTGTCTGAATGCAGAGATCAGACTGTCTGGACAAACAACCCCCATATTATTATGATTACACATTAGTGCTTATATATCTGACAGGTACATATATAGTGCTTATATATCTGACAGGCGGCGTATAGCTCATTTTTTGATTTTAACCTTTTTTTTTTACGTTTTGTTTATGTTTCATGCATGCATTTGAATAACTTTGAGTAAATTAGTCACATTTTTGTCCATATAAAAACACATCATAAAGCGCTGTACAAAAGCTTCTTGAAGAAAGCATCAAATTAGCAACAAAAAGAAGATGAAAACACACACAAAAAATGCAAAAGAAGTGATCAAATCGTCAAAAACATGGCAAAAAGGGACAAAAAAGTGACTAAAAGCGACGATTGTGACAAAAACAAGATGAAAACAAAAAAGTGACCCAGCTACAGCAAGAGCAAAGTTTTGTACACTGGCCTATAGGCTGTAGTCAAGAAGCTTGTTGAACTGGAGAAAAATGTGCTTGGTTAAAGGAACAGGCCACCGTTTTTCCATACTGAGATACGTTCTTACCTGAGCTTAGACAAGTTGATGCGTACCTGTCTGGTCTTTGTGCATGCCCTCAGTCACGCAAAAAGACCAAAGATGTTGTTAGCATTTCGCCCCTCCTCCCTATGGACCCAAACGGGGATGAAGTTAGAAGCGACCAAGCTCTTCCACGTTTTCACTATTTAAATACGGTTACGTGAGTAGTTGCCCGATCCAAGTATAGTTATACAAAATGAAACATGTCGATTTTCTAAGCGGATAAAAAGGGGAACTATATTGTAAGGCGTAATAAGAACTTAGGAGCACTTCGACGTTCGTGCAGAGAATTCTACAGGAGTGAAGATATTACTGCACGGACGTCAAAGTGCTCCTAAGGTGTAATTACGCCTTACAATATAGTTCCCCTTTTTATCCTGCTTAGAAAACTACGTTGAATGTTTCATTTTGTCATCTACTTCTGTGTTTTTGCATGACTGACCGTGCGAGTAAAGACCAGACAGGTACGCATCAACTCGTCTAAGCTCAGGTATGAACAAATCTCAGCATGGAAAAACTGTGGCCAAGAGGTTAAACTCAAATTGGCCTTTATTCACCCAACTCCCACTCTCCACATATTTACAGGTATCTAAACAATCGTCACCCATACAAGCACATGAGTGAAGATAAGGCTGTTATCTTAAACCCGGGAGCCGGACCACACCTCGCGCCGCTCCTCTTCCTTATTCAGTACTACCTAATTACACATTTTCTTCCTACTTCCTTCTATAAACCTGATTGTCTCCTTAGAAGCTCCAAAACAGCTTTCCGACATCATCACTGCCTGCGTTTGCTTCACATGGAAAATACAATTCACAATTTCATTCCATTTTGAAGTTGTTTTCCTTCTCAGTAAAGGTTGTTAATAAGCCACATTTCTTACAACGTTTTGCTTTGAACAACGAGACCACATGAGGACGCCGGCCTCATTCCCCCGCCTGACCACGGCTGCTTCAGTTCGATGTATAGCCCATGCAAATGCACCGATGATGCAACTTCGCGCACATGTGGCGGCGCGACTTTAATGATATGCCTCAAATGCAGGGATTACATGCTTTTTACCCCCTCTCTCTCCTCGCTACATTATCTATCACATTTACTCCCCACTCTCTGACCTCTGCTGATGGCAAAAATGGACATGATTAACTGTACAGAAATGTCAGCCACGAATAATGGCTCCAATGTAATTACTGAATGAACGTGGCAACTCGGAGGGTCAAAGCCGACAGGGGGGGGAGAGAGAGAGACAGGCAGAGCGTTGGACTATGGAGGAAACAGGGTAATGTGGAGAAGGGCAGGCTTTGACGCATCCAGAATCGAATAGGAAGAACTACAGCATTTAAATGTATTGGTTTATGGTCAGAGCAATTTGAAAGACTTTTGTTGTATCCACTTTTAGGGAGAGCCTGGGGGTTTGTGCACCTTTTTATCACTCCATTGTTGTTGTTGATGCCTATAGAAGACTTTAGGAAAACATATTGATCATGGAACTTTTATGACTGAAACCCATAAATATCTTTACCCTAATGAAAAGACAAATAGTCAATGTTCATGAACTGCTCAAATGAGTTAAGATGTTCTTGGATGTTGTCAAGCATCTGCCACATTTACAGTCAGGCCCATAAATAATGAGACACCCACCAGAATTTTGTTTTTTTTATTTGTTTATCAAAAGTCCTCCAAACTGCATAATGGATATGACCTTCAAGTTACCTTTCCAGCAAGCTGAATTCTCATGGTATTGAGTTTACAAATTCATCTTGAACCGCTCGGACAGAAAAAAAATACAACCCAGCAATCACAAAAAACACGCAGTATGCTGAAACACATAACACAAACACACAGAACTTTTTTTCCCAAAACTGAACACTGAGTGCGGTGATCTTGATCTAATCAGGTCCAAACGTGTGACCTCTCTCTGAACGATTCAAGCCGGCACGGTCACAGATTGATGTTAGTGCAAATGTTATTGGCACTGTAATATCAATCTGGCTCTTGCAGGTTAACCTTCAAGTGCAGACACTCGGCTTCATTTTCAGGGTATTCACATCTAAATCGGAGAAAGAGTTCAGGCATTACAGCTCCTCAAAATCAATCTGTCTCTTTAGCAAGGGCTCAGAAGAAATGGTGAACACTGAGCTGCAAAGTAAGGGCAGACTTTAAAGTTTAATTTAAGATTTTGGACAAATAATATCTATGAATCACAGAGAAACTACATCCATTTTAAACAAGCCACAGCATGCCAGTGTTTGTATAAAGTCCTATGACAACATTTTAAAAAAGTGTGTTGTTCATGCCATGTTGAAAATATTTAGTGGGCAGTGACTGGAGCCCTCAGTGCTGCTGTGCCAGGTTTCTACTGCAGTTCTGTCATTCAAAACCACTCATTTCCAGCTCCATTTCTTTGGCGCATTTGAAACAACTACAGTTACTTAGAATGCTGAACTAACGGTTCATGATGGTGTTTCAGCTTCTGTCCCATTACTTTTGAACCCTTGAAGAAGAGACAGATTCATTTTAAGGAGCTGTGATTCCTGAACTCCTTCTCCAGTTTTAATGTAAATACCCTCGAATTAAAGCTGAGAGTTTGGACTTTAAAGTCATATCCATTATGTGACTGTAGCTTGGAGAGCCTTTGATAAACAAATGAAGGAAAGTCACTGTCCCATTATTTAAGGACCTGACTGTCCTTAAAGGAACAGGCCACCGTTTTTACATACTGAGATATGTTCTTACCTTAGCTTTGACGAGTTCTTTAGGACCTGTCTGATCTTCACCTGTGCCTTCAGTCACGTAAACACAGTGCAGACGGCGTTAGCATTTAGCCTCTCCCTCTCTCCACTATAGCTCCAAAACAGGTCAAGATAGAAGCTACCAAGCTCTTCCACGTTTTCCCTATTTAAATATGGTTACGTGAAGTGTTACACTACAAAGTATAATTACCCAAAATTAAACAATGTGGATTTTCTAAACGGATAAAAGGGGGAACTATATTGTAAGGCGTAATAATACCAGGAGTAGTTTGAAATCCGCGCAGTAATCTTCACTTTACTGCGCAGTAATCTTTACTTTACTGTGCGGATTTCGAACTACTCCTGGTATTATTACGCCTTACAATATAGTTCCCCCTTTTATCCGCTTAGACAATCCACATTGTTTAATTTTGTGTAATTATACTTTGTAGTGTAACACTTCACGTAACCATATTTAAATAGGGAAAACGTGGAAGAGCTTGGTAGCTTCTATCTTGACCAGTTTTAGAGCTATAGAGGAGAGCAGGAGAGGCTAAATGCTAACGCCGTCTGTGCTGTGTTTACGTGACTGAAGGCACGGGGGAAGATCAGACAGGTCCTAAAGAACTCGTCAAAGCTAAGGTAAGAACATATCTCAGTATGTAAAAACGGTGGCCTATTCCTTTAAAGGTGTTAACCCCAATTTACAAATCTGTACTGAATGGAGATTTCATTGACAAAATAATAACAATAGTGG
Source organism: Gobius niger (assembly GCF_951799975.1). Classification (NCBI taxonomy): domain Eukaryota; kingdom Metazoa; phylum Chordata; class Actinopteri; order Gobiiformes; family Gobiidae; genus Gobius; species Gobius niger. Next base: position 26,906,327 of record NC_136859.1, read on the forward strand.
CATCTGAGCTCAACGCATCTAATGTCCGCACAAACTAATACTCATGTTGAGGCTGGAGAAACTTTTATGCAATCGTTTTATTTTTCATTTTCATTTGTATGTGGAGAGAGTCCTGATTGGACGTTTGATGACGCACATCACTGACAGCTGCAGCAAGCCAAGTGAACGCATCAGCTGCAATGGCCGCAGATTGCCAAGGCGGCTCTCGTGATTCCAATGGCCCGTGCCACATGTGTGAGAGAGCGGAGATCTCTCGCTGCAGCTTGTGTCAGGATGCACATGTGGCCCATTCGGCGCTCATTTACTTTCAGGAAGGGCCCTGCGCATCTCCTCATCTGCGAGTCATCTCCTGTCTCCTCCAGTCGACAAGGGCGCGGGAGAGGCAGGCTATAGTCTTATTAGCGATAATGAGAGAGAGCCACTCTGGCAATTTACATACCTAATCTGATATTAGCTGATGCCACCCGCACCGAGGGAACCTATAGTACACATCGGCAAACTGACACTGGCATGCACACTGCAGCATACAAACGGGAGTGCATATATTGGCAAATTATTTATTCATTTTTATGAGAAGGAGCCCAGCACTGGCCTCGGTGGACAAAAGAATTAGCCAGTACTTCAGAGAGGAGGGCTTAAGTAATGCTAGTAATCACTCATAAACACTCACTCAGAAGTAATGTGATTGGGCCAGTGCAACATAACAATTGGACAAGATAAAAAAAAAAAGGGCTTCAAAACAAATCAAGTCTGATGACATTATTAACCTTATATGAGTGCAAAGGGAGATGTGAATGTTTACCACGGCTAAGGTCCTAAATGAAAATGTATGAAAATATAAGCTAAATAAGCAGAGTTCAATGCATTATTTAAAGAACAATAATGACCTGAACTTGGCTATTAAAAATGCGGCACACTTGAGAATTGCGCCGCAGTTATGTGAGGTGAAAAGTGATGAAAGCATTTCAGACTAAAATAAAGGGTAATGTCGTCGTGATCATAGTTTTGAGCACATATTGTATTAACCAGTCATCTGCCGTTTTAGGGTTAGGTTTAGGGTTACAGTTATTTTCTCCAATTATTACATGCCACTGTGGTACATCATTTGAAAGCCAAGACCTTCTAGTTTCTGATAATATGTGCAAGATCTGTGTGAATGTAGCACAACTTACATCACATATGCTGTTCTTAATCCTAAGGGGGGTGGTAAGTAACAGGTTAATAGCTTGACTGTAAGGAAATGTAACTGTCTTTTAAACTGCAAGCATATTTCAAGAAAAAGCTTTAATTATATTATACAAAACAAATGTTTTTATGTTATGAATGTGAGACCTTAAGTAAACCAAAATTTGTGAATAAATCAGCAACTTCTTTGCCTTGCACTACAAATTGGATTATCACAAGATGAAGTTTCTATCTCACAAAAGTCCATCATAAAAGGCTCAAGCTGACATGTTTGGCTTCACATCCACTGGTTCGTACCAATCACGTTGCCCGTGACAGTGGGTGGGCAGATTTGACTTCTGTTGCGCTTTAATGGACATTAATTAACAACAAGGAAGCAATGAACAATGAAAAAACACATATATATAGTTTAAAGGTAAACATTTAATCGCCTTAGTGCTGTATTGTTAAGGTTTTGAGGTTCGCTGATCGGCTTAAACGAAATGTGCTTCCAATCAGCTGCTTTATCCCGCTTTAAAGTCTGTTTTTATTATTGGCCAAATGAAAAGGTTGTTGATCATTTCATGAAAATATCAGTCTTTGTTAAAGCTGCCCTCAGCTATGTCTTTTTTCTTTTTTATGTCAGTAGGTGGGGTAGTGAACCCTGCTCTCCAACCCCCCCCTACACTCCCTCACCCCTCACTCCTCTCCACACCATAGACTACACACTGCTCGGATCAAGGATTCAATGAGATACGAAAAAAAAAAAAAAAAACATTTATCAGCATAAATAAGATGTGTAGCAAAGAAAAAACATTTAGACTTACATTTAAAGCTTTAATGTCAGTCTGTTTTTGCATTTAGAACATAATACTTACATTTAGAACTAGGTTTACAGTGCAGACTTTTTTTTTCTGCCTGTAAATATTGGATTATTATTTCAGCTGCATCAGAGCAGGTCTTTCAGGTCTTTATCATTTCACGATCTTTTGTAAACTTCTGTCTTAAAGCTAAACTCTTGCTGTGTTGGCCTCTAACTGTTGCGGCTTCCGCTGCTTAAAACATTTGCGATAACGTGTATGTGTCTACATGGTGCGGGGGCAGGGGAGGGTGTGTTGGGTTTGCATCGTGAGAGGCCAGGGAGGTGCGGAGCTCGTCTGCTTCTGCACACTGCAAAAAGTATTTAACTAGATCGGTATAAACATCTCAATTTGAGCACAATAATCCAAATTTTAGTTGTTTTGACTAGTTAAGAAGTTCTTGGGCATTTGTCCTAGATTATTTCACTTGTTCTGAGATGTTTCTGACTTGTTTCGATACATTTCATCCTTATTTCAGGTCATTTTCTTTGCCAATGGGGTAAGAAAATTGGTCTTATCTCATTGGCAATTTTACTTTCTTATTTCAAGCGAGATTTACCCTAGAACTGGTCTGAAACGTCCTCAAACAAGCAAAGTAAACTTGGTCCGATCAGGAAAAATGTCTAAATGAGTGAAAACCACTCAAAACAAGATACATTTCCTCAATTCAAGTCATTTAAGCCAATGCTTGATATTTACTTTTTGTAGTGTTGGTAAAAGCGTCTAGCGATGCAATGTGGGAGTGCAATCATTCTGGTCCGGCAAAATGGAGTAGCTGAGGGTAGCTTTAAAACCAGACGCAGGTATAAATGAGGTCATGCATTTGTTCCTCTTTCGATAGAAGACAGGCCTTTAGTTCCAGGAAAGCGGCGGATACGGAGAAGCCCGACTCTCCGGGGGCCAACGCTGGAGAACTTGGATGAAGAAGTCCTTGCAACGCTCTCATGAATATTCCATGCTCAGCGCCGGAGCAAATCTCTATCCCTTGTGTTTCAATTAGCACCAAACCATCCAGAATCCGTTAATTGTCCTGAGCACTTACTACACATGTACGGCCGGATCTGCTTTACCTATCTTCAGGCTAAGAGGGGGGGAAAATTATAGGTAGGAAGGGTGGCCGCGCATTATGCAAGCCAGTGGTGGCCGCAACATCTCATGCTTTTACTGTACTGTCATGTTTATATCACTCACTTCCAATGCCTATAAGAGAGCCATATGGATTGGAAAGCTGCAGCTGCGTTTTAGACGGTGGTGCTCGTAATCCCACTTTTCAGCAAATCAAGAGAATTAAAAGTGTTGCGTAACCTATCGAAGGTCACATGTGTGCTTGTGTCTATAGCGCAAATGAATAGCTGGCATTAGTTCGATGTAGATTCATAAAGTTTGGCCTAAAAAGCAACGAAGTGATCCGTGTTGTTTCAAAAGATGAAGAGGAAAGCTAGCGGTTGGTGAGCGCGGCGTAATGTGCTTCTTACCACTTAGACTGCCGTTCGCTTGTTTACGATGTGAATTTATGAAGATGGATTTAAAAAGCAAGTGCATAATCTATAATGCATTATTGATGTTGGTAATTAATTATGTTCTATAAGAGCCGCTGGGTGGTGCATATAGCCTGTGTTATTTTCCGCGAGATTATTGGTCGGCTGCTGCGATAACGTCAATGGGTTTGAAGTAGCGGGATGAGAAATATTTTTGATCGCTTGAAGTAAATTAGTCAGTACCACACATACGGTAAGAAGGTTCTAGGTTCTAATCGTTGCTGGTGCGAGGTCTTTCCATTTGGATGTTCTCGCTCTTCAATATTTTTTAAGGCTTAACATACCCCTGACAAGACTTAAAGGTCCCACAGGTGAAAAGAGAAAATATGTTTCTTTTTTTTCCACATGTTTTTGTGAGTTTTTTAGTCGGTTTACTTTCACCTGCGGCTTCACAAAGATTCTGACATTTCGCCTCAACGCCAAACGAAAGGTGGGACGACTTCGGAAAAAACTGTCTTCCCTAAATTCACTTATCTCCATGTCGGAATCTTCCCAGCCTCTTGTCATCTTTAATCCCATTCTTCTGGCAGCACAGTGTGTAAACATGATGGATGAGGATGAAGATGCCTCGTCATTTGTAGGGTGCTGAGTCAGAGTTTGGCTCCATGAGAAGACATTAAGATGATTTAACGCTGGTATTATGGAACAAGATGGTTCTTTCAAGTTCATATTTGTGGACTCCTTTTGACCATATGGATTCAAAGTTGGCTTCGTTGTGGTAATCAATCGGTGTATCGATAAACAATGGAAAACAACGCTTTTGTAACTTACAAAGAAGGGACGTAGCACTTTTGGACCTTGGGTATAAACCATATTAAGGCGAGACACTGCAGGTGAATAGGGAAATAATGTATATTCACAGATATCAATTTGAAACTTTTGCTGTAAATTACTGGCATAAATGTGAGAAAAAAATACATTGCAAGTTTTCTGTCGTTTTATCTTTTCATAAAAGAACAAGGTGTTTTATGCCCAAATTTCCCATCTTTTCGGCGACGAAATCTGAATAATGGAAAGAGCTACATTCAAATTTATGGTTTCATTTTATTGATGAATGAGTTACCAAGACTTTTTCAGAGGGGATTTTGGATTTCTTGTTTTAAAATAAGCTGTTTTTTTAGTGGAAACATTTGCAAAAATGTAATTTTCGCCTTATTTTTTGACATTCAAAACTCAATAAATGGGGCTAGGGATTAAACAATAAAAAAATCCCTCTGAAAAAATGTTCCAAATATTGTTCAGTCCAAGGCTGGAAAATTTGAAGTCTTTAGGTCCGAGGACGTGGACATAGTGTCGCCACAATGACAGAAAAATGTGTTTTGAGAAAAAGGCCCTTGAAATTGTGTTCTCCCATATAAGTCTATGGGGGAACATTGAATCAGCGCAATATTTAAACACGTTGTTGTGAAGATTAGGCATATTTTCTGTTTCCGGGTGAAAGCTTGTATGTTCAGAGACCAATTTGGCCAAAACCTGAAAACTGAAAAAATTGAGTTTTGCCTGTAGTGTCTCCCCTTAAGGGGGTCATATACCACAAGCGCTAAATGTCATTTTTAAACAATGACCAGGCTTTTTGAGGACCCCTTATTTCTCTCTAATAATAATGTAATAATCTAAGCTTGTAATCACATATAAGTAAGGAATGCCAGCTTATTTTCTGAGTTATTGATCCAAATAGAAGCTTACATCAATTTTCTCGATTTTAACTTCATTTATAGACAATGCTCAGTGTTTATGCATTTACCTGCACCTCAAGAAACATCACTGGTAGCCGTTGGTGTCTCCGATCTTTCCGATCTCTCCGCTCTCTCCTCTTCCCTCGCCAATCCTCTCACCTCCTGCCCTCCTCTGATCACCACCATCCTCATATCCAACGTCTGAAGCAAACCCGCTCTGATCGTGGTGAGTCCGTGTGAGAAAAAGGCCAGGCCGTGCGGTGGGTCTCGCCGTGCAGTGACGGACGGTAGAGGGACAGTCCTGTCTTCAGCTCACTGGCTGAATATGTGCAGAAGAGATGTGGGCAAAACTTCTAGGAGCACTTCAAAGTTTGTTGTTGGGACTGGTGTTACACTGTTACCATTAGACAATCATTCTGTGTTTGTCCTTTTTGTCAGGCACATGGCTCATTATGCATAATAAACTGCGCTGTAGAGAAAAAAAAGCCATTGATGACCTTTCAGCATCCGTCAAATACAGAATCGCTGCGTTCCTGCCGTACAGAGAAGAAGACGGAGAAATGACGGACTGCAGCGAACCACCAGATTAATGTTATTTCATTTCTATTGTTATAGACGTAGGTAAAACGGGCCGTGGACGTAACGCACTCCGTGTAAATGAGGCGTTAGGCTGAATGTTCTTCACGCGACTCGCTGAACCAACAATTTGAGGTCACGGAAAAGACTGTTTCATGCAATTTGGCAAACAAACAAAGTACAGAGTGAGCGTGTTCGAAATAGTTTAAGTTCTTAAATTACACATGATGACGAGTGCGGTCTGTTCGTGGAGCGCTTATGCCCATAGACGTGTTGCACAGACTTTGCATTAGTAATCAGAGTAATCAGAATCACTTTATTGATCCCTAAAGGGCAATTCTGGTGGTAAGTGTAGGATAGTCATTCAACACCCAGCCACTCTTTTTCCACAGGCCTACGATTCTCTTTAAATCCTCAATACAGATACATCTTACTTACTCAACCCTTTATGAACTCTCATCTTTACCAAAATGAATTTAAACTCAAAACCGATTATGTCATAGCTCGCCATTTGCATTAAAGTTACCAACGTGTACCCCCTGACGTGGACATTTTCCTTTAACCCGGCATCGGATTACCTTCACCTTACCACGACAGACGCTCAGACTAATTTCCTCGCGGCGGGGTCCATTGTGAGCGAAAAACGCAGCCACCCTTAGCTTGGTGCCACATTTTCAGCTTGACTTGGAGTGACTTCCACTTCTTTCCCTTTTCAATATATGTGTGGATGCTGTCTCCCCTGCACACCGCTCGCAAACACTCTTTCTCACCAATTACCTGTCTGTAGCTCAGCGTCTGTGTAGTGTGAGTGAGAGGAAGGAGAAAGTAAGGATGTGCCTGTCGAGATGCTGCCTATTTATTTGTGTGTGCGTGCGTGCGCGGGCTCCTCATTCTTCTAGCTTCTGTTTCCCCCTCCGGATCTCATGTATAATTTATGGCCTGCTCATGAATATGCTTATTAGCCGGCGTGCAGGGAGAGGTGAGAGGGCTTCCCCTGTTCTATTCTTACATTCTTCTGATGAGCGAGCGAGGGATGGAAAGAAAGAGAATGAGCAGGAGAGAGAGAGAGAGAGAGAGAGAAAGAGGTGGGGAAGGTGCTAGTTGCGTCTGGAATGGGAAAAGTGTGGAAATACATTTATGAAATCCCGGCGTTCCGACAAATAAGCATGGTGGCGATATGGACAGAGGCGCGGCCCGTGTGTTGTGCTATCTATTGTGCCGCAGACAAATGAATCACCCATGCCGAGGCGAGATTGGAAGAGGTATTGAGAGAAATGTGGGGATGAGACGGGGGGGAAAGAGGGTTTGAAATGGTTGTCATCGCTCCATCATGGGATTCTTAGCAGACAGCTGTGGCGGAAAAGTAAAAAAAAAAAAAAAAAAAGAAGTACAGTTTTGAGGCTCTTTTACTTCTGATCAGAAACATCAGAATAATAAAATCAGAAAACACACTTTGACTTGACTCCTATGTCTGTACTTCTAAGCCATTTGGGTACTTCTTACACCACTGCAAGACAGGCAGGCAAATACGGTTTCTCCTTCGCTTTTAATAAACAGGCGGTATATGGCAAAGTTTAAGAAAAAATGTTTTGAAAGGAGCTGTGAACAAAGGCAGGAGGAGGTGACACAAAAAGCTTATCAGGTAAACTACACAGGGGTGGAGGAGGCTGAAAAGATTAACCAACAAAACGAGGCATCAAACGGGCCCGTCTTCAAAGTTGCGACATGAAACAGCTTCCAAATTACATCCAAGCCGAAGATTCTCGGCTTCAAAAGTCTCCGTCGGTCTTTGAGTGACTGTCTCTCTCTTGTCATCTCGCTTCTCACTCTACTTCCCATGGTCCCTCATCCGTGCGCCTGCGTGTGCGCTCCCCCCGGACTTCTGTAGGAGAAGCCACGAGGAGTGACTGTGATGTGAAATAGTGCGTGACATGAGAGTGAGGGGCGCGCGGAGGGCCACAGCAGAGGTACGTGCGGCAGCAGTGACGTGTGTGCGTGTGTGTGTGTACATGTGTGTGTGTGTGTGTGTGGGGGGGGTGTATGGCGAGGGTATCAGGAGCCTCTGGGCGGGGGATGATTCAGCATCTGTCTCGTGCTTACGTAAGAGAGCAGACTGACTTCGCTCGCTGCATGAGTGGCTCACTTACCCACCGACTGACCCACTCGCTCACCCACACTCGTCACGTGACTGCTTTGAATACTTGTAAGTGGGTTATTGGTGACTGTTGTAACAAGGAAGTATGAGGAATTCACTGTCACAGAAGCTCGGGTGCCTGTTACGCATCAAATTCCACATTCCTTCTGAATTATTTTGTGCATAAAACTGAGGAATACTAACAGTCAGTAAAAGGGTTACACAAATATTGCAAGTAAATTGGTTGCAATTAACAAATCTCCAAAACAGCATTATGATATCACAAGTAAACATCTTCCCCTCCTGGAACCGCCACCTTAACGTGGTGGAGGGGTTTGAGCACCCGAATGATCCTGGGAGCTCTGTTGTCGGGGGCTTCGTGCCCCTGGTAGGCAAACAGGTCCGAGGTGACGGGTCAGACAAAGAGTGGTTCAGAAGTCCCTTATGAGAGACCAACAGGCCCGGTTAATCGTGAGGCCGTCATACTGTGGACCCACCGCCTGCAGGAGGAGCTATAAGGGGCTGGTGCCATGTGATTTGGGAGGCTCCAACAGCTGCCCCCACGACCCGGAAACGGAAAAGTGGAAGAAGATGGATGGATGGATGGATGGATGAAGTAAACATCTTATTAGCTTTCACTTTATTTTACACTACTTTGATGCATTGTACCTAACTAAATTTAGCACAATGTAATGTGCTCTGCAACAACATGTAATAACCTTTACCTATGGGTTACATACACAATGGAGGGTTAGGGCTTAAGGTTAGGGTTAAGGTTAGAGTTATGTCCTATTACATTATGTACCTACAAAACTACTGATACATATTATGCCATTGTGTATCTGACCCATAGGTACAAGTTATTACACATGGCTACAGAGCTCATTACATTGTACTAAATTTAGCTAGGTACAATGTATCAGGAGTACTGTAAAACAAAGCGTTACCTCTTATAACATATACAGTTCCTCCACAACCAGTGAAAAGCTTGGAAGCTTGTGATTGTTGTCGCACTTTTCTCTCAAATGTTAATGTTACAAGACACAAGAATCAAAAGTGTAGCTCTGATAACATGCTTTAAAATAAGATTTGGCGGAAAAACTGGTGTATTCATTTCATTATGTACAATACATTACTGGTTTGGTTAGCAATAGGTTTATCAGGTAGAAGAGATCATAGTCATCTATGTATTTTGAAGCACTTTGGGCTCTAGACGTAAAGTTGACCTTGACAAAACACCTAATGTGTAGCGTGTCCTCTGGCCTTAAGCGATTTTTTTTATTTTTTTATTTTTACAGCCGTCAGATGAGGCCAATTTGAACAATCTACTGATTTTTCAAAGGAAAGGAGCTGACAAATTTGACACTTAAGTCACATAGGCTATTCGTCAATAAGTGGCATTTCATAAAAACAAGTTCTGTTTTATATAGAGCTATTGTAAACTCAAACTGTATAAAAGTCTAATTGAATCTTTCACTCTTTAGACTATTTCCATATCACACTAAAAACAATTGTGATAGATGAACCTTGTCATGTGTGATTTATCTACCTCCTCAGCGGCAAAAACTTAACTTAACTATTCATTAATTTCTCTAGCTCTTACTGTTGGGAGAGGTGCTGGAGTGTAGCAAAGCGTATGCTACGGACATGAGGCGGGGGACACAATAGTCAGCGGTGATTGCCAGGTGATTGCAGTGCGAACCCGGTGAGATTGACTGACTGACAACGTTTTGCGCTCACATACGTACATTCACCACAGGCAATTTACGCCTCACCTACAGATGCATTTTCTCCCCCGTATAGGGCCTGTACTGACACATTCTTTCTAAGCATTGCTTTCATTGTTGTTGTTTAACACATCTAATTTGTAGGCTATAGCTGGGTTTTACTAATAAAGGAAAAATAATTATTTTACTCCATCCCTTGCTTGCAAAAGTTTTTTTTTTTTTTTTTTTTTTTTTTTTTTTTAAGGGGAGACACTACAGGCAAAACTCAATTTTTTCAGTTTTCAGGTTTTGAGCCAAGTTGGTCTCTGAACATATAAGCTTTCACCCGGAAACAGAAAATATGCCTAATCTTCACAATAACATGTTTAAATATTGCGCTGATTCAATGTTTGCCCATAGACTTATATGGGACAATGCAATTTCAAGGGCCTTTTTCTCAAAACACATTTTTCTGTCATTGTGGCGACACTATGTCCACGTCAGTCGGACCTAAAGACTTCACATTTTCCAGCCTTGGACTGAACAATATTTGGAAGATTTTTTCAGACATTTTTCCACTAAAAAACAGCTTATTTTAAAACTAAACAAGAAATCCTAAATGCCCTCTGAAAACGTCTTGGCAACTCATTCATTAATAAAATGAAACCATAAATTTGGATGTAGCTCTATCCATTATTCAGATTTCGTCGCCGAAAAGATGGGAAATTTGGGGCATTTTTAGGCATAAAACACCTTGTTCTTATATGAAAAAAAAAAATGACAGAAAACTTGCAATGTATTTTTTTCTTACATTTATGCCAGTAAACTACAGCAAAAGTTTCAAATTGATATCTGTAAATATATTTTTTTTCCCTATTCACCTGCAGTGTCTCGCCTTAAGTTACCAGTACATTGTCTTTGTCTCCACAAGCAAACATGTTAAAATCACACATTTACCGCACATTTATTGTATTTGATTTATTCACAATTGCACAAACCCTATGGTTGAAACCCGCTTTCAATGAACTTCAAAGGTCTGCCTCTCGCTTCTAAAAACTCAGAAGCCTAACTTTGTGTTCCTCCAAAACTTGTGTGTCTGATCTCCAGAGTGTCTCGAGCTTGTAAGTGAAGTACAGCTTGTTTCTTTCTCAAAACGCAGCTTAAGCTTACCCAGGTTTATTTGTTAATTGTAGTGCCCTTTAAACACTATTAGAGCACGCCCTACGCCCTCCCTTTAAGGTCTCCAAAAGTCCCCCCAGTCCGAGTTCTTCCGTTTCTGTTTCTTATCATCGCAAAGTACCCGTCTTGTCTTGTTCTGTTGCACCATTAAAAAAAATCAATTTTCAGCTAAAGCGAGTCAAAAAGCCACTTCAGCGAGCTCCCACGGCGGCTGGGCACGGCTGACTCACGGCCTTGCCACTTCTCTAAGCTAACAGATCTTGACCGGCTAACTGGTCACACTCCTGACATGACTGTGCGCTGCCAAAAGGCTGATTAGTCACTCTGAGCTCTCGGGCTAAGTGAGTCAGTATGGCCGACCTGCTGGCTAACTGTTCGGCGCTGAACTGGAGCCGGCGCGCTGACTAAAAAGCACAGTTGTTGAATTCGTAGAAAAACCTGAAGTCTGATTAAAGATCTAAATCCCTGGATGCCTCACGAGTCGGAACAAAAGAGCTAAAAAAAAAAAAGAAAACGCAGAGGGAAAGGATCGGGGAGGCGAGGCAGGGTTCATTACACCAAAGTTGCAGCAGCGGTGGTGACAGGTTGAGAGGGAGTGCAGAAGCAGGGGAGAAATTGAGAGTGACACGAATACTCCGGGCCCCAATGCAAATAGATGCAGTTATACCCGGAGATGGCCTGCTCCCTAAACAGATACAATAGAATAGAATCACAAACACGATGGCGCAATAGGAAGTGGCGGTAAACACACATATATACAGGGACAGGTGTAAACAGGCTGCCCAGGCTGGTCTTTGAGGACACTGGGCCGCGGGAGATCATTACGTCGGGCTATACATTATGTGCCGGATCGCTTTTGGCAGGTGCTCGACACTGGCCAGTTGGTTAAGTAGCCGTCAGCGCCAGAATTTCAACCAGGAGGGACTTGAACGGAGGCAGACAAATGAGTGAGGTGCAAAGAGTATAGATAAACACAGCCGCTCAGACGCAGGGAAGTATGCGTATGTCAGAACCGGTGGGGGGTTAAGAGGAGGATGGTTTTGCTGCTGCGGAGAAGGTGGAATAAAGGGTGGCAGGATGATGGGGAGCAGAGACTATTAATTGCTGCTTTCATGTGAGCACAAAAGTTGTAACTTAGCTTTGTTGCCATGCTGTGATCACCTGTGTGCCCTTCAATTAATGATTCAAAGATTCAAAAGAATGTATTGTCAATTCATATGAATCGAAATTTCCCTTTCTCTCAAGTTAACTGATAAAACTGTTCTTCAGTCGACTGGCCCTGGCCCGTGGATTCCACAGTCTCTTCCCTGAAGCCATTACCTTGAAGAGACTGTGTGATGGGTGCGTAGGGTTACCTTTGCAGGTGAGACAGGTGGAGTACATGTCCTTAATGGAGGACAGAGGGGCTCCTCAGATCTTCTCCGCTGCTCTCACGATGCGCTCGAGCCTCGAGGCTCCTTTGGCAGGAGGCAGTTCTGGCGCCGTGCCACACAGTGATGGAGCTGGTCAGGATGCTCTCTATGGTCCCTCTGTAGAAGTACCACACAGTGATGGAGCTGGTCAGGATGCTCTCTATAGTCCCTCTGTAGAAGTACCACACAGTGATGGAGCTGGTCAGGATGCTCTCGATAGTCCCTCTGTAGAAGAACCACACAGTGATGGAGCTGGTCAGGATGCTCTCTATAGTCCCTCTGTAGAAGTACCACACAGTGATGGAGCTGGTCAGGATGCTCTCGATAGTCCCTCTGTAGAAGAACCACACAGTGATGGAGCTGGTCAGGATGCTCTCGATAGTCCCTCTGTAGAAGAACCACACAGTGATGGAGCTGGTCAGGATGCTCTCTATTAGTCCCTCTGTAGAAGTACCACACAGTGATGGAGCTGGTCAGGATGCTCTCGATAGTCCCTCTGTAGAAGAACCACACAGTGATGGAGCTGGTCAGGATGCTCTCTATTAGTCCCTCTGTAGAAGTACCACACAGTGATGGAGCTGGTCAGGATGCTCTCTATTAGTCCCTCTGTAGAAGTACCACACAGTGATGGAGCTGGTCAGGATGCTCTCTATTAGTCCCTCTGTAGAAGTACCACACAGTGATGGAGCTGGTCAGGATGCTCTCTATTAGTCCCTCTGTAGAAGTACCACACAGTGATGGAGCTGGTCAGGATGCTCTCTATAGTCCCTCTGTAGAAGTACCACACAGTGATGGAGCTGGTCAGGATGCTCTCTATAGTCCCTCTGTAGAAGTACCACACAGTGATGGAGCTGGTCAGGATGCTCTCTATTAGTCCCTCTGTAGAAGAACCACACAGTGATGGAGCTGGTCAGGATGCTCTCGATAGTCCCTCTGTAGAAGAACCACACAGTGATGGAGCTGGTCAGGATGCTCTCGATAGTCCCTCTGTAGAAGTACCACACAGTGATGGAGCTGGTCAGGATGCTCTCGATAGTCCCTCTGTAGAAGTACCACACAGTGATGGAGCTGGTCAGGATGCTCTCTATAGTTTATGTTCTGTGATGTAGTGCGCATGGTCCAGGAGAGCTTCTCTGTGATGTGCACACCCAGGAACTTAGTGCTGGTCACCTTCTCCACAGCTGCCCCGTTGATTGTTAGAGGAGCATGCTGGACCCGCGCTCTTTGAAAGTCCACAACAAGCTCTTTTTTGTCTTCTCCATATTTAGAGAGAGATTGTTCTGTGTGCACCACACGGTCAGACTGCTCACCTCACTCAGATGTCACAACTTGAACAGCTTGTGTTGCTTTTACAATCCCTTTTTATCCAATTTATTTATGGAACAAATGAGTTTTAAAGTCTTCCATGTGCCACTTTGTGTCATAAAGACATCTCAATCCAGAAAAGTGCAGTTCTAGGAACAGCAAAGATACTGCACAGAACCCTCAAGCTCCCAGGCCTCTGGTAGAGGAGCCGAGCTTTACCCTCTGACCACCACCGAGTATGATGAATGAATAATGACTACAGTATTTGAGTAAGGGCAATACAAATGTAAGCCATTATTATTAATAATAATGACCCCACTCATTTTCTGATTTCCCATTCAACAGTAGTGTTTTTTGCTTTCAAAAGTGTGGTAAAACAGCCTTTACAGTCACCCCTGTCGATGAAAAATAGAATATAGCGCCATAAAACTAAGTTGGTGCTGAACAGGGTGACCTTCAGTGCTGGTTTGCAGGGAGGATGGACCTTTGGGAGACAGGGGCAGCTTGGCAAAGTCACTCCTACACAGAGCACACTTTTGCAGTCTGGGGTCAGGGCAAACAAACAAACTCACATACTCTGAATCACCTCTCACCAGGAGCGAGTCTCAGCCACGAAAAGATATGAGGTGCAAAAACACCACCCAATGTGCCAACGCGAGTGGGTCCTTCCATCCACTTCTCCACCACAGCCCAGAATCAGACAGGAGGGAGGGGGGAACAGCGGGAGTGCAGGCAAGGTGTCGCCTCTCCTCACTGATCCCGTATGCTAAGAGGAATTTGCATACATTTTTAATCAAAGCAAATTAGATCATAACCAAATTAAATCACGCTTTCCAGCCGCCCCCTTCTCTGTCTGCCTCCTGTTCCATCCACCCACCTATTCCTCATCATTTAATTATAGGCACTAATAGGTATGCTTAGACAGAAAAGGGAAACCCAGCGCACACAAGAGAAAGCTAAATGCACAGAATGAATTCATATTTAAAACGCCATCATTACTATGTTCACAGGCAGAATGGGTGATTGTGGAACCAGTGTGTCGGAGGGTTTTTCACATGAGTGGGAGGCAGAGACTAGAGTGGATCTACGGGTAAATCTCTGATGATAGGGACCCATTGGGGTAAGGAAAGTAGATGACAATCCTACTTTTCAATCCCCTCCCCATCCTACTATGAGAGTACATTGGTTCTCCAATGGTGGGTCTGGGTCCAACAGTGAATCACTTTGGATAATGAGCCGAAAAAGTACCAAATTCTTGATATAGTGTTTTGACAGTTGTTGCTTGATGCCCTGTAGATTCAAAGGAAACGGGCCTATACTGTAGTTTGATAGCCTATTTTGAACTATGACAACAACAAAAAAATGTCGTCTTTGTCGTGGTACGTGTATTGTATCGGAAACCATGCATTGCGATATTTTATTCAACTCAGTAATAGAAAAAAAAATGCACGTGTTTTTGACTTAAAGATAGTGGTTTAAACAAAAGAGACCAGACTTTTAAAATGCCCCTGCCATTTGTGCATTTCAAAATGTTTTAATCAATGTCAGATGTACATTGATGTATTGGATGCACATACTTTGGAAACTCAACTTTCTTATTAAATTAATCCTTGGCAAAATATCACTGTTTGTTATAATTAAAAATCATGATTTTAATAGCACTTAGTGCCTTAGAATGCATTGAATCCATCCATCCATCCATTGGGCTTAATATCAAGTCAGACGCTGTAGACGCTTTGAGTAGATCTGCAGTTCTTCATTATTCAAACCCTTCTTGGACAATGGCATGGCAATGTCAGGTGTTGTACCAGCAGAGCTGCGTGAAGTGACTGGGGAGGGGGGAGTCTGGAATAATCTGCATCGACTGTTAAGGGAGGCAATGGATTAGGCATTGTTTTAGGTTCCCACAATTGGTGTACAAGACCGCTTTTTCAGTTCCAAAAGTTCAAAAGTTCCAAAATGCAACATGGACTAACTCAATAGGTTTCTATCTTAAAGGTATAGATGAAAAACAGGCAGCAGTCTGGATGTCTTATACAGGAGATGTTTATTTACCATCGGTGCGGGACCTAGAGACATGAACTCGAGACATTGCGCTAGTCCCACCATTCAAGTCTGTTTATGCTTCCACGGAAAAGGGATAAATACCCTCTCAGAGCGTCACACTGATACGCAAGTAAACATTCAGTGGCTGAGAGTGGGCGCCTGAGCACCACAGTCAAGGCTATGACATAGATAGTACGACTGTACAGCCTGACCCAGTATGATAAATAGCGATTTAATGCTATCCTCTAACCGACGGAGTTTAAAAATGTTAAAATTTTGTATTTTCCTCCCCTTACACGTTCCAGCAATGTCCTAATGTGTAAAATGAGCCCAGAACTGCTGCGAAAATCCTGCACTGTCACTCAAAAAGTTGTTTCTTCGGGTCTGAAGTGCCGTCATGCACGAGCTTAATGTAGAAACTGCAGTTATGCGTAAGACCTGGGGTGGCAGTAGTGAGTATAAAAATGACAACTTGTATCTAGTTCCTTTAATGAGTAACAAACTGCCTAATTTTATAATCAAGCCAGGATATTGGCTTTTGCTAATCGTAAAAATCAAAATCTACAACGACAGCAATAAAAAACATAACAAATCGCCTATCCTTGGCTCGGGTTTTACACACAACTCGGCCTCATTCTGGTGTTCTGCTACTGTCAAATGTGCAGCCGCAAACACACGGTAATAAATCAAATAAAACCGCGCGCGCAGAGGCTATACCACGCACGTTGGCTAACAAAAGAGTCACCCACCGCAGAAAGCAGACACCTCCTCCTACATTCCTCTCCACACCCTATGCTGCTAAACAGATTGCTATCGGCCCCCATCGCCATAGCTATCGCCCATTACACAATGACTTCCTGCTGTTGTCCAATAACTCAATCACAGATCTATTATAGGCAATCATAGTCAGGTCCATCTCCTCCCTAGCCCCCAACACACTTTGTCACAGAACACAATTTGCCACGATTCCAACCTTGATGAAAAATAAATCCTGCTTCTAATTGTACATGCATGTGGCAAAGCTGAACTGAAAGGCGCGCACACACACACACATACACGTACACACACACACATGCACGCAGGCACTTGCACGTACACGTTTAGGAGCGATATGTTACTTTCTTCCTGTAGCACGCCGGCGCTCGGGCACACAAGGAGCCTGCAGGCCTATTTGAGATGCAGACTCCAATGTTCCAGTAAATAATATTAAAAGTCATATCATGAATAAATCAGCAGGCGGGGCGCAAACGTCTACTCTGTGACACATTCACACGGAGGAGACAGGAAGCAGGAAGAGGCACACAATGTACACGCTAATTGCGGCCCATAAGCATAAAGATCCTATACATAGCAGAGTTCATTCAAAACGGTGGAACCTATAGATATATGAGAAATGGCGGCTAAAGATTGTAATTTTTTCATGCGCAATAATTGATGGTGGCATTGAAAGAATCAAGGACTGACAGAGCCTCGAGCGTTTGGAAGACCTTCGCACAAAAGAGTGATCAAGAATGAAGCCACTAAAACTTGTATGAAGACATGTCTACCTTCATTTTTTTTTTCCCCCCCTCGCCAGAATTGGTTCTGTGTTTTTGTTGTTGGATTGAATCTGTTTGAGTGAATGTGTATAATAGAGCTGCAGTTCTCAAACTTTTCACACTGAAATAAGGTCAAAAATTGGACTATATCCACACACAAAAGTAGTTCTTGACCAAGAACAAAGCCATAGTGGAAGAAAAATTTGGAAAGAAATGTCTCTAAATGATTACAAGCAATTGCAGTGCCAGTGCTTTTGAGCAGATCTACTTTTTTCCTATGCATAAGTTAAAGCAGTACTAAGTAACTCTTGCCCCCAGAGGCCATAAGCGTAACTGCAGGTGTCGTAGCAAGTTGCGATTTTTTTACTTATTAATGATCCGTGAGAGTAAACACTACACTGACAGAAAAGGTGAAGAGAGGGAGGGATATTGTACATCCAATGTAAAAAAAAAAATCACTCAAACTTGGCTGTAAATACTGTTTAAAGGAGGGGGGGGTATTATGCAAAATCGACTTTTTCAAGTTTTACATCATGTTATTATGTCATTCCCTCATTAAAAACAGACCTGAAGTGTTGCCTTGGCACATTCACGTATAAAACTGTAAAAACTCTGAGCCATTTTAGGGAGAGGTTTGCCTGAGTCCTCCTAGGAACGCCCCCACCTCCCGGAGACGCCTCCGAGCTTTCGTCACCAGCCGAGTAACCAACCACTGCTCCTCAGCAGAACCCCCTCCCCACTGATGCCACAGACAGCGTGTGGAGGGGGCGTGTCGGAAAGGGTCAGAGGTTCTTAAAGAGACAGAGGCCTATTTCAAGACATTCACTACAGCCATTTTGAGAGAGCAATTTTATACAAGGCAGTTATTCTAATGTACTGCATTTACAGACCAACAGAAGGTTTGGTCATCATTGTAGTGTGATATAGACTGGTGCTATGTGATTGAAAAAAGCATAATACCCCATCTTTAAGTGGTGCTAGCCCGCAGTTAGCTTTGCCCATTAGCCTGTTAGCTTCTTCTTCGTGATTCCATTAGTGTGTATTGGTGGCTCCAGTCCAGTGGCAGTCGAGTTGCAATTGTGGTTTTCTGACCAGAGACACCAGGGGTAGATGAAAGACCCCCCAATCATCCCATTAACACTTTTAATTACCCCAGAGGGACTACGGAAAGTATTTATTAAGGTAAACAAGTTATTGCTTTAACCTTGTATAAGAAATGTGTGCCAAATGCAAAATATAGTAATCTGCAGATTAAGTATTCCTTTCAACCAAAGTAGTTGGTCTTTAAAGGTCTAAGAATACAGATTTTAAAGCACTGTTTGTGACTACTGCAACACAAGCAAGACCCTATAACTATTAGCCACACAGGCGTACGAGGTTAACTAAGATCTTATTTGGTTGACTGACAGCTGTAATCACCAGGCACCGCCAACACCCTTCTGAAACGCTTCTCCGTGCAATGGAAATGCGAGTTCCATCAACAAATGCGGCTTCTCACCCGTTTTCAGAAATCCGTGTTCTGATTTCAAATACAGTACACTTCGGGACAGGTTGAGGCGCAGTAAGTTTTATTTGCTATTTGTGTCAGCATCCTTTGAACTCGCTCGGAGTGCAGCTCCGCAAACCACTTGACTTCCATTAAGGTGCAGTGCAGAATGGCATGTCGGTTTCTGTTGTGGCCTGGGGGACGAGAACGAGACGCAAATCCCGGGGCGGTACAGGCAGGTAATTTGCACACCATAATACATAGAAGGCACAGAGATTAAGAAGTGTAAACATTTTTAATATGATGACATTCTGGAAAGAAATGATTTAAACGTGTGAGTAGTTACAGAGTAATGGCCCCGGGCACGTGTTGTTCCTGCGCTGGTGTGAAGTACTTCATTCTTGTGTGATAGATGTAAGAGATAGATGGATATTTGTTTTTGTTTTATTTATCATGACATAAGTCGAGCCTGGTGTGACTTATCTCAAACAACATGCATGGTATTTGTGGCAATGGCCCCTTAAAGTTAAACCTCAGTAGCATTAATGGGGAATGGCAACGAAGTCACATGGGAATCAGTGTTGTTTTTGTTATTTCTGTGATACAAATTTAATACTTGAATGATGTCAAAGCAGTGAAGATTCTTGAGTTAACTTAAAATAACAGGTAATGTTCTTCATTTATCCAAGTCTGGTTTGATCAATGTACTGTATGAAATGTGAAATTGTTGAATGAATAAGACCACTGTGACATTTGGGCCAGGGTTTTGGTCCAGGGCATGGCTGGAGCTCCCTCTGCAGGCAGCAGTAAGAATACATTTCCATTTCAGCAAACATACTTTCTGTTTTTGCAAACAGCATGGTTTGCAGCTTCATGTCACTGTGATAAACTTACTTTGAGTGCAGAACTGCTCACAACAAGATGTTGTTGGAATAAGGACCAATGACACAATACAGTACAGATCGGAACGCTTCAGCAGTACTAGAAGAAGAAATTACCGAAGTGAACAGGCACAGGGATGTATCTACTGAGGGAACGACATTATAACAAGAAGCTCATAAAAAAACAAATAATCTTCATATGTTTTCTTTAAGTTCATAGCCACTCACTTTCTACACCACCAGAGCTTCACAAATCAATATGCTGTTGCACCGTCTGATACAAACACCAATGAGCGGCGGTAACATCCATCCATGTGTCTGGACAAACAGTTGAGTGTGTGTTCGATGACGCAATGAGGAGCAATGGGAGGAGGCTCCTGCAGGGACTAAAGAGACTAAAGAGAAGCACGTGGAACTTGTAATAAACCTTATTTGAAAAATGTACCCATTTGAAATCAACAGAGATGTAAAATGGTAATCTACATTTATTTGAAATGATCACCCTAATCCTGAGAAGAAGAAAAAAAAAAAACACGGAAAAAAAACTTGCCAAGAAATGTCAACACACTTTTAGATCTTTAGCAGCAAATTTGTGAAATTGCAAGTCGCCAAGAATGATGCGTGAGTGAGGATCTGAGGAGGAGCAGCTGAGTGGCGCTGGGTCCAGGGAGAGTTGGCTGTCAGGCAAAGAGACACTTCCTTCAGGTTAAATCTGCCCTAGAGTCAAGCATCAAACTTTCACATCTGCACATCAATTATTCAGAGCGCTGCATTGTCCGAGTGTAAGCAAAGTGTGACTGTGCTAGAGCGGCACAGCGCTATCTATCATTGGGGACGTCTTATGGTTTAAATGGTACCATGATTTTTACCACTTTTTATTTGGGCAAGTATATTATTGTTGACAGGGGGTGTAGACAAAGGCACCTAAAATGAGTGGTTGATTGGAGTTGGCTCTTGTCTTCACAGCGACACCATGTAACATTTCACCCACTGAATAGAATAAAATACAGTTATTTACTGCTTACTGGAAATTCCTCGTTCATGGGAAATAATTGCAATCCTCAGTCCCGATCATGAGGGGTTACTACGAGTTACTAGTGAGTTACTATATATGTTCATCACTGAAAATACTTACAATATGACCAAACAAACATGTGTCATGCTTAAATAGGTACGGTCCTCATTGTTACCCACAGCAAAAGGAGCACGTGGTCATAAGGAGCATGTTTTGTGTTGATATCAACAGTATAATCTGAATAAACTGCACGGTTGCGCTATGAGGTCCCAGGTTCAATTCCCACCTGGACGGGCGTTTCTGTGTGGAGTTTGTCTGTTCTCCCCATTTCTGCGTAGGTTTCCTCCAGGTTTCCCCTACCTCTAAGAACATGTAGGTCAGGATGAATGAGAGTGTGTCCAAGGTTACAATCCAGCGGGGCCTGTTTACATGCATGAGTCCCATGTATGTTCATGCACTGTCCCGACCAAATAAACAAATACATAAACAAATGAACCTACTTTATTTATAGTTTCCCTCTTAGCACATCTATTCAACCAGGGCTGTCACAAACCAGTCACATTGTGATTCCTCTTTTTCTTTAAATTATTATGGATTTATTTATTTACTTCCATTTGATGTCCTTCCTATAGCACAGAGTGGATAAAGTCCGTTATGACAGGGTGACATAACCACTATACTCTCAGGTAAGGTTTGAACTGGCCATCCTTTTATTTTGGGTATACACTTAACCCTCTGCACCACTGCTGCATACAATCAAAA
The DNA here is from genome assembly GCF_951799975.1 of Gobius niger. Taxonomy (NCBI): domain Eukaryota; kingdom Metazoa; phylum Chordata; class Actinopteri; order Gobiiformes; family Gobiidae; genus Gobius; species Gobius niger. The sequence continues at coordinate 26,927,605 of NC_136859.1, forward strand.
ATGATTATCATTTCTATTAATGAATTTGTCCCGTACTTGCAAAGTGTGCCATTTCAATTCAGTGGGTGGGATATGTTATGGCAGGAGCTGCAGTATACATAACTGTCAGATGACACAAGTTGCAGTCTGCATACTGAACAATATGAACTTTCCAGTCTCGAACTGTGACTGACCTTCTCAACTTGTGACAGTCCAGTACCACTTGTTCCATTGAAAATTATGTGGCCAACTTTTCACTGCACATCTATATCGATGTAATTTAAGGGGAACGACTTAAATTACTTGAAGTCCTCCCTGGAAAATGCACTTTTCAAAAAGGCTCTTTCCAGTGAAATTGGCCCCCGTACCTGTTAAAAAACGAGGATAGCTGTTTTGGACTCGAAAATTATAATGTGACATTTGGCGGAAAATGCATTGCAGATGCCGACAAGAGGGATAATGAGATTTAAAGGGGCTTAACACCGCTGGAGTGGGCTGATGGCTTTCCACAGCTCTACAATTGACTGTGCGGCTGACCCTGAATGTCAACTTATGTCACTTATCATCCTCAAAAAGGGCAAATCCAAGCATGGTATCCCATTTGAGACAAGATCACTTTCTCAAACTGGGATGCTCCCTTAATGGTTCCAGGATCTTGAAAACGGTGCCAGGGTTTTCAGCTGATGGTGCACAAACGCACATGTAGTGGAAGAGCTACACTCGCACCGTGCCATGACTTCCCACCCGTGTGTGAGGCAGCCACAGCGGAGAACATTCAGACGAATGACAGCCAAAGTGCTGATGGTAAGCAACATTCTGCAGGAGGTTTCTTGAGCCGGGACAGGAACAATGCTGCGTTTGGTGCGTGTGGGAAGACTTGGCTGTTGGCTCCACGGAGACGTTTGCAGTGGAGTCTGACACAGGTTAAGAGGAGTGTATCTTCAAGTCAGAATGATAAGTTGGGAAACTGCCTTTTTGCTATAGATGATATTCATCATCTCAGGTGTTGCAATCAAGATATAGATGTCTTTAGATAGATAAAAAAAAAAAAAATACTTTGATTTGAGGAAGAAAATGGAATAAACTGCAGTTGTGTATAATCTGAAGATTCCACCGAAAGACCACACTGAAAAATATCATGGTAAGTTCATCTTTCTCCTCTAACCTTGGCCTTTGCACAGCGCCGCAGCTCAGGGCAAAGAGGTGACCCCTCCAAGTGAGAATGCTCTATAGAGACATGAACATAAGAGGAACTGTTTGTATAATTACTGTTCGGAACCTCCTCAGAGGTCTCTCACCCCTGGCATCCGCATGTGACCCTGATCTACACCACTGCACAGGGGGGAGAGCCAGGGATGTACTGAAGCAGAGAGGCGCTGGAGTGGAGATCCGACCTCTTTGGTGAGAAGGCACAGCTTGTGGATGTAGCAGCAAAAAAAACAACCCTTGCAAACTACAGCCTGTCAATTTTGCAGCACTTTTAAAAAAGCCCGGCTTAGTTTATCTGAGAGTGTGGTTAGACATACTCTCACATGCCTAAGGGCAGGTCAATAGTGATTTGAGTAGCAAGCATCAAAGGATGGGTGAAGCCTCATGGAAAAGCAGAGAAGTCAGTGAAGTAACCTAGTGACCAGGACCATAAGCAAGGGCATCAAACTCAATTTGCAAGCTTTTCCAATGGGTCGTTTCCACAAATACCACCATGGCCCTATGCTGCACAGGCCCAAGAAACAAAAAAAACAAAAGACTGTTTGAAAACTTGATTGTTTTATCACCTTGGAAATAAACATGTCGACGACTGTTCCAACCTCAGCATCGTGGGATCGACAATTTGCTTAAAGTCTCTTCCGCTCATCAACTCCATTCACGCTGAGTGACCCTGGCCTCCTGGAGCAGGGGGAAAGTGCACCAATAGTGATTGGAGTTGTCAATATAATACAGTGATGTAAATGTTATTGACCCACAGCAAATGAAACAAGTGGACAATGCAGACTAAAAGGTTGCTAGAAAGTCTTACTACAGTGTTCATGTGAAAATTGTTGAGTAGCATGCACCACCTTAGAAATTGCTTGGGTCTTCCTGCCCAGTCTTGTGAAAAAGAGGAATTCATGAATGGCTCCAACCCATAAAAGCAATACTTAGTTCTACACACACGCAAATCCAATGCATCGAAGCGTTTGAGTCCTTTAGAGGTCTCTCACTTCCTCAGCATCCACATGTGACCTCGCTGAGGCAGACACACATACACACACATGCGTACACTGGCAGAGGGAGCTGACCGCAGATGTCTAGCGGAGCATTGCTGATACACCTCGAGTGCAGCGGTGCATACGAGTGCGAACAGGCCGTCTGCATGCGATCCTGATGGTGAGGCACTGGAGCAGGCACATAGGACAGGACTGAGAGAGAGAGAGAGAGAGAGAGAGGAAGGGGGGGGGGGGGGGGGGGGGGGCTCCACGGTGCACATCATCTATATTTCATAGCCCTCTCAATTAGTGTCAGTGTTCACGAGTGGGAGGCTGGAGGGCAGTCCCCGTCCACTTGGCCCAAACCATCAACCCCCATTTCCTTGTAGCCAGCCTCTGCCCTGCTTCTGTGCTTCACGGCTGTTCGATCACAGCCAATAAGACAATATAAGCAGATTGATAATATGAAGTCTGGCTGTTGGAGGAGCCTTGTACTGATAAAAGCAAGAAGAAAACTTAACGTATGGTTAAATATCGCTATAATGTGGATTGCCAAATGTCTGGGTTTTTTCTTGACGAAGCTCTTTCTGAGGATTTCAAATGATCACCCCCAGTCTTGAGCAAGTTCTTGTTTTAAGAACTTTGCCAGTTTGCACTCACTATTCAGCACCTGTTTTGAGTTTCAACACGTATGTTTTAGCATGTTACAATGCACATTATTAATGTTGCATTGTGTTGGATCTGTAATCACAGATGCTAATCATTTAGGGCATAATAAAACGATTGCCGCCATATTACAAGAGAGAGCGGCATTTTGTAACCTGTGGTTGCCCCAGCTGATAGTAAAGAGTGGGAATAATACAAATGTTATGTAGATGATATTTTCCATTGGAATTTCACGTTCTTTTACTATAATGACAAAGGTCAATATGGTGTTAGTTCTGGTCAAATGATTGGCCAAACGAAGGATAAAAGCCCTACTTACCATTCTACTGTAGGCATAAAAATGTAGGACCTTTACGTTTCTTGCTTTACATTTCAGAACCCAGAGCCAAGGGAGATGGAGACTGTGGCCATAGTAACTCACACCCTGAAGCCTCCAGGGTAAGCTCTCTCTCTCTCAGGGCCCAAGCCACGTATCTGTTCACTGCAGCAGGTGTTAATGTGGAGCAGGTGTGCAGTCAATTCTGGAGCAGGTGCACCTATCCAGCCACACCCACCAACTCCTTATATGGACTATAACATCTCAGTTCGTTATGTGCTTCTACAGGTTTACATCAGTGGCTCCAATATTCTTCATTATTCATTGTTTTTTGTCAAAGGGCCTGATCTTCCGCCTGGTGCAACAACCGCGTTCGCCCATACGAGGCTGTCATCTTGCCCGCAGCCTCTTCTCATCCTCACTCGCTTTACATCGCACGACACTACAGCATTCAGCAGTGCGGCTTCATACTGTTTCAGCTCGCACCGGACAAACTTAATCAAAACGCATCCCACTGTGAGTTAAACACTGTCCATGTCCCGAGAGAAAAAGCGAATTCAGAGCGCTGGGCCCTCTGACGCACAACACCACCATGTGCTCAAAGATATTCAAGTGTGGCTGAAGATTTCACAGAGTGGTTCCCTGTCAGCAGATGTTACAGAAAGTAGCTGACCAAAATCCAGGATGATGATAGCTATAGCAAACAAAGCAAAAACACAAACGCCACTCAACTCCAGGTATGTTTTTGACGAAGACACAACATTATGCATGTGCTATCTTCACATAGCACTGGGCAGTTTACCGAAACGCCTTCAACAACATATGAAGTTTACTATGAAATTGCTCCCCTTCACAAACCTCTTTCTAAATGTGAGTTCACACTGAATAAATCCCACAGCGGGCCTCCGTCAGGTCTGATGTTTACATTTAGCTCCGTTTTCATGATGCACAGATGGCAGGTAGAGTTGTCGTATAAAAACATTAAAGGCTATAGCGAAAAATAGCATCAAAAGTAGCAGCCCTGAATTAGCCCTCGACGAAAATCTTATCATCAGTGTGAAATCTTATTATCCCGAAGCTTTTAAGTGACATGTGCGTTTATACTGGTGCATTTTTGGTTCAGATTATGTGGATTAGGACCCCCTGCCTACTGCATCTCCAAGTATAACTCTGCGTATGTCAATGTAAGGCTTAGTCTTTTCAGGGAGCGCTCGCTTTCACTCGGCGAGACCGTTGTATCCTTTCGGTGTCGCTCACGTCGAATCTTCTTAGGAACCTTATCAATAGCATATTAGGTTCCAATTCAAATTAATTATCTGATTTCCTTGACTGACGATTATGTTTCCAATGGCCCGGGGTGACGGAGGTAGAGGCGATTATTGTGGGGTTAATGTCTTTTATGGCTTGAAAGGCTGTGAAAGCAAAGTGGTTATTATGGAAATGGGATAAGACATTGCCCTTTTAACATGCACTCATTTTTGCCAGTGGCTACTTAGAATGAGACAGACGAAACATCCCAAAAAGAAAATCAATACAGTGCACAAATTGAGCAAAAAAAATGGAAAACAAATTTGAAAGATATAGGTATATAGATACTACTACTATGTATGGGCTTCGAAACAACAGAAACTCAAAATTCCTCTATGTCACAAGGTGTCCCAGCCTTTGTTGTAGCCCCAAGCTGATATTTCATTTAATGTTTGTATACTATTAAGACAAGTGGATACTGGTGACGGTACAATAGTGGTTTCTATTTCTCATCTCTAACTCGTGTAAACTGAATGCTTTTCGCTGTCCCCCGTGAGGACACGATACCCTGCTCGTCTCTCCCTCCTCACCCTCACTCCCCTGCCCTTCTCATCCCAGCTGGAGGCTCCAGCTGCTGGGTTATGGTCTGTCTGCCGCTCCCCTGTGGCTCATTTAGTCGGAGGAGGAAGCACAGGAGAGACGGAGGCATCGTGAGAGTGAGAGAAGGACACAATTCAAGATTTCAACTGATGAGATATTAATACATTCAGATTTAGGGGAGAAATGGCAGGTGAAACGAGGCATTGTTTTTCCTCCAGTTTCTGGGGTCAGTTTGTTCTAAGCTTTAACAAAACATGTCTAATCTACATGACAACCTGTTTGATTCTTTCTTTCTTTCATTCGTTTCCTTGATAACCTGTTTGATTCTTTCTTTCTTTCATTCATTTCCTTTTCATTTTTCAGATACTTTAGTGATAAAGATGAGATGAAATATCAAAAATTGCCTTTGAAAAAAATCTTTATATTGAATAAGTCGACAAAACCCCAGAAATTTAAATCTAGCTTTGTCCATGAATGCAACTTCGCCCCTTGTACGCAATTGTGGCAATTTTCACACATAAATGCCTTATTTCTGTATGAAAATATTCAGTGAAAACAATGTGTGTGCCTTAAATTTCAAATTGCTCCAAAAATGAAAAAAATCTAACCAAATAAATGTTTCAATGTGTGTGTCTCGCTTTAAAACAATGGAGACGAACAAATGACGCTTTATGATAAACTACATTTACTGGCATCTTGGAATGGGAAATACAATGAGTCTTCACAATAAGCAGTTGCTGAAATTTAAGTGGATTCAGTTTGCGAACTCAAAGTGGAGTTGAGTTCGCCTTGTCGAGCAAACTGTTTCATTGCTGCAAAATCTACGTGAATCACAGCTGGAGCACTGCAGAATTTAGAAGAGTTTTGGGGTCAATTTTTTTTTTTCTCTTCGCCTTTTTCCTACTACAACTATATTTCCCTTCGATTCGCTAAATGAAAAAGACACAATAAGGAAAGATGAAATAGCTCGGAGGACACCAAACGCCGCACACTCACTGTGTGTAGGATTTACTTTGTGGCCCAATTGGTGGCCGTAGAGGGGAAAGGTCAAACTCTGAGGCCAGCCGTGATTGGTTCCCCTGAGGAAGGCCACACAATGCACAGTCTGGCCTTCAACTTATCCTTTCCCATTTCTATTCTCTCTCTTCACTGTCTGTACTACCGCAAGGCGACCTTGAAAACGTCTGCTGAATGTCTTCGTTTTTTTTTTTTTTCTTCGTTTTTTTTTTCAGTTTGGCCCAGCCTCCGCTAACTCGCCAAACAATTAGAGCTAAAGGAATCGGTGGGATGAAAGGGAAGAAGCTCCAGGGTAGTTGAGCTTGTACAGTGTTGGTTGGAAGTGTGTGGGCGATGGAAAACTTGAGGTCACGGCCTCTCCTCTCGGGTGATGCTTTCGGTGGCTGCAAGAAAAGAACGAGCTTTCATTGAGGACTTTAGGATAATCCGCCAGGCACGATTTCTCTTGAAAAAAGAATTAAGAAGGAAGGCACAGGTCAGAGGGTATTGCATGCATTCTGTGTATGCTATAGGGATGCATTTAAATGTTGCCGTTGGATGAGAACAATGGCGCTTTCTTTTTGTTTGGTGATAAAACACTGTATGGCCTATCGTGAAACAGTGCAGGCTGTGATGACACTGTCTATAATGTGAAGTGACAACACCATGGAATTTAAGATATAGTTATTTAAATTTTTCTGACCACTTCTTTTGTATCGCACTGATTAAGATGTAAAAGCGCGGCGTCTGGTTTTGACAATGTTTTTTTCTATCATTCGCCAGTCACTCTGTGTTTCATGCACTGGCAACAGCACGCGGTGACATCAGTAATGACTTTGTGTGAAGTCTTGAAAACATAGGGGATAATTTGCCGAGCGTTTGCTCATGTACAAAATGATTAGCACGTGCAAAAGTGGATTAGCAGCTGAGTGATTTGTACTTGTGCAGTATTCTCTTTTGCACAGATCAGATTTGGGGCCATAATATTGCAGTACTGGCAATTTCAAAAGTGAAATCTGGTGCAACATGCCCTCAAATAAGCACCTACTGGTATATTGACGGATAACCCCTGGCCTGTGGAAGGTGCTTTATAAATAAATGGAACTTACTGAAATACATTCCTTGGTTAAAATGTGCACAGAATCCTCATTTGTGGAGAAGTCTTTATTCTAAATAGATTTCTAGATTAAAAGTGCATTATGCATATTTGACTTAGTGACCCAGCAGCTGTATGAGTGGTCAGCATGGCGCCTTAACATTTGATTACAGTGGTCTCTACAGCTAATTGTTTTGTAGGTTTTCTGGTGAGGGGGTCCGTCGGCAGTGAAAACCTTCCAAACAATTGATCCTGGAGCGTCTTGGAGACCACTGTGATGGAAAGTGAATGCGCCATGCTGACCACTCGTACAGCCGCTGGGTCATTACAAGGTCAAATATGCACAAATATCAACTTTTCTTTTCGAATAAAACATTGCATAATGCACCTTTAAGTCATTGCCCAGCTGCATGGATTTAATGGACAGCACAATTGATGCACATGAGTTTCTGACTATGCTACAATGTTCTTCCCTTTTAAAAAATGCACATGGAATGGGATTCGGATTTATTTGCCCACTTTTGAGAAATCCGATCATTTTGGTCGTTTCTTCTTCTAATACCAAATGGCTCTGATTTGATTATTTTATTTTTTATTTCCATCCATCCATTTTCGTCCACTTTTCCGTTGCCGGGTTGTGGGGGCAGCTGTTGGAGTTGCCCAAATCGCATTGCACCAGCCCCTGTGGCTCCTCCTGCAGGTAGTGAGTCCACGGGAGGACGGCCTCATGGTTGGTCTCTCATAAGGAGCTACTGAACCACTCTTTGTCTGACCCGTCACCTAGGACCTGTTTGCTGTGGGAGACCCTACCAGGGGCACGAAGCCTCCGACAACAGAGCTCCCAGGATGATTCGAGTTGATCTGTATTATATGTATGTTATTGTGAACTAGAACTATTCACCACCAGACTTTTGTGCGCTCACAGTGAGGTCTTCGTGGTGCCACTGCTTGGCGTCGTTGAAAGAGAAAGTTTGCTTTCGCAGTTGTACGTCTATTCCCACTGATGCCTGCAGAGGGCGCTCCAAGCCAATTTGAAATCATTACACAGAAAAGCATTTCAGTTTAGTGTGAGCCATTTGACATTGCCGTACACTGAGGGAAACATGAATGGAGCGCCCCTCGTGAAGCCTAATAGACTGACAGTGAGTGTGGCCCCATAAGCGTGTCACTCCAGTGAAAGTGATCTAAACACAGACCTATTCCTCCTGGCAAAGTCACTGCGCGGGCCCGTACCTTCAGCAGCAATTTGGAACTCAATATGATGCAGACAGGGCTGAGTCGCTGTGGCCCAAAGCAGCTGATCTGGGAGCAGTGTGGAGGATCTGCAGCCATGGGGCTCTGGTGAGTGCTGAGAAATTAATTAAGAGTGAAGCAGCAGCAGGAGGCAGGAGGATGGAGGACAATGGAGGACCAGAGGAGAGGAGCCGCTGGGAGTGGACCTCTCGGAAGATCAAGACTATAACCGTAGAATCCCTGTCTCATTTGCAAAGCTTTCAAGACGCAATACACCCCCCCTAAGCACTCCGACATTGGGATACAGTAAGGAGTACTGTAGTAGGACAAAGAGAGACAGGCTACAATGTTGTATACACACAACCAACACGGAGATATATAGAAGAGTTGCTTTAAAGAGTATTTAGTCATCATTCTTACTTGCCAGGGGTCTTGGGAGGACCTGCTGAGGCCAGAGACGAACTATGGGTGTCACATGTGGTACCTCCATAACCTGGGAGCCCGCATGTCCCATATAAAGGTAATAAGAAAGTAATTATACATGTAAGTACATGTAATGACACGTTAAAGTGTGAGATTCAATAACTGTGTTCAAAGGTGTACAACATGTAGGTGTCCATGCAACAAGGGGGTATACGGTGTAATAAAGGCGTACATAGCGTCTCACTTTAGATTATGATGATGATTTATATTACTCAACAGTTTTTCCGTATAAGTTCATCGAAAATATGAAAACTATGGGCTAATAAAGCTTAAGTTTTGGCTGAAATTAGCTTTATTTTTTCTTGTTTTCAAAAGTTCCCTGTTTTGTCTACTTCTCTTTTCTCTCTGTTTGATGAAATGTTTGCAAATCTTAAGAAATAAAATACACAGCGATTTTTTTTTATGTGTTTGTCATGTTAAAATGTACTATTTGAGCATTTAAAAGCCTGTATAACACTGCATTTGGACAACGTGCGGTCATCAATGGAAAAATGAATTCACACGTTTTTCAAAAGATTTTGTAGAAAGACTTGAGACATTCACAACAGTGTGGAATAAGTAAGTGAACCCCTGTATGAAATATCTGCTGATCCTTCTTTTGCAGCAATAACTGCTTTTCTGTAGTTGCAGATTAGACGCTCACAATGATCAGGATGCATCTTGGACCATTCCTCTTTACAAAACTTCAGCGAGATTTCTGGGCGTTCACTTACTTTTTCCCACGCTCTCCTGTGAATGTTAACATGTTATGGCCAATAAAAATATGATAAAATGTAAATGTTTGGGTGATGTTAGTTCAAGCAGACACTGTTTACTCATTCTTATGATGACGGTATACTTACTTTTTCTTCCCACATTAGTTATACCGTCATTTCCCCCAATTTATATGACGGCCAAAGCACCTGCAAAGTACCCGAAAACCTTTGTTACACTTAGCACACCTTACATTGTACACCTTTATTAAACCTTGCACTTTAATGTGTATGTATCACCTGTACTAACATCTGTAATTACTTTCTTGTTCCAAGTACGTACACATGGAACTCACAGGCTGTAATCTAAAGTGTTACCCAAACGTTCTTAATATGCCACATCAACATTAGACTCATTAACACTAAGTAACCTGCTACCTGCCTGTTGTTTTTGTGTTTGTAATGTGTAATGTGGTAAATCCACCATCGCTGTTTGTATACTCAGAGTTTAGGTCATTTCACACATATCTTTGTTCACTTTTGTACTTTGAATGCCTTTACAGACTTATTATTTAATTGCTAATTTGTTACATGTTGCATAACTGCACCGGGGGAAAAAAAAAGAAAAAAGATAATCTACCTTCACTGACAATGGCAATAAAACCTATTCTTATTCTAATACAAAGAGTTTGGAGCCTTTCACCCTCCACTATGTTGCAAGGACAGGATTGACAGGTGGATTAATCAGAGAAACACATGACCATCTCAAATCAAAGCAAACATGCCGGCTTACGCAAGTAGGAAGCAACGGCTAAAAGAGTACAAATCAAAATCTCATAGAGGGCTTCTGTCGGGTCTGGAGGTGAAACACTAAATGCTGTTAATCAGAGGAGAGAAAAGTCACAGTTATAAGTCAATATCATAGGGATGTTTGAGGTCTTCTACATTTGAGGGAAACATTAAGACCGCTGTCCTGAGGCGTGACAATATATTGCACTAAGCATGGTCCTGGATGGCCCTGCTTTTGAACAGTATAGGAGTACATTGTACGTTAGGAGAAACGGTTCACTTTGAACTTGATATAAGTTTTATTCAACAAAAAAACTGAAGACAGTGTAAAAAGGGGTGCAGATTTTCAGCAAGTTCTTCCTTGAGCCCTTTTTTGCCGCAGAATTAATAGATAAATGACACGGATACTGCAAAAAGTAATCTAGAAACAAGTGGATTTCCTTGATTTGAGTAAGAGAAAAGAATCTGCCAGTGGAACAAGTGTTTTTGCTCTTGAATCTCAATTGAACAAAGATGTTTTCTTCTTTAAATTTTAAAGCCACACCGCTCAACATTTTACCTAATAAATAGAATAAAAATCAAAGCATGTATTTTATTGCAGATATATACATATATATATTCCATCAGAGCCCTGTTCTCGCATCTCGCCCATTTCGCCCAGACCTGACAGTAACTGTACACTGGGAGCAGGGACGTCTCTGGGCTCGTTTCCATGGAAATGTTAAAGGCAGCCAAATATGAGATTTAAACAGGTTAGGTCCTCATCCCCATCCATTCTTTGATTATCAACTGTATAAATAGCATTTTCTGTGTCGCGCTGGTCATCGGAGCATGTTTTGTTTTGCTAGCAACCTGTCCAAAAAATGTTACGCGGGGTGCCTTTAAGTGTAAAATATTTATTCCACGGGTGCCCACTGTGCAGCCCGGGGGCCAAATGCGGCCCTCAGACGAATTGTTGGTGGCCCTCCGGCTTCTTGTTGAATTGGCACACATCGGCAGAGATGGTATTTCTTGCTGCAGGTTTCATAACTCTACACAATTACACCATCAGAAACTATTTTTTTATCATTGTGGGAATTAGCTGGTTTTATGGTTACGTGTAAACACTATGTTCAATATGTGGCCACTCTCTCTGACACCTCTGACTTATTCCTCTGGCACCACGCAAAAAATCACCCAATAAACAAAATTGAAATACAAGCATTTATTATATGACAGATATTTTCATAATTGAAAAATACCTCATAAATGTACAAACATGTGCCTTTTCTGTGAGCGGCTCAGCTCTCCTAAGATATGACTGTAACTTTACCAGGAGTGGGTACATCTCCAGCTCGTCTCCATGGAGATGTCGACTTAAGGCAGCAGAATTTCAGATTTAAACAGGTTAGGTTCTCATCCAGATCCATTCTTTGATAACGCACTGCAGTAATCGCATTCTCTGTGTCAAGCTGGTCATTTGGAGCATGTTTTGTATTTTATGGCAACAGTATAGTCCAAAATGTTACACAATGTGCCTTTAAATGAAGGTACATGTTTAATTTGAGTAACTTCTCAGGATATATTGTATGCCCATGTGTACAAAGATTGTTCTGCTATGACCTTGACGCTTCAAATCTCTTGACTACATAATCAATTCATCATAAATCCAGTTTATAAACAGCACATCTACTCATGTTTTTATTCTCACAAAAACTTAAGAAAAAAATGCAGTGTGGATTGCTCCTTCCGCTTGTTTTTTTCCCCTTCCCTCCTCTCTCGCTCCTCCGTCCAGCCCGAGCGAGGACAGCCTGCTGTAGCTGCCGGCGGCGGCTGGAGCTGAGGCAGGCTCTAATGAGATGTCTATCGCCTGCGTCTAGACCGTACTGCTCCTCTCCTCTCAGAAACACCACATCCCTCTCTACAGTGAGTACACCACTACACACACTGTACCCTCAACCGTCCCTATCCCGACCACCACTGCTCCGGGGAGAGGCATCTATCCGAGGGGCTCGAGTTTGTGCGCCCGCCGACATGTGTGAGTGACAGTGTGTGCTACTGTCAGCGCTATCTCAGTAATTCGAGTGCTGAGGAGCCGGCCCCTGGGCAGACAATATTATGATGGATGCCCTCGCAAACACCCCTTCCGCTTGTGATTGCCTGGTCGGACTTACGGGAGAGAAAGATGCCCTCCAAATCCAAGCAGCATCACACACACACACACACACACTCACGCAGGCCTATCCAAGACCCCTTTTATTTTCTGATGATCAGGCCTGTGGTGGAGCCGCGCCACAGGGACCTTGGCAAACACCGGGGGGACACGTGTTGTCCAAGGTGACCTCTCCAAAGGCAAAGTTATTATGACAAGTGTCCAGATATTCATGTTTGCGCAAAATCTGTCCGCAATCCTTTTGTAGAGCTTGCTTTATTGAGCATCAGGGGAGAAAGTTTGACTCATAATGGAAAAATCCCATGTGCAGCAAAGTGAATGTTTTTTTGTTTTCCATTATGTGTTTATGCTTATGTAGCTACAATATGTACAGTACCTTGCATGGGGCACAAAATGTGAAAGAGTGGTTCAGGGAGCGTGAGACATGAGCATTTTCGCACGTGGATTGGCGGCCACAGAGTCCAGACCTTAACCCCATTGAGAATCTTTCGGATGTGCTGCAAAAGGCTTTGCACAGGGGTCACACTCTCGCATCGAGTATATAAGATCTTGATGAAAGTGCCACAGCAAAAGTATGCTGTAATCAAAAGGTGTTCCTCTCAAATATTAGTAATAATATTAGATAATATTGGAGGTATCAGATTAAATACTCATCTTTTCAAACCGGCTTTTAATACCTAGAACGCACGCAATTATGTCTAGGATGTAATAATTTCAAGTTTTCTTATTGTATTATCTCTCTGTGAAGCACTTTGGTCTTACTGACTTTATATAAATAAACTTTGACTGATTAATCATGTGTATTTGAATGTTTTTCTCTTAGGGTTAGCACGTACTTATAACCAAATCTCACAGCGTATTGACCGGAAAGCTTACAACCTATGTGCCAGTGTGATGCCTCATTTGAAAGCCGAGACCTCCTCGTTTCCAAAAATATGCGTGAGATCTGTGTGAGTGAAGCGCAACTTACATCACAATTGCCACATTTCCTGATCCTAATCATAACCCTAATCCGTGACCCCTAACCCTAGCCCCCAGCATTTTGTCGTCAAGGAGTCAAAGTCACCAACTTCCTCTTCAAATACAAACACGACTGGCTCACTGAATGAAAGTCGGAGTTCCCCGCTCCATCTCACAAAAAAAAAAAAAATCCTTTGCGATATGTCATATTAATGGAAATGAGACGACGTGATTGATGGCTGACAGTGGAAGGATTTCAAACCATCTTCACTTTAATTTGAAACTTGTCTATTTGCCTGGCTGTCATGTAGTCAAAAAAGAGTCCTTGACAATGCCCCACTGTTTTATCTTCAAACATCAGATTGCGTATTACCAATCTTAACTGGAAATCATTGTATTGCCAATAGCATTCGCATCCTCACACTCACGCAGAAAGTATCCCCGGCCTTCGTGAAGAAGTTTCACATGACTGTCTGTGGTCGTGGTAGTCAGTGTGAACGGTCCAACATGTATCTTAGAGCAATTAGCCCGTCTGCCCATTAGGATCCAGCCATTCCCAGTGCTTGTCATTCCGGAGTATTGCTGAAGCCTATCTCACCACAACCCTCTTTGTCTCTCAACATTTCTTTTTTTTTTTTTTTTTTTCTGAAGCTCTTGTGTGTGCCCTACCCCCACATTAATGCACACACATACATACACACACAAGCACACATCCACTGTTCATTAAAGTGCCACTCCGGAGAGGGTCTAGAAATGGAGGGGTAATGAGAGATCGCGCAAATGAAAGGAATCACAGCTCGCAAAGGGAGAGAAAGGAGGTAGTAGTGCGCGAGAGATAGGCACCAAGGGCGGGCTTGTTAGCGGCCATGCTACAGAGTCAGTAATTCCACTAAGGGGACGGGGACAGTATCGTCTTTTTCAGGGGGCGAGCCGATTCATCCCTCCGCCTCCTCCTGCTTTCGAGGTGACGGGTCAAGCTAAACCGCGCACTGGGTAACTCACCTCCGATATGGGCACACATGTTTGTCTTCGGTCTCCCTTTTTGCGCACGCACTCGCATCCAGCTCACACACTGGGCTTTCGGCTGCAAGCCTCATTAGCTCCACTACAGCTGCCCCTGTTTTAGAGACACTCCTCAGCACGCCGGCTCTCTCCATCTCTCCATCTCCTGCTCTTTCCATCTTTTGCACAATCGCTCTCTGCTAACACACATAAATGCATCAGAGGCAAGCGCACACACAGTCATATTGTCCTTCAGGCTTTCCATTTTTCCTGTAGGCATTGAAAGGCTCTTTAGAAACTCTTCTCAAGTTGCTGTATGAAGTGTAAGGGTCGACAATTACCCAGATAGGTGGCCAAAAAGTACTGTTTGTAAGTGGATTTTCGGATGTACAGAAGCGTAAAGGTCTGGATATTTCTTTTAGTTTAACTTAGAATAATGTGTCTGCGAAATACCTTTCAGACTTTGTTGTTTGGAATGTAGTTATGCAAAATGCCAGCAGAGGGCACCAGACTGGGATCTGATACACTGGGGACAGCCAAACTTTTCTAAAAAGAAGCTAAAAGCAATGCTACCATCAGCCAGGCTTCACCGTACAGGGATCATGGACATGATCAGAGGAAGTCTATTTTCTGTGTGAATATCACAAAGTTCAACTTCATTTCTTCGTGTTAATAGAAAGTTGCCCCAGGACAGATTTCTCAATATTAGTTGCTCAAACCAAGGACAAACTGACTTATTTCAAGAATATGCTGCTTACTTGAAGATGACTTTTTCCAGTGTGCACATAGGGAATGAAGGCGATAGCACCTTAGGTGAATAATTCGAGCCATGTTAGCTCCTGGGGAGTGGTGTGTAGGGAGTGTTTGATGGCGGTCCGAGGGGCGTAGGTGCAATGCAGCCGAGCTTCTGTCTGTCTTCCCCAAGGGCAGCTGTGCCCATGCATGTATAGCTTACCACCAGAAAGCACGGAGTGAATACAAATACAAATAAAATTTCCATTCCAGCTCTGAGTTGCAAGGCTCAGCAGAATTAACGAAAAAGCTTGAGGGCCAACAGAAGAGGTCAGAGGGCTGCAGTCCCCGGGCCATCATTCCAACAAGAGCGACACATCATGAAAACGGCGAGAAAATTAGACTAACTTCACATGTTTTTGTGACAGTCATACAAACTAAAATCCCAAAACATGCAGAAGATACAAGACGCACAAAAACAAACACCACATAACTATTGCATTAGTTTGGGGACTCCTTTTGTCAAGATCATGATAACACGGTAAAACAGTGCTTCATTGTACTGTCAGGTGATGTGTGTCCAGTTATTTTTTCGGACTGTTGTGCTCAAGAGTACAGGCACTGCTCACAGTCTGTGAAAGTAATTACTGAATTATTGAGATGTTCAGGCCAAAGCACTACAGATGATGAGCTTTACTGATCCATGAGAGCAACACGAGCCCCTCAGAGCCACTTAAAGCCACATTCCCCTCTTCATGGTGTGAAGGAGTGACAGCTCTACTCCGAGCTCTCATTTGATGGCAGTTTAAATAGCGAACTCATGGAGATCCTGCTGGAAAAGTGATATAAACTCATAACAAGGTAATCTGAATGTCAATTTTACCATCATACATTCAGGAGCGACGGGGGCAGTCACATGTTGAGCTCAGTCCGAAACACAGGTAATCTCGTCAGAAATGGCCATGGCTTCGACTAACGCGACATCACCGTGATTTTTCTTTCAGTCCCTGCTTTAGGGCAAGGTCTGCTACGAAACATTAGACCTTCCACTTCCCCCAACCCCACCCCTCCCTCGCTGAAAGTGCGAGCGGCCGCATTACCGCATGTTCCCTGCTCCCTCTCCTCGGCGCACTTTTTGCCTGTATATATGTGCGCTCCCGTCCCGTGGGATCCTCCTTCACCACCCCCCCCCCCCCCCCCCCCCCCCCCCCGCCCCACCCAGCAAACAGCTCTTATCTGCCGTGATCGAGCCTCCAAAGCTGCTGCCGCTGCCTTCCGCCATCAGCCACAAACTCATTAATTACTCTTTAGTATCAAGCTGTAATTAGAGACACCAATCAGCTAACCCCCCTCCATTGCATTACCACCCCCACCCCATTCGCCCCCGCCGCCCTATTAGCAACTCCGTCATAGCTTGTGCTAGGCCGAAAGCATGCTACATCGGGGGGATCGGCGTGCGAGGCCCGCGTGCAGCCAGACGGCGGCGTTGCGGAAGCGTCGGCGGTGCGGAGGGGTGTGGGAAAAGGGGGTCGACACTCGGGAGCAGCCACTAATTTGACATTAATTGTGTCATCGCTGCTTTAGGTCACACCCCCCCCCCCACACACATACCCACACCCACCCCAGCTTGCTCACACCTCTCATTTCGCCTTGATGAGTAGATCCGTAGAGAGAGAGAGGGGGGGGGGGGGAGGCAGAGAGAGATCTGATTAGATGTGTCCTGTGTCGGCCTCTCCTCTCGTCGCGTCGCGCGGGGAGGAGGAAGAAGGTGAAACGAGGACACCGGGAGAAAGAGGATTGGGAGAAGGTTGGAGGAAGAAGGGTGGGAGGGGGTCATTAGAAGTCGCTGATTGGTTTAATAAAAGAGAGTGATAGATAGGAGGATTTCCTGGTAGGTCATTCGCTTTTAATCAGGAGTAACCCGCTAGCCCCCCGAGCGCTCCAGGGAATTTCTAGGTTGATTATGTAATCTGTCATGAGCATTACGATGGTAGACGGATTAGTTTTTTTTGTGTTTTTTTCCCCCCCTAACTAATGATGGCATGTGCTTTGAGGGCGGCGTGTCAAAGGCTACAGCGGTCCGTTTTATTAGTTTGGAGAGTTGATTTGGAGAGATCCGATTTTTATGAGCGTATATATTGCTTTAGAGATACGGACTCTCCGGTGACTGTTGGTATCTTCGGCTGCTCTTTGAGATCCACAGCGTGCGAGAGTGGGAGTGCGCCGGGACAAGCCAGGGAACACCTGTGGAGTGCTCAAGGTGAACTCTTCGCTAATATGAAAATGGGAACGTTTCATTTGAAAACTTGATACACAGATTTAAATTTCAAATTCATGCTCACTGCGTGGACCATCCTGTTTCTACATTCACCACGTAAGGTTAAGGTGTGCTTTGCTTCCATGGGGGAATTTGTCCTCTGCATTCAACCCACCTTTCAGTAATAGTTTGGAAACTTTTTATAGGAATGATGACACAAAAACTGTACGTGTGTGATCCCGGATATGAACTGCCAACCTTCGATTAAGGTTGTCTATCTCAAATTAAGATCCATGTTTGTTACTCTTCAATTTATTCAAGATGCATATTGAATAAACTATATGCAAAAAAGCTGCTCAGAAAGTGCAATGTGAGCCCACATTCAAAATAAATGATCTAATTATTAATGTTTAGGTGGCTTACCAGAGGTGGATAATACTTTAGAATAAGGACTGAGGGGAATATGCACAGCCCCACGCCAACACAACAGCCTCAAACAAAGGCGAGTTAGACCCAGTGAATGAACAAATTTATGAATGGGAGCGTCCCACTACTCACGAGGAGGCGCTTTAAATCTGTCGACAACAGGATGAAGTCCGCCTGCGCTGACATAGAAGCCTACGAAAGGGATTACTTTAGTAAATTGTGGCATTCACAAATTATAAGTAGCTGCAAATAATAAATGTAATAAATACCAACAACACCGTGAAAATAGGTAGAATAAAGGACTCAGGTTCGTACCGAGGCAGGACATGTTCCACTTTAAATTAGAGTATTTTTATTTAGTATGATTTCAAATAAAAATGTGTTTAGTTTTTCTTTTTGTAGATAAAAACGTTTTTTTTAGTTACTTTCAAATCAAATGTGCAGAAACAGTCCAGTCTTTCACCCACAGACAGGTTTGCACAGTAGGTTCTTCAGTCAGGAAGGATGCATTATTAGACCCAGGCAAAAGGGCAAAAAGGCAACTTGTACACCCAAGTTTATAAAATGGTTTTCGTACTAGTAGCAGAACTTCAAACAGTATTTAGCCAACCACTTCAATGGGCAGAGCCGTGCACCCATGGTGCAAATATCATCCTAGCCATCTACATGTGGATCCCAGCTCCCCAGGACAACCAACCACCAGTACAGGGCAACAGAGAGCCATTGGAGTGGTGCGGCACGGGCTCAACCACGGCACATTTCTGAGAGAACATGTATTAGACTAGTCTCGCCAACCAGACTCCGCTTCTTTACAGAAGAGGGTCTGGCAACACTCCATTGCGCGCTTTCAAAGGAAGTGACGCGGCGATATGGAGCCTACCGACCAATCAGAGCAGCTCCCTGAACGGGCGTCACGTTGTTGCGCCTTTGTTTTGTAGTTTTTCAACACAAGCAACACAACCACTTCATGTAATGCTCCGGAATGCTTGTATTCTTAAGTTTTTCTGACATAAACGACAGAAGTCATTTATTGAACTCCGTGTGGCAGGAGCGCCATTGTTAATGTCCCAATGACTACAACTCACATCTGCTATGTTCTCATTGGCTGCTATGCGCTTCGGTTGTCCCACATTAGTCCCGCCTCAAGCAGAAGCTTTTCTACGTCAGGGTCGCCAGACTAGTCTCCTGTTTATTAATTAATAAACATCGGAGATTAGTCTGGATGCCAGGCTAGTATTAGACTACATTAGGGATGTCAAGATTAACCGGTTTTACAATTAGCGTGGTAAAAAAAAAGGTTAATCGTAGGAAGACATACGGTAAACCACTGTCACGTCGCCTGAGCTGTAGCGCATGTATATCTTTGCCAAATGGTGAGAACTCACAGGAAAAGCCTGAAGAAACAGTGTCCAGAGTTCATTTATGCAATAATGTATGTGCTTTTGCATACCGTGTATATAAACAAAAATGTATGGTTAACCTTTCCTTTTATTTCATAATTGCTTCAAATATTCTGATTAATGTATCCAAGACATGTACATTTCTCAAATGAAGTGACTTGGACCAAGGTAAAAACATATAAAACACATATGGGGCTTCTTACGTAAACCTCGCCCTTCTGCAGAGAACTCCACACCTGTTGCTCTGTGCGTGCCGCTCTGGGACACTCCCCACACCGCCCCGCTCTCTTCCTGCTTTGGTCTTGGCCCTCTGGCTTCAAAGCGGTTTACCAGCGCTCTCTAGGCAACAACAAACTCCACCTTTACACGAACAACTCACAATGCGCTCCGCTCTTCCTTTGTATTTCATAGCGTTCGTCTTTGTTGCTGGGGGTGATTTATTACGAGCAAAGAAGCCGTGGCCTGCAGGGTTTGAATCTTTCTCTGCTGTTTCTAAATCATGAATCCGCGATAACAATCTGGAATAATGTAGCAAATGAACACAATTAGAGATAAACACTCTTATCGGGCGCCATGTGCACCTCATTATTGGACCAGTATCAAGATAATTGGGCTGGAATTATCGACATCAAGCCCAAGTTTTATCACTAGATATTGTTAATTGCAAAGATGGTATGCAGATAGTAGTTGAACGGATACACAGGCAAACTGCCAGAGTGGGATCAATCAGTATATTAGTAATTATCATTTTACAAAGCCATTGGTATTTGACTGACGGATGTTTCTTTAGAAAGCAGAGGAAGACATTGAGTTCGCCCCAAAAGCACCTTACAGCTAAAATGCGGCAGCTCTCGTTAAACGTATTGTCGTTTTTGAATATTTTATTCCGTTGCATTTTCATGTATTGCTCCTGGCCACGGGAGGTTTTTCCGAGCTCTCAGGGGCAGTGTTTTGCTTCACGAGGCTGCTTTTCAGGGAATAACCGTGATTATAGTCCATTTTATTAGGCAGAAATAAAAGTGCGAATTAGAAGTAATAAGCTGTTATTTCAGGAATAGCTGCTATTTTGAAATGTAATTATAGATGGTTAATCGAATAAGTTCTTTCTGTGCAATTTCCGCTGCTTTGAGCTTCTATCAAAACATTTATAGCCTACTTGGAGAATAACATCGTGTGTAGTTGAATATATTTTCTAACAGTGGCTCAGGGGTTAAAGCATTAGTCCACGGATCCAACCGATTCTTTATCACTGTCTTACTCTTTGTTGGTTAGAAAATGATCTAAAACAGCTGGAACAAAACATCCAGTAGTTTCACTTCCTGGTTTTAACTCGGTCTCCCCGTAATCTCCCTGTAAAAGAAAAAAAAGAAAAAGCCCTTGCGGTTCATGTGGCTGTAGTGAAGCTATGCCAGAGCCTGAGCAAGAGATGGATCGAGAGGTGAGGAGAGCAATTCCTGGATGCGTAGGAGCTCAGGAGGAGCTTTTTGTTAGCTGCTGGAGTGGTGTTGACCTCTTAAGCCCCGCCTTAACCGAGCACATCTTCTCCAGTTCGACTTTAACCCAAAAAAAAGGTGTCTAAATAGTGACAAAACGCAGGTGACAAAAAATTGACAAAAATGCGGCGAAATAGCATCAAAAGTACGCTGAAAAAGTGACGACAAGGAGCCGACAATGCGAGGAAAAGTCTTGCGTTATATCTTGTCTTTGCGTTCAATTGAGGGCCCTGTCGAGAAGATTTAAGATTTGGGTAAAACTGAACTGTCCAATGGAAAAACAAAGCAAAATATCCATATAATGCAAAGCAAACCCGTGTCCACTCTTAGTCTCCCCACCCATTAATGTATGCACATCCCCTTCCTTCAACTGCCGTCTCGTTTTGCCCTGTTCAACAGAACCGCTTAGCTCTGTTGCCTTTGTATGTATTTGTGTAAAATAAAAATAAAAATAAACTGAACTGGAGAAAATGTGTTAAGATGGGTTAAGAGGTTTTAAGAAGAGCCACTGGAGAAGTTTCAAAGATCACTCAAAGATGTGCAAAGTACAGAACAACAGTATAGAACAACAATGTAACATGGTAAAAGCTCTAAAAGGTTGGTTTGCATAATCAAATTAGACCATAACTTGTTCTACACAAGAATTATAAGTAAAACTAGCCAAACTTTAAAACGTTATTGCTAATTTGCTTATATTGCTAATCAACTTTTACATAGATTCACTCTTTTTCCCTCTGCTGTACAGAAACACCTCGTCAACAGCAACCCCAAATTATCCACAACTGCATTAATTTTCTCCGTCTTGGCATAGCATCACTCGGCTTTCTCAGTGCGTCTTGATACATCGGCTTTACGAAGAATGTGTTTTTTTTTTGTTTGTTTTTTTGGAAGTGCTGAATCCTCATAAGCTCTCAAGGACATGTGCACCCCGGGGCCTCGCCTGGGTGGCTCTGTCTGTTAGCTGTTAGCCGTGTCCCCAGCCAGCCTTTAGCTCCAAGGGCGGTCTCTCTACTCCACTCTACTGTCCTCCTAACCGTACAGTAAGGGAGATGCTGGGGCGGATGAATAATGACCAGGACTGCTCCTCTCTCCCCCCTCTCTCCCCCCCTCTCTCTCTCTCTTTCCCAGTCTCTGCGTCTGATAATGAGGAACAGAGGAGCGGAGCGTCCCCCAGGCGCCGCACCTGGCCTGGATGGCAGCCTGTCTGCAGCTCCACTTGTAGGCCGTCTGTGGGGAGGGAGAGACGCTTTGGACCAGTGCCAGACTGTGCCTCGATAGTTCTCTGCTGGGGCTAATTGTTCGAACGTAACTCACTCGTGAAGCATTTACGTGATGCTGTTGTGCATATTGATCAGCGGTTCATCAAGTGAGCTGCGTCTGCGGTTCCAGTCCCGTCGTTTTGAAGTTGTAGAAGGTTCGGAAGTATTTCAAGCCTAGAGCATAGCACTAAAAGGATGTTTAAATATATAACTTCATTTGTTTACCTCTTAACCCCCGCCTCAACTGAGCGTGCGTTTTCTCCAGTTCGACTATACCCAAATCTAAAAGCTTCTTGAAAAAAGTGTGAAAATAGCAACAAAAATGAGATTTAAATGGGGATGAAAACACAAAAAAAAGCATCAAAGGGCGACAAAAATGCAACAAAGAAGCGATTAAAAAGCAACAAGGAATGTCACAAACCACGACAGAAAAAGCGACAACAACCCAGCGAAACAGGTGACAAAGAAGTTATGAAAAAGCAAAAAAAAAAATCAACAAAAAGCGGCAACACAGGTGATGAAAAAGCAACAAAACATAATAAAAAAAACAACCAAAATACGTTGAAAAAGTGACGACAATGAGAGGAAAAATCTTACATCTCTTTAGTAGGTCTGAGCGTTCAAATAAGGAGTTAACACTGGCTACTATTCACCTTATTCCGGAAGTTCACGTGGGCGCCGCTATGAATTGTGCCCACCCATTTTCTGTTAACTGTTAGCATGGGCCTGGAGAAGTCCACATAATATCAGTCACTACACGAAAACAAGGCCGTTTTTCGGCCGCGCAGAGAATCGCTGCAGTGTTGACTTGTTGGTGCAAATGAACATTGGCCATTTAACACAAATCAATCTACTAAACATCAGATTTGAGCGGAGAATATTTTCCCTCGTTCTCCGTTTAAATGAACAGGCTTCGCGCTCGACCGGAAGTGTCTGTACAACGGAAGTGCCGAGACAAAGCAAAAAGTGGCAAAAGTGGGCGGGGCGGAATAAGGTGAATAGACTGTGAGCTCCGGTCAAAAAACCTTAAAGGGGGGGTATTATGCAAAATCGACTTTTTCAAGCTTTATATCATGTTATTATGTCATACCCTCATTAAAAACATGCCTGAAGTGTTGCCTCGGCACATTCACGTATTTTTCAGTAATCTGTAAAAACTGATGGCAGCCATTTTAGGGATAGGTTTGTCCCTCCTAGGACCGCCCCCACCTCCTGGAGACGCCTCCGAGCTTTCGTCACCAGCCGAGTAACCAACCACTGCTCCTCAGCAGAACCCCCTCCCCACTGATGCCACAGACAGCGTGTGGAGGGGGCGTGTCGGAAAGGGTCAGAGGTTCTTAAAGAGACAGAGGCCTATTTCAAGACATTCACTACAGCCATTTTGAAAGAGCAATTTTATACAAGGCAGTTATTCTACTTTACTGCATTTACAGACCAACAGAAGGTTTCGTCATCATTGTAGTGTGTTATAGACTGGTGCTATGTGATTGAACAAAGCATAATACCCCATCTTTATGAAACCTCAAGAAAGGAACAGGCCACCGTTTTTCCATACAGAGATATGTTCTTACCTGAGCTTAGACGAGTTGATGTGTACCTGTCTGCTCTTTATGCGTGCGCTCAGTCACGTAAATAGACCAAATATGTTCGCATTTAGCCTCTCTGCATATTCCTATAGCTCCAAACAGGGGTGAAGTTAGAAGCTACCAAGCTGTTCCACGTTTTCCCTATTTAAATACAGTTACGTGAAAAGTTACACAATCCAAGTCTAGTTACAGAAAATGTAACATGTCGAGTTTCTAAGCGGATAAAAAGGGGTACTATATTGTAAGGCTTTTCTGATATTTAAATAGGGAAAACGTGGAAGAGCTTGGTAGTGTCTAACTTCACCCCAGTTTGGAGCTATAGGAATATGCTGAGAGAGGCTTAACGCTAACAACATATTTGGTATTTTGGCGTGACTGAGCACACGTGTATGACCAGACAGTTACGCATCAACTCGTCTTAGCTCAGGTAAGTAAGTATCTCAGTATAGAAGAACAGTGGCCTGTTCCTTTAAAGTGAAGGGGTTAACTCAAAATGTATCTGATCAAACAACAGAATGATTGTTTAAAGTGGGTGGGAGGGAAAGTGTTACAAACTACTGATCGACCTCCTGTTTGGTTGTATTTCGAATAGTGGGCTAGTATTCTGAAACTTTTCCTAAACGTGATTTCTGAACATTTCTACACTGAATTTCAACCAGTGTTATCATCTCTTATCAGCTCCTTGGCCTGTACAAGTTTAACACAAACATGTTTTTCTCCGTGTTACTTCTCCAGTCAGAGACATAGTTCGCTTCTCTCACTCCCACCACACCTATATATTCCTCCTGCCTTCTGCTTTTCACTTCTTTCCCCACAGAGTGCCTCTGCCAAGTGGAGTCAATTAAAACTGTACATCTAAGTGAGAAATGTCTGCCTCACTCTGCTCCATATACATGCCGGCGTAACTGCACCCACCACGTTGCTTCTGCTTCTTCTTTGTGTAAAAGTGTGAATTTGTGTTATTTTGAAATTGCGCGAATATGTGCGATGCGCCTCTATATGGATGTGTGTGTTGGGAGTGGGGAGGCGGGGGTCCCCTGGGGTCTGGCAGCATGGCGCAGTAATGTTGCACACTCCTCCTGTGAAAACGCCTCCGATGGGACCGGGACAGCTGTGGCCAAACCTATACGGCTACACAACAGGCCAGAACAAGTGCGAGAACACAAAAGCGCGCCGCGTAAGCAAGGTTTCAGAAACCGGGAGTAACAATTATGATGAATACGTCGATTGTTTCATCCACAATGTTCTCAAAGTATTTTTTTTAGTTTCAGGTGACACTTTGCAGGTTGAATAGGGATATTCAGTTTGAAACTTTTGCTGTTACTGCTTTAAAAAATGTACTCAAGTTCTCTTTGTTTATTATTTTATGTAACAGTGCCTTTTATGCATAAAAATGGTCACAAATGCATATATTTCAGGCAATAAAATGAATAGAGCCAGATGTACATTTATGAGTTTGTCTTGTTGGCAGAAGGGTTTTTGTTATTGTTGTTTTTCTGAGGGAATTTGGGGTATCATTTTATTAAGTTTTTAGTTCGAACCTTGTTTTTTGGGGATTTCAAATCTTAAAACATTAAGCTTAAAATTAGTTATTGAAAAATCCATCCAGAATAGAAACTTTCAAATTGTACAAGCCCTATTTTGTGTGCGGCTCTGCGGGCTTTTTGACAGTGGGTTGGCTTACACACCAGACTATACAGACTATACATTCTTTACCTGTAAATGAAACAAATTGCAGTTATCAGTCCAAACATTAGGCCTGATCTGAACAGGTGTATGTCTGAGGATACAAATGGAATGACGACAGCAGCATCTTCGCTCTGGGAGCATATTTAGTCTTTCGTTTCCAGTTCCCGTTTCTACCGAGGCATATGCTTCGTTCATTCATTTCGAAGCATGCTACGGTTTCTCAATGAAATGTGCCATATCTTGCATTATTTATGAGATGTTAGGGACAAAGCAAGGATTAAAAAAATTCTCCTATTCCATTATCCACCTTTACCTCCCCTCTATATGGTGGCCCCAGGTTTTTTTGACACTTGGTTTGTATATGCAGTATACACAGCTATTACTCCAATGCTGCCAACTGTCTGGCTGTCTGTGCTCTCCATGTTTTGTCCATGTCTGTCAGCTCTCACACACCACACATGCGCTCGCCCAATTTCTCCTCCTCTCCCCTCACGCCGTCCGTGCCACAATTGATGCCTCTCGACATAGGTGAAAGTACATTTTTTTTCCCATTTCGCCATTTTTCATCTGCCTCATTCCCCTTGCCTCCCACGTAGACGCTGCCGCCGCCGCCGCCGCCGCTGTGTGCTGGTCAGACATGGCTCCCGAGAGAAGCCTGTCCGCATGTGTGAATTAAATGCGTATTAAAAATGAACGAGTGTGGCAGAGAGGAAGTCAATTAACAGGCAGCGCACCTCCATTCATCTTGTGAGTGTGGAAAAGGCTACCTGCGCCTAACCTCCAATGTAATGGGGTGCCATGTTGAGAAAGCACTGGAGTGTTGGTGATAAGGAACTTTGAATTTAAGATACAAAAATAACGTCTTTCGATGCCGTTCAAGGCCCCATACTGCAGGTGTTATAGCTCGGTTGTAGGACAGTGATTAAAAAGAGCAGGTTTGGTCATTTATGACAAGAGCGCAAACCAATAAGTCTATGGGCCAGATGTCCAACCATTTATTTAACTCTGTCAGCTACTTAAATGTGAGCAACCCATTCTTCAAAGAACCCCAATAGGCTAAGACCAACCTTCTATCATCATAAACTCAGTTGTTTTACTGTTGCAGACCTTTCGCTTACACCTCAGAAGCTTTGTCGGCAACAAATAATCACTGACGAAGCTATAGGTGACAGTGCAGTACGGATGATCGCAAACAAACCTTCATATTTTATGTTCTTATTTTTTTAATGAATTTTGAAGAATAATACTAATGTGAACTTGAATTATACCTTTCCTGTGCACTGACAGTAACACTCGATGAGCAAAAAGTGCACTTCAGATCATGAGTGTATTTTTCACAGCCTATTATCGCTAGAATTGGAGCATCTTATCTATATCGTAAGCTTTCCCTCTTTTTAGCAGTTTTTTTTGCGGAATATAAACGTATTCATCACATACAAATAAAGTTAAATCTAAATCGGGTCCATATGGATGTTTTCTCACAGCAGATTATTCAGTAGAAGCAGGAAAAAAACGTCAGTCGTAGCTAGTGTTAGCATGTAGCGTGAAGCGTCGTGTTAGCATTCTCCGTTATTTATTTATTAACTAGTTATCTTTTTTTTTTTAATAACACATAAATAACTTGCATGAAGACTTTCTTGTATCTTTTCATTTGATTTATTTAACAGTCACCAGATGATGATACATTCTCTTAAAAAAGAAATAGA
The DNA here is from genome assembly GCF_951799975.1 of Gobius niger. Classification (NCBI taxonomy): domain Eukaryota; kingdom Metazoa; phylum Chordata; class Actinopteri; order Gobiiformes; family Gobiidae; genus Gobius; species Gobius niger. Next base: position 26,954,551 of record NC_136859.1, read on the forward strand.
CAACAAAACTCATATTCTTTTCAGCTTTTAAAAACTATATTACAATATTCTTAATATATAGCTTTTTTACAAAATAATGTCAGTAAGGGGGTAAAGGGCAAGTGACATTTATGTTATAAAATGAACAGAAGAGAAATGAAATATGAAGCCAAGAGTCAAACAACACCAACATTAAAGAGAGGCCGATCTCTGTCATAAATAAATAGAGCAAAATTAGACATCATATACTGTATATAGATTTCATTTGACTGGCAGGGCTTTGCTAGCATAGGTCACTGCTTTAGACAGGTCCAATTACCCACAGAAAAAGAAAAAAAACATAAACTGGAACCATCGTGGATAAAACCCTGAAATGAAGGTTGTCGCCCTAATATTAGGTCTGATAGTCTGCGCTGCGCTAAACATTTGGCTTCTCCCAAGCCACCCCTCTACGCCAATCTCAACTGACCCCCCCTGCCCTTTCCCCTTCCGCACTTGGTATGGTCCGACATGTCTCCTTGAGGGGACTGTGGAAAAAAGGGTGTCCTCTTTTTCTTTTCATTTTTTTTTTCCTCCTTCCTTTCCAGATCTCTTCCCAAGGCCGGCGTGCTCAGATACGACCGACCTCCCCCCACCCCTCTCTCAAAGCAGGAGACAATTGAACGGCGCACATGTGGGTGGGAGGAGAGGATGGGAGGGGCCGGGGGTGGCGGTGGTGGTGGCGGTGATGGGGTGCGTATTGGCGCGCTGGAAGGTCATAACGCGCTGCCAACGTCTTTTTTTTCCCCCGCCGTACAGCGCCGGCCTTTACAACCACAGATAGTCTTTCAGCGCGGTCCTCGGTGGTCCTTGAAATTTCAACAACACAGCAACAGCTACAAGACAACAGAATAGACACATAAAGTGGGTGTGGGAACATGTGTGGGGGGGGAGGCGGCGAGGGAGGCGCATGGAGGGGAGGCTCTCGAACCCTGAAGACCATTAAGGAGCCACTTACATGACAACGCGCTTGTGAGGGTCATCTATTCTTGAATATGGTATACCACTCTCATGAATGTCTGATGGCCTGCTCTTGCATTGTTTTTGTTGTTTGGATGGTTCACAATGTCATGTCATGTCAAAAAAAAAAAGAGACCCATCAGATAAATGGCATTAGTCACAAGATGTTAGTTGAGGAGTAATAGGGAATAGGCATTTTTTTTAACCCACACGGCCGGACAATTTCGGTGGGTAATATCAAATTGTGAGTTTCTTTTCAGTTTTCTTTGTGATTCTGTTGACAGTGTAGCTTTTACACACATCCAGCGTAAACATTTGAGAGTAGGAACAAAAGCGAACGTAACACAAGAATAATTGTGCATTTCAGAAGAAGTTTGCAGTAGTCTAAACCAGGAGTTCCCAACCTAACTCGAGTACCCCCTAACTCAATGATCCTGCCAAAATTTGAGCAAAGTGAGCAACTAAACATAGATTATTCAGTATTTAGAGTGTTATGTTCAAAATGTAGCTAAAATACTGTCAAAGCCACCGGAAAAACATCATTAAAACTGACTTCTCTCTTTTTTTTATTCTGAGGTCCCCATACCCCTAAACTACAGGGATAGCATTTACCCAAGAAGTTGTTTTTTGTTGTTTGCAAATTAAAGGTGCTTTCTCATTCATTGCATCATTGTCCTATTCAAACTGTGATTGTGATTCATTGGCAATTAACTAGTACGATTCACCCATAATATCCTATTTTAACACCGGTTCCGTGTGTCCCATTTTTTTTTTTTCATTTTTTGTGTTATTGCATGATCTGCCTAGTGCCATGAGAGTCATGTAATATCTTGTTATTTTCAACAAACTATCGTCATGTAAATGGCTCTTCAGATTGATTGTTTCCTTTCCTTTTTTTTTTTTTTGCATCTTTGATTAATCCCAAACTTGTCGACTTGAAACGAAAAAGAACACAAAATACTGATTTAAAAAAAAAAAAAAAAGGCGATGGAATTCAATGCCGTACTATCTATTTTCTGACACAACGGCACACACACGAAAAGAAAAGGAATAAAAAGACTGGCAGTACTTTTCTTTCTACCTTCCTTGTTTTATTCTGAACCCTTTGCTATAGCAGGCAAGTGGACAGTGACATTGGCATCCTCGGAGCGCGGTGGCAGGCGGCGGAGAGCGACTTGGCGTTAATCACAGTTTTGTCTCACTTTCTTGGCACATTCAGTCGGCGAGGCCAGGCGAGGCGAGCACCGGCACGGACAGCCAGGGGTGAGAGATGGGAGGACAATGCGTTAGATTCTCAATAATGACGCATCGCTGCAGCATCACTTTGCAGATTAAAAGCAAGATGCTGAATTTCAATCAAGCGCCATTAATGGCCTGGTGTGAAGAATGGTTACTTTGTCTTCGGTGGCAGGAGAGAGAGAGAGACACGAGAGAGAGAGTGAGAGTGAGAGGGGGGAATGGGACTGAGGGGAAGAGGGAGAGGGCTGGGCAAAAAGCTACTGCAAAAAGCCCAGGTGAAACGAGGGGATATGACATTTTAATTCACCAAATTGAATGCTAGCCCATAATCAAAGACTTGATTTAATGATATGGTGACAACGCTCTATAATGAAGGGCGGGAAAAAAAGAGAAAAAAAGTTAACAAAATATCCGATTTTAGAGAGAAGCCTAAGTGCTAATGAGTGAGGATCAGAAAAACATCCAAAAACAAGTCAGATTTGAATAACAGGCAACACTGCTATTTATTTATTATTATTGTTTTCAAGTTGAAAGTTAATTCTTGTAAAGAGCAGATAACTTGCGATTAGGGAGTGTCAAAATACGTCTAAAACGTGTCACCTAGCTGCCAATGATTGCATATAGGGAGAGGCTTCCAATTTTAATTTGATGCCAAGTTGTGACACTTTATCAACGGAGCTTGTGATTTCCTCATTTGTTCCTGTCAAAGGCTGCAGCCACCGTACAAAACATGCCAAACTCTGCCTGTGCGCTCAGAGGAAGTGCAGCACTAGGAGATGTGACCCACTTGCAATAAAGTGCATTGAGAATTTAGTTCTCATGGCAGATGAGAAACAAAGTTGGGCGAGCACAGCTGAGAGATTGTCATCACAGTATAGCTGATCTAAGGAAAAACTTAATGTGACATGAACTGAATCTCTCAAAGGGGAGAAGAGGAGCAACAGAGGAGGGGCAACCGAGGAGCAGTTAGGACGGCAAAGAGAGGGTATTGGTCCCCTAGTTTAGAATGTCAGACTTAAGCACAGTGCGATATGGGTAACAAACATGGTTACAATGCGATAACTTTAACCGGGCACCCAGCTCTGGTTACTGTGGGCCTGTGGCGGGCCTCCCAGTCCGCTCATGCCCATCCCCATAGTCACTCCCATGCCCATGCCCATCCCAATGCCCACGCCCTGGGCAAGCGAGCAGTCAAAGTTAAAGTCCATCTCCTCCCCAGAGTCCATGATGTCATGGAGGAGGATGGACTCCACGTCACAGTCTAGACTCCCGTGGAACATGTCAATGTCCAGGTCCGCGGGCAGTCTCTCGTGCGGGAGGTGTTGGTCGTAGCTGTGGAAACTGCCATTGCCACTGCCCCCCATTCCCTGGCTGTGGTGGTACTGTCCGTTGGTCATGCCTTGGTGCTGTGGGTCCGGGTAATGGTTGTGCCGCGGGTGAGGAGCAGTGGCCACGTGGCAGGAGTCCTGGGGCATACCGAGCATGCCCGCGGGGTTTGGGGGGAGTGTGGTGGTGGCCGGGAGGTGCGCATGTGATGGGGGGCTGTACAAGTAGGGGGCTTTGTGGCTGTAGGTGTGCAGGTGATTGTTCCCCCGGGGGGCCAGCGCTTGTGCCCGAGGCGGTGTGTGGGTCTGACTCAGCCCGTGGCCGTTGTGCGCCAGGCTGTGAGGTGAGCTGTGGTTGTGGTTGGCAGTATGGCTCTGAGTTCTGCTGTGGCTGTGAGGTCCGTTATGGCTGGGGCCGTTGAGGTGACCGGTGTGGTGACTGTGATGGTTGGAGCCGATTCCATTGCTGCTCTGGCTCATCATGGAGTGGCTCTCTCTCTCCTGCCCTAACATCATGTCCTTGGTGCAGTACTGCCCGTTGGATGTTAGCAGGCTTTGGAGAGCGTTTGTGCTGGAGTATGCCCGCATGGTTCCAGAAAAGCTCGCTGGCTTGTTCTCCTGAATGGTCTGCATGGGCGAGTGGTGCCGTAACATGCCCATGCCAGTGCCTCCATAAACACCAGCGCTATAAGAGCCCTTCACTGCAGAGCTGTAGTGATAGACCGGGCTTTGGTGCTTGTGCCGTCCAACCGAAGAGTGATGCGAGTGGTGATGGTGGTAGCCTTCATCCATGAGTTGCTCGTCCAGGCTGATGGCACCTGTAAGACTGGCCAGTTGCGGCAGCTGCTCCAAGGATGGACAGTGGTTCCCCGCCCCCATCGACGGAGAGCGGGCACTGGTGGGTGAGGGGTAAAGGTGTGGGGAAGTGGAGCAGGACAGCCCACCCTCCTCTGGTTCTCCTGCCTCTCCTTCGGCGAGAATGGGCGACAAGCGTCCACTTAACGTAGAAGCGGACGAACTTGCTCTGGAGTGGAGATCTGTCCATGCATCAAATTCTCCATCCGTCCCAGACGAGACCCCTGTCCCCTGGAGGACCTTCCGAGGGGGGCTGCCATGGTCCGGTGATCCTTGGAGTCCCACCACAGAAGCGCCAGCTCCGATGCCGGGGCGGCCCACCCTTTTGCCCCTGATGCGCCCTTTGCTCTTCAGGTACTTGGTGCTGTTGTCCATGGAGACGGCCCGGCGACGAGGAGCCTTGCCCATTTTCCCTCCATCTGGATTCAGCATCCACCAGGAGCTCTTGCCTGTTCCCTCGTTTTGGACTCGAATGAACCGCGTGTGGAGGGACAGGTTGTGTCGGATAGAGTTCTGCAAAGAGAGACAAAAAAAGAAGCACAATCAGAAGAGTTGAAATTCACAGTTTGACTATAGTAACCACCTCAAAAGGTTCTAAAATTGAGACAACTTTTGGTGGGACAGACTTGAGAGATTAAAGCTCATGATATACGAACATACATTTGCTGTTTTAACCCAAAAACGCAAAAGGTTGGCAAAAGGAAGGACAAACTGAAAGACTTAGACTCATTTTGAATCATTTCATTTGGTCCTTTCATTTCTTATTTATCTGTTTTTTTTTACATTCAGTGTCATTTTACTATTGGATCAACATTGATAACAGTGTATTACTGGAGCAGGATCATAGGTGTAATGTTACCCAGACTCTTAATCATGTGATGAAAACATGTACTATAATAGAAAACGTTGCAATTCAAACCAGTCATAAATTCAGACTATTGCACCTTTAGGTCTTGAATCATTTGATCCCAGGTACTCGACCGTCTCTGGCATCGGACATACTTCATTATGACACCACACTTCTATGTTTCACCCTGCTCAGGGAAATGAGGATTTGCCAATGTTATGCGATAGCTTCATAGTCCCACAGAGGCAGAGTGATGCTGGCAAACTTGAAAGTGTGTCCTTGATGACAAATGATTACATCTGACACACTGTCTTTGACTAAATCGCAGCTGTGCCGGGTCGCTGTGGCAGTTCATTGTCTTTACTCAATAAATAAAATACTCAGCCAGGTAAGATCTCTGTAGTTTATTCAATCAGTGTCAACCGGTGTCATAGCTTTAGAAATTTGAGCTGGCGCTGGAAAACACAAACACATTTTGAAAGACAGCTACAGCTGGCACCGAGCAAGACCCTGTCAACCTCAGCCAACCTGAAACGACCTGGGAGTCAGTCTTGAGGCGCGCTCCCTATGAACGTCAATCCACCCACTTTCATTTCCATCAATCCATCTGTCCTCCTCTACTCCTGCCTTCAGCCAGCCCGGTGTAAGCTGCTGCGGCGGGGCGTACTGTACGTTTGATGTGGGTGCCAGTCTGGCTTAGTGCCAGCCTTGTCTCTTTCCACAGTTGTAACAGGACGAGGGGGCGCACTATGAGAACGAGCAGGGAGGATAGGAAACTAATGGATGAATCCCACCCTCTGACATCAACCGTCGCTTCCAATCTCCCCCATCCCTCCTCGCTCTGTCTTCATCAAAATCCGTTTTTTTTTTTAAACATATTGTCACCGAGCGCTAAGTACATTATTTTTGCGTGATTTTCAATTATGTTTCTGCTCTTCTCCCCCCCCCCCCCTCAACCACAAAGCTGTCATTTCCCACTTTTACTTTCAATTTGCGCTGTTCATCAACAAATACATTTACATTATCCTCAACACTGCTATGTGCGCGCGCTCGTTCAGTTTTTCATATTTTATTTCCATCTCAAGGGTTTCCGAAGGCTTAGGGTTCTTGACGTGCTACCGAATCTGTGGATGCAATTTCCTTCTTTGTTGCGGTGAGGCGTTTTGACATTGAAGCGGTAAGGGAAAAAAAAAAAAAAAAGCGACCCCCGTGGTTCAGGAATATCCAGGTACAATAGGATCTAACAGACTGAGGGTACTCATACTTCTGCCATTCTCCATTATGTTGCGGATTATTTGTATTCCCGCCGAATTGCGCGGCGGGGGGAAACAAATAAATGAAATTGCGGCATATAAATTGGAGGCGAACTGAATTCAGGTGATCCGCGAATGCCTCCTCGGGTTATCTTGTTGTGACACCTCCCGGCGCTGGGTAACCATGGCGACCGGGTAAACGTGCGGCGGCAGAACTATATCATATTGTGGCGCGAGTCAGGAGAGAGTGTAGTGCTAAGGGTGGGGGTGGGGGGTTTGGGTTGGGGGGGGGGGGGGATGGGGTTGAGGATGCGAGAGGAGGCGGTTGTTTGATGCTGCTGCTCCGACACTAAACAGCCTTTCATCTTGGCAGTGCGGGTCCGCAGGGGATGCCCGCTCCTGCTTCTGACGGCTCCCCCTGTACGTGCCGCGCCAACTCCCTGTCTCACCCCGGCCCAATCACGCACCTATCCGAACGCGCCGGATCACTCTCATCAACTCCCGCGGAAAAAAAATATATTGTCAACCTCATGGCCACAGATGATGCTTAGGTAACGGGTTGTGTTGCCATTGTCAGTGAAGTAGTAATACAATAAATGTAAGTGAAAGAGGGCATGCGAGATAAAATAAAATAGTGTAATACGTCTGATGGCAGAGGGGGAAAAGCTGTTCACGTGGCGGGAAGGACCATAGCCTCCTGCCCCAGGGGAGAGGGTCAAACAGTTCGCGTCCAGGTGGAGAAGGGTTCGCCAACCTTGGTCCTGAAAACGTAGCAGAATGCGCTGCTGACTATTTTCATTTTAGACCATTCTATGTCTCGGTTCAGTTCTGATTTAATCTTGATCTAGAACTGGTGGAACATGGAAGGTGAAATATTTGAGGAGGTGGTACTTTGTGTGAAATGTTAGATGTCCTCGACCAATCAGATCATTCGCTTATTTAAACAATAATACCTTCAGTCCAAGTCATCTTTATGTGTTAAAATGTGTTTTTTCAAAGACCCTAAAACACTGTATGACTTGGGCCATTTTGCTATGAGCCTGGCGTTGTGTAATCCTATGCTTCACGCCATTCATGATACTGCTCTGTATATGGGACATCTTCCTAAGAGCCAAACCACTTCATGATGCAATTTAGTGTGACCTGTTAGATTCAAATCTCGATTTATCCTTTCGAATGAGGGGAGAGCAGTCCCACTGAACTTGAGGGGATTTGTCATCGTCCCTAACCCTCTTTATCTGATGAATCCACCTGCTAGAGAGATTTGAGAGATTTCGGACCGTGGCCAGCAATGGCATCAGCATCCCTGCGATCTGGTGGCTTCCTGTCCTGTTGCTTTTCACCACTTTTCTCTCTCTCTCTCTCTGTTTCCTTCCTGTCAGAGTGTGCCTAACAGAAGCTAAGAATAGCTCGAGCTTGCAGGTGGTTCTGGCGTGGGTGTGGCTGTGTTCACCTCCTGTTGCCTGAGTCTGAGTCAGGGGCAATTTGGACATCCTATGGCCCTCACGCCCCCGAAACAGGCAGTCACTGCTAATCCTTCTCCATCCCCGAGTAATCCCAGACAATCCTTGGCTAATCCCAAGTTGATTCAGGGGCACTCCCAGCTGGGTGTCTCATACAGAGCCATGCCAGGTCACAACGGACACAGCAGGCAGCCAGAACATGCTATGATCCAATAGTAATACAGCAAAAGAGTATGTGAGAGGCAGGGAATATGGCTACTGTGAAGTCTTAATAGGATCGTGTTAAACCATTTTGAGCGAGTGTGTATTTGAGTGTTGTAGCGCCATTTTTGTGAGTGAGGTGATGTGAGTTTAGAAACATCAACTACCTTTCTGTCCTTGAGGGTTAGCGTTGCCTGATATTTTACCCCTCGAGCAGAATAAAATTGAAAACTTTATTATGTATTAAATATTCATATAATGGAAATTCTCATACAACCCACCGCCTTGCAAAAGCTGATGAATGAATCCTATAGAAACATACGTAGATGGAGGAGCACACACATCACGCCCGAGTCCACGGAGCTACTTCACATTCAAATCATACCCCTTTAATACAATGGGCCACATAGAGAGGCCTCTAAATAATGAATGAGCCGGAGGGTGGACCTCTGCAGAGAGAAGCCCTGCCCCGGTCCCGCAGTAGTGGGGAGCACTGACAGAGCCGTAAGTAGCGGTGTGAGTTCTTTGTTTTGCTGTCACGCTGTCAGTAGTGCTATCAACAAGCACCACTAAATCAGACTGATGGGACTCATTCAGCTACAACGCAAAGGGGAATCTTTATGTCCCAATCAAAGCTAATTAAGGTGAACAAAGTTGCCTCTGTGGGAGAACAGACAGTCAGCTCGAGGTCAAGTCTCCTTAAGGTCCAAAATCCTGATTTTAGGCAATTATTAATTATTATATTAAAGCCTCACTAACATTTCATCCAAGAAACAGAAGGAAAATTATATCATATGCTGCGAGCGGGACCTCAGTATACATCAGGACCTCCTCCAACTGCTTTATTTTGAAAACCCACAGCAAAAATAGCCTCGTGTTTGGTATCGCTATATCGTATATGTTTTTTTAGTATTGCAACGGTTTAATGAATTGGCATTTTCTGCTGCGTGGCTTTAAATGGTAAATGGACTCAAATTATACAGCACTTTTCTACCTTTATCAGGCCCAAAGCGCTTCCCAGTAAGGAACCAGTCACCCACTCACTCTCTCATTCATACGCCAATGTACGCAGACACTGGAGGCAAGCTGAGTGAAGTGTCTTGCCCAAGAACACAACGACAGTTTGCATTTGCGGGAGCTGTGATTCGAACCCACGACCTTCCAACCATGGGACGACCCGCTCTACCACCGTCGGCACCATTTAAAGTTCTCTGGATCAAAAGCACTGGCTACTTACGCTTTTGGATAGTACACGTGTGGCGCAGAAACAGCATTGTGGACTTTTTTATGTATGAATATAGTGAGTTCAATAGGGTAAGAGAAAACGCTGCTTTAGTCCTCCCATTATTTTTCTTTTTGTCAGAGTCTCTTATTAGAAGTTTGGAGTCGATACGTTTAATACGAAGCTATCAGTGCAGTGCAAACCAGTGTATAACGAACTGCTCCTGCATTACGAGCCGATTATAGGTGCTCCGAGTGCGGTTTACAAACTCCACCACATTGGCCTGATGCCCAGCACACCTCTCGTTTTTTTCCAAGAAGAAAAGACACTGAGGCGAAATGTATGCTTCTTTTATGGGGTGGGGTCCGCACACTATGGTACGATGGCAGCTGGGCCTGAAGAGAATACCAGAACTTGGATACAAGGATGGGTGATGGGAATGTCAAAATACAGCAAGGGGCCCCCGGGGAGCCGCACAAAGCGATGCCCTTAAAATGCCCCCCATTCTTCCCACACTCATCCATGAGAACCCCACCCACACCCCTTTAAAGTGCTTTCACTCTTTTACTCTCACCCACTCACATGCTCACCAACAGAGGGGTAAGGAAACAGGTCAAATGCTTTAAAGGACCTATCTTGTGGCCAATGTGCACTCATTCAAACAGAACTGAGTGAGAAACTATGGCCCGTGAGTGGGGTCTGGGAACGGGCAAAAAGAAAGCACTCACCCGATTGAAACAACCTCAAGGGTGAAGCAGTGTGGTGTGCATGCCCGCCTCAGAACACAGCAGCTGTTCATGTAGTGGCACCGGGTAAAGCCGTTTGCCTCACTCGACTGGTATTACCCAACCATTTCCAGCAGAATGGAGCCATTATGTGCCGTCAAAGGGTACACCTCTATGGGGCACATTCATTTGATAAGCCCAAATCAAGGGGGAGCAACAGAAGCGCTAACTGCATTTATTGTGATGCCGTTTTTGCCTGTGCAAAAGGCAGCAGAGATCAGGGGGAGGGGAGGTTTCAACACTGGCAGTTTTGTTCAGCACAGGAATGAGTTTTGTCAGCTAAGCTTGTCTCCAGGCTATTGGTGGAAATTAGTGCCGGCTAAATATTCGCTTTCCGTGATTGATGTCACGGCTTGCGTTGTCCCTTTGAAGCAAATAAAGAATTTAGAGCCATGTAGATTAATAGGGATGGGGTCGGGGGAATGTTCTGTGTCTGAGGAGGACCTGAAGTGGGACTGAGAGAGCTAATGGCTGCACAGATTTATATAAAGGAGCAAAGATTATATGGCCAATTAGATATGGATAGGGCATGTGGCTCCGATGACAGACTGAACACAAAGTAATTTTTTAATTGTTTTGGGTGTATGTGTCTGAGGGAAAATGTGTGTCAGAGAAAAAGAGATATTTAGCTATTTGCCGGAGAAGCTCAGCGTCAGATGATTAAAATCCCTTTAGGAGGCTTCTTTAAGAGAGACAGATGGGCAGACAGGCCGGTTCTGGAATGCAATCAAATTGAAAAGATTAAAAAGGAGTCTCTTTTATTAGGAGGTGAGAAACAGTTACTTCTCTGCCACATGCCATCATCGCCTCCACAGCAGTGGTCACGACTGCATTGGCATGCAAGGTACATCACAGCCCTCATTGGACAGGAAAATAAACTGTGGATTAGGAATTGTATCTATCAGTGTATCACTGCGGGGTCTCTCGGAATTGGCAGTATTTGTAAATTCTTGAAAGAAATACATGGAATGTAAAACAACAATCTGTTTCTTCTTAAGCAAGGCTTTTTGCCAAAAGCTGTTCTGGCATATTCTGGGTGAAACATTACTTAATCTGAACACCAACCCAATTCAAATGTGCCTTCTCTTGGCTGTCATTGCACTTGAATAACTGTGCACTGTGGAATCACTGAAAGGCGTTCTGTATCTGACCCCATTGTTCCACTTCACAGCAGGAGTGCCATTTAAAATAAAAGCTAAAAATGGTAAGTGTGTGTTGTGTCTAGCCGCATGAAAGCATGCAGGAAGTAGCAGTGGAAAGGCACATTGGAGTTAGAGGGGAATCCTGGCTGACTGTGCAATAATTGCAGCCAATGGTAGGCAACTCATCAGCCGTGATGCCAAGCGAAAGGTTGGCATCGGGGTGGCGAGGTCTGGGACAGCACCGGGCTGCCACAGCTTTGGTGAGTAAAAATAGAAACTGACAGATTAGCGAAGCATCTGAGACCCGGATAGGGGATCGGAAAATCCGCTTGTCCGATGCCAGAGACAGTCGAGTGTTTCCGGTGGGCGCAAAGGGGACACAATCTGGGCTCTGCGTCTGACACCCACGCACTGAACGGGGGAGCCACCGCGGGAGCAGCAGTACCAGCGCGTGCTAAAGAAAGGACGGGTGTGGCTGTTCCATGGAGACCTGAGTGGAGGCTGAGCTCACACACTCCCACTGCGCATTCACACAACAGGTGTTTGAGCTGGGCAACCTGTGGGGCCGGCCGCCTGCTCGCACTTCACACCTCGTCTAGGGAGCAAACTAACATTTTCCACTGGGCCTGCCATGCCTTTGTTAGAGACCAACACATTTGTGGAGAGGCTTTTACAGCTTTTTTTTAACAAGATGGGCCAGATATGCATGTGTGCGAGCATTTGCAAGTCAATCTGCATTTATGTGAGCGCCTGAGTGTCTATATTTTTGTATCAGTCCATTTAATAGCAAACAGGCACAGTGTGGATTTGATTATATTGAAACCTCCCCCTGCTCTATACAAAGAAACTGTTGGCCAACAATGAAATCAATGCAGGCTTGGGCTTTTTCACACTCGGCCTCCACATAATCTCATTCATAACAATGAGAATCTCATTTCCCACATTCTAAAGGTCAGTGCACACCTCTGATCACACTTTAATAAACACCATTCTCAGCGTTTAATTTAATTTCAGCAGAGCAGCAAACTCAAAGGCAGCCGTACACATGGCATGCAAAATTCATCAGATTGTCCCTTTAATTGCTTCAATTTCACAGCACTGACAAGAATGGTCACAATCTCCCTCCGTGAAAACGCACTAAGCCACACATCTGCGCAACACTTGCACCGGAGCACACAGGAAGCAAGGAGCAAGTGCCAGATTTGGTCGCATTTGGTGCAGACCTCTCATTGGTTTTGCAATGAAATAAAATATATTATTAACAACAACAGTAAAGTTTTGTTTATTGGCAAGTTTCCTACTGTACTTTCCCAAATGTTGTGAATTGTGTTCTGCCTATTCAGACTTCCAACATTTTCATTCTAAACGGTGAGTCAAAAATGAATAATACAAATTCAGAATTGACAGTCATCAGGCTTTCCCACGCTGCTGTTATTCTGTGACATTGTCTGCATACTCTCTATGACCCAACACCACCAGTTGGGGAACCTATCATTGTCTGTGTACACTCCTTCTTTTTTGTCTATAGTCCTAGTTGTTGATTCAGACTCCAGTACTTCCAAACATGACATGGAATTAACCAGTATTTCATAAAATATGTGACCACATGCACCCGCTTTGCTTCCCCTCTGTACTGTTCACTGCACTCTCCCTTACACTGATCGGAATGCTCTACATTACTCTGTTTGACAGCCACATTCTTTCTCCTACAGGCTATTTTCTTGTTTGTTTTGTATCTTCTTTCTTTTTGTTTAATCTTTAGATTCTTTGAAGTGACCGTCTCGCGCACCCACGAACTGCGAGGCTCTTCCTGGACATGGTATACTAATTCTATGTCTTCTAAGCACTTGTTGAGCTATCTGTTGTAGAGTCGGATGGTTTGAATCAAAGAGCAGATATTGGTCAGTGTGGGTGGGTTTCTGGTCCACTTCCGTTTGAAGCTTTTCATTCTCTCCTGTGGTCAGATAACAGTCCAAGAAAGCCAAGTGATTTTTCTTGGCAGCCTCACGTGCAAACTGGATGTTTGAATCATGCATTAATATGCTCCGTGAATGACTCCACGTCTTCGTTTCTTGATTTTAGCCCATGTATCATCCACATATCTGAACCAATGACTGGGGGGGGGGGAGGGGGGGTCGTGCCCTCTTCTTCACCTCGTCCGTGTACAAATTGGCCACTATGGGGAAGACTGGAGAAACCATGGCATCGGTAGAAAATGTTGAAAATCATGAAGAAAATCAAGTCAGCAGCAAGGTTTTGTTAATGCTACTGTGACCTGATGACTCACAAAAGTGTAAACAGCAAGTACAATAAGTTATGACCACACCTCCCCAAGCATAATGAAATGATGTTGAATAAAAGTAATAACGTCTAAAATTGCAGCTGACCCTTGAGTCCACACATACTACAGTTGTAGAGCCACTTATCCATCTGATCGACAGCAAGGATATTCAAAAGTGGTTGGTAAGGCAAACAAAAAAAGGAAAAAGGAAAAAAATCTCTAACTTGATTCCGTTGCCTTTTTAAATTAACATGAAGAGTTCCACAGGAGCTTCTTCTTACACCCGACTTTTTTGATGGAAGTCTGAAGAAGTTAATTTCCTAACATCCAACACAATCCCCCCAATTTTTTTTTATTGATCCAAATTTTCACCAAATAAGCCTCACTAGTATTCCTGTTTCTCCCAGAGTAGTGGTTTCAAATCCTGTCATCACACCTTGTAAATCTCACCTCCAGCACGTTGGCAACCTGCGGAGAACACGCCACAAAAAGCCTTCAAACACAGAGAGACACCTATGCACACGCGCGCTCGCACGCGGTACCAGCGGCGCACACAAGCCGGCGTGACACAAAGCCTGGCACACCGGGCACACTCATTACCGCGATGCCAAGCTACCAGTTGCTAAGGAGACCTGTGGGAGAGGAGGGAGGGTTTCCTTGTTGTTGCCATAGCAGCCCTGCTTTGCTCCCTGCCAACCCGGTCCCTCGGGGAGAGACAAGGCGAGAGGGGGGGGGTGGGGGGTCTGGGAGGAGGGGGTGAAGTGGGTAGAGGCAGGGGGCAGCGGTTTAATAGGGCTACGGAAAGGTACAGGGAGAACTTCATTAGCGTTCGGTGAGCGCGGGCGCCAAAAACCCCAGCGCTCCCGGTGAATAGGCGAGCCGCAAGACTTCCACTTACTCACGCACAGCCCGTGCACTCCCACTTATTTGGACACCTATGCGAGAGACAAAGATGGGTGAATGGTATGCTTAGAATAGAAAGCAGAGTATGGGGAAGAGAGGGTTTGGAGTGCAAGTGGGAGGGGCCAAGAGAAGGGCAGAGGTGGGCGAGGATCGCGGGGGAACAAAAGAGAGTCAAAGAGGCCCTCTCCCCAGAATTGGTTGGGATCTAAATGGTGGAGCTTAGGGGTAGTTTAAGGCTGTATCAAGACAATCCTCCCTTGGAAGCATCCGTAAAGCCACCCTTGACCTTGAGGACTCCTCTCCGGCTACGTTTTGTTTAGAGCAGAATGTTGATCCGTGAAAACCAAGTATACTTTTGAGCTTTTAGCGGTATTATAGGAGTGATCATGTGGCCATTTTGGAAAACACTGTGTTGAAAGTGCGGGTAAGGTTGCAGATACATGCCAGCGTCCATAATAACTCGTAGCATTTACTTAACAACAAAGTCTTAAAAATATCTCCTGCTCTGAAAATTAAGCGTGTTGTTAGAATGAAATGCCAGCGACAGGTAAGGCGAAGCTATTTTTAACTTTGTTGCCAGAGACTTTAAGCTTATCCAATTTTATTCCCACAGAACCGGCAGATTGTCCTTTTCTTTTTTTTTTTTTTTAATAATGTCAAGCCAGACCACTTTGTCATCTCGACTAGTAGACGTCAAACCCAAAGTGTATTTTAGATTTTTTAGCATAAGCACTTTTACTCAATTTTGCAACTTCATTATTTTGTGAAGGCGACGCCAACAACTCATTGAAGTATTTTTTATTGTTTCCGTTTTGTCCGACTTTTTTTTTTTTTATTGTCTTAATTCAATCCAAAAAACATGCATCATCGGAGTTTCAGCTGCCAAATTAGTCACAATAAACTATGGCTGCAGTTGTTTCGGTCGTATTTCCTTTGCAAAGATCTCAATGGAAATAAGACAAGCAGAAGGATGAGATAAGAGTGCATTACGGATAAGGAAAAGAGTGCATTACGGAGCATACGGAAAATATATATTTGTGCGTAATTGACCTTTTTGTGACCCAATGGCTGGTGAGCATGAGATCACAGTGGCCTCTACAACGCTCCGGGATCAGTTGCTTTGAAGGTTTTCGGGTGACAGGGTCCATCAGCGGAGAAAATCAACCAGAAACTCTAAATAAAATTGATCTTGGAGCATCATAGAACTGATCGAAAGTAAAGCCCCTTAAAGAGCCACTGGGTCACTGAAAGGTCAAATACTCACTGGAAATTTTTCACACAAAAAAAAAAAAAAGTTCCATAATCAGCTTTAAAGGGACTAAATGCAACTTGGTCATTTTTGTACTCACTACTGCCACCTCAGGTCTTACGTGTAATTGCAGCTTCTATATTAAGCTCGTGCGTGATGGCACTTTGGACCAGAAGTAACACCTTTGAGTGACAGTGCAGGATTTTGGAGGCAGTTGTGGTGAACAGGTTTGGGCTCATTCTACACACAAGGATATTGTAGGAAAATACTTCATTTTAACATTTTTAAACCCTGTATAATCCCTTTAATGTATGAGCCTGTTTCAAAACAAGTCCCAAATCTGATTGCAATGCTTTGTCAGAATTGTAAATCATTTGGCCTCGTGTGTGTAGCAGCATTTGTGTCAATTAAACCATATCCAAAGTTTTGAAACTTTAAGTTGATACCCAATGTTTCAACCAATGATTATGATAAGAGCAAGTAAGAAAGAAATATCCAATTGCAATTTTGCTTTGGTTTTGTTTTGTTGTTGTTGTTTCTCAATAGAGATTTGCAATTTATGTTTCATAATCAAAATTATGTTCAAGGACATACACATTCGGCACACCCAGGAGACGTTTGAGAAAAGACTCAGACAAACTGCTAACGAATACAAATATAGCATTCCAGAGCATGTTTATAGTGGTTTAAACATGATTATTTTTTCAGGTTTCATACATGGAAATCAGGAAAATCATTGCATGTATAATTGTAACCTTTGCAATTATGATTTCATTACAATTAACTGTCCAGCCCTGAAGACAAGTCCATTTCTTTTACGTTAAACCCACCAAATATAAACATCCACTCAGCACATTTGGCTCTTACACAATTATTCATCACACTGGCCCTCTTGACTTCTCGCAGTATTTCTGTGGTCGTTTCTGGGCATTGCGTGTTGAAATGACATCAATAGCCGCGCGGTTGCATGTTTTCAAATTCGCCCGCATCTCGGCATATTTGAAAGCGAGACCTTATGGAACGAAGCCCAGCTGAGTTCAGTCTCCATAGCTCTCGGTATCGGCGAGCGGTGCCGCGGATATCGACAGGCTGATAACCCATGATACCCCTGGCCGCTTCATATTCCCATAAATTTGCCGTCGCCGTACGATCTGAAAGAAGGGGAGCATCAATTTGCTGTGAGTGATGCCTGCGGGTGTGGATATAGTTACAGAGAATAACCAAGTCGCCTCCTCAAGCAGGGACGGCCTGGTTCAGTGCAATTGTATATAGAAGGTAGGGGTGATGGATAGAGACAGAAGCCATTTTCAATTTTTGAGGGGCGGGAAGGGAAGCCTATCCAATAATGCAATGTGAATCAGATTTTCAGATCATATAGTACTATTTAAGTATCGAAATGCAATCTTAAACTGGGGGCATTGTACATTTTCTTTCAAGGTCTTTGGTAAAAAATCTCAAACACATCTTTATCACACTTAGAAAATGCGATATTGATCTAAAACATAATGGTATTTCTCTTACATTCCTCGGTCTTTGTTCAATCTTATTTCTAAGGCTAGTCCAAACCAACTGAAAAATAAGACCTCAATTCAAGCAATTGAAACCCATTTATTTCATTTCATCGTGGTGATTTCCCAGTGGTTATCGTTCTACACTGCTGTAAATGTATTGTTTGTAGCAATGGCTGAAAAATTGTCCTGAAAATGAATGATAGTTTTGACAGCGCCTGCACACCGACAATGACTGAATCAAAGAAGGTGGACCCTCATGGTTTTGACGTGGGATGAGAGAATGTTCGGAGGTGCGCTATGAAGGAGATTTGGAGGAATATAGCTTTAAGTAAAATGCTCTTCTAAAATAACTTCTGATGCGGTAAATGTCAAATCCGAGCTGTCAGAAGCGCGTCTTGTTTCGAAGACAGATATCTGTCAAGAGCAACAAGGAGACGAAAATAGTCCTTTCTGACAGACAACAGCTAAATGCACAGTTAATATGAAATGAGCTGCTGGTATCACAGCCATTCAGAGTGTCAATGCACATGTCAGGATCATGTCAGATGCTGCTTTTACTGTAAAAACTGCCACAGACCGCGCCTGTCACAATATCGACGATATCAACTTTTAAATTGGCTCAATATTTAAAAAAAAAATGGAAAGAAAATACCTGCACTAGGGAACATTTTTCTAACGAGCGATCGTTCACCTTAACAACATAAAACAAGGTTTAAAAGTGAACATACAGTACATGCATATGACTCATTATATGATTATTAAAACCATTCTTTTAGTTAAAAAAAAAGTGAGTTATACTCTGCTTCAGATTCATTACGGCTCACGCACATCATCAGAGATGGTCCTTTTTATTTGAAATGTAATAATTCTACACAATTCTAACCTAACTAACTAATTGTGAGACTGAGCTGGCATGAAGATTTTAAGCGTAAATAAAGGTATAGGGCACAATTTAAACCTCTGCTATTCAAAGGTTTCGCGGCACTGACCACCGATCTATGGCCTTTCACTTCAATGTACTTCAATGTGTTCAATGTACACTTCAATATGCGGCCCCCATGAAAAAAGTTTGGACAGCCCTGGCTTAAAGGGACTAGATTGAAGTTGTCATTTTAAAAAAAAAAAAAAAATCAAGTTCACTCAAATCCAAACCTGTTGCTGTGAAAAATAATCAATATTAACTTTTAAAAATACAACAGTTTCACCCTTTTAAAAGCTGAAATAATTGCACATTCCGCCTGCTAAGTGCTCGCGTACCCCCAGGGTTCCCCGAGCCCCCGGTTGAGAAACAAACACCGTCTTGTGATTTGCAACAGAAATGAATTCAAACTTGCTACCTGAACAACAAAATAACAACAACACTTCCTTCCTTGGTCGTGTCACACTTTTTTTTCTTTTTTTTTTTCTCCATGAACAAAAATACCCCCAATCAAGTCAACATGAATTAGTATTCCTTCTAGTTGTCTGAGATTTCGCATCCAAATTTCAGTTGTGTACGCAATAAACGGCAATATGGAGGCAACGTGGTAGATGTGCAGCGAGCGAACCTCCACCGCTACCATCGCGGCGTTTTTTTTTTTTTCCCTTTCACTCTTCCAGCCCTGAGAGGACCAAAGTTGCTCTCAGCTCCTCAACGGGAGATGCTGAAATATTAATCGCCACGCTCCAGCCCCAGACTAGTGAACACAATCGCTTCGAACTCCCACCCTAATGAGTGTGTTCATGAATGGCTAATGCGCACAGATGGGGGGCTGATGACTGGATAGATTGCAATAGGAAGGTTATGAAGGGGGGGGTGCAGGAGGAGGAGGGGTGGGGGGGTGGGGGGGCTTAAAATTCGGTGCGGTGTAGAAGCATGCCATGACCTTTCAAGAGCCTCCTGAAAACTTAATTAAGGCGAGCCCCATGCACTGCTACTTTCCCCTACATAAAAAAAAAAGAAAAAACGATAAGTTGGTCTCATCACTCCCGGTACATGCAAGTGTTTATCCGCGTTGTCCTTCTCCCGGGCATCCAGCTGCTTAGGGAACAAAAGGTCGGCTCCTTTGTCATGTTAAATTTCGTAAACAACCCGCAATGAGCGGAAAAAAAAGAAAAAGCAAAAAGCGCGCAAGTGCATTAAAACGATAAAAGTTGCATGTCTCGCCTTGCGCCCCCCTGCATGGAGGCATCCCAGAAAGACAAACAGTAGGGGGGGGTTTACCGAGAGCAAGCTCAAAAATGCTTTCACCTCGTGTACTATTTCTATCAACGGAGAAGTTAGCGAGGAGCCCCGATGAGACGTGGTCTTGAAGAACTCCCGAAACCGATTCATTGAGGGAGTTGTAAGGCCAAAGCGCTGTCTCAACACGGAGCAGGTTTTAAGTGAATGTCAATGTTTCGGCATACATAATTAACACGGCAGTTCGACCTGCTCTTTCAAACTGATCACAAAATGTGGATAATTGTGTTTTTGAGGCACAAGCTGAAGGGATGTGGTTAGCAAGTTTTACACTGCTCTACCAGCAATTGGAGTTTGTGATCATTTATAAACAGAATGCTTAGGCAATCTATGGTCACAGCTATAGCGTTGAAAACAAGTCTATAACGTTCAAAAAGTAAACATATTGAATGACTGCAGAAAGTTTCATAAGCTGTCTGGGGCTTCAGTGTTCAATCTTAAAAATATAACCTGTTGGAATTGATATGAAAGTCATATTGCGCCACAGTCTTGTAATAATATTCTCTGTTGTGCATTTGGATTGGAACATTATGGATCCCTTTACTGGCTAGATGCAGTGGGGAAAAAAAATATTTGGTCAGTTCCCCATAGACTTTCTATTGGATGCTTTTTTCCCCCACTGTATACAGGTAACAAGAAAGAGAGAGTGCATTTATTTAAGTACGGTGTAGGGTTTTTGAGGATCTGTACTTTACATGAGAAGTATTTTGTTTGAAAGATAAATGTAATACTTTCTACTCCACCCCTTTAAAAGGCGCCAAAGTAAAACATACAGGGCACGATCTTCCGGCTGGCGCAACAACAGCGTTGCTCAAGGCAAAGTTGGAATCTTGCGAACAAACAACGGTGCGTCAGTGGTTTCGGTCCGACAACCCATTAGTCTGACGTCTCATTATTCTGAAAATGTACCTTTGAACAGAGGTGCTATTAGTCCAATATCTCTAACCAGTTATGTTGTGGATTAGAGAGCCATATACAACCAATGGCCTTAACCTTAAGGTCAGTGGACTCTTGTTAAAACCTAATTTCATTTTTCAACCCTTACTCAATGGGACATTTTAGGAATAATGAGACGCCGGACTAATAGGGCCGACCCCGTGCTTTCGCTGGTCACCTGAGGGCGTCGCTTAGAGAAAAAGGGGGTCGGCTAAGGCGTGGTGTGCTATGAAACGGCGCTGACTACAACGAGCGCTTCCTCATCACTCTCCTCTTCTTTACATTAACATTGCGCGCAGCCTCGCGCATCTTATTAAGCGCTCACAGGATAAACTACTAACTGTTTCTCCCACTGTGAGTTAAACACTGTCCAGCTCCCGAACATATCGATTATGCCATGTATTAAAGTCCACCTTGCAGAAACGTGACCAAAGTAAATGACTCTCAAAATGATCTTGCATATCTTACTAGAAGAACAGAGTAATTCCTAAAACTAATGTGAAGAAAAAAAAAAGAAAATTGACCTAACCATGACTGAAAAGGAAAATGTTTATAAGTGTGCGTCATCATCATGATTTCTGTGCTTTCCTCAAGTCATGGCCTGTAGTTCCAATGCATGCACATTGTTGTCAGTCTAACATAAGTCAATCCAGACCATCATCATAAAGTGCTAAAGAGTCTTATTGTCATCAGTTTAGGACAAGCTGGGCCATTGACCAGCTGATGGCATATTACACAATAGGGTATCTATTAGACTAATTACCATTACCATTTTTTTCATTTCCTCCCTGGCACTAACAACCATAAGCAGTGTTAAAGAATTGCCGCTGAGAGCGTCTTCCCAGGGTACTCCATTACCATAGAGGCCACCTATGGATTAAGTGCACCCAGCATGCGCTTGCATAAATAGACACACATGCACAGACACATTCTCCGCTCTCGCTCTCTCTTCTAATTAGAGAAGTGAAATGGTGCGACCTAATTCTTAACCTCTCTGCTGCAGTCATGATCCGGGCCTCGACTCTGATTGGTCGGATTAGAAGGGCCAAGTGAACGGTGCCCCATACTTAGAGGCGTATAGGAAGGGCCAATGACAAGGATATAAATCTGCGTAATTGAACAAAATAATTTTTTTCTGTTGTCTTACAATCTAATTTTGAGTCAACCTAAAAAAAAAAAAAAATCTAAATCTCTATTCGCCTAAAACTGCCAAAACTAGAGGCATTACAGGGTAGTTTGTGTCAGCTAGTTTTTGCAGACTGTTTTATCACTATGGGAAAGATACTTTTGTGAGTATATTTCAAAGCCTGTGCCAACTTTTCCAATTCAAAGTACCAAATCCAAAATATATGCCAGACTTCTTTTCATTATACAAAAGATCACGCCGTTGAGCAAATTCTAAGAAGCTTTACAGAAAACAGTTGCAGTGGCTTTTTGGTACCAATGAAAAATACGTTAAAGTTTGCCAATATCAATATACCCACTGTCGATGTTATTTTTATTGCATGTTCAAACGTTGCAAAAGCTGCTTGATCCAATCCATTGAAAGATTCTCTTTTCAGTGGCTGCACATATCAAACTTTACACGTTGTCAGCTATTTGGCGCAGTTAAATTGGTTCAAATCAGTATAATGTTATGGTACGTAATAAAGAAACCGTATTATATGTGTATGTGAACCAATAAGAGAAATTGTTTTACTTCAATAAACCAGGAAAGTCCCATTGAGATTAAAAGTTCTGGCCAAGAAGCAGCTAAAGTTACCAAACCATTACAACTGCGAGTAGAATTGCATAATAACAATGACATACAATACAATTATGAGAAACATATCTTTAACCCGTTTTAGAATGACATTTTCTTATTGTGTAAGTTCTAATGTTGACTCTAGCAAGAACCGCAGAAACACTTGCATAAAGACTATAGCCACAATAGAGATCTATACCAAAATCTTTCAATACAAAGCTTATAGTATTCTGTATTTTAGAGTCATGTTTACATTGTAGGTCAGCAATCATTTCAAGTAAACAAATGAATCCACTTTGTATGTCCCCAAGCTATCATTACCAAGCCCGAATGTCACGCGATCACCTCTGTGACTGTCGCTCGTCCTTCATATGAGATATCCTGATGTCAGATGCAGCTGGATGGAGTTATATTTACAGTATAAGTGCGTGACTGCCGAGCGGCCCCTATACGCGCGCGCCTGCGTGGCTTTATGTGGAGTAGTGGGTGATGGCCCCATGGATGCGCAAATACCCATCTGTCAGCAGCTTTGAGTAGATACATGCATGTGAGGAAGTGCCTCACCTTTTGCCTATGTTGTGTGTGTATGAGTGTGTTTATGTGTGTGTGTGTGTGTACGTGTATGTGTGTTTGCGCTCTTGGAAAAAGGGGGCTGCCTCCTTTCCGCCTGAGCGCGACTGTCAGTGGGCATCAGTCAGTAGTCACAGCAGTGTGGCAGGACGCGGGGATCATTAGCGGCGAGTGAGGGAGCGGGATGGAGGAGAGAGGAGGAGGAGACGAAAGAAAGAAAGAAAGAATGAAAGAAAGAAAGAAAGAAAGAAAGAAAGAAAGAAAGAAAGAAAGAAAGAAAGAAAGAAAGAAAGAAAGAAAGAAAGAAAGAAAGAGGAGCACGGGGCAGTGGTCGTATGAGTCGTCCAGCGCGTCTTAATATCCGTCTTGAGAGCATTACACACACCGCTCTGCACTTTCTCCTCTCAGTCACGCAATCGCCCAGCCGCAAAGACCCCCGGCGCCCCGTTTCCATCCCCCCCCCCCCTCCCTCTGGCCCTCTTCACTTCTCTCGCCCCGCGCTTTCACTCCCAGGCTGACCCTCCCTGCCCCTCAGAATATCCCTCAAGCCCTGACTAGGCGTACTATATTCTATATGTAGCTTTTATTTTCCATATTTGCCCATCTTTCTTTTTTTTTCTCTCTCTCTCTCCCTCTCTCTTTCCCTCTTCTCTTGCATCTTTCCTCCGCAGAACATTGCTCCCATTTTCGCCCACTCGAAGCCGGTCCTCTCTATGCGCCGCGAATCATTGCTACTTGACCTACTCTTAACCGCAGCAAGGTGAAACGAGTGCGCTACACATAAGACATAAGCTCCCTGTCGTTCACTTTTTCGGCGCTAATGTTCATCTCGCAGCCTTTTTGAGCTGTTATATCCATTTTCATTTCGGCCTCTACCAGTGGTTCCCAACTTTTGTTTTTTTCTTTTTTTCCCTGAGGGGCACGTTGATTGATTCAAATTCCAAGCTTACAGGACTGTTTTTTTTTACTCTTTGAAATAAGTACTTTTGAGTTATTAGTTCCCAGGTAGTATTTCATCTGGCTTACTAAATAAACGTGAGTGTGTGAGTCATGTTTTGAACGGCTCTTCGGGTTGAACTGATCCCAAAGATTCGGCCGTGAGTCCCAGTCAGATCGGCCCGTTGCCCTGCAGCTCGGTGACCTGTACTCAGAGATGCCATATGCCGCCACACAAGTATCAACGCGCCTGACATTTCACAGAACAGAACAGCCTGGGCCCGAGCTAGCCGTGCTATAGCACAAATGCTAATGCCCCTCCAGTGTGCTTACTCAGTAGGTTTTGCAGGTCCGGCGACCATCTGTTTGCATCGCCGAGATTAGGCCTATATCCTGTAATTTATTTGCCCCAGTGAAACATTTGCGAGCTCGGGTTTTTGGCACATGCCCCCGGTGTAGCTTTAGCATTACGGTCCCCCTGATGAAAACACTACAGCGTATTATGAGGTTAAAGCAAAGCAGCCTGGACACACGCCAGGCGCCGCTTGAAAAATTGAAGGTGTACGGATGGCAGCCGGTCTGAAATGCAAGTGGCATGTGAACATCTGCATGGACATGAATGAGCAGGTGCAACGGAGGGCTGCACAATGGATTTGTCCGTGGATATGTGATGTAGTCCAGCCTACAAAGTGACTGCAAAACACATCCAAGTAGTGAAGGGTCTGCAAATTGTTCAAATTAGCGTTTTAGCGTCTGATTTGATGCTAGATGCACTTCCTGATGCAAGTGCCCATATGCTCCTAAATTGACTTGTTTGAAGTTTTAATCATGTAATGCTACTACAAAGACATCCCCATTTGTTTAATTTCATGGAAGTAGCACTGTGCATTCTGATCTTTATTATGTTGATGTTTTTTTTTTTTTTTCTTTTTTTTACATTTAAATTGCCTTAACTACAAAGCTCGTCTTAGAAGCTGTTTTTTAAAGCTGTATTTACACATCATTACCCTCTGTGGCCACTCTGGAGGAGCCCATGTGTCTCAGAGATTCAGGCTAAGTCTGGCCAAGTAACTTTTACTTTACGTGAAGTTCTAAAGCAGAGGTGTCCACAAGTGAAGTTAGGATTTCGAATTGACCCACAACACTCTCTGCAGGCATGGGAACGACAGCTGATAAATACAGCCTGTGCAAGCTTTCATTTTTAGCTAACGGCAATCTTTGGGGTTTGAGTCAAGGCGAATCGAGCAAATGAATGGCGTCATGATGAACACACTGTGAGGGAAAACCGGCTCAGAAGCAGTTCGGTACTTATTATGTATTTAAATATGTGGAGGACAGTGTAGTGTTGCACATGACGCTGTAAAGTCCAGGAACGCCCGACCGGAGCAAGTCAACAGTAGAAGAAGAAGCAACTAAAGTGAAAACTCAAAACTGCATGGATGGAGAGAAATACTATTCCAGGTAAGTTTTTTGTTTGTTTGAGGGAACAGCTTCATAACATGATTAAATTATGTTAAATTATATTATATTTTAAATTATATTTTAAAAAGTAGATCTTGCATGATACTGTATCCTTTAACATAACACTTGAACTGTGCTTAATGTAGGGCCGAAGTGATCCAGGCTGCGAACTTTGACAAACATTACCACAACTTGTTACGCCCTGAAGATTTTATGAATATGAGAACACAAAAGCAGCATGAAAATCTCTATCCTATAACATACACAATTTAAAAGAACTATTGCCTTTAGTAGCTCGCAGCCAAATCTTTTCATTACCAACAGTAAAATTTAGCTCTGCATCTAATTCTCTCATGCGCAGACGCTCATTTATCCCAAACCTAATTGCCATTCCGCACACACAGAGCTCTCTCTCTCTCTATCTCTCTCTGAAATGTACAAAGACACAGGCCCTCCACACACACACACACACACACACACACACACACACACACGCTCGGCACTGACCCAGCGGCATCCACTCAGGTCTTCCCTCTCATCTCGTTGCCACTTACCTAGATCCCCGCCCGGTAGGTCTTTGGCCACGGGTGCGTCCCTTGTAACCGACAAGTGAAAAAGACTGCACTAAGCTGATTGCCCACAAGACCATGGGGGTCAAATTATCATCGCAACGACCGAATCAAAAGCTCCTCGGGTCACGGTTTGACTTATGTAATACGCCTCCGTCTCGCATGTGTGTTCATTTTGGCAAAACTATTCTTCTCCCCCCGCAAGCCTCTACCCCACAGGCCATTTACCCATTTTGTACTAATTGAGGTATCTTTTTTCGGAAGCTGTTATAGCGTGCATTTAATTATTTATTTTGACGGGAAGCAATCTGGTGACTAGAGAGGAGAGTACTCCTTGTGTGCGTGTGTGTGCGTGTGAAACAGGACGGGACAGCAGCCAAGGCTCAAGACTGGGTCAGTGAAGCTTTTCCCTTTTTTCAGACTACATGTGAGTCGCAGGGCAGCGCTATGTACTGTAGGCTGACTGTATCGTGTCTTTGGGGGGGGGGGGCACAGGACGGTGCATTCTGTGGGTGTGCCATGTGCATCGTCTCCGAGTGCATGGCTTTCTGAGTGCAACGGGAGTGCACTAATGGACGCACACTTGAGCTGAAGTGTGCAGAGTGTAGCTGAAGTGCAGCCAAGTCTGGCTCCCAGTCCCTGCTTGGAAGGCTTCTAATCTACTCTCGCCACCATTCAGACTCTCTTTCTCTCCCTCTCCATTTTTGCCCACCTCCCCTCTTCTCCAATCTTCACAATCTCGGGCCTCTCTATCAATTTAATATTTTCATCCCCACTTCATTGACTGAACCACCCGCCCGTGTCTCCCTACTGTCTCCCCATTAAATCTCCTTATCCCGCATCTTAGAATAAAGACGTGCGGATCAACATCATCGCCAGCCGTCGGACTCCTCTGCCATGCCCCCCTCCCCGCAGTGCAGCGAGGAAAATGAAATAAGGGGAGACGACTTGTAACCACCAGTCGCCTTGACCTTTATCAAGCTCAGGCGCCCGAGGCAGGGTGAATGAGAGATTAAGAAAATGACTGAGCGTTATTAACCCCGACTCCGCGAGCGCACACACATATTTGGCACGCGGGCGGCTTTCACAATAACTCGGTTGCCTTTTCTTTTCTTTTTCTTTTTTTTGCATTTGGCTGGCATTTTTGGCAGTTGAGAACAAGCGAAAGCCAAATGTTCAAACTGGGAACACCGCTTGTGCATTCAGTGTCATGTCACTTCAGACAAAAAGGAATAAATGGTGAAGACGCGGGGGTCGCCGTGCCAGCTCAGATTGTGCAACCGTGATTGATCTCTTCACAGCACTGCCGCTAATGCCAGGTCCCGTTGTGAACCAATAGACGGTGGAAGGAGACCAAGAGACCGGGATGCTGTAAATCTGCAATAAGCATGGGGAGACAGCAGCAGACAACTGGCTGTGTCAAAGGGGAATTTATGGAACATTAGGAAAGTTTGTGCGACTAGCGGGACAGTGATGAAGATATGCAGCATCCACAGCAATTGTGGGACATGAACTTTGCTCTTGATGACAGATATGGGAATGATAACACTCATGTCAATCAAAAAACAGGACCATCAGAATGAAACAATGCAAAAAACCACACACAAAAAAGTAGCGGCGAAGCTTTCTCGCCAATGTTCCAGTATTTTTTTCCCACTATTAATATCACAAATTCTTGCATCACTCTCTGGATACGGTGAGAACTTGTGAGGGCCAGATGTTAACCGAGATGGCTGCAGCCTTTTGCCAACCAAGCCGTACCTCTATAATGATGGATCATTTCTCGGTTTTCCTCCTGCCGCCGGTGTGTGTGCGTTCGTGTGTTCGTATGTGTGTGCGTGACTGGCAACTGTGCATGTGTGGCCGCACTTCTCCTTCCAGTCAATCAATGAGCAGAGACAATTCCCCGAGTGACATTTACGGCGAAGAAAGAGAGCCATTTATCACTTTAGTTTTGGGATAATAAAAGAATGACTGAATGAGCCTGTGCGTGCGTGCGTGTGTGCGTGCGGGAGAGAGAAGAGAGAGCTAAAGATGAAAAGGGGATTTCAAAAGCACATGAAAGGAGCAGGAGAAATAGCGAGGGAAGAGGGAAATGAGTGATAAAAAGGCTACTTTGTGCCGAGTGTGAAATAGAACAAGCGGAGGGAGAGAAGAGAGGACTGTTGAGTGACTGACAGCGGCAAAGAGAAAGAACGGTGAGCGTGGAGAAGGGAAAAAAAAAAAAAAAAAAAGCCCGGGGTACGTGAGGGAAAAATCGCGCAGACAGAGGAAGAGGATCGAAAAAAGGCTCTGGGCATAGAGAGAGAATAGTAGGAAGAGACAGGAATGGAGGAAAAAAGAAAGAAAGGGGGAGACGGCAGAGAGAGAAAGAGAGGCAGACGGACTAAGTTCATTCAGGGCTATGAGCGGTTCAGACCTCACACGGCCAGCATACTAAGCATTATGTCCTGACCCACATTCATGCCACTGACACACAAATCTAGTCAGGAGGAGGGGGCAACACAAGCCCCCCCCCTCCCCAATGCATGACTATACCTTTTGTAAAATACACAACCGTAGCCAGCTGCTCTCCTGATCACCTCATAACCCAAGCGCAACCCTAGCCCTAGCCTCAATCCGGCGCAGCCTCGGAGCGCATATGCTGAGCTCCCACACAGATTTGATCACACATGGCTTGGCTGACACATGGCCAGCCAGACACGCCCCATAAAAGTGAATTTTATTCCCCAAGGGTCACTTTCCCCTGTTCAGCTCAGTTTAGCTAATTTTTACAATTTAACAGCGAATTGTCAGCCATCCGTCCATTAACACAACAGCTTCCACAGCTTTCGCCGGGGAGCAGAAAGAAATGGCCGTGTTGGATGAGAGGATGTCGAATTTTTCCCATGCATTCAGTCGTACTATGAAGGAGTAGACTGTGCCATCTCACAGTTTCTTCAGTCCTTGCCTCTGTGAGACGACTGCACAGTCTCAGTCTGTGCCAGGTCCTATGACACCAGGCTGTTAGGAAGCTGAACTCTCCCCTTCTATCCATTTGCTGCCCTCAATTGTGTACGTAGTGTGTGTTTGATATTTCTCTGTTTAGATTATTAACTATTGTCTTTTTGTACAAGCCTTTGAGAATAATGTGAATAATGTGAATGAACCAATGACCCCTCTCATGTTTTGAACTCGGAGTTAGGGCTGCTTCTCTCCGGTTGATGATTTGTTGAAAACTAATTTATTCCCCAAGCCTTAACTCTGTTGAACAAACAGAAACCATGCTCGTGTATTGTACTGGGACTGACACACAGTAACATAATCAATTTTGCACCATCAAATACATACATGATGTGTTGCTTAATGATTAAGTTAAGTTATACTTTGTTAATCTCTTAAAGCGAGCTTTCTAAGACGCTAATCTCTATACCAGGGGTGTCCAAACCTTTTTCATGGAGTGTGCACAGGGTGATGGTCCACAGATTGGTGGTCAGCGCCGTGAAGCATTCGACTCAGTGTATTTAGCAGAGGTTTATTTATTTATGATTAAAACCTTAATGCCAGCTCTGTAGAATGTTAGTTGTTAGATTAGAACTGCATAGAAAAACTTGAGATAAAAAGGAACATCTCTGGTGGTGTGTGCCGATTCTGCAAGGAGCCTGAGGGCCACCCAAAATTATTCTGAGGGCCACATTTGGCCCCCGGGCCGCACTTTGGACACCCCTGCTCTATGCTGTAGACTGTTGCCCTTAGCTCAAGTGCCAATTCTTTTTGAAGAACACCAACCTTATTTAACATGAGCCATGAGAGTTTTGAATGGCCAGAACAATTTAGCCAATTATTATAATAGATTTTCGAATCTGGCAGACTGGACTGGGTCGATTGAGTTGAGGACATTTCCCTTCTATCTTCAGAACCTTCTTCTCGCTCTTGTCTTCAGAAGTGAGACCGGTTCAACATGTGCAAGCTAAACATCTATCCAGTCTTGTCTGCGATAAATGAACATCTCTCCTGCGATGGATACTTCCTGGATGACTGACAGGCCACACAAACATCTTGTATTAACCTGCGTATACAGTGGTCTTTTTAAAAATAGAATCAGTCAAATCTTGCTTATACTTCCCTTCGGTTTCTACAGTGCCTCCATCACCTGCCGGGACCGCCAAGCGCAGACAGGCAAACAGACTGACCACCCCGACTCATCCTCCTCATATCCTGCCCTACCTAGCGCTCAGAGCAGGCAGGAAGGTAGTTGATGGACAAGAGTATTGAGGTAGACTGAGCACGAGGAGGCTGCCGGGAAGGGATAAGGCGCTGGAGCCGTTTAGCTTTAGCATACATCATGTCATTTCCAGGGCCTTACACGCACGTGAACACAAATGCAAGACGCCATCAATCCACGAGGGAAGAGAGATCGGACCTAGAGGAAAAATTGAATTAGGAAATATGCGTATATAGCGTGATTTGTGGACAAGCTCGTTGTTTTTTGTTTGTTTTTTTTGCGGCCTGGAGAGGAATACAGCGGGGGGACAGGGAGCGTATACTTTGTCTTATAGAGAAAGAAGCATCTGCGTTGTTTATCTAAAGCCCCCATCTAGTTACAATGGTTTGATTTGAAATATTCATATACATGTACGACATGATCAGGGCCATTATGTAGCCTCTCACTGTGGGGCTTCACTGAATGGTCTGAATGAAAAACCCATCCGTCAGAGAAAATTATGGAGACAAGACCCCGTCGCATAAGCCTATAGACGTGTGAGGCTGAAGAGGAGTGTTGTTGTGGACGCGTATCAATCACGACAACACACGTTCTATAGTGCCATCAGCATGATAATACTCCATAGGCTATTTCAAGGATAAACCCACCATTATAATATTTCACCGCGCTCGTAGCCAACGGGAAACACATTACGCCATGGGTGTAACGTACATCATAGGGCATCATATTGTTTATTTTTTTCGATGGATCTGTAAGTAGACAAATGGCACTTGAGCCATAATGAACCATAAATCAAGGGCTCCGGCAAATGATAATTCTCCTTTGCCTGTGCGGAGAGAGTGGGCTGTTTCACGTGTACATTGTCAACAACAGTCGCCCGTATCGAGGAGTTTGAAGAGACTACTTGATTGAATTAAACAAAAAAGCATTGTTTCAGCTGATTTTGAATGTGAATGGCGCTCACGTCACGAGTGAGCCAAACTGGAGCGCATGTGTTGGAAACATTAAGATTTATGAACGTGGGACTTTGCGCGTGATGCGGTTTAAAATAAGTTCACTTTTTATTACGATGTTGACATTATTTATTGACATTATTATTGTTGGTGCTTGGTATTCAGGGTCATCTGAAATTTTAGATGCTAGTCATTTGTAACTAGAGATACTCATATTTCTCATTTAGTACTTAGATGTTTTATTTTCTGGTTAAATCTTGTTTACACGCAGTTTAGTCTATTCTAGATCCTTTTTAAACACAGGAAATTTAGTTTGGTAGATTTAAATCAGTACAAAGTAACTTGTTTACCTCAATAAATCGTTTTCGTAGTGCCTCTGGGGGTAATACAAGTGTTAATGGGATGATTGGGGGGTCTTTCATCACTCCCTGGTATCTCTGGCCAGAAAACCACAATTGCAACTTGACTGCCACCGGGTCGGAGCACCAATACACACTAATGGAATCACGAAGAAGAAGCTAACAGGCCAACAGGCAAAGCTAACTGCGGGCTAGCGGCATTTAAACAGCATTTACAGCAAAGTTTGAGTGAAAAAAATTAGCTGTCTTTTCGTCTTTTCTCGTGATTATGTATTTCTTCCTTTTTTTTGTTCATTTTAGAGTCGTCTCTCGAAGCCTACTTTTCTTTGTAGATTGTTTCGCGTACACATCAGAAGACAACACATGCACAAAAAGCAGAATGTTATGCATGGCGTGGAGCTTTGAAATAACTTGTGAAGCAGTAGCAGCCATGTTGTCGAGTCAAAATCAGATATGGGAGGTGTCGCGTTGCGCCAACTACCTCCAAAAGTTTCCCCCCCCCCTTGCTCACTCTCAGCACATGCGCCATCATCCGGCAGACTGCATCTTTGTTGGCCACACAAACCCCACATTCCATAGCAGCGCCCCCAAAACAGTGACTCCCCTGCCTCTGATCCGGAATACATGAGGCACATCTTTGAGCACAAATAAAAGCCACCGCCCGTGGTACCTCCTGGATGAGGTGTGTGCCATTAAAAGACTACACAGACGAGCCCGAGGCCAGTTCCTCGCTGCGATCGGGGGGCTGGGAGAGTCGTAGCCAGAGCGGAGCAGTGCGGTAGTAGAGAGCGGGCCCCGTGCAAAGCGCTGGAGAAAAAGACAGAGAGGCGACCCAGCGTGACTACCGCCTGCCTGAGTGGAGCAGCCTGCCTGCAATTAAGGTGGAATCAGGGAGAAATCTGCGCTGCCTTGATAATGAGCCTCGTCTGAATTATTAACGAGAGCTGTTCCCTCGGGACCCGGGCTCCCGCTGAGCCCATCAACCCCCCCTCTCACACACACCCACATGCGCGCACACACTTTCATACAGGGAAGAGGAATCCGCACATAGACTAACCCACTCGCGCACGGCCCATCCCACACCACGCGCGTTGACACAGATGAGCAACAAGCATGCCGCTACACATGGAGAAAGACATTTCCAAGCGCGGCGAGGGCCAACGCTTTTGATTCACATGCCGATGACAATATCCCAAAAGCCGTTTCGAATCTGCAATACAAACAGGATTTCAGCGGGACAGTCACCCGCCGCCGTCCAAATTGGAAGTGACAGACTTTTCTTCTCTATTAGATTACGTTCCTAAAGCGTGCGTCCTGACTGAAACTGAGAAAATATTACACGTATTATAGGCTTTGTGATTGGTGGTTGGTGGAGTCCATTCGCTTTGTTTTGATGATAGACTAGATGCAATAAGCGACGCTGTCTACGCACCATACTTCTTCTTCAGGGTGCACTGACTATAGAGCACGCTTTGGTATTACTCAGTGCTGTATGTTCACTGAGATGGGTTTTCTGCTAGGTGCATATTCTGAGTTTGATATTTCCCTCATCAATCCGTAAGGGCCAGAGATGTTTCAATATAGGGGCATTATGCAAAATCACCTTTCTAGAGCTTTCAGTCCTGTTATGATGTTACTGCTGTACTTCATCACACACACATAGAGTTGTATTCTGTGTCATTCATGTCTCTCAGCGCTACTATTTCAAAGCCTTCCCTGATATTTTGTCCAAGAGCCAGTTCCTTTTTGAACAAAGGCCATAGTCCTATCTTCTCTGCCGAGCTCCCCCTCCGCTGTTGAAGATGAGTTTTAACGTGGCAGAACTGAAACCATGGAAATGGTGTGTATTGCATTTCCTCACCAACAAAAAAAAATCAAGTTTTAGATCAAACATTCATTTAAAATGTAACTACTACACTTTATGCAGACAGAGATCTGACGATTCAAGGTCCACAATATGTTCATCTTGAAAGTATAGGTTATAAGAAAATGACACGAGAAGATCATTTTTTGGCCTATTCAAGACCTTAGGTATGCAATTGAGCTATTCCCTCTGTAAAAAAAAATAAAAAAATAAAAAAGTTTTATGCAATTATAAATGGTTCCTGAAAAAGTCCGAATAGATTACATTGCAGCGAAATTCAGGTAAAAGACTTTTTCTGCTGCTTTAGTTTTCTTAGTTTTGAAATGAAGGTCTAAGCATTGCATTGTTCTCATTCAGGACTACAACCTGTAAAAGGACTATATAGAATACTTCTTTCTTTATGTTCATGAGCAGTGCTTCTGCACAGTACACGTTACAAGGACGAGGGCTTCATACTAATGTCCCACATGCTTATCTGGAAGGTCCACCACATTCTGCATGGGACCTCTTAAGTCGATAATTTCAGTCTTTATTCATTGGAATACTTCTTGGAAAGTATTTCTGGTCATGGGGGAAATTCTACAATAACTCTTTCCAGGAAAAGCGTCCTGAAAGTCGGCCTCTACAACAGTGCGAGAGCCATCCCTGTTGTGAGAGTACAGCCACAGAATGAGCTGCTTCCTGTTTTCACTCGCTGCAATGCAATGTTGCTGGAGGGATAGTGCGCGCGAACACAGTGGCTTTTACTTACATTTTATTGAAATGTGGGTGTTGTGGGTGTATGCCTCCAGCTTGCAGTATGTACAGGAGCGTCGGCAAGAACATATAGATCAAGGCCAAGTATCCCTGTCCCGGCAGCGTGTAAGCATCCCGGATTTAAAGGGATGTTCTCTGGTGGTGCAGGCAGGTCCTCATATCAGATCTCCATGTCATTGGAACTGTCAGTCATGGGAAGGTGCACACGGAGGTGGGTAGTAACATGACACAGTTATGATATTTTACATCCATGAATGTGCTTTGTTTTTGATTGTTTTAGCCCAACACACTTCATGTAAAGCGCTTTTGTTGCCCGGCTCCACCTTAAATATAGTCTGTATAAAGTTGGGCATTACTGTGCAGAGATTTGATTTTCCCTCCACATATTTTTTTTTTTCTAAACGGTGGCCACAATAAGTCTTTACCTCTACCTAAAAAGAAAACCTATTTTTTTCTTCATGCTAATGACGATGCTAGTAATCTACAGCTGCCTCCACTCGTCCCGGCGAAAATTAATATGTACACACTTCATGTTTCTCTGATTGGTTTTACTCAACGCCTGTTCGTCCCGTTTGGAATTACTTTCAATGGGAGCAGCACCAGTGTGGCATACTCTGTACAGAACACGGAGGTACGGAAAAAAGAGAATGGTGACCTGCCCTGATTTAAAAAAATAAATAAAATTATTAGGTGAGGTGAGCACGAACAAGGTAGAATGGGTTTCGAATCACTAGCCCCGGTTGTAAAGGGGTAAGATTGAAACTAAAGCCACTTACAGCTACTTCAATAATGTCGTTCTTGCTGACTTTCATGTTTTCCTTTCCAGTTTGAACAAGTAAACCTGCCAAAACATTCTGTCCAAAGTTAACTTCCCCAATGCTTGTGTCAAGTCCTTTTAGACTAACATGACATAACACCGCTCTCACACAAACATTTTGCAGTCACCCACATTTCCGTTTACCAAAAGTCCCAAACGGAGCCACGCCTCTTGGACCGATCACAACACACTTTAATCCAATTTACAGCAAGAGACTCACTTCCGCTCGCAGTGTGCCCCCTGCCAAAAAAAAAAAAAAAAAAAAAAAGGTTTACCCCACCCAAGAACAGAGTGTTCCTCCATGGGTGGTTTCGTGGAGTTGTGTGAAGTATACTGGGGATTTGGTGCAAAATGCTTTCTCCGATTGCGAGCGAGGGAATACTGAAAGGACACATAAATATTGCAGGGAAGAAAGCATGGCAATTTCCTAATGTGTTCAATGTGCCTCTCCAGTTTAATTGAAAAGAGTATTTAATATTCTGAGAAGTGGCTGTAAAATGCACAGTGGTGAGTAATAGGCTTTATAAGAAACGCTTCAACCGCTGAAGTTTAGTTGACGCAAAAAAAAAAGGAACATTTAAATTAGTTCAAGCCCGTCGAAAAATTAAGTCTCTCATCCTCTTGTGTAGGACCACTGAGCTGAGAGGAGGTAGGCTGAGGCAAATCCACCATTGTTATCCTATTATCTGGCTTATGATGTGAGATATGAGATTTGCTACGGATAAGGGGAGACGCGGGCGCTTAAGACAGTCTCCATCACTGGTATAGGAGACAGCGAATGCTCTGAATCCACGGTTCAAGGCTCCCCAGGGAAAGATCGCTCACCTTTATACCAGCCCGTGCGCCAAAAACCGAAGAACGCTCGGACAACGTATGGGAATGTCTGTCTGGAGACCAAAGCCGAGGCGCGCGTCTTTGAGAGAGGCGATGAAAAGCCGAGCAAAAGTGAGATCAAGCAGGGGTTTTATTTTTAGGGTTCCCAGAGATTTCCAATAGGTTCAGTCATAATCATATTATTCTAAGTCCGGCAAAATAGCAGAGAGAGGGCCACTGTGTGAATTGATTTTGTGTTTGTCCTGGATGGATGTGTTTTTATGAATCTTTATTTGAGGCTATTATACTGTATAGCTATAGAGAACTACATCAAGGCTGAGTAGTTGGCAAAAGGTTGCCGGGTTTGACTTGTGGAGTGTATAAGGCCTTTCCGTGTGACGTTTGCAAGTCATTTGTGTTACCTCCAGGTGTCCCTCATCGACCTGAAACATCCTCCAGCAAGTCATGACCAAACCTTTATCTCAAGACCCCCCCCTGGCACTGCTCCTGATAGGCTGCCCTGAGGCACAGGTCAAAGAATGGGTCAAATTCTGAGGACACATTTTCCAACAAAGACAATGTACTGTAACCGAATGCAGTGGCGCAAGGTTTGGTGTCCTTGTGGTGTCGCCGTAGCTGTAGTGGGCGGGGTCAGCGTCAAGCTTTTGTGTTAAAAAGCACAGCCAGGTAACACCAGTCGCTGCTTGCCGCTGCATCGTCTGTCCGTCCCTGGTAAGATGTTACGCTCTTTGTCGCATTTGGGCACAGCGTTAAAGACTGAGTGTGTTTTTAGTGTTAGTGTGGCTAAGGAGTCAATCCACCCGGTGTGTGTATGGAGTGCCAGTGTATAACTATAACTGTAATTGTAACCATTTGAGTGATTCACGCTAAACTGTCTCTTTTTTTGTCTATTTATTGCATGCTCTTGTTGTCCTTTGGTTCTATTTGCCATTTTGTAATTAGATGAAGTAAAATAAAGTACTGTGATCTTTTGAAGTAATAAATAACATTAAACTTAAAGGCGGTGATATGGGCGGTTAGCTTAGCGCCTTCACATCCCAGTGGCTCCTCTGATACTCCTGTTTTAGGATTTCTGGTAGGTTTTCGGAAAGGAATGTATATGCAATCATGGAGGCGGTTCAATCGGCAGTGAAAAAAAGCGTCCTACAATCCATGGGGATGCTAAGTAAAAGCACTAAGCTAACCACCCAAGCAGCAACTTTTTTTTTTTTTCACATAAAAAGTTGCATAGTACCGCTTTAAGTTGTGCCTCTGTCTCTGGCCCCACCCGGCTACACCTGGCAAATATTAATCTGTATTTATGCAATAGGATAGTTTAATTCACAAACGTTTTTCAGTTATTAAGATCTACGGAGGTGTTCGAGGAATGCTTTATATATGTATGATGGCATATTTCATTGTGCCATCTTATTTATTACTTAGAATGGTCCATGCAAATTCCCACTAATACACTTTATACAATTTACAGAATGCCTAATGGGAAAGAAGATGGAGTCAGAGATAAAATCCTAGACAGTCGTGTCTCGCAGATGGAGTGATAAGAGAGAGCGGACTAATATCAAAGTCAAAATGATATTGTTTTTCATATTACTGTCTCCTGATTGCCGTCTCCCGTATCTGAATGCGTGCCCATGCTCTGGTAATTTGCATGTACATTAATCATTTTCAATGAGAAATGAACTGCCACAGCTGCCTGCAGGGGGAAAGGCAGTGAGAGCGCGCTTGTTGGCATCAAATCCGGCTCAACCTGAATATACTGCCTGAACCCAACCTGGCTCCCTTCTGCGGGAGCCAAGGGGAGATGTAAGGTGCTCATAATCCCGCACCATAAATCTGTCCGGCATGCATCATACGCTCTCATTCCACTGCTCCTGTGTGTGCGACTGTGTACGTACGCACTCTCAAATTACTGCGCTCCCCTGAGCCAAGACGCAGGATAAAATATGAATCAGCTAAAGTCTAGGACAGTTTCCAGTCCCGACAGACTCCCCGACCGTCATCAAGAGGCACCAGCGAAAGCATTCCTCCGCCTCACACACACGCACACACACACACACACATCACCACCACATCTCACACTCTGAAAGTTTCAAGTCTCTCCACTTGATGGCTAAGCTCCTGTCAAACACTCTCTCGGCTGCACGTTTGACATTCATATCCCTCATATTTGCCGAGTGTCTCTCCTGCGCGGCGGCGGCTCAGGCCTGTGCATAGTGACAGGATTATGAGAGCCCGCGCTGCCTTTTTACCGATAAATCAATGAAATGGAGAGATATGATCCAGCCTTGTTACAAATACTGCTGCCTGTGGAGATAGGGCTTATGAGCCTTTACTGGAGATAAAACTCTACCCACGCAGACGTCTCTTTCCGCGGATTCGCCGTGCCACACGCGCACTGAGTTCCACCAGGTTTAATTCGCTTGATAGGGCTGACCTTTTGACCGGGTTCCACGCTGGCACCGCTACCTGCCGACACTATAAATAAGAGTATTTGGATTAGAGCTGCAAAATGACTAGCTGGCACCCTCGCTGGCCTGCTGTTAACTCCCCTGGCATTTCAATGACCTCGGTCAGAGGAGCGTGGCCAGCAAGGAGTCATGTGCACTTCCCAGCGTTTAAAGGTGCTTTTCTTTTCTCTCATATTGACAGCGAATAGCACTAAGGAATACACATGCAGACAAATATATGTTAAGAAACAGGGATGCGCTTTCATTGGTGCATCGTCGTTGTACTTGGTGGATGTCAATAAATGGATGTCAATGTTCTGTTGCCGGAGGAGAAATGAAATCAGTGGCAATTCATTTTTCAAAATTGAGCAATTGCTTTTTTTCCCCCCACAACTTTGAAGATAATATGCTGACGTAGCAGGGGTCAGTTTGGGGACATTTGTAGCAGCTAAATTTAGGCTTTAATTACCAACTCTTAGCCAAGAACAAAATCAGAGTAAAACCAAATCCTATTAGCACTAATTAAGAATTGGTATCTGCCCAAAGTTCAATAGTTGAAGCTGACAACACGTGTTTCCCTCTGTCTCTAACCTAGCAGAGTTTAAACTGACATGACACAGGCGTTCACCGCCCAAATGTGTAGAAGTAATTCATCGATTAAAGTATAGGGACAAAAATTGTGCAGATTGGTCAAACTCAAGGAATAAAAGCCCCATCGATTTTCCAATAGTTTAAAGAAGGAGCGTGGAAACTACTGACCATAGCACGCTTATTTGAATTGAATACTTAAAGGAACAGGCCACGGTTTTTCCATACTGAGATATGTTAAATGGTCTCAACTTATATAGCGCTTTTCCACCTACATTAGGCACTCAAAGCGCTTTACAGCAAGGATCCACTCACCCATTCATACTCTCATTCATACACCAATGTACACAGACACCGGGGGCAATGTGGGTCTTGCCCAAGGACACAACGACAGTGTGCACTTTCAGGAGGTGGGATTCAAACCCCCGACCTTCCAATCATGAGACGACCTGCTCTACCATCTGCGTCACTGTCGCCCCACTGTTCTTACCTGAGCTTAGACGAGTTGATGCATACCTCTCTGTTCTTTGTGCGTGCGCTGTTAGCATGTGGCATACATATTCCTATAGCTCCAAACGGGGGTGAAGTTAGAAGTAAGAACATATCTCAGTATGGAAAAATGGTGGCCTGTTCCTTTAAATTCTCATTAACGTTCCTATTATAATGACATGTTATGGTCATACGTTACCACGGATAGCTGGTTAGCTTCCACCGTTGTTTTAAACTAAGTCTACAGGGGGGAAATGAATGGGATTTTTGACTTCAGGAACCAGAGAAGGTTTCAAAATGGAAGGGAATGCTGAACTCCATTGAGGTTGTGTGGCACGGTGCACAAAACCACAACTAGTTTATGAAACCGACTTCCAAAAAGCAGCTCTCGAGAGTCCGGACTATGGAGCAGAGAGCCAAACCAGAGACCAACGGGGGAAATCTTATCAAGGCAATGCTCCATTACGACCACTTTAACCCATATCAAAAGCAAATGTAGATTTGTACACATATACCCACAGCTCATTGATGCATTATGAATTATTGCCTCCATAACTACACTCAATAAAGTGGACCTCCATGCATAACAATAGCATGATCTAACCCCCCCTTGAAGTTAATGATGTTCTGGGCGCCTGCAGGGCTATCCCCACACGATGCTAAAAAAAAACCCACCATTAGATGCATTAGGGAGTCAGAAGCTAGACTAGCGCTATTCTCTGTAGTGGCCCGCTGTCAGACCATTCAGCGGGCCCGACATACGCGGCTATAGAAGTCGACAGCCCCACCCCCTTTGCGCTAACCCCCACAAAGAGGGCGACTTTACCGAGGCCCGGTGCTTTGTTGCCATTGACGAGTGCCTCTCCCACACAGTGCAATATGCATGCATGCCTTGATGTTGGCACTCCGATATGCAGTAATTAACCGTAATTAGATTTAGATTTAAAACATAATTGGGTTTAAAATGTATAAAGCACGTAGGCAGGAAGACAGAATGAGACCCTAATTTTAGTTCTGATGTGTAATTTTCAGTTTATGCTGTATATGAATGTGGTGGAAGAGGAGTTTTAAACATAATGCTGTTTTTCCTATAGCCGGCAGCGGTGGATCTCAAACTGTTGCACGTTGTGGGCTTCGTCAGGTGGTACTCTTCTATTTTAGACAGTTTAGACATCATTTGGTCCAATTTAGATGCATTTTAGAACCAGTTCAGACCTGTTGTAGCTCTGATTTGGTGTTGATCTAGAGCTGGTGACACTTGGAAGGTCAAACATCGTATAAGGTGGGACACGGTGTGGGAATCTTTGAGAACCAGACCAGAGGCGACTCGCGCACTTACTTTCAAACCACATGCCTTCACATTCAACATGATTGTTCTGCTTTTGCGTATGCTGATATTGCATTGGCAGGCTCAATGAAAGTGTGTATAACAGCTTCAGTCTATACACATCAACAATTAACCAGTCAAACAGAGACACTATTATTTTTGATTGATTCCATTTGCCACCACAATGACTTGTCATCAAGTAAATTCTCAACAACTCACATGTAATATATTAGTTTTCCAGGCTGGTGAAAAATGCTTTGTGTGGAAAATATTTGCAATCCAGCCTCACTTTGCCGCTGGTCCAAGTCATTCATCCAATTTAACGAGTTGTCCTAAAATACAGTATACGACCCAAGAGTTTTTGAGAATCCAATGGCACCTTTGTTCACCTTGTCTCGATCTTGGAGAAAGCAGCAACTGACTTTCCATTTAATGCACACAGAATGTCTATTTGTACATTTTAAATTACAGCATGTTAGTGAATACATTTTCATTTGTAACTAAACTAATTTACTTACCACATGAGAGCCAATATACAAATAAACACAAATCTACAAAAAATAATATCCTTGATCAAGCAAACAAATGACAAAGTGTTGTGGTGATGTACAAAGCATGGCAAAAAAGCAGACACACAGACACAGTCTGAGTGGCCAAATAGTTACAAGACCCCAGTGGCCAAGCAGTGGAAAAAACATAACTAGGTTTACAACTGCACCTCTATGTAAGTCCTCTTCAGTAAAGACATGATCAGGAAGCCATGACCTCACAACGCTGCAGCTTTCCTAGAAATCAGGGCCCATTAGGTATTTATAGCAGCTTAATGGCTGTGTCTAGGTGTATTGGCTATTACCCATCATCAAACCAGCATCACATCCTTTCTCCTCTCCAACAGCAGCCACAGCTGCATCATTTATCCCACACGGGGTACTCGGGAAAACCATCTTCCTAGAACCGCCACGTATAGGATTCAAATTCGATAAACAATCCCAGCCGTTGTGTACATGGCTGTCTAACCTTCTGTCATTTTCAGACTGTTTAGAACTAATGCGTGATTCTAAATGATAATGCAGGTTGTCTATTTCTGCTCTCACAAAAAGTGCTGTCAAACATGACGTTGATATATAAGGGTGTGCACCTGCTTATGGACATGAGCCAAGGCATTAACATGTGGCTTCATGTTATGCTGCACTCATTTAGCCTGAAAAGACATTAGCAGATGTACAACAACTTTAGATCTCCAATAGAACGTCTACAGTAAATTGGCTTAATGTATTTACAGGAGCAAAAGGATCTTTTTAACTTGATTAAATTATTGTGTGTACAGTTCGTCGTTATCAGAAAAAAAAAAACTTGCTCTGTACTTTCCATATGTGCACATACAAAAAGTAAAATATCCAAGTTGTAAAATGAACATGTTGAGACTTAAACAGTTTAAGTAGATTTCTCTGTTTCTCATACACTTTGAATAATTTAATCACGCTGAATACAATTACAAATGTTTCTACTTTTGTGCTGGTCCCAGGCCTGAATGAATGGAGTTGCCAAATCAACATGCAACCGCAAACAAACAGAGTGAATCGCCGGAGAGGTTTTTGGTGGTTATGTTGAAAACTTTCCTTCTCTCACAAAACCTCACCTAAAGTGGCCTCACAAGGTAAAATGTAACTACCTTATCTTGCAGAGGCCTGTGCAAACCTGCCATGGCCGACTATACCGTCCGTGTGAACTCGCTAACTTCACTTGCCCCGTATAAGTGTATGTTTACATTTCAGCTCAGCTTAGTCCGAAAACCAGGTCAGCTACAGTCCTGCTACTGACATTACGGCTGCCTGCTTTAAACGACTTACCTAATCCCCGGTCATTACCTGAAATGGGCCCCATGTCTCGCCTGTGGCCTTAAATAGCCCCGGACCTCAGACTGCCAATGTCAAACCCCCTAATTTGCAGTTTCATAAATAGTAGCTTGGGGACTTTGGAACCCAAAGATAAAGTGGCCCTGTGGTTGAAGATGTTACTCCATGCTGGGACTGTGTGCAGTGCTGAAGAAAAAAAAAAAAAAGCATTGGCCATAGGCAAATATGTAGAAAGGGGCTTAAGATGTCAGCGAGTTGATTGCGATTAGGAAAGCCACATTTGCAGGTGACAGAGGTTAGGTTACGCAACTGTAACATGTTATTACCTGTGGCAGATAAGAATAAAAGAAAAGAAATATCTGACAGTAATGTGGGAATACAGCCATTATATCGCTTTACAGCCATTTAATGAATAACATGTTAGTAATTTACTGGAAGCATCATTAAAGTAACTTAATATTTCTTCCTGTAATATATCGTGCTGAGTATAAAGCTGCAGGCAACAACATGCCACATGATAATATCTTAAGGCGCTGACATGAAATAATATTGAGAAGGCTAAGGCAGTGACTTGATGATATTGATAAATAGATGAAATATTTCGGGGACAAATCAAATAAAAAACTGACATCTGACGTGAACCACATCAGTGTACTAATCATCGTTTAAGACTGAATTTGCCAGTGCAGGTCTGGGTATGAATGCCTTGGTGGAGGTGTGCCCACGTAGTGATTCTTTATGTGACACTTGATGATGACGCGAGCCACTGGAGAGGCTCAAAGCATCGTTGTCACATTACTGACAAAGACTTGCTCCATGTTTTAAAACGAACTCGACTCGCATTTTGTGCACATTTTAGTAATAACCTTTTAAAGTCACATGATAAAACCGCGTGAAGACCGGATATTTTGTGGTTGGTAAAGGACACTCTATTGCTTAAATACATTAAGTCTTTGTGATGGAATTGCTATTGACATTTATTTTTTGTCATCAGCGACAAAGTATGGGTTTATACAACTAAGATTTAAAAAAATCCTATTAGAAGTGAGTTATAGGGGGTGATAAATGTTAACTTAAGGACATAATAAATATATTTGCAAACAATCCGAAAGCACACAACTCACAGGCATGAGCTCTGAATCACAATCCAGTTTAACATAACCTTCTCCTCACATGCTCTATAAGTTCTCTCCCTTAAGGCCAAGTGGGGCGCCCAGCTGATTCCTTTCTCATGCCTTGTCCTCAGATAACCATAATGAATAGAAACACGAAGAGGCTTGGAGCACACCGCCTTATAACATGGGCAGAGGTCCAGGAGGTTACTCTAGGCTCATGGCCAGCCAAGCTCCAGCAAACCGTAGTGGAATTGTGGTCAGTAGTAGTGAATATTTACATTGTGGCCATGCAGCTGACCTGATCTCCCAACAAGTGTCTCACTGTTGATTCATATTGAAAGGAAGAAGAAGAAGAAGAAAAGAAAAAAAAAAGAGTGAGAGTGAGAGACTGCTGGGATGAATATGCATGCGGGACACTTTCTCCTATTTATCTGCCACATTGCACACCTGATTTATGGAAATGCATTATTAAGACGCCCGTTTATTTCATGCGCCGCTAAAGATGGTGTTCAGGAGCTTTGCACAGCCTTGAAGTGACTACTCTCTTGTCTATTACACGCTGCCATCACTGATCTATTAGAATGACTGACGGCAGTAATGAAGTAAGACAAGATAGCGCATGGCACCATTCATGCGTAACGGACACGGAATTCCACAGTGACATGTGTGTGGCGCGAGGAGTTCAAAAAAAAAGAAAAAAAAGAAAAAAATCATAATGACTTTTGGTAAGGTGGCTCTCAAGTGTGATTAACACGTCAGGGCATGAGTGACAGTCGTGGGCTTGACTCTTTCTGCTTACCTTCCAGCCGGCAGAGCTGTTACTGTCGCCCTTATCCTTGAAGTAGGGCACGTAGCGAACCATCCAGTCGTAGATCTGTGACAGCGTGAGTCTCTTTTCGGGGGTGCTCTCGATGGCGCGTGTAATGAGATCCGCGTAGGACTGGTTCCCCCACGCGTTCCGCCGCGAGGACTTGGCTTTGCGCAGCGGTCCGCTCACATCGGCCAGACAGGGGTGCGTCGCGCCGGCAACCGGGTGCTTGAGCTCTACTGGCGTGATGCCTCCCCGGCACGCCGGTATGTCCTCCGGTTCCACCTTGATGTTGGCCAGAGGAAGACCCCCTCTGACTTCGTGCCCCGCCGGGAAATCCTCCGGGCATGGCAGCGGCCAAGTGCAAGAGCGCGGCCGGCTTTGCGGCTCAAAATCCGAATCAACCTGATGAGCGTCCAGCTCGTCGTCCTCCATCATCAACATTACCGCTCAGTGAGACCGGTTGGATGGAATAAAGGAACAGCTGAATGTCTCCACGACTCCCGCTCTGTCCCCAGTGTCACTCAACAATACACAGTTTTCAAAATGTAGATTCTGAGCAAATGATAACA
The DNA here is from genome assembly GCF_951799975.1 of Gobius niger. NCBI lineage: Eukaryota > Metazoa > Chordata > Actinopteri > Gobiiformes > Gobiidae > Gobius > Gobius niger. Next base: position 26,999,231 of record NC_136859.1, read on the forward strand.
AAATCACAGCCTCGCGTGTAAGGATAAAAGAAGTAGTAAAAGTAATAGTAATTTTTCGTCCATTTTACGCGTGATTTAAAGTCACCTGTCAGAATGAGCGGGCGCCAGGCATGTGTGCCTTTTTTAAATCCACTTGCAGCAACAGATGATATTTCAGATAAGGAGCATATAGTCGTCGAAAAAAAAAAATCCCCAGGAAAGAATGATGGTTACAGCGATGGAAAGAGGGGGGGAAAGAGGAGAAAATCACAAGCCGGGCAGTGTGGAGAGCATCCACTGAGGCGATAATGCGTGATTACCGTGAATTATTAAATCTTCCAGTCTGCACGGATTAAGCTGGCAGCGCCACATTCAAGTCCATTCAGCCTGAACAGCACCCAACTGTCTGCAATTATAATGAAGAGGCGTGCGCATGTGACGAATCGATAAATTCCCCAGTCTCAAAAAAAAAGAAAAAAGAAAAGAAAAAAAAGGAAAAAAGAAAACACGCACATATACAGTCCAGCAGTGAGAACTCGTATCCACTTGTCAGGCTGATAAAATAGGCTTTTATCACACCTCCTCTAGCCTCTCGCGTCTCTCTCCACTCTCAGATCCCACACATGTTCTCATTTGCTTACAACTCGTTCCGTCGATGTGAAGCGAGGATGACGCGCCGGCGCTGTAGTGAAGATGCTGCCAATTGGAGTGCGCTCACGAAATCAATACTCTCTGAACATGATTACAGCGAAATCCCAAACTCCCCCCACCGCCACCACCGCCGCCGCCGCCGCCTCCACCTCCTCCCTCCCCTTTCTCTCCCCCCGTCTGCCTCTCCCCATTTCTCTCACGCACCCGGAACAACCTCCCCCCCCAAAAAATAAAATGTGGAATAAAAATGGTCTTTCTTTGTGCCAGACGCCCTCTTTAAGTGCAGTCCACTCCAAAGTGAAAGCTGCGCTCAGGGCTGTGCCAAACGCATGTCGTGTGGCTCCGTGACCGTTGCGCGTAATAGTTGCCCTCGGGGAGACCTCACAGCGCGCGGGAGGTTATTTCACCTCTTGATGATTACTCCCAGTGAGTGTAATTTTCTATACCGATTAGACAGATTTAGTTCAGATTACGAGAGATTAGGTAACCCGAGATTTTTAATCCAAGCGGAGTGATGGGAGATGGGGGCTTTGCAGAGGTCAGAATTAAACATCATGTTGGGTCCAAGCCAAGCACACGATTGAGCGCGTGAGAGGGACGCCTGCGCACGGTCGTCCTCCTCCTCCTCCCCTTCAAAAAGAAGATCTGGTTGGCTTCTGGTAACAGGCAGTGGTCAGAACAACCTGCCACAGTGACCAGGGGATTCCGCCCCTCCTTCTCGTTCTACAATCTGACAACTGGGCGGGCACGCGTTACATGTGCTCAACTCCCATTCGCTCCAATGATATGGCGAATTGCTTTTGGATGGAATTTGCCATCCCAAGAAAACAAATATATATCCTTACGCATTGTACAGTACTGGTCGCTCTGGGGACTAGAAAATGACCTAATATTTTACAAGGAGATATACCACATTTCTGATGCGTAAAATGACAACTTTCACAACGCTCACTGTGATATAGTGATCTCCTGCATTGTCAATCAACGTATTCAACCAAATTGTATGCATTGTTCCTTAGTCAAAGGTATATTCTTGCACAATTCTCTGGAGAAAAAAAAAACTTTATAAAGTGAGTGACCGCATCAGCATAACAAGCACCATTTCTTTGCGTCTCGTGCGATGAGGTGCTGTGGTTGAAACAGTATACCCACCCTCTTTGGACAAACTGTTCATTGACTCAAACTGTACTTAAAGGTTTCATAACACGGCCACAATGTGTGTACTCAGACAAGACCGAAGTTGTGAAACGTGTTGAAAATAGCATGGTTTTAAATGGCAGGGGGGATGTGTCATGATGTGTCACAGAATGACTTCATGCTGGTTAAAATGCCAGACGTCCCTCAGTGGTTTTCAAACACAAGTGTATAAGAATATGGCAAATACAACGAAACTCACCTGTGATACCCTGGAGCGTATCCTTGAAGGACTTTCCGTGACTCTTTACACGAGGTATAGCATGTGCATTTCAATAAAACAATATTATATTGATTATTTTAGGAATAATGAATGACATGCTTGGATCTTTTAGTGTTGAATGTCCCTATTATGTCCACATTTGTTTCTATAAAATTTTAAACAAAGTCACTTAAAAACAACAAACTCAGAATACAAATGATTACATGCACTCAAACAAAAAGGTATTTCCAAACTACTTTGGGAAGCATTCTCCGTTGTTCATGACGAATGCAATTTTATAAAAAGAGGATAAAACACCTTTTTTAAAATGATGTTACATAATGCAAATGAACAAATTTGCAGGTTTGAATACAGTATGTTCGGTTAATAATAATGCTTTAAAGTTTCCATAAAAGCCTGTGTGTTTTAAACAGTGATGTGATGTTCGTGACCAAATGAGATCTTTTGTAATATTTCATTTTTGTAATTATTACTTTGGTGAGAGAATGGCTGCCTCTGGTAAGTATTAATCATAGTCTGACCCCAGTGAAGTGGCAATTTTAATAAAGGAATTTCATTGTTCTAAAATATTTGGGAGAGTTCCATATTCCACAGACAGAACTGAGTCAGAGGTGGGTAGAGTAGCCAAGCTATTTACTTCTGTAAGAGTAACGGTACTTTAAAACATATTTACTCAAGTAGAAGTAAAAAGTAGTGGCCCATTTATTTACTCAAGTAAGAGTAAAAAAGTACTTCATGGAGAAAACTTTACTTTGAGTATTGAGTATTCAGTTGTGACAGATTATGAGAACTAAAACCTGACATAATGTGAAAATTGTAATTTTGAAGAAAATCGCATAAAACTTTTACTATTATGAAGAATTAAGTAAACAAAACACCAAATGCATACGTTTTTATGAGTAAAAGTTAAGATTTGTCACTGAAAGATTTACTCACAGTGGCACGAGTTACGTTTATTTACTATAAAACATATACTTCACTTTAATATTACTCAAGTAGAAGTCAAAAGTATTGTATTACCCTATTTAACACAATTAACAAGGTAATACAACAGCGGCAAGGTAGCACACTGTGCACAGCGGTTAGCACTCATGCTTCACAGCTAGAAGGTCCGGGTTCGATTCCCACCAGGGACGGGGACTTTCTGTGTGGAGTTTGCATGTTCTCCCCGTGTCTGCGTAGGTTTCCTCTGGGTACTCTGGTTTCCCCTACCACTAAAAACATGTACAATAGGCCAGGATGAACGCGAGTGTGTTTGTGAGTGCGCATGGGGGACGACGGATGGAAATTAGCCTACAATCCGGTGTGGCTTGTTTACATGCATGAGACCCATGTATGTTCATTAACATGCACTGTCCCAACCAAATAAACCAATAAATAAAATAAGTTACTGTAAATACATGTATTTGAGTAATTGTACTACCCACCAGTGCTCACAACCCATTGGTCTAAAAACAATGTAAAATGACACATCCTGTAAAAATGCCCAATTGGGAGGTGAATTAAACATCGCAAAAAATACATCAAACCAGGAAACACTAGCTTTGTGTTGTTAAATCTTAAATAGTTGAGTTTTCTTTTTGTTATTTTCTTCTTTTCTTTTGTTAGACACAGATTTCACAAAAGTAACACAAGAAACAAGACAAGTAAATGCATTTTGCACCATGAATGATTTGACACAGCCTGTTGACCTTAGCTGTGGCACGGATTAGTTTACACACATGTATTTCAAAGGGTAAAACAAAAATCAAGTGAAAATTCAATAAAAAAAAAAAGTTGTGCCTCTCATTAATAAGATTGCAGTTGATGTTTTGTTTTTTTTATCAGGTTGGCTTCAGAAATATAAAGAGATACTAATGGGTCAGTCTTGAAACATGAATCTGGTCAAAATACGGACTTTGACAGCAGAAACGAGCGGGCAGCCGTGATAGTGCTGAAGAATATGTTTTGTGTCCATATGAGGCTCACTTCTTGCTGTCCCAATTCCAATACCAGACATTCCAGAGGCAGCGTGGCGGGCTCCAGGCTCTTGTGTGGCTGATCCTGGAACAGCGTGTTCTACACAGCTGTAATCACCTCAGCCCGCCACACGTAAGGCAGAGAAGCACAGCAACAACAAGTCGCAGCTTTGGCCCTGCCGAATAGCACTCCGGAATTTCACTGACATTATAGAAAAGGCGTGCGATTTCTCCCCAACCCCGCAGGACCCTTCCTCCTTTCCTTGCCATTGCCACTTCAGACATCCCACAAAAGCCTCGAGATGTTGCACAAATTCTCCCAGCAACCTCTAGTGCCCAATGGGATTAGAATGGGAGGAAGCCAGCGAAGCCACAAGAACACCCTTGGGAGATGGATGGTTGTCTGGGAAAACACCTCCCCTGGTCGTCCTCCCCTCTGAGCAAACAGCCCGCACTGTAACAAGCATATGGACTCCCAATGACACAGGAAGGAGAGGGCGCACATCCAACCTTTCGGAACTGAGTAGGCGACACTCGATTTCAACCCTTCGTGGCATTGTTCCAAAGTAGGCCCGACTTAAAGACTTCCGACCGCAAGTGGGAGCCAGCTTTTGCGGCATCTTGGCATTGGCACTGCCAGCTATGAGCAGTATGTTCACAAGAAACAAGTGACAAAGCTGCCAAGAGTTTTAATTAACTTTCTGCTTTTGGAATAGATAATATAGACAAACGTAGGTACTGGCTCCTGTGCTTGTTTCAGAGGTCCAACAAAATATGATTAGCAAACACTATTTGCCTTAGCAAATTAATTATATCTAATAGCTGAAGACCCAGAGCAACTGAGCACTCACGTTGTTGTGTTCTCTTCTCGTAGCCAAAAACACAGGGAGCAATAATAAAATGTAAAGGTCTTTAATTATATTTACTTTAGTAAATTTTGTATTGAGCGCATGTTGTGTGTGAAGAGTAAGAGAAAGAGTTTCATCCCTTTCATCTTTAAAATTTATGTTACGCTGCAAAAGAAACAATTTCACAGAGCAATAGCTTTTTGTGCACATTTTCAAAACATGCCGCTTTAGTCTGTTTCCCAGATCTATGCAACATTTTAAATTGCCTCTGGCAGAGTTATATCTTTCACTTGTGCAAGTCATTGGTTGGCTGCAACCACAATAGGCATGTGGGCCTGATGCCAAGACACTGATTAGCCTAGCGATGCCTCTGTTCTCCAGGCAATGCAGAGTGGAGGTGCTGTGGGAGCCCAGCTCATCACCAAAGAGCACTGTGCTAAACACAAGTTTAAGTGGAAGAAAGCCAGCAAACTGTAGTGTATCCATGCTGGACATGTAAAGCCTTGGGCAAAGAGGCATCTGCCTCTTTAATACATAATTCACTCAGAGCTGAAACATCATGCTTTAGTCCTGAGGGCCAGTCTGCTTCTAGTAGTTGGAACATAAAACTGTCTCCATCAGATAATCCAGTCTTATTGACGGTCTGCCAAAGATAATACAAGGAACTCTAACATTAATTTAAATATTGGCACAAAAGATAACAAGGAAAAACAGAAATGGCTTGAAAGAGGTGTGTTGCAATAATCATCACTGCACACTTTCATGAGAGTGGTTCTTAAGATCCAAGAGGAGCATGATGCAAGCAAAGTCATATCACCTTCTACTTGAGCAGACCAGTCCGGTGAACCTTGACATGCAGGTAGGTCAATGTGAAGAGACAGGCACAAGGGCCTAAGGCTGTGCCCTCCAACATGCACACGGTCACTCTCCATCACAGACACGGCAAATGCATCTCCTGTAGTGGTATTATTAGAAGCACTCATGCCTTATTGCTCATGTTATCACCACAACTGACAGGATGTGCATTAGTTACCTCAGCCTCAGCGGTGGACTGGCCTTAATGTTTACACTATAGTGTAAAGCCCAATTTGGAGCAGAGATAGGAAAGTGAAAAACGTAAGGCCGCTGTAGTGCTTTCATGTGTAATAGTCCCAGCTCAAGTTCCCATGAAAGAGGCACTAATGGGTTAACAGTAAGAATGAGAGGGGAAGAGAGGGAAAATCAATGCTTTTGTTGAGGGGGAGAAAGAAAGGCTTTCACAGGTCTATGTATCATTAAGCAATTGAGAAAGCTAATTAGAGTGGGGGAAAGATGTGCAGATCTCACTGCTAATTATTTCCATGGCAACCACAGCTCCTGATGATCAGAGGCAGGTCTCTCGCTCCAGGCCACGGTAGAAAGAGAAAGAGGGACACCTAGTGGTAGACAGAATAACAACCATGAAAATGGTTTAATGATTTGATTTTTTTTTTGTTTACCTATAAGCCCGTTTAAAGGGGGAATAATAATAATAAAATTAATAAAAACTATAAACATAACTAATAAAGTCTCATTTGTGTTTATTATTATTGATATGACAATCCCCAGCCAAGCACAGGCTCTTTTGCAGTTTCCAGTTGCAATAAAAGACTTGCTATGTCATCATCAGTGTATTCAACCAAAACCTATTTTGCTTCTTTTTTTTTTACGCTCTCTAGCCAGTTAAAAAAAAAATCTAAATAAATGTTTGTTGCTATTTAATTGTATCATTATTTCTAAGCCATGAGATGTGATTCATTTGATAACAGTTTAAATCAATTGTCTACACACGGAAAACCAATCTATCCATTTATTTCACTGAACAATATACCATACAAATGTAAAACATGTCATAATGCATAAAAAGTTCTCATCATTTCTCTTAGTGTCTCTGTTTGCTTGGATCAATTTTCTCAAGGTGAACCAGAGGTTTGAGCTGTTCAGCAAAACTCCGCATGTCCTCAGATACAGTGTCCTGTCCAGCCGGAGCCAGTACACTCAGCTCCACCAAATATGACAAAGAGAGGCGCTCCAAGTTCTCCGTGTTCCCAGGCTGGAGTACACGCGACAGCTTGGTCACAACGACTTTCATTACACCTTTCCTAAAGATGTGACCATTTGCTACAAACTCGTGGTCCATGCGGAAGCCCATCTCATTAAGAAACTCTGGCAGATTGTGTGAGGTAGCCACGTCCACACAGTTGCGAACCAGAGCATGGCGGCTCTTATCTCCCACTTCAGGCTGGCCCAGGTAGCGGAGGTGCCACGGGGCGGTGGGGTGGGACAGACTGCGACGGGCACGGAGAATGAAAGGGTTGCCTTGTTGGCCTTTCAGAAGATAAACCAGTTCATGGTCTGTAAATGTCTCAGGATCCATGTTGTCACACAAACCCCTGAGGCGATGCAGGAGGCTGTCCAAGGCCTGGTCCAGCACGCTGCCTATAGACACGGGAAGATTAGAATATATACAGTAGCATCAATAAGCAGATTAGGCGTTTCACCGAGCACAAAGCATGCTGGTCCAGGTTAAAGGTCAACCTGTTCCCCTGCATCTTGGCCAGGACACTCTTGAAAAAGAGATTTTTAATCTTAATGAGTTTTATCCTGGATGAATAAAGGACAAATTAAAAAAAAAAAAAAAAAAAAAAATAGGTCAGGACTACCCAGATCGTATCCCAAACTGTTAACATGACTGAGTGTGACACGGATATTGAATATTTTGAGCGTTGAAAATCGATGTTTTAAAAGAATTCTGTAAGAAACGGGGACACAGTGTTACTGGGAAGAGGAAAAGAACTCGTAGCCTCTATTGCTAAACCAATAAATAAATTAAAAAAAACAGTTGTTGTATTAAGTAAATAGACGCATCGGTTACAAATAGCATTATTAGTTAGCTATATAATAATAATAATAATAATAATAATAATAATAATAATAATAATAATAATAATAATAATAATAATAATAATAATAATAATAATAATAATAATAATAATAATAATAATAATAATAATAATGCATCGGTTTTATATAGCGCTTTTCTGGACACTCAAAGACGCTTTACATTGCATTATTCATTCACTCCATACCCGGTGGTGGTATGCTACTATTGTAGCCACAGCTGCCGTGAGGTAGACTGACGGAAGCGAGGCAACCAGTCTGCGCCGTCGGCCCCTCCGACCACCACCAACCACTCGCTCACTACATTCGCTAGGCTTCCTGGTGTCAAACTTACTAATTTTATCCATATCACGACGTTCTTTCCTTATAGTAGGAAATGCGATGAGTACGTATGGTGGCTGCATATACAACGCTGTGAGGTTCCTTTATTGCACTCGTTAATAGGGCAAAACTCTTCCATGGACTGATTAAGCCCACGTGGACAGTAACACTGCAATGGAGAATGAATTCAAACCTGCGTATCGCCGTAAATCCACTTTAAGCGACGTAATCGTCACTAAATAGCCGGCTGTTCTACTATGATAGTCTGGTTTTAATGGGCTTTGTTGACACCGTGGGTAGTTGTGAACATTACCACGCATGCGTACTGACAATGCTGATTTGGCTTATTGGTTGACGGACATATGACACCGGCAGATGTGATTTTAAATACTATATGTTTGCGGTGTTTCCCATAATTATACTATTGTGGTCACATCCATTGTTTAACTTTCTCCCCGATGCTCAAGATGTAAAGTGAAGATGGTATGAAAAAGCATATTCTGTAATAATCTTAATCATTATTACAGAATGCACCAGGAAATCCAGAAATCTGTTTTGAGCACACAAATCCCAAGTTCTACACATAAAAAAATACAGATTAATTAACTGGAGGCAATAAGTGACATTATCCCAAATACTATAAATATTTCCATACATACATGATGCTTCTTGTATCATAATTATTAGGTGTAGGCTTACCAATGTGATGAGTGTGCACACCTACAGTTTAAGTTAACAGCTTGTTTTGATCCATTTGTCCTTACACGTCATCAAACACTTCAGGCATCTCACCTTGTAGTAGATATTCCATCATGTTGATCGTGCCCCCGGTCACAGGCATCACAGTCACCGGTGGGGCCTCCATGATCACAGGCTCTTCACAAGGAAACACACAGGATACTTGTTGCTACATTACATTCTAGCACGTGAGCTACAGTAAAAATGAGTTCAAGTGATTAGCATTAGCACAACAACATTAGAGGATCAATCTCCCAGAACAATCCTGTTCAATTGTAAAGAAAACACAGAAGGTGTAACTCACTGTCCAACAATGAATCCTGCACAAGCCTTTACTCTCGAGGTATGATGCTAACAGCTCAGTTTGTTAGGTCGCCAAGAGTAAGGTAACACGAAGTCTGATCACATGAAGGTGGCTTTGATGTGCACTGATATGATATTGTGCTTAAAAATAAAAAAGAGGAAAAACAAGAAAACTGATTAGGAGATGAAAACTAAATCATCCAAAAATCTTTGTTTCTTCGTAGATGAATGGCAGTCTTCTTTTACTATCGCTATAAGGAGACCACACTCATGTATGCCGCCCTACTGCCACCTACTGGACGGAGCCGTAAGAGGGCCTTAAAAAGTGTGCCAGTCTGAGAACAAAGCAGAGCAGCAAAGTGAAGCATGAATATAAAATGAAAGCCAACAGTTTCGGATGTTTCATAACATATGGTAATTGGGCCAAAGGGGCGCAGCACTCACTCAGGCTTACATTTAGGCTACTCAGCTTGCCTACATAGGTTACTTGAGTAACATTTTGAAGAAATTATACTTCTTGGAGTAGTTTAATCATACAGTTCTTTTTACTTCTACTTGAGTAAAATTACAATGAAGTATCTACTCTTATTTGAGTGAAACAGATGGTTACTTTTTCCACTGGGTAAATATTTAAGTGTCAAATGCTTCATTTTGAGACGTAAAATACAGTTGATCGTCTGCTGCTTGTTCTTTAGAATTATTTTTATTTTTCGCTATTTACCTGCCAAGTTATGGCGTCACTGAAAATATATCAGACTTTTCGCTCAAGTATCGTCTGTGTGAATAAACATAAATAACATTCTATGTGTCTATAGCCTATTCTTATCCTTTACAGACATGACTTTGCACAGACATCATGAAGACCTCATGATGTCTTCACAGTGTGTAGCCTATGGGAAAGTATGTAAACCGGTTCTGTAGTTCAAAAAATGAATACAAATCTAGCTTTTTTTTTTCTTCTTTTTTTTTTTTTACATAGAAAATAACATATAAATCTAAATAGCTTTCCTGAAGAGGAGATTGTGTGTTGATTTTTTAATTTGTGAAATAATTTGTGAAAATATGACTATGAAAATGTATATCCCAAATTCTTTGAACTATAATTTTTCTTTGATTATTTTGGACAAAAAAATCCAAGCGAGCTTATTGGACCACACATCATGTAGTATAGGTAAGAAATATATTATTTCAAAGTCCGATTTGCATATTTTGTTGTATTTATCGGAAATTAATAATTAATAATCTAGAATTAATGTTTTGGTTTATGTTATGGTGTTCCACGACTGGAACAGATGTTTATGGGGGAAGGGCCTGTTAAAAAATTTGTCACATGTCTACATTGGTTGAAATATAATTTTCCTAATACTGTATGCAAATAAATGGAACTGTCTTCAGAACAAACTGACGAAAGTTTCAAAAGGGTGCAAATAGAGATCCTTGAAATACATTGTGATGCAGCTAAAACTGAGGTTGCAATGCTCCCTTTTGCACCCTTGTAGATGGTCCTGTTAATGATTGACCCCCGGCTGTCGCTAGCTCACCTTGCCTTTGTTACTAGTTTTATGTGTGTGTTTACTGTGAATTATTATCAAATGCTGGGCAGTGAACACATCTAATTAGATTGCCAGAGGCTGTGAGTGTGAATAATAGAGAAAATAACAAAGTCATTTAACGTCATCAACCTCAGACAAAATGGCAAAGGAATCTTCAGGATATTTGAGCCAGAATCGTTTGCCCCACCTGTTTGTTTTGTTTTGTTTGGTCACTGTGCTGTTCAAATGAACACTTTTGATCATCAAAAGAAGAAGGACAATTGAGCAAATGGAGATCTGACGGACCATTTGGACACTGGTTTTACGGACAACCTTCCGAGATAATGAAGCAATTTGCAACGATCTCAGAGTTATCATTAGTTATTACAGCGTTTTATATTATCATCCTCTAGTCCAAATATAGCCAAAGTTTTTGATGCGAGGGCCACATTGGGTTTATGAACATTCCTCGAGGGACAGACCAGTTGCAAATTTGGTTGTTTCAAATGATTACAATTCTCAAATAGACTATAATCGCCTAAAGACGTACAAAAGAGCAACAAAATAGCAACAGTTATCCCTGATCTCTCTTTATGTCATTGAAAACATGGGTGTTTTTCCCCCTTATTAGGAAATGCATATCGAGCTTCGTCAGGTTTCTATGGCCGGATTGAAGGGCTCAGTGGGCCACATCTGGCCCCCGGGCTTTAGTTTGCCCATGCCTGATCTAGTTTCTAATATAGAGGATGATAATATAAAGCTCTTTGATATAGAGGATGATAATAGTGTGTAATAGAGTCTATAACTTAGCATGACTTGTCCAATACACGTTCTGTTAGTGAATCATCATCATGTGGCTCCCACAGCGAAAGCAAGATGGCACAAGCCTGGATAAGATTCTGGAGTGGTGTTCAAGGTATCTTTATGCATTCCCAATGTGGGTTGGACCTTTGTTTATTAAACATTACCCATCCAGATTATGCAAAGACTATCCTGGCATCAACTGGTTAGTGTTTATTTCTTATTTCCAAAGACAAAGTGACTTAGTGTTTTGCAACTGCATTAAGATTCTGCTAACACCATGTTGGTAGGTGCATGTAAGTAAGTAAGTGCTTTAATTGTCATCAAGAAATTGAATCTGATGTAGGGTTAGTCCTGCAACAGCCACGGTAATTGCCTCATTACATCTGTTTTCAGGACAAATGGGAAAAATATGCAAGAGCTGGCAAGACCATTGAGGTTTTTGAGGACATCAGTCTCATGACACTGGACACTCTGCAAGAGCAGCTGTCAGATTGAGGGGTGAGTGGTCAACATCCACCTTCTCACTCTTTGTTATAAGCAAACTTTTGTGAACGCCGTGCCTTTTCCCCCCAGAGGCACAAATCCATACATCCACTCAAAAAGGTGTTACTTTGGGTCCGAAGTGCATCATGCACAAGCTTAATATAGAGACTGCAGATACAGGTAAGACCTGAGGTGGCAGTAGTGAGCATAAAATGGCCAACTTGCATCGAACCCATGACCCTGAGGAACAGCCTTTCCACGAGACTGCACATCACAAGAACGTTAACACATATAATATACACATACACATATAATTAATGCAGCTCGACCCAACAAACCCAAAATAGAAAATCCCCTCACAGAGCCTAAAGGTGAACTTGTGTATGGATTTATTCGAGATTAGATTGGTGGGACATTTCCTATCATTTCTTTCACCTTTGTTATTTATTTTTTTATTTTTTCAAGATTTTTAATCTTTAATTAAAAGATTTGTTTATTAAACATTTCTTCTGCAGGAGATGGTTTACTGGTGTCACATGGACAGAAGTGGTTTCGCCACAGACGGCTGCTAACTCCAGGTTTCCATTATGATGTGTTGAAGCCATATGTGAAATTGATGTCTGACTCTGCAAACACTATGTAGGTAGGTATTTTTCGAAGTAAAAAAACAGCATCGCACACTCAAGTAGCCGATGTCCAATTTTTAATCATGGATGATAATGTTTCGGCATAGCCTTCATCAGATCATTATTTTTTCATCTTTGAACCACAGTGTAAGGTAGGTATTTTTCTAAAATAGGTGCATTTGTTTAACTCTTATTTGTTCAAGGTACCAAATTGTGCACAGCACCACTTGAGAGTAAACTATAAATATTCTTTTTTTTTTTTTTTTTCATTGGGTCACAGGAAAAAAAAAGAAAATAATAACAATTGTAAAAACAAAGATTGGATATATTTAATAATGTTGTGCCTTACATAAACGTTTAAGGGGTGTTTTTGACTGTTTTATGGTGCTGCTGTGGGTTAATTTGCACATACTGTATGTGTGCACTAATGTGTGTGAAGTGAACGAATAAAACCCCTACCGTGTGTGAACCGCTTTGGGTGACTTGTGTAATGTGAAAAGTGCTATACAAATCCATTCCACTTTGTAGAATTATGTGAAAGTGTGTAACAAGTTGTATAACTTTCAGAGGTTGTTTAGTCAGACACTGGAACACTGTGTAACTGACAATAGGACACCTAGTCCTAGGACACCTAGTGTCTGACCAAATTGACGTTGATAAGTTTATGTGTAACAAGTCCTTTCTTTGTGTCCAGGCCAAATGAGAAACATTTTCAGAAACTGGTGTGACCTTTGAGTTGTTTGAACATGTCAGTCTCCTGACACTGGACAGTATCTTAAAATGTGCTTTCAGCTACAACTGTAATTGCCAGACCAAGTGCCTGCAAAGTTTCTCACAGCAGCAAGACTTATTTTTTCTTATTAAATTGTATTATATTCCTCTTTTGCAGAGGAACAAATGCATACATAAAACATGAGCTGAGTGATTTTCCTTATCACAGTGACTTAATTTTCTTCCTCAGCCCACATGGTTCAGGTTCAGAAAGGCCCGCAGAGTGTCACTCAACCACACAGGTAAACACACTTTAATGATGTACTGCATACTGCTCTATTGAAATTGTAATTTAAGCACATCCTCTCTGATGGATCAGCTTTTCTCAGCTGAAGCTATGAGAAAAAGAAGAGCAGAGCTCAAAGAAGAAAATGAGCTGGATCGCATTAAAGCCAAGAGATACTTAGACTTCTTGGACATCCTCCTTTGTGCAAGAGTAAGTGTGCCTTCAGACACTGTGATGGCTGCCATAGTGTGTTAAGAACAAACATGTCATCCTTCAGTCAAATACTTCTCTTCTCTGAACCCCTGGTATTTCTCTAGTTTCTTGTGTTCCTTTTTCCTGATGTTGAAGTCACTTGGTATTGCTATGTCGACCTCAACGGCTTTCCTCTGCTCTTCGTCACCACCACAATGTCCGGTTGGTTCGCCATTGTCATTTTGTCCGTCTGTATCTGGAGGTCCCACAGGATCTTGGCTCGGTCATTCTCGACCACCTTTGGAGGTGTTTCCCACTTTGACCTTGGGGTTTCCAGCCCATACTCTGCACAGATGTTCCTGTACACTAAACCAGCCACTTGGTTATGGCGCTCCATGTAGGCTTTCCCTGCCAGCATCTTACACCCTGCAGTTATGTAAAGCTGGATTGTCTCATTGGCCTCTTTGCACAGTCTACACCTGGGGTCTTGTCTGGTGTGGTAGATCTGGGCCTCTATTGCTCTGGTGCTCAAGGCCTGCTCCTGTGCAGCCATGATGAGTGCCTCTGTGCTGTCCTTTAGTCCGGCTCTGTCTAGCCATTGGTAGGATTTCTGTATATCCGCCACTTCAGTTATGTTTCGGTGGTACATGCCGTGTAGGGGCTTGTCCTCCCATGACGGAACGTCCAGCACCTCATCTTCTGTTCCCCATTGTCTGAGACATTCATCTGTCGGAGCCTTGTCCTTGATTTACTTATGGATCTTGGATGTTTCATTCTGGATAGTGGCTCTCACACTCACTAGTCCTCGGCGTCCTGCCTTACGGCTAGCGTACAGTCTCAGGGTGCTGGATTTGGGGTGGAATGGTGCATGGTTAGGAGCTTTCGCGATGAGATACATTCTGTATCTCATCCTTTGGCCAGCTTATTATTCCTGCAGGGTATCTGATTACTGGCAGGGCGTAGCTGTTTATTGCCCGGGACTTGTTCTTGCCATTGAGCTGGCTTCTTCGGACCTGCCTTACTCCTTGTCACCTATTCGAGGTTGCCATTTGCTTGTGGGATTCCGAGGTACTTGTAACTGTCCTCAATGTCTGCTATTGTTCCTTCTGGGAGTGAGACCCCTTCTGTGTGGACTACCTTCCCTCTCTTAGTCACCATCCGACCACACTTCTCTAGGCCGAATGACATCCCAATGTCTGCACTGTCCGAGGACAACCCGGCGTCACAACATCGCGAGGGAACGAGATCTGACTGCCGTGCGCGCATACAACCACGCACGCACGCAGCGTAGAGGGAACCGTGCCTGTAGAGACACAGAAAGAGAATAAGGGAAGGGATAAAATGTCCCCTCTCTCGATGTCAGGGGAGGAAATAGTTACTTGCTGTGGAGTTTGGGCTGGTCTCTAATCGGGCAGAAAGCGCAAAAGTAACACTGCGCAAATGAGTGATGAGTATCTTTGCCCAATCTACCTGCGTATCACGTAGACTAGGTACACCACATCTGTGTCTGGGGGGGCACAAGCATCTTGGGGGACAGGCATGGCCCCCTATGGCCCGCCCATAGCCACGGGTATGGTCAGGTCATGTTGTAACCAGTCGCCTACTGTAATTCACTTTATTTTGGCCTGAGCCAATCCTCGATTCAGCGCCTCCAGATGGTACAAAATGCAGCTGCACGACTGCTCTCAGGAGCATCACGATATGACCACATCACTCCCGTGCTTGCATCTCTTCATTGGCTCCCTGTGGGATTTAGAATCAATTTTAAAATCCTCTTGTTTGTTTTTAAATGTCTAAATGGATTAGCTCCACCTTATTTGTCAGAGTTGATATCTTTGCACAGTCCTGTCAGACCTCTGAGGTCTGCTGAACAATATCTTCTAGACCATCCCAGGTCTAAGCAGAAGAGCAGAGGGGACAGAGCCCTCGCTGTAGCTGGCCCTAAATTGTGGAACTCTCTCCCCTTACATATTAGAACTGTAACATCTTTGGAGAGTTTCAAGCGCTCGCTGAAGACTCACTTTTTTGCACTGGCCTTCGGCACGAGCTGAGCTGAGCATTTTTCTCATGTTGTTTTTATTATTCTATTTGTATTAAATGTTGATTGTTTTATTTTATGAATCTGTACAGCACTTTGGGGCAGTGGCTGCTGTTTGTAAATGTGCTCTATAAATAAATTTGACCTTGACCTTGAGTGATTAATTACATCAAATGCCTTTTGTAAGTCAATGAAAATACCTACACAATAGTTTTTACTGTTTATTTCTCTTGCTATTTTTTCAGTTAATTCCATTATAGCCGTTGCTGTGGAGTGATTTTTCCTGAATCCATACTGACCATTGATTAGAATATTCTTTGTTTTTATGAATTTGTGCATTCTTGCTGCAAACACTTTTTCTAAATTTTTTGAAAATTGTGGCAATAAAGACACTGGTCTGTAGTTTGAAAAGTCATGCTTGTCTCCGCTTTTGCATATAGGTACAATTTTCTCTTTTTTCATTTTCTCAGGAAAAGTTCCTGTCGTTAAAGACAGATTACAGATATAAGTGAATGGCTCAATAATAGATTCAATTATGTTTTTTTATGATCATCATGTCTAAACCTTCACAGTCAGTTGATTTCTTGTTTCCACAGTTTTTTACAACTTTTCTTATTTCATCTATTTCCACATGGTCAATAAATATACTGTACATTATCTATGATTGTATTTTCTGTTTTGTGTATTATTTGGGGTATTTTTTCTGCAATTGTAGATCCTACATTTGCAAAATATTTACAGAACCTTTTTTTCTCCTCGGATATTTCAATATTTTCTTTAACAAAGTAATTTGGGTATGCACTTTTGATTTTGTTTCCTACAACACTGTTAATTATACCCCATGTAGCCTTTACGTTATTTTTGTTCTCATTTAGTTTTTCACTGTAGTATTCCTGTTTCCTTTTCCTGATGATCCACAGTAATTTATATATTAATATAATATAAATATAATATGTAATAAGTTCTAATATAATATAAATGAACTGCACTGTCAAACCACTAAACCACTGTTGTGTGGTCAAAGAACATAGAATATGAAAAGTGTATTTCATATGGGGGGGTCCACCAAGATAGTTTGTACCCAGGGCCCAGAATGTGGTGCCAAGCCCCTGTCCACACTACAGGCAACTGAGAAACAGAACTAATGTCATTACAGCAGCGCTCGCTCAAAACTGCATCCAATAAACCAGGACTAAACAAGCAGCAGCTTCCCTCTCTCTCGGTACAGCCAGAAGCTACACATAGATGGAAATAAACGCGTTTTATTGTAAATCTACCAAAGGAAACATAAAGAGACGACGCTAAAGACAGATTTAATCATTTATTTGAACAACAATCGTCTCCAGTGTCAGGTCATGACAAAATCAAACATGTCAGAAAACGTTTATCAGTCGACACAAGGAAAACAGAGCTTCATTATGATTAAACTCTTTCTGTAAACACTTGTGTCACGACTCGTAAAAAACATAAAAAGTCCAAACTTAGCTGACAGAGACTCGAGAACGGTCAGTTCTCCGCAGACGACGTTACGGCGACGCTGAAGGTGAAGAGGAACAAAAATCAATGTGGAACTTCTGCTGTAGATCACTGACAACAACACAGACACAAATGTAGTTATGTTTTCATAGAAAAATAAAGACATTCACCCTCAGTCGCCCTTACTCGGCCCCGTCACATTTTTGTGGCTGTTTTGGTGCTTTTTCCCCAAGAAGCTTTTTGATTAGGGTAGGAGAAAATGGGATCCGTTCAGGTGGGAGTTAAGAGGTTAATTAGAACCTTTTCCTGAACATTACTGTAGTGGCCAAAATGTACCACCTGGCCTATAGGTGTCACTACTGGGTGAAGGGTGTGACCTCTGCCTATTTAAAGGGTGCAATCAGGCTGTGATTTGTTGCACCTGTGCGGAGAAACAGTCTTCTGACCGTGTTACAAGAGGAAATAAAGGACATTTTGCTGCACATATTTGGAGTATTGGGCTCATTTAAGAAGCAAACACGTATCCGAAACTTCTACCAAACCGGTGCATCCCAGTGGCTTTGTGGCACAGGGCCACTGGCTTCTATAATCACTGATACAATCCAGGGAAAATGTTTTGTAAATTCATGTAAACAAAGCTCTCGATTTACCGATCGATCTACGGTCCCACCCTCACCTATGGTCATGAGATTTGGGTAATGACCAAAAGGACACGATTGCGAATACAAGCGGCCAAAATGAGTTTCCTTCGCAGGGTGGCTGGGCGCACCCTCCGAGATCGGGTGAGGAGCTCAGTTACCCGGGAGGAGCTCGGAGTAGAGTCGCTGCTCCTTCACGTCGAAAGGAGCAGCTGAGGTGGCTCGGGCATCTGTTCCGGATGCCTCCTGGTCGCCTTCCGCGGGAGGTGTTCCAGGCATGTCCTAGTGGGACAAGGCCTCGTGGAAGGCCCAGGACACGGTGGTGGGACTATGTCTCCAAGCTGGCCTGGTGTCGCCTCGGGGTCCCCCCAGAACAGCTGGAGGAGGTGTGTGTGGACCGGGAAGTTTGGGCATCTCTGCTGAGACTGCTGCCCCCGCGACCCGGCCCCAGATAAAGTGGAAGGAAATGGATGGATGGATGTAAATTCATGTAAAATGTATTATTCAGTCATTTTACCTTTTCATATAAAAATCGGACATTTATTCATAAAAATACCACAAAATTACAGATATTTCCAGCAAAACAACTTTGTGAAAAGATAAGCCTGATGCCTGAAGTTTACATTTGTGGATCTGAATAACCCACAAAGTGTTTTCTCTTGTTCGTGTGATTGTGACTCTGTGGCCGTGATCACATTCTGACCTAAATGTTTAAAACATGAGGTTCAGTTCCTTTAATGTTTCATTTTGTGACATATTAGATTTGCTCAGAAGGTTTTTTCTTTTAGTTTTTGAATAAACTCGTTATTATATGTTTGTGAAGTTTATAGAAGCTTAAGTGTAGATGTTGTCAGAGTGTGAAGGTCAGTGTGGCACGTTTACATGCATGTGTCCCATGTGTGTTCATTAACGTGCACTGTCCCGACCAAATAAAGAAACAAATATGAAATGAGTCCAAATATTTGATCTTTCTCTGATGCTTCGATTCATTTCTGAAAGCTGATATTTTTAAAACTTTTCAAACAAACACAACGTCATAATGAATCACTTCCTCTAAAGTAGACATTTTTACAAACGTAAAATATCACTAATGATCCTGAAATATGCCTGATATGTGCACTTTGATAGCAATGGAAAGTGTGTTGCGAGAGTCCAGTGAAGCTGTAGGCCCTATGTTACAAATGACAGATAAACAATACATTTTTTGGGTCAATATTTATCGTCTGTACATTTATTTGCATTGTTCCCCCATTTTTCTAATGTAGTACTTTTTTTTCATTGTTTTTCATGTTTATATTTTAAGAGAAAGTATCATAACATGTTGAGTTGAACTATTGGACCCTAAAGCAGAGACAGAAGCCAGAGGTAAGATTAACAGTTTATTTTTCTCACAGACTTGGAGCAGGCAGTGGAGGCAGGGAGCTGGACGAGGAGATCCAGTACGGAGTTATCTGGCAGACTGGTGCTGAGACATCCAGGTACATCACACTGAGGCTGATCTGCGGAGCCAGGAGGAGTCGGCCACGCCCCCTCGCCACAAACCGCTCTGCTACAAAGAAGAGGAAACAGAGAGGAGGCAGCAGACCAACCAAATCAGAACACAACAGCTTCAGAGTAAGTTTCTGAGGCATAACTCCCGCCTGAACCGAGAGGATCTTTTTCCTCACGTCATCAGATTTTTTTTTTCCATCTTTTTTTGTTGGGCATTCAACTCATTTTTGTAACTTTTTTGTCATTTTCGTCAATTTTTATCACATTTTCGTCACATTTTTGACATTTTTTTATCACATTTTTGGCACATTTTTTGTCACATTTTTGTCATTTTTCTGTCAATTTTTAATCAAATTTTTTCGTCATTTTTTAAGCAAATTTTTGTCATTTTTTCGTCATTTTTTGTAAAATTTTTATCACATTTTTGTCATTTTTTTGTCACATTTTTTGGTCACATTTTTGTCATTTTTCTATCAAATTTTTTCGTAATTTTTTCCTCACATTTTTGTCATTTTTTGTCCATTTTTTGTCATTTTTGTCAAATTTTTATCAAATTTTTGTCATTTTTTTCGTCAATTTTTTATCACATTTTCGAGAAAAAAATTTAATCACATTTTTTGTCTTTTTTTTTGGCCAATTTTTTATCACATTTTTGTCATTTTTCTGTCATTTTTTTTATTACATTTTTTCATCACTTTTTAATACATTTTTTGTCATTTTTTCGTCATTTTTCTGTCCATTTTTTATCACATTTTTGTCAAATTTTTTCGTCTTTTTTTAAGCAAATTTTTTGTCATTTTTTGTCACATTTTCATCATTGTTTTTGTCTCAGTTTTGTTGCTATTTTCACAGCTTTTTTCCAGAAGCTTTTGGACTGGGGTAAAGCCAAACTGGAGAAAATGTGCTCGGTTCAGGCGGGAGTTAAGGGGTTAATCTCACACTAACCATGGCGTTTATCAGGCTGTAAAGTGAATGTTAACACGTGATATGAAGAACAATCGAAAAAATGGTCAGTACAAGGTTAAATATGTAAAAATATAAACTTTTTATTTTTCACAGCTAATCATGTCAAACAGGAAGATTCAATCACGTGAAACATGTTGACGAATTGTATTAAATGTCTAATTTCTATATGAAACAGGAGAGAAGTAAATAAATGTTGTTCCCTATTCACCTGCAGCGCCTCGACCTTAAGTCATTCCCACTGAGACGACTAAATCTCTTTTTCAGGGGAGTCCCGGCCCCAGAGAGGAACCGATTGTGCATGTTTTTTGTGGTAGGGGAAACCGGAGTACCCGGAGGAAACCTACGCAGACACGGGGAGAACATGCAAACTCCTCCGTGCCGCCCTTAATGGTGCCTTTGGACACCACTGTCTGTAGAAGAATCACTGGTGTAACCTGGAGAGAGACAAACAGTGTTAAGGACCTTCGAAAACCTGAAATGAGGAAGCAAACAAGGGAGACAAAAAGACGTTAGTAAACACGACATAGACATTAACATGACATTAAAAGGACATGACCCCTCCCTATAATTTTGTACGTTTCTGGACATGTGAACAGTGCTACGAACAACCAGGATGATGTTAAAGTGGAATTAATTCAATTGTGAGCAAGGGATAAATTTGATATCAAAGTAATGTCGAATCAGATAAAGTTATCCGCAAAGGAACGGCACTCGTTGGTCCGCTGCTGCATTGAGTCACCAGCCAGCGAAGTTCTCGTAACCTCGCTTGCTGGTTGGGTCAATACATCAGCGGGACAAACAGTGAGTATTCAAAGCCTCGCTATTGGCTACAGTTAAGGTGTTGGGCCTGCTCAAACCTCCAGAGAACCTCGGCGCTGTTAAATCTGCAAATGCCCAAATGTGTCCGCCCTGCGTTCCCAGGCACCTACTGTATGTTCCCTGTTTGTACGACGGCGCCCCGAGATACAAACTGAGAAACTTGGGTACCGTGGAACTTAAAGGTCGGACCACGTTAAGACCAATACATAATTATAAGCGGTTTCACAGGTTTCCTATACCTATAAACCCACCTAAAACCTACCTATAAACCCACCTAAATCCTTCCAGATTCTAAGCGGTTTCACAGGTCTCCTATACCTATAAACCCACCTAAATCCTTCCAGATTCTAAGCGGTTTTACAGGTCTCCTATACCTATAAACCCACCTAAATCCTTCCAGATTCTAAGCGGTTTTACAGGTCTCCTATACCTATAAACCCACCTAAATCCTTCCAGATTCTAAGCGGTTTTACAGGTCTCCTATACCTATAAACCCACCTAAATCCTTCCAGATTCTAAGCGGTTTCACAGGTCTTCACCTATAAACCCACCTAAATCCATCCAGATTCTAAGCGGTTTTACAGGTCTTCACCTATAAACCCACCTAAATCCATCCAGATTCTAAGCGGTTTTACAGGTCTTCACCTATAAACCCACCTAAATCCTTCCAGATTCTAAGCGGTTTCACAGGTCTTCACCTATAAACCCACCTAAATCCTTCCAGATTCTAAGCGGTTTTACAGGTCTCCTACACCTATAAACTCACCTAAATCCTTCCAGATTCTAAGCGGTTTCACAGGTCTTCACCTATAAACCCACCTAAATCCTTCCAGATTCTAAGCGGTTTTACAGGTCTCCTACACCTATAAACTCACCTAAATCCTTCCAGATTCTAAGCGGTTTCACAGGTCTTCACCTATAAACCCACCTAAATCCTTCCAGATTCTAAGCGGTTTCACAGGTCTCCTATACCTATAAACCCACCTAAATCCTTCCAGATTCTAAGCGGTTTCACAGGTCTTCACCTATAAACCCACCTAAATCCATCCAGATTCTAAGCGGTTTTACAGGTCTTCACCTATAAACCCACCTAAATCCTTCCAGATTCTAAGCGGTTTCACAGGTCTCCTATACCTATAAACCCACCTAAATCCTTCCAGATTCTAAGCGGTTTCACAGGTCTTCACCTATAAACCCACCTAAATCCTTCCAGATTCTAAGCGGTTTTACAGGTCTCCTACACCTATAAACTCACCTAAATCCTTCCAGATTCTAAGCGGTTTCACAGGTCTTCACCTATAAACCCACCTAAATCCTTCCAGATTCTAAGCGGTTTCACAGGTCTCCTATACCTATAAACCCACCTAAATCCTTCCAGATTCTAAGCGGTTTCACAGGTCTTCACCTATAAACCCACCTAAATCCATCCAGATTCTAAGCGGTTTTACAGGTCTTCACCTATAAACCCACCTAAATCCATCCAGATTCTAAGCGGTTTTACAGGTCTTCACCTATAAACCCACCTAAATCCTTCCAGATTCTAAGCGGTTTCACAGGTCTTCACCTATAAACCCACCTAAATCCTTCCAGATTCTAAGCGGTTTTACAGGTCTCCTACACCTATAAACCCACCTAAATCCTTCCAGATTCTAAGCGGTTTCACAGGTCTTCACCTATAAACCCACCTAAATCCTTCCAGATTCTAAGCGGTTTTACAGGTCTCCTACACCTATAAACTCACCTAAATCCTTCCAGATTCTAAGCGGTTTTACAGGTCTTCACCTATAAACCCACCTAAATCCTTCCAGATTCTAAGCGGTTTCACAGGTCTCCTATACCTATAAACCCACCTAAATCCTTCCAGATTCTAAGCGGTTTTACAGGTCTCCTATACCTATAAACCCACCTAAATCCATCCAGATTCTAAGCGGTTTTACAGGTCTTCACCTATAAACCCACCTAAATCCTTCCAGATTCTAAGTGGTTTCACAGGTCTCCTATACCTATAAACCCACCAACTAAACTCCTGACATCCCCTCCAAAGTCCATTCACTGTCACATGTCCAGAAAACTACATTGACTCTGTGACTAAAGCCAATTTGTCCAAAGTCAACTCTAAAACCCTTTTCCCTGCGCCGTTTGAGTCACACTCGCCCCCTAAGGCTGCACCGGGGTCTCGTGCACCCTGAAGTTGTAAAGGCACGTGTACTCGCTGTTTCCCCAGTTGCTCTCCACGTTGAGTCGGACGTCCTTGAAGGCCTTCTGGACGGCGGGATCCACGGGGAACGTCTGAAAGGCTTCTCCGCTCGCGTCGAACTCGAATCGACCCAGTAGCGTCTCACTGCTGTCGCTGCTTTCCACTCCCTGAAAGCACAAAAAAAAACATTACATTTAACAAACAACATAATATTAATTTTCCATTGGCTTTAAATAATGTCTCAGATACTTACATGGACGGAGAACAGTCTTGGCGCGGAGAGATTTTCTCCTGTCGGGGACTGGGCTTTGGTGATGTGTCCTACCGTGACGTGGCTGATGTGGGTAGGTTTGTCCAGCTGGACGTGGAGTTGGCCAGCAGATCCTTGGAATGGCCAGCAGAACCCAGGCACCAGATTCTGCCATTTCTGAAGAATCCAGGCGTGCTTGGGAAACATCCAGTTCAGCATTTTCTCGATGTAGCCCATGCGTGCGTACGTGTCTGAAGAGCGGGATCCCAGGATCGTGAAATCTGAGGAAGACAAAAGATTTTCATAAGTACACGTGTAGTCTTTAGGCTTAACCTCTTAACTCCCGCCTGACCCGAGACGATCTTTTTCCTCACGTCATCAGATTTCTTTTTTCCATCATTATTTTGTTGGGTATTCAACTCATTTTTGTAGCTTTTTTGTCATTTTTTGTCAAATGTTTGTAATTTTTTTCTTCAAATTTGTATCAATTTTTTGTCACATTTGTGTCATTTTTTGGTCAAATTTTTATCACATTTTTGTCAATGTTTCTTCACTTTTTTGTCACATTTGCATCATTGTTTTTGTCTCAGTTTCGTTGCTATTTTCAGAGCTTTTTTCCAGAAGCTTTTGGACTGGGCTAAAGCCAGTGTGTGCTCGGTTCAGGTGGGAGTTAAGGGGTTAATAAACATAAGACAATTCATATTTTATTATCAACTGAGCTGGTCAAGAGTTCGTCTAGAGCTCCCCCCTCAGGCAGCAGTAGGAATAACTTAACTAATCTAAAAACAAACTTTCAGACAGAGCGATTTACCATCTATTCAGAACCGATCCAATGTTGTATTATGGGTTTTAAAGTGTGTACACATTGGGGCACTTCAACAGCAGAAGAAGCAGTGACCAAGTTAAACAGGATCACGACAGGATTACGCAAAACACTATGAATGACGCGGTACATTTTAGATGAGGGAACTATATTAAAACATGACTTAAACCTCCAAAAAGTTGGCTTTGTATGCCTGTAATACTGTACAACATTACTCTGAATATACCTTGTGATTTTCCAGGGAAGTTCCGCTGTCCATCCGGCTTTGGCGACAGGATTGGCTCGTCGCTCGTTGTTTTCAGCGATTCGTCTGGGACGGACAGCTGGACTGACTCGTCGCTCGGCGTTTTCAGCGATTGGTCTGGGACGAACAGCTGGACTGACTCGTTGCTTTTCATTTTCGGCTGATCGCGCAGCACCAACGAGATGTAGGTCATGCTGACGCAAGAAACCCAAACGATGACGCAGAGGGAGATGATGAATGCATGACCCATCACAAAGCCATCGACAGCTGGGGGCGCTGTAGGGGACCTCTGGCCACTCTTTTTTGGTGACCTGGAAGAGAGAAACATGTGTTATTAGGGGCTGGATCAACAGATTTGCATTCCTTTACAGTTTAAAGGCTCTACACCTATTTGTTTTGTGCTCACAATGAAATAAAGAGTATTTTCAGCATTTTAAACTGTTAACTGTAGCTCACACTCATTTCTAAGTATCGTAGTACAGTTTTAACACACCACGTCTCCAGAGGGATTGGTTTATAAAAACATGTCTCAACTTTAAAGGCGTCGTAATATAAATAACAATAGTCTACCATCAATAAAATGGCTGCAAAGATACTCACCTGCGCGGAGAGTCACTGTAGTTGATAGAGGGCCTCCCATCAGCGCTGTAGTATCCGTTCTCTTGAAGACGAGGACTTCTCCGCCTCTCTGTGAAGAAACAAGGAGTTATTAGTGACAGTGAAAGCAAAAAACATCATAAAGTATGTTTTTGTCGAGGTAACATTGACAAAAGCAGAGCAAAGTTGCCTACTTGAGTTCAGCTATCACAGTTTTGACACTATCAATAGTTTTTGAAGTCTGGAAATGGATACTAACAGGTCTCAAGAGCCTGATACGCTCACATATAGTTTAAAATACACATAAATCCTCAAACTATGGTCAGGTAGATGTTACAACATATTTTAATGCCCCTTCCGTCCCTCACTTGATGTAAGATGCTTATTAGCACTTGACACCATGGAGTTAGTGACAGTGAAACCACAAAACATCATCTTAAAGTATGTATTTGTCGAGGTAACATTGATAAAAGCGAAGGAAAGTTGCCTACTTGAGTTCTGCTATCATTCAAGGTCATGTTTTGACACTATCAATAGTTTTTTTTAAAGTCTAGAAACAGGGCTAACAGATAACACCCAGAAACTATGGTCTGGTCGATGCTACAACATATTTTGACGTCTTTCCCTCTAAAACTCGATGAAAATCCAAGCCAAACGCTTATTAGCACTTGACACTTACCGTCCATGGCGCCTTTGAAGGTTGAATGTAGATGTTTGTTGGGATAATCTGCAGAAAAACGACTTCTGTGCCACCGGGCGATCTGATTACTCTCACCTGAAGAGTAAAGCTGGCTAGAATGTGCTAGTTGCTATAGATACACTTACATACCGTCATCTTTAGAATGAAAAAACATGGAATTATTTAAATTAGCTATTGCCACGGCAACCGTCATACAACTGAAGGAAACAGCTCACTGAAATCATGATTTTTCACTCTTTTTACCGTTTTCAGGCGGACTATAAACATATTTGTCACACACCAATAAGTCGAGCCAACATCGAGTCCATTTGAGAGCTTTGTCACAGCAAATTGTTCAGTAGAAGCAAAACACGGCAGTTTAACGTTAGCATCGCGTGGCATGAAGCTAACGTAAGCTTCCTGTTAGCATTGTCTGTTTTTGTGGATTGTCAAACCATTTTTGTTCCTCGCCATTTTTCTGAATGTGTTCACAATAAAGCATTTGTTCCAGTAAATAGAGAAATTTCAGGGGGTTTTCGCTTTGTTTACGCCTTTGGTTGCTACAAACATGACCTTAACGGCACTTCCCAAATGCTAATAATTATAATAAATGTGGCATAGGAAATATGACAATATGGTGAGGGTGCTCAGACTGGGGGTTGATTGGGCAGTTGGCCTTGAAATCAATCATAGTGGTGGCAAGTTTGTTATTTTGAGCGTATATACTCCGTATGAAAGTGTGCAAAATGAGGATGAGTACATAAGCAGACTTGCTAGTATTGTGACATTTATCCACGATATTGACTGCTCATGCATCTTTATAGTTGGCGACATGAATGCCGATATTTCTGATGCTAAGTCATTGTTTGCCAAGCATTTAGAACAATTCTGTGTTGAAAACGGTCTTATTCTGTCCAGTCGAGACCTCCTGCCTAAAGAAAGCTATACTTATGTTAGCGAAGCGTGGCATACAACATCTTGGCTTGACCATTGTGTCTGTACAGCCGATGCGCATGCCATGATTGTTAAAATGCAGATTAGTTATGATTTAGCCACGTCTGATCACATGCCATTTACTTTCAATTGTAACTTGGACTATATTCCTAAATTAGACCATACTAAGGTATCTGTCAACAATGAAAAATTGGACTGGTCTAACCTAACCAGTGATGATATTAATTTATATCACCAGAGGACGCATATGTACTTGGGTCATATTGTGATACCTAAAGATGCCATTTTGTGCCGTGACATCAACTGCACCAATCAAGAGCACTGTTCTCAACTGTGTTTGTTATATAATGAAGTTATGGACGCTCTCGTCAGATCAGGCAGGCCCCTATGTCAATGCAGAAAAAGCATTCACAATGGTAAATGTAAACCTGGCTGGAATCGGCATGTGAACGCAGCCCATGCTGAGGCCCGACATGCATTTAAAGTTTGGGCTGAAAATGGTAAACACAGGAGTGGGCCTTTGTTTGAGAAGAAGAAACATGCTAATGCTCAATTTAAATATGCCTTAAGGTACATTAAAAGGAATGAGAATCGCTTAAGATCAGAGTCCCTTGCGTGTAAACTCTATAACAACTCGTACACTGACTTTTGGAAAGAGATCAGAAAGTTAAACAGTTGCAGGGCTTCTCTTCCTTCTAACATTGATGGGACAACTGGCTCTGATAATATCTGCCAGCTTTGGCGGAATTATTACTATAAATTGTTGAATTGCTTAAAGAGTAACTTGGCCTTTGCTGAGACTTTGGCTTTTGATGAGGGAATGATAATAACTCCACAGGAGGTTTTTGAGGAAGTGTCCAAATTGAAGTGTAACAAGTCCTGTGGACCAGATAAACTTACTTCAGAACATCTCAAATTTGCAAGTAGAAAATTGTATCCCTTGTTGGCTATTTGCTTTACTGGGTTTATGATACATGGCATCCTGCCTGAGTCACTTTTATCTGTTTTACTTGTCCCAGTGATTAAAAACAAAGCTGGTAAACTAAGCAGTATGGACAACTATCGGCCCATAGCTTTGGCCAGTTCTGTTTCAAAAGTGCTCGAGAGGGTCATCCGGAACAGACTTGAACCTTATGTTTACACAGCTGCCAACCAGTTTGGCTTTAAACCAGAGCATGGTACTGATACATGTATTTTTGCCTTGAAGGATTTACTAGATAAATATCATTGCCAGGGCTCTACTTTATTTTTGTGTTTCCTTGATGCGTCTAAAGCATTTGATAGAATCAATCATGACAAACTATTTACAAAACTATCAAATAGAGGTGTTCCAGCTTATCTCATTAGAATTCTTATTTTCTGGTACTCTCAGCAGACCATGCAGGTGAAATGGGGTGAATCTGTGTCTGACTCCTTCAGGGTCAGCAATGGGGTCAGGCAGGGTGGGATACTGTCCCCACTGCTGTTTAATATTTACATGGACGATCTTTCTGTACAGCTCAATAACTGTAAGACTGGATGTGTCGCAGGAGGCTCTGTCGTCAATCACCTCATGTATGCAGATGACCTGGTTGTGTTCTGTCCGTACAGTGCAGGACTTCAACATCTCCTGAATATCTGTTCACAATATGGCTTTGATAATGATATTAGATATAACGCTGTGAAAAGCTATATAATGATTGTGAGAACCAAGGATGACAGGTCTCTAACATTCCCTGAGTTCACCCTGTGTGGCAGTGTTCTTAACATCACAGATGAGATGAAGTATTTGGGTCATTATATCTGTAGTGATCTGACTGATGACCGGGACATGCACAGGCAGGTGTGTAAACTGTATGGTCAATCGAACATGCTGGTCAGGAAACTCTATATGTGTTCTGTAGATGTCAAAGTGACTCTGTTTAAAGCTTTTTGTTCTCCTCTGTCCACTGCACAGCTGTGGCGAAGTTTTAAAAAGTCCAGCTTGCAGAGGCTCACAGTTGCATATAATGACTCTATGAGGCTGCTGTTAAAAATGCCCAGACATTGTAGTGCGAGTCAGATGTTTGCTGACTGTGGAGCACTTCGTCATTGTTATTTTAAATTTATGTGTAGACTGAGCGACTCTCAGAACGGCATTATACGGACTCTGGTGTGTCCTGTGATCAGCTCAATGAGATTCACGTCAAAAATGTGGAATCATTGGCGCTCGTGTCTTTATGTGTGTGGCAGCTAGAGAATTGCTGGTGCCTTGTTTTGTTGCTGCAATGATCTGCAGTGTTTTAATATTTTTCTTTTAAACATAAATATGGATCATGTGTTCTCACTTGTGTCCTTAATAAAGATTGAATGAATGAATGAATGAATGAATAAATAAATAAATAAATAAATAAATAAATTTGGAAAGGAAATGCACGTTTATTTGTTAAAAAGTAACTTTAATAATAATAATACTAATAATAATAATAATAATAATAATAATAATTATTATTATTATTATTATTATTATTATTATTATTATTATTAGTATTATTGGTAATGGTAATTGGTATGGTAAATCAGACTGAAGCCCTTGAGTTTTTTGTTCAGGCCTGTGGGCCACAGAGACATCATAGTATCATAAATTTTGTAAAATAGCATTTTAATGCCTATTTTAAAGTCACACATGTTCTTCTCAGCACAAATATCCCATGTCCCTGGTGCAGTCCTCCTGTTTAATGTGATGCTAATAATCATTATGCTCTACCTAAAACCAGCCATTTCAATTGGCCCAATGAAAGTAGAATATTCCACCCGAATCTAAATATCTATGTCACTACAGGATTAAAGGTTATTCGATTTATGTAACTGAAGCCAAATCAGATGCAATTTCAAGTCAAACATTGACTTGAAACAAACAAACATACCATGACCTAAGTACCCATTGGATTGGATCTGTGTTTGTATATGAAGCACATTTTTCACTTAGTTAAGGTATATTTTCATTTCATTTCATTTCATTTCATTTTATTTATTTATTTCATTCAAAAGTGATGTAATGCAATCACAATAAAACCGCCAAGCCAACACAGTATGAATGAAACGGAGCAGAGGAGAAGAACAAGTCTTATAATATCTGCCCCTTTTGTTACTTCACACTTTACACTTCACACTGTTGTCCTTTGGAAAATGGTATGTATTTATGTCTACATACATATATTTACAGTCTTATGTATATACATATGTATATTTACAGTATTAACAGATGTCTTTTATATTCTATATTCAGTTTTTCAATGTATAAAATACAGAACCTTCGTATACTTGAATGTTTACAAATGGTCAAAAAGAAACAAACCGTCATATTCATGTTTGTTCAAATCAAATATCCCACATTATTCATGTCCAAATACTTCATACTTTTTAACATTGTGGCTTTTATGTGTTTTTTAAACTCCAGGAGAGTTTCTGACTTTTTCACTTCTTTCTGGAGTTTATTCCATAAACTGATTCCTGTCACTGTAACAGTTCGTTCCATTGCTTTAGAGTTGAACCTGGGTTATTAAAGATGTCTGTTCCTTTCAGATTATAGTGACTTTCTCTTTTCTCAAACATTTCTTGGATGTTCACTGGCAATATTTTTCTATTTGCTTTATACAAAACCTGGAGGATATTATAGTCTACTATATCCTCAAATTTTAGAAAATGACATTTAATAAAAAGTGGATTCGATGGATCTCTATACCTAACATTATGTATTGTTTTCAGAGCCCGTTTTTGTAGAATGAACAGCGGCTGTATGTAAGTTTTACAGGTTGAGCCCCAAATTTCCACACAGTAAGTTAAATATGGTATAATCATTGTGTTGTATGAAGTGAGTAAAGCGGATTGAGTTAGAGAGTATTTAACTTTATGTAACACCGCAATGGATTTTGCTATTTTTCCTCTTGTGTAGTTTATATGTGACTTCCGCTTGAGGTCTTCATCAATGATGACTCCTAAAAATTTAGTTTCTTGAACCCTTTGAATTTCCATACCTTCAATTTCTATTGATACATCAACTGTATTTCTTTTGTCATTGAATATTCTGAAGTTTGTTTTGTTAACATTGAGAGACACTTTATTTAGATCAAACCAATATTTAATTTTTTTGAGTTCTTCATTTACTACTTCTGCTATCTCCTGTATATCTTTCCCTGAGTAAAATAATAAAATAAAATACTCTGCAGTTTGTCCGATGCTTTTACAAAAGTCATTCATCGCAAAGTTTTTAACGACCTTCTTTTAATAACAGACTCCGGCAGCTCAGCTGTTCTTGTGCTGTATGTTTAAATATGTTTAAATCATATTTGACAGATCGGTCTTTCATTGTAAATATTGATTCTTTTAGTTCTAAAAGGGCCCCCTTGTCTTGCGATGTGCCTCAAGGCTCAATTCTAGGACCCATTCTTTTTGCGCTGTACTTGCTGCCTTTGGGTTCCATATTTAAAAAATATGGCATTCAATTTCATTGCTTTGCAGATGACGTACAAATGTATCTTCCCCTCAGTGTCAACTCACCAATCGTTTTGCATCAATGTCTTCAGGAAGTGAAGGACTGGATGTCCCTTCATTTTCTAAATTTGAACTGCAAAGATGGGGGGGGGGAAAGAGAGACGAGCGAGGCAGATGACGCTCAGCTGTTGTGAATCAGCTGCAAACAGCAGAGGGCGCCGTGGCAAGGGTCAAGCATAACTGCTCAGATTCTCCGCCTCTGTGGTCCTTCAAGAAGACGCACACAACTGCCTCTCCTCATTTGACCTCGTCTCCTCGCCTTGGTGACAGACTACAACAACGATGGCGCAAGATTCGGGCATTTTAGGAAAGTTTGCAGCGGGGACCCGTGCGCTCCCTTGGGTTGCGCTGGTTTGTGTTGTCGCGGTGCTTTTCAAATTGACTATCTTGCTCGTCAAAAGGAGAAAAACCATTAAACAATTTGAAGATTTCATCGGCCCACCTTCCCACTGGCTTTTTGGACATGGTTTGGAGGTAGGCTGTCACATTCCTAATGACGCAATCTTTAAATTAGAGCTAGGTGATCTTAGTTTTAAACACAAAGATTTTAAACACGAGTTGCATTTATATTGTTGGCCTAGATTCTACTTGAGCCAAAAATTAAAAAGAAATAGTAACTCATGCAACTGTGAGTAAATATGTTGGTAACAAATCTATGTTTTTATGGTATTTTTAAATATTACAATTTTCACATTATTTCAGTTTTTGTTTCTCTTAATTTAAGCATGAATCAGACTTTTACTGTTGTCAGAGTAATACGCAGTAGCCTTGCATGAATCCCCATGAGCAAACCGGAATATTTGTCTCTTATCACGGAGAAAAGAACTACGTGGGACGTCAGTCTTGTTGCATGACTAGAACTCCTTTTTATTAACAGGCGCAGTGATACAACATCAAGTGCGAACAAACAGGAAGTAGTACCTTTCAAAGTAAAAGATGCACATAATTGAGAGCATATAATAAATATTAACACTCCCACTTGCTCTCACATTTACGGCTTCAATGCACAAATTAAACAAATAAACACTTGCAATTTTAGGGTATACACTGCTTCTAACATCCAAACATTAATCTTGAAAATTTAAACAATTTACCCTGTGATGTTGGCTTTGTCATAACATCTGCCAACATTTTCTCGGTTGGACAATATTGCAACACCACTTTTCCCTCATTTACAGTTGACCTTATAAAATGGTACTTTATATCAACATGCTTGCACCTTTGCCTGCTTACTGGGTTCTTTGCCAATGCTATGGCACCCTGGTTGTCCTCCCAAACTTTAGGTAGTGCATAGTCACCTGAGTCAATACCTCGCAGTAGCTGTGTCAAATATAAACATTCCTGGATCGTTGCAGCTAATGCCATGTATTCTGCCTCGCAAGTTGACAATGCTACAGTTGGCTGCTTTTTAGTCTTCCATGATACGACAGGCCCATTTTCATTTAGACATACACAATAACCAGTTGTGCTTCGTCTATCAGTGGCATCTGCCGCCCAATCGGCATCGCTGTAGGCTTGTATCTCCATTTTGTCAGTATCAGACTTTCGGTAACATAGTTCTTTGTCCATAGTCCCTTTCAAGTATCTCAGTACTTGTTTGGCAGTAGCCCAATGCTCCTCTGTAGGATTTGTAAAATATTGGGATAGCCTGCTCACAACAAAGCTCAAATCGGGCCGTGTACATGTAGAAAGGTAAACCAGGCTTCCTACTGCTTCTCTGTACTTTTTAAC
This sequence comes from Gobius niger, assembly GCF_951799975.1. Lineage (NCBI taxonomy): Eukaryota > Metazoa > Chordata > Actinopteri > Gobiiformes > Gobiidae > Gobius > Gobius niger. The sequence continues at coordinate 27,032,414 of NC_136859.1, forward strand.
ATCACTAAGTACATTTGCATCAACAGAATAGTTTAGTTTTTGTTCACATTGTGTTGTTCGGGGTTTGCAATCCTGCATATTAAACCTCACTAACAACTTTTCCACATATTTTCTTTGAGACATTTTTACACATTCATTTGTCTGTTCAAAATCAATACCCAGAAAATACTTGAGTTTTCCCAAATCTTTCATTTTAAACTTGGCTGTAAGCATCTCTTTTACTGTCTTCAGTGCTTTCTCATCACTTGCAGCTAGGATTAAGTCATCAACCCATATTATTATTATGACTTTGTCATTTGGGGTTTCTCTTGCATAAACACAATGGTCTGCTCCATTTTGAATGAAATGGTTATCAATCAAACATGAATGTAACATCTGATTCCAATTACGACCTGCCTGTTTGAGACCATAAAGTGACTTTTCAAGTCTAAACACCAACTTCTCCTTTGAATGTGACATTATCTCATACCCTTCTGGCTGTTCTACATAGAGCTCACAATCTATGGGTGCATGAAGATAGGCTGTTTTAACGTCCATTTGGTGCAAGAGTAAGTTCTCTTGAGCTGCTTTCTGCATTAACACTCTCACACTAGTCATATTTGCTGTTGGAGAGAAAGTTTCTTGATAATCTACTCTGTACCATCTTCATTGTTTTTAATGGCGTACACCCATCTACCCCCCACTACACTCTTGCTTTGGGGTAAGTTTGTCAAGGTATATGTGTTGTTCTCTTTTAAGGATTGTATTTCATCATCCATAGCTTTTGTCCAGCTGTTTGAGTCAGGTGAAGTCACAGCTTCTTTAAACGTCTGTGGTATTCCACATGCCAGTCTATAACAATAGTCAACGTTAGTGAGCGCTTGGTCATCATTTTCATCAGTTTCATCAGTTACATACTCACTCAGATAATTTGGCTTCTTTCTGACTGGTTGGATATCTCTCATCATTAGTTTCAGTTGTCTGTGCCTCACTGTTTGATACAGGGCTATTGACTTCTGACTCAACCTGCATACTCTGAGGTCACATCTACTTCTAGAGTAGGTCTAGGATTAGTTCTGTTTGTGTCATAATCATCATCGTCTGAGCGTAGCACAGTCTGGGTTTGCTGCTCAGTAGTTTTCTTGGATGTAAACTTCAGTAATCTGTGTTTTTGTACTTTTTCACTCTCTGGATAATAGACCAAGTAAGCGGGGCTGTTTTTGTCATATCCGATGAACACTCCCTTCTCGCTTCTTGAATCTAGCTTCTTACTAGCTGAGACCCGGCCTTCGGCCGGGCCTCGCTAGTCTCCACATTTGATATTCTGAGATTATGAGTGATTACAAAGAAATGTCCAACCCGTCACACAGTTCAGCTGTAGACCAGTGGTTCCCAACCCATTCCAAAAACTATGGCCACTACAAATGAGTAAAAGAATGAATGCAAAAAAAATGTTCAAACAATCTGCAATGGGAGTGTTAGATGCACCCGTGCTCCTTTCTTATAAACTACAACGACAATATTTTCGCTAAACTCGGGGAACAGGATTCAAGAGACAGTGGAATATTTCTGGATAAATATTAGGGGTTCAGTTCTAACGCTTTGGTTCACGGTGCAGGACCGGTGGGTTGGTGCATCACGGTAGTGCACAATCCAAAAAATAATGAGTAGGTTTTGAAATGAAATAGCCTAATTATCGTTGTTAGACAGTATTTATAACCTTACAATAAAATTGGCAATGCTTTCCAAGCTGCTTTAGAATAAAATGTACCTGTGGGCTCAATACGTGAAAGCAAAATAGAAAACAAATGGTCCAGCAGTAAAGTGAAAAAAAAGATAAAAAAAAAAAAACTACGCAGTGCAGGCCATGCGCTCGTTAAGTGGTAGTGTCATGTTCGCTTTTACTCACACGGAGGATAAATCAGTCGGAACAGTTTGATTAGAGGCTCGTGTTTGAGCAGGTTTTGGGCACGCACGCACACGCACACACATACACACGCACACACACGCACACATCGCCCTGTTTGGATACGCGTGCACACATACATACACACACGCACGAACACACACACACGCACGAACACACACACACGCGCGCACACACACAGCGCCCTGTTTGGATGCGCGCACACGCACGGCAGTCAGATCTCATGCACTCGCGTTTTTGTGACAGCGGGTTGTCCTCGGACAGCAGCACCGCGGTCCATATGGACCCGTGGCCAATGCCCGCGAGCGGTGGGACTCGTCACGTGGGGGCCGGCCGCGGATGTAATAACACCAACCACGCACACACTCAGTACTGTCGCCAGGCTTCCTGGTGTTCCCAAACGGTCTCCCATCCCAGTCCTAACCAGGCTCTTCCCTGCTTAGCATCAGAGGAACGGTCTCCCATCCCAGTTGTAACCAGGCACTTTCCTGCTTAGCTTCAAAGTCGGTATGGGAAATAAACATGGCGGCGCCCAGGCGGCGGCCATTGAGATAGCGTTTTCTATAATAGATTGTCATGCTTGTAAGCGTAGCATACAGACCCAAATTTTCTCATTTTTGAAACATCTGGTTTCTTTCCCGTCAACATAAAGTAAGGCGTTTGCTTTGTGCGATTATTAAAGCACCTGTTTCTGACTACTACTGCTGTCTGTACAGCGTAAGTCCACAATGTTTTGGGTTGGTTGCTTTCGATTAACATGCATCTGGCCATGTCAAACAACGTTCTCCAGTTTCTCTCCGCAGTACCGTTCTGATGCGGTGAGTACGGTGCTGATGTCTCGTGTCTAATGTTGTTTTTGTTCAGAAGTGACTGATATTCTTTTGACATAAACTCAGTACCGTTGTCAGATCTGATACACTTGATCTTCCCATAGGGGGCAGTGTCTGCTAGAAATTTCTCTGTGGCACACACTGTATCACTCTTGCTTTTAAGACAATATACAAAAACTGCACTGGAAAAATCATCAGTGAATGACACTGCAAATCTATGACCATCTTTGGAAATGGGATCTATTGGCCCTGCGAGATCTGTATGTACCAAACTTAACACCTCTTTGGCACGTGCATCAGGCTCTCTGTTTCTAGACTGCACAAACTTTCCCTGAATACACACATCACATGGTGGCACAAGTTTCTCGATTTTGCCCTTGATTGTCATACCTTCAACCACCTTTGGCAACTTTTGTACATCTTCGTGATTACAATGGCCGAGTATTTCGTGCCATGTTTGTAAGTCAAAACACCCATTACATTTGTCATTACCTTCATCATTTGCTGTAGAGAGGTAGTAAAGTTTGTTATGCACATCAATAGGGAACACAGTACCATCAGTCATTTTGAGGATGTCCTGCCCTTCCTTGAAGACTACAGTTGCTCCACTTGCTGTGGCTGCCTTCACAGAAAAGATGTCCTGTGGGTAGGATGGGACTAACAATGCACTCCTCAGTGTTGCTGCATGATGATGGCCTTTGCTGTCGATCAGGGTCACCTCTGCATCTCCCCGTCGCTTGGCCACACCTTGGCACTTGGTACCATCAGCTAGCTCCACGCAGTGTGTCTCTGCTCTGAAGGTCTCATCGAAGCTCCTGAACATGGATTCATCGGTGACGATGTGAGAAGTAGCCCCGGCGTCCACCATCAGGCCTTTCTTCTTCACTCCGCGTCCAGGCTGGATGTCTCAGTCTTTGTCCTGGGTCAGGAAAGCATAGGACTTGTTGTTGCTTTCCTCTTCTGCAACTTGTCTTACGTTGTCCTGTCGTGATCTGCGTCGGCAGTTTGCATCTCTGTGTGTGGCACTTTTGCAAAAATTACACCACTGCTTTTTCTGACATGTCCCGGCCTTGTGCCCTTTAACGCCGCACTTAAAGCACACTATGTCCGCCATGCTTCTCTCCCGTTCTTGCACTCTTGTGGAAGCTTGATAGGCTTTACCTTTAATCTTCATCAGATTGTCCTCTGTGGTCTGAGTGCACAGTTTCTCCGTGTCTTCAAATGAGCGTAACTTTGTTTTAAAGTCTGCAAACGTGATTTTGTCATCACTTTGGGTCACATGGACTGCAAATGGTTTGAACGACTCCGGTAGTCCTTTCAAGACCATAGCAATGAGCAAATCGTCACTCATTCTTTCCTCCGCGTTTCTTAGCGCTGTTATTATAACCTCTATTCGTATCACATAGTCTGTAGCACTTTCTTTGCTTCCCTTTTGTAGATTGGTCAGTTCAGTGTAAAGGTTAATTATGCGTGGCTTTCCTGTACCTGCATAATATTTCCGCAGTATCGCCAAAGCTTTTCTTCCATTGTCGGGTGCTTCTCTCATAACCAAACTTAAACTTTTGTCGTCCAAAAACTGTATCAATTCGGCGTATGCTTATTATATATTTTTCTCATCGTCGGTTAAATCACCTTCTTCTGGCTCGTACAATATAGTGTCCTTGAGCCCTTGCAAACGTAAGTGCGCCAAAAATTTAGTCTCCCACAGTTCGTACCCTTTTTCATCTCCGTTGAAAACCAGGCGAGACCATCTGCTTGCGCCACTTGACCGCTACATTTCTGCAGCCCACGTGTAGTAGCACTCTAGCTAGCTGCTAACTGCTAAGCTAACTCTTCGCCGAGCTCGCAGTTCGTTGCTCTTCTCAGCGGCTTCACATTTTCTTCAGTTCTGTCTCCGGGTATTCCTGGGCCCATAACCTGTTGTCAGAGTAATACGCAGTAGCCTTGCATGAATCCCCATGAGCAAACCGCAATATTTGTCTCTTATCACGGAGAAAAGAACTACGTGGGACGTCAGTCTTGTTGCATGACTAGAACTCCTTTTTATTAACAGGCGCAGTGATGCAACAACATCAAGTGCGAACAAACAGGAAGTAGTACCTTTCAAAGTAAAAGATGCACATAATTGAGAGCATATAATAAATATTAACACTCCCACTTGCTCTCACATTTACGGCTTCAATGCACAAATTAAACAAATAAACACTTGCATATAATAAATATTAACATTTACGCTCAGTTACTCATGTTCTCCTCTTATTTGAGTAATTATCTGGGCCATTACTTTTTACATTAAACTTGAGTTAAAATATTTCAAAGTATCGTTACTCCTACTTGAGGATTAACGTTAGTTGTTACTCTCCCACCTCTGGTTAGATCTGAATGACGAATGAATGACATTGTAGAGTAAGACCTCATGGAAAATCATATAGGTCTGTAGCTCTTCATGTAGGCTACGTGTATTTATTTGCTGATTTAGATTGATTTCATTTGGCAGTTAAAACAAGATGGTACAAATCTGGACAAGACGGTGGAGTATGGAGAGAAGTACCCACACGCATTCCCGTTGTGGTTTGGCCCTTTTTTCTGTTTTCTGCAGATCCATCACCCTGATTATGTGAAGACCATTCTGACATCAACAGGTCTGTTATTTCTGCTTCTAAGTGCGATAGTTAAAGACCAGCTCTTAAAGCTGACGGTATATCAGTCTGATAACAGTTGCACTTTTCCCCTGCAGAGCCAAAAGATGAACTTGTATATCGATATATTCGAGATTGGATAGGTGGGACATTTCTGACACATTGCCTTCACCGTTTACTCTGTGACATGAATAGATTATTACCTTGATAATAAGATTTGTTTAATAAACATTTCTTTTGCAGGAGATGGTTTACTGGTGTCACATGGACAGAAGTGGTTTCGCCACAGACGGCTGCTAACTCCAGGTTTCCATTATGATGTGTTGAAGCCATATGTGAAATTGATGTCTGACTCTGCAAACACTATGTTGGTAGGTATTTTTCTAAAATACAAAAGAAAAACAACAATACTAAAACAAAACAATCAATAAAATACTTTTACTACATTTATTAATATTGTGTCTTACATTTTGGGCAGATCCGTTTCAGGGTCATTTTTGACTTTTGTAAAAATTGTTTGAAAGTGAAAGTGTGTAACAAGTAGCTTGACTTAATTCTTTCCTAATTCTTATCTTTGTGTCCAGGCCAAATGGGAAAAATATTCAGAAACTGGTGAGACCTTTGAGTTGTTTGAACATGTCAGTCTCATGACACTGGACAGTATTTTAAAATGTGCTTTCAGCTACAACAGCAACTGCCAGACCGAGGGGTGAGTTCATGCAAAGCTTCTCACAGCACCAAGACTTATTTTTTCTTATTCAACTTTATTCTTTTTTCTACTTTTGCAGAAGAACAAATGCATATATAAAGTCTGTGTATGAGCTGAGTAAATTAATCCAGCGGCGCTCCAGAACCTTTCCTTATCACAGTGACTTCATTTTCTTCCTCAGCCCACATGGGTTCAGGTTCAGGAAGGCCCGCAGAGTGGCATTCAACCACACAGGTTAACACACTTTAATGATGTACTGCATACTTCTTTATTGTAATTCAAGCACATCCTCTCTAATGGATCTGCTTTTCTCAGCTGAAGTTGTAAGAAAAAGAAAAGAAGAGCTAAAAGAAGAAAGTGAGCTGGATCGCATTAAAGCCAAGAGATGCTTAGACTTCCTGGACATCCTTCTTTGTGCAAGAGTAAGTGTGCCTTCAGACACTGTGATGGCTGCCATAGTGTGTTAAGAACAAACATGTCATCCTTCAGTCAAATACTGTATAACTGGTGACCACTGGTGGATGAAACCTGACAAGATTATACTTTAAACCTTAACAAAAATGTTCTGGAAATCATGTGATTGTTGTATTTTCTTAGCAGCTCTTCTCTTCAATGATAATCCTTTAACACAAATATTTAAATTTGAATTTAATCTTGTTTATAAAACAAACAGAGCTACTTATGCAAAGTCACTTGTGTAAAATGGGATTCAAGTGGCATTCACCCTGGAGAATTTGAAGCCAAGATGAGGAGGAAAATGACTTGAGTTTTGTCCATATACTTCACTATTGACACAAATGTTTTCAGATTGTGTTGTTCAGAACAAATGACTAAAATGTGAGTCATCAACTGTATGTAGAAATGTAGAAAGTGTTTGGAGAGCTACCTAGAAAGGGCTGGAGAGCTACTGGTTGGAGATACCCACTCTTGACATTCTTTCAAACTTCAAATTCTAAAATCCAAAGCAATTTGACAAATTTAATGATTTTACAGTATCCATGTGTGGTACAGAAAATGTCTTTCTCTCTAACTCCATTTGTTATTTTTGCATGTCCACTGTAAGGATGAAAACAACCAGGGTCTGTCGGATGAAGCCATTCAAGCTGAAGTGGACACTTTCATGTTTGAGGGCCACGACACCACAGCGAGTGGCATCTCCTTCATCCTGTACTGTCTGGCCTGTCATCCAGAACACCAGCAGATGTGCAGAGAAGAGATCACTCAAGTCCTGGGTGGCAAAAACACCATGGGCTGGTGGGTTTATAGTACACAGAACGAAAGAAAACGTAAGATTTGGGATTTAGTAAGGATTAGAATGTATTTGTTCTGTCTGTAGGGAGGACTTGAGTAAAATCCCATACACCACAATGTGCATCAAGGAGTCTCTTCGTCTTTACCCTCCGGTCCCTGGAATAGCTCGACACACCACAAAACCCATAACATTTTTTGATGGAAGGACTCTTCCTGCAGGTTAGTAAGAGTATTTAAATATGAACCAAAATGTAAAGGAAAATTTGCATTTTTAATGGAACTGCAATCCTTATCTGTAAAGCTTTTGTGCTTATGTATACAACACAATGGTTCTCATTGGTAATGAAAAACAAAAGGTATACACGTATATTTATGTGCGAAAGGACTTAATGCAGATGCATCTTTTACAGTTTGAGTGACAGTTTTACGTAGCCAATCACAAGTTTGGCTGTCCCAAGTTTGGTTGTAAGCAACGCCCAAAGTCTTCCCCAAAGCCTCTGAGAACACCCTTTTCGCAGCAATTTTTGACTTTTGTTTGTGGGTGAGGAAAGGCTCTGGTACGCCCGTTTAGGCCCTCTTTAGCTCACTGACTAGACGTCAGTTGAAACGCTGACTGCCAATGACGTCTACAGACATCATTGGCAGAACTACAAGTTATTTTATTTAGTCACTAGGTGGCAGCATTGCTCTTTCGTTTTTTCAGCTTTTTGGTGAGAAAACAGTATTTTGAGTGATTTCACCTATCTTCTATGGACAATTACTAAAGAATGAGGTACAAACAAACTTGTTTTTTTTTTTTTAGATGAAAGAAGAGTCTAATCTTTTGATGGGTTTTGTGTTGACATAGACCTAGACCTAAATTTTCTGTGAGTCTTGAAAAAACAGTCAAAATCCTGAAAAACCTCTGGCAGTGGGGAGCTTTCTGATTTGAAAATGGCTGGCAGTTAATGAGTTAATAAAGAAGAAAATCTGAATCATCTCCACATTGCATTCTTACCAATTCCCCGTGGCAATCACAGCATAAAAAACAGTCCAATTAGCTCTCCCCAGAACAAAGTTTTTCCTGCTTATTTACTACCCATTTCTGTTGACTATACCCCTAGGGAAATTTGTCCTCTGCATTTAACCCATCCTTCGATGCTGCTGGGGCGACCCGTAAGAAGCCCCAGAGTTTGTCATTTAATTATGTATTTTTAACAAAATGTTTGTATTGCCTGTGTACAGCACTTTGGGCAGCTCTAGTTGTTGTAAAAGCTGGACTGGCAGAAAAAATCGGCCCGGGACTTAAAATCAGTCATACCACAGATGCTGAATTATGTTCTTCCCAGTGTGTAGGGGTCAGGATTGATCTCACAAACTCGTGGATAAGACCCCGGTGCTCTATCTATGGAGCTAAACAAGTGGAGCATTATACTGCCACCGCACGTGTATGAACCCGCTCGTGTTTGCGAAGAAAACTGAGTAGCGGTTTTACTGGTTAGGCTATAGCTACTTATTGAATCATTTTGGAATAAGAGCAAATTTGCCTGGGTGCTCAAAGATTTGAGTGGGTGCTACTTTGAGGTACTCCAGCTACGCAGCACCCACGGGATCGGTGCCTATGAGTCATACAGTATTCAATGCAATAGTCGAGGCCATTAGTAATACAATAAGCCCTTGAACTAAACCAGTATAAGCTACAAAACCGAGGACAAATGCTGCATGTTCTGCCGAAATCAACACCTCAGAGCACTCACAACTTTAATCGTGTTGCCTGCAACTTGCTGCAACTTTGGTAAAACTTCTAATCAATCTTTAAATGCATGTTCCGTTAAGGAGGCTCCTCTCGCAACTTAACTTTACAAAACCAGCCAAATGATCGTGAAGGTTTAGGTAATGAAATGGTAAAACTCACCACAAGTACGTCGGCCCACTGGGAAAACTCCTGGTACTCCCGATGGCCAGTCCAGACCTGTCTGGGTTATACATCTACATGCAATGTGGAACATTTGCAACGTTTGCTCTCTGTTTTGTTTGTTTTTCAGGTTAGCCAGTGTCACTGTATCATGCAATGCTGCTATTAATAACGTTTTCTCTGTTTTCCTCTTACAGGCATCCGTGTTCAAACAAATGTGTATGGGATTCACAGAAATGCAACTGTCTGGGAGAATCCAAATGTAAGTTAAAGGCATACTTTTGTAGAGTTTGCAAAGAGGTTTGTATGCAGACATTGCACAATATGTCAACATTACTCTCTTGCGAAATAAGCCATTTAGCTTTTGTTTGTCATGAAATGGGTCAGTCCAGTTTGGGTTTGATTTTATTTGACTGCTGACTCATAATCTGGAGCATCCATGTCCTCCCTGTGCTACTCTGGGTTCTCGGTAACTTCCAAAGACGTATGTGAATTCATGACTCTAAATGGTCCAAATTGTGAATTGTATGTCCATGTTTGGGTTTATGTTACCCCTAAGATGACCCATAATTTTCCTTCTCCTAAGGACGTGTGGGATCGACTTCAGCCACCCACAATTAACTGTCATGCTCTGGAAAAAGTAAAATACAGTGAGAACCATATGTTTACATACACTTCATAAAAAGACACTTGCATTTTGCACTTTCTTTTTTTCTTCTTCTTCTTCTTCCTCAGGCAAATCTGCCTGAAGAAGGCTAGAGCCGAAACGTTGTAAATAAAATCTCACTTTTTGTGAGATTTACAGTGTGCGAGAGATTCAGTTTTTCACATGTTATGAGCAATACGCACTATCTCTCCAACGCACCTGTTATGAAACAGATGTGCGAAGCACCCGCTCAATTCACCTTCAAGTGTCTTGAAATTGCACCCAAGGATGAACCAGACTTGTGCATGGTTCCAAGGACATCAATCAATTAATCAAAGGCAAACGTCGGCAGCGGCATGGGTGTATACAATTCTAAGTGACCTAAGAAAAATAAAACTTAATAATGGTGCCATGTCAGACAGAGAGAAAAAGTATGTAAACCTATGGTTCTCACTGTAAGTTTACTTTCTTTCTTTCTTTCTTTCTTTCTTTCTTTCTTTCTTTCTTTCTTTCTTTCTTTCTTTCTTTCTTTCTTTCTTTCTTTCTTTCTTTCTTTCTTTCTTTCTTTCTTTCTTTCTTTCTTTCTTTCTTTCTTTCTTTCTTTCTTTCTAGACTTCAATATAAAGTAAACAAAACAGCAGTCTCTGCTAATTGTATCAATGTTACTCACTTTGAAATAACAATAGCACATTTTCAACATACAATACATTTAAAAGACAACACAGTATCCCGCCCACCCGCATGGTAAGTTATTGACAATCCTGATGTGTCCATACAATTAAATTACCACACCGACATTTGCACTATATAGTCTTTCTTGTCTATAGCATTCCATCCATAAAAGGCTGGTCTAATCAATAAAGTTTTCACTTTTAAACATCCCTTAGCATCTTAAACTCCTCTCAAAAACCATGCACAGTAATAAAACAGACTGGTTTTCACTTGGAGTAAACATTTTGTGTGGCAGTGCAGTAGAGGCTAACCTCACCTCAATGGGAAAGAGCGCTGAGTGACTGAGCTGAGGTCAAGTGTGTGCGGGACACCAGAGGCTCACCGCAGCTCTACACATGATATCCACAACTGATAAAACATTTAGACATTAAAATCATAGGAAATCCCTATCATCATAAAAGGGAATTGTTTTTATAAAGTTTACTGTATTGTTTAATTTAGTTTTTTCATTATGACTGATGAGGCACTAGACCAGCCTCCCCTGACCACACTGAGTATCACTATTATGATTTATTGACTGAATAATGCGTTCCACTGTGCATTACAGGTTTTTGATCCACTGCGATTCCTCCCTGAAAATGTGTCCTCCAGGTCACCTCATGCTTTTGTGCCATTCTCTGCAGGCCCAAGGTGAGTCTACACTGCACCTAGGAGATTTTCCTTGTAAAGGAAGCTGGAGAGTTTACTGTAAAATTAAATCACTCAGTTGTCAATAACCTAGTATCTTTAGAATGTACAACATTATGGTTACACACAATATTTCAGAGCATTTTTGTGTGCACTCTCTACAGGAATTGCATTGGTCAACACTTTGCCATGAATGAGATGAAAGCAGCGACAGCCTTAGCGCTGCAGAAATATGAATTGTTAGAAGACCCAAAATGGAAACCCAAGCTTGCTCCTCAGCTAGTTCTCCGCTCGCTTAATGGCATTCATATCAAGATTAAACCAGTAGAGCCAAGCAATTAACAAAATGTTCATTATTATTATTTGTTATTGTGCTAAATCTGGCAGTGTTGTAAAAATGGTCTCATTCCTCCTGTTGCTTATGCCGCTGTATACAGCCTACACGCACAACGCACTGATCGCACCACCCCTGTCGCGTGAATCGCGTCGCGCAGTAATAAGCCGAATGCCCATCTCGACTGCGCATGCGTGGGTCAATCAGGCTCCTAATTTCGGCTACCAAACAAACCACTCCGCCATTGAAATGTGTGAGCGAGTCCAGGCAGCGGAGCGTGAACACTGAAGTGTATTGAGCCATAACCGTGACCCATAAGGCTTATGGGCATTGGTTTAAAGACTATGAGTCTCAAGTGACATTTCTTGCAAATATTTATGTTGTCAATATCTTCAAAGCGAGGGAAAAGTCAGGACTGCGGTAGGCAAAAGAGGACCATAGTGGACAGGGGGACGACAGGACCTGGGATCAGTCCGACACAGACACTGCCACTTTTTAAATCATTTAAATTCGTCTTGAAATCACAGGGAAAAGTCTCAAAACGGTGTTGATGTTAAATATAGTGGCACATTTACGTCTGTCAAATTAGCGATCGATTAGCCATGTTGTTCACCATCAGATCACTCATAAAAAAATATATATATACAAATTAAGTACATTTAGATGGCCTAGCCTATATGTGTATGTGGATCTCTCTGGTCACAATAATAATAATAAAAAAGATTTCGTATACTGTCCACCTCCTTATTGACAAAAAAAGAACTCTACGTGTTTATTTCTCATTCCAGTTTAAATATCCTGAATATCGATGACATGAGGCCACAATTTCAGACCCTGCACTTTCTCCAACAGTCGCCTTCAAGGGGCAGAAATGTTTTTCTCATATAGTTATTCCAACGATGTGAACAAGGACTGGTCGTCACTTTTGAAGCATCTCTACATATGGACGGCCGTTCAGTTCTTTCAGTTTCTGTCTATCTCCGTAGGCAGCCGAGGTTGTAAAAATAGACTTTAAGCTAGTATTGTAACATGCTCCACGGCGACGACAAAAGCACTTTATATCATCAACTTTCCAGCGGTTAAAATGGTCCAAATCAGAGTTTTCTTCGTTGCTTTAGCCAGGGGTGTCCAAACTTTTTTCATGGGGGGCCGCATATTGAAGCGTACACGGGGTGAAGGGCCGTAGATCAGTAGTTAGTGCTGCAAAACCTTCGACTAGCAGAGGTTTAAATTGTGCCCCAAACCTCTATTTAAGCTTAAAACCTTCATGCCACCTCTGTCTGTTGTTCGGTTAGAATTGTACAGAATTATTACATTTCAAATAAAAAGGTCCATCTCTGGTGATGTGTACCGATACAACAAGAGGCCGAGGGCCACCATAAATTGGTCTGAGGGCCGCATTTGGCCCCCGGGCCGCACTTTGGACACCCCTGCTTTATGCTAACTATCAATATTGTTTGGTAGCCGAAAGAAATTCCATTACCCATAATGCAACGGGCGACCCGAGATGGGCATTCGGCTTATTGATCACATGCCTTCACAATGATAATACAGAAATCAACCCACGCCTACTGCGCAAAACGCGTTTGGGTTAGGTCTGAACACAGCTTTAGGGACATCATGCACCAGGTGGCAAGTACATGAGGGGTGCATGAATATATAAGGGAGACAATCAGAGAGATCCAGTGATTGAATTGTTTTGCTATTTTAGGTTCAAGGGTTTAGGGATATGCCTTTTGTGTAGTGAGTAATGAGTATGGGTGGGTCATGGCAATAACCACAACACTAACTTGATCATGAGTTCATATATTGATGCTGTTCGTTCATGAATAGAAAATATTGTAATGTGTTTATTTGTTGGAAAGATTTTGTGTTTGGAAGTGTGCAGCAGCCACGAGGTGTGTGGCCTCCGACACTGCTCCACTCCTGCTAACCCTATTCTGTTTATTTTGTTCTCAGATATGAATGTTGTAACTGTTGTTATTGTAGAGCTTAAATAATTAAGGGTAACTGTGTAATTGTGTCATTACATTGGTAAAAATGTGTGTCATCCTTACACCAACAGCATCAATACAGACAAATAGTTACAGACAGATGTTACCATGACCGACCTACATCATCAAAATATCTGCGTAGTAATGAAAATCTTTGCAATATTAACAATAATACAAATACCTAATGATATACTATATAAATACAAATAAATAATACAATTATCAAATTATATTGACAGAAGAAAGAAAGAAACTATTATTATAGAAAAAATTGCAATAATAACGGCAAATTAAGTAATATATGAGCAAGGTGACAACAGAAGAAGAGAAAAACAAAACAAAGTTATATAGAGAAGCAGATTGTGAGATTGTGTCCATGTTTGCAAATGATAATACCAACAATCGGGCAACCTCTGTAAATCTTTAATAAAGAAGAAAATCTGAATCATCTCCACATTGCATTCTTGCCAATCCCCCTTGGCAATCACAACATAACACAGTCAAATTAGCTCTCCCCAGAATAAAGTTTTTCCTGCTTATTTACACATTTCTGTTTTGACCTCCAGCTTTAATCAGCTCATGCTCTGACTTAAACGTTTTATTTATTATTTTATTTAGCGGGTCAATGTGCAAAGAACATTAATTACAGATTGAACACTAGATTAAAGCTGAAGATAGTTTCCATCTGCAGTCCCTGAGCAGATGTATTGTTCCTACAATTAAACAACAACAAGCAAGATTAAAGTGTGATAAAGTGATAAAATGTGTGTTATACTTACATCAATGTGGCTGTTACCATGACTGACCATAGTAATGAAAATAATAATAACAATATTAACAATAATACCAATACATAATAATAATAATAATAATGACAAATTGAACATGGCGTGTATATGTATGTATATATATATATATATATATATATATATATATATATGTATAGTTTAAAGTCATTAATAAGCCGATGCAGAGGATGGACTGGGGGAGCTATATTTGGAGTGTTATGACTGTAAGAAGAAGTTAAAAGTAGACCAGGATGTGTTGACTGAGTATTTTTGACCTTGAGTTTTTAACAAATTTGAGTCCTGAAATTGGCATCAGAAGCAAATGCTAGGTCCTGTTGCCATTTTGTGATTGGTAGAGATTGTGTGCTGTCTGTTTTTGCAATTATTCTGAATATTCGTCAATGTATTTTTTTAGGTTTGATATTTATTCATTTTGATATTGCACGATGAACGTCAAGATTTATTGTTTGAGTTTTTAATTTATCTCGGACGGCTGATCTTAGTTCTAAATGTTTAAGGAAGTGTTGCCATATTCTTTAGTGTGTGAATACCCTTTTCTGCCCATGTGAGGATGTGCAGAGGTTTCTACTAAATCAGGTAAACAAGCCTTCTGTCTTACTAAGAGAGCAAAACAGTAATAGTTGGATGGATCCATTTGTGAATAAACTAATTGGCTAATGACTAATGATAGAAGTTTGAATTCTTGTTTTTCCAGTAGAATTTATTGATAGCTGCATCAAGGGATTTGAACCAGGTAGAAGTGGATTGTTCTGGGCTCATTGAGAGTAGGTAGGATAGACATTTTGATTATGGAAATTCTGCCTATAATTGAAATGGGAAGATTCATCCAGCATTGTAGGTCATCTTCTATTTGTTGAAGTAGTGGGGAAAAATTGAGAGTGAACAGCTCTGACAGCCTGGAGGAGAACTTTATCCCCAGGTAAGTGATGTGGTTAGTGCAGAGTGAAACTGGAGGTGGTGTCGCTGCCACATCCCAACTGTTTGGCTGTAAGTGTAATATTGAGGATTTATTCCAGTTTATTGAGTAGAGTCTAGAGAATGATTTTATGAGTTTTATACTGTTGTAGTGATGACCGGGGGTCTTGTGAAAAAAGTTTTTTGACTGATTGCTGCTGCGAGTGGTTCAATGAAGATTAAGAACAGTAGTGGTGAGAGTGGGCATCCCTTGCAGTTCCCTCGGTGTAGAGAAGGAGCACGCTGTTAGACCATTTGTAATAACGGTGGTGGTAGGTGATGTGTAGAGAATTCTTATCCAATCAGTGAAGGACTCCCCAAAGACAAACCTCCCAAGTGTAGCAAAGTTTTATTTTGATTTAGTGATGGCTGCTTGTGTGTTTCCATATTCTCTGTCCTCACTTTTATTAAAGGGAGGACCACTCGTCTGGTTCCATTCCCCCCAAAGCTCCCCCTTATTCCGTGCACTACACTGAAATAAGGCCAAAGCAACATAACGTAATGTGTATATATATATATATATATATATATATATATATATATATATATATATATATATATATATATATATATACTTCAACATCAGGAAAAAGGAACACGAGAAACTAGAGAAATACCAGGGGCTCAGAGAAGAGCTGGAGAAAACCTGGAGGGTGAAGGCATCAGTGGTGCCCGTGGTCGTTGGGGCACTCGGGGCAGTGACCCCCAAACTGGAGGAGTGGCTCCAGCAGATCCCAGGAAATACATCAGACATCTCGGTCCAGAAAAGTGCAGTTCTAGGAACAGCAAAGATACTGCGCAGAACCCTCAAGCTCCCAGGCCTCTGGTAGAGGACCCGAGCAGGAGGAAAAAGAGACCACCCGCGGAGGGTGAGGAAGAGTTTTTTATATATATATATATATATATATATATATATATATATATATATAAAACTAAAAAGCAGAATTTAAAAACGTATATGTGACAGTTGTGTATTAATAAACCCTTTTTAGAAAATATATCTCTCTGTGGTCAAGGTTTGGCCAGTGGGTGAGAATATTTGGTCATGGCGGGAGCAAAGATATTGTCTAAATCTGCAAAATCTCTCCTTTGTTCAAGTCTGTTGTCCTTCAAAATGTGTAAACGTTTCCTGCGTATCACAATGCCATGCCTAAGCAACAATGCTGAAAGTTGGCCGATATCATTGCATGAAGTGGTGGCTTGTAAACTCTAGGTGGGGCTGTTGCACAGTGCGCACACGTGTTGAGTATGCATTTATGATTACTCTCAGATCTACTTGAACCCATTTGCTGCTGCAGCTAGTCAGACTAAAAAGAAGCATTTAACCCAGGGGAGGGAAAGCTGCGGCCTCAGGGCTTTATACGGCCCGCAACACCATTTGACCAGGCCCCAAGGCATTTTTCATATTTAAGGGTCATGTGATTTTATTAGACGTATTGCGCGGCAGTAACTGACTTTTTTTCACTTAAGCAGCATCAAGGCGACTGCTAAGAAAACGCTGCATATCGTGAATGCTGCATATTCATTCTTTGTCAAAGTGAAAGGCAGGCCAGTATGCACTATGTGGCGAGGGGCTGGCAGTGATGAAGAAGTCAAATATCTAGCGCCATTACACCTTGAAACAAATGGATAAAATGAATGCTCTTCGTCGGAGTTTGGAAGCCAATCAAGCTTATACAAGCCTGACCTAAACTTGGAAGACCACATAGCATCATCACTGCCAGCTGACATCAGACGCCTCAACAGAGATCCTCCATAGTCTATCAGTCCTACCTCAAAGTTGTATGGACTCTAGAATGTATGTCGCTTGGCCCTTGGAGTACTTTAAAATATATATATATATATATATATATATATATATATATATATATATATATATATAATATATATATATATATATATATATATATATATATATTTAGCCCTTGATGTGAAAAAGATTCCCCAGCTGAGTTACCAATCAGCAAATGCCAACAGAAACAATGCGCAGACTCTCATTCCGAGCTTGAGTATTAGATATGGTAGCTATACAGACACAAGAAGGCACAAGTTTTTTGAAATTACTATTACTACTCAAACAGTAAGCCACTAAACATTTGCACATGGGCGGTGACCCATGAACCATCATATAAATGTGCGGTTCCCGCTTTCTCTCTTTCTGCCTCCACAGCAATAAACAGGGACACGGTCCAGACCCAGGGGCGGACTGGGACTTAAAAACAGCCCTGGACTCAGACCAGCCTGGCCCAAATTAGCGTAAACACCTCCACAAAGTTTAACCTTACCACCCGCCTTAACCGAGAGCATTTTCTCCAGTTCTGCTTTACCCAAATCTAAAAGCTTCTCGACTGGAGAGCGACAATGTAACGCCTCATTTGAGAGCGAAGACCTACAAAAGTGATGGTAACTTTTTGTCACGTTGTCGGCGTGTTTTTGTCACATTTTTCT
The DNA here is from genome assembly GCF_951799975.1 of Gobius niger. Classification (NCBI taxonomy): domain Eukaryota; kingdom Metazoa; phylum Chordata; class Actinopteri; order Gobiiformes; family Gobiidae; genus Gobius; species Gobius niger. The sequence goes on from NC_136859.1 coordinate 27,050,187, forward strand.
CATGTTTTTTTTTTTTTTTCATTACTTTTTTGTGGCATTGTCGTCATGGTTTCGTCACATTTCTTGTTGTGTTTTTGTCACGTTTTTGTGGCTTTTTAATTGCTTTTTTTCCTCCATTGATTTGGCCTGTTCACCACAACTGCCTCTAAAATCCTGCACTGTCACTCAAGAAGTTGTTTCTTTGGGTCCGAAGTGCCGTCATGCATGAGCTTAATATCGAGACTGCAGTCTGTATGACCTGAGGTGGCAGTAGTGAGTATAAAAAATGTCCAACTTGCATCCAGTCCATTAAAGGAGAAAACTGAGAGGCCAGCCCAGTGGCCCTAAAGCCAGTGGCCCTTAAGCCAGTGGCCCTAAAGCCAGTGGCCCTAAAGCCAGTGGCCCTAAAGCCAGTGGCCCTAAAGCCAGTGGCCCTAAAGCCAGTGGCCCTAAAGCCAGTGGCCCTAAAGCCAGTGGCCCTTCTGTGCTCTTCCAGAATGGACATATGGCCAGTCCGCCCCTGTCCAGACCTGTCGTCCAAAAAGACCCTCTGTCTGCTTTGCTTTATTCTGCACCTCACATCGGTCAGCTACACTAACATAACATAATTTAAGCACCATGCATTCCAAGAGTAAGTCGTTCTGCCTCCATAGGTCTAGGTCCAGCGACAGTGCTGATGTTCTGACAAGAAAAAAAGGAAAACAAACTCATTCAGCCCTGCGTCAAAATATTCCTTTCTCGTGAGGCCGCCAAAAAATAAAAATGCTTCTTTTTTTTCATCATATATATCTTCAGCATACTACTCTCTTTCTTTAGGGAACTTTAGGGGCTCCGCACTATGCTCCGTACTGACCCTAAAGTGGAGGGGGAAGGGGGGGGTTGTTTGAAGCGCGCTGCAGAACAAGCAATGCTCTGTTTTTGAGCCTTTTGTCCCGCCTGTTTACTTAATTCACGTTTACAAATCGCAATCCTGCAAAACGCTACACACACTCAGTAGCCTAAGCCCACGCGCCTTCAAGAACTGACGAGATTAATGTTTCCGTGCAAGCTTTTACTGCGCAGATTCCCCACCTCCTGTTGCGCTGGTCCAACATGACGCACGTTCAAATCCAGAGTAAGGAAACCGGCAGGCACGCAGTCGCATACAGCCCGTCTATAGATGTTGCAGCGAAACTTACCAAGCCTTTTGTTTACATCGCTCATAGACAGCGTTAACTGAGTGACCAACAGCGGCCAGAATGGCGCCGGATTCTGGGTTTTTTGGAGAGTTTGCAGTGGGGTCCCGCCTGCTCCCCTTGTTTGCGCTTGTTTGTGTTGTCGCGCTGCTCTTCAAATTAACCGTCTTGGTCGTCAAAAGGAGAAAGACATTTCGACTAATGGAAAGTTTCATCGGACCACCTTCACACTGGCTTTTTGGACACGTTTTGGAGGTAACAGATGCATTAGGCTTGCTGTGTAGTTGGAACGACGCAGAATTAGATTTGAGAACTTGTATTCAGACTACGTAGCTATTTAGAATACTCATTTGTATTCAGGTAGGCTACAGTTACTTTCCTAAAATCAAAGGAATAGCCTATATTGCGTCATCATATTTCAGCTGCATATTACACAATATCAATAATAAAGAAAGGATTTGAATCACTTTCCATGTCTGTCTCCAAAATACAAATGGTAGCCTATTTCAAAACTCCTGATGTCACAGTTCATGTGTACGATGTGCTTAAGTGCTGCTCCTGGTGAATTTGCAAGTGTTTTTTTCCTTTTAAGTGTTTGGGGAACCCTGCAAACTGCCCACAGAAAGGCCCCCTCCGGCGGGGGTTCGAACCCAGGACTTTCTAGCTATGAAGCATGAGTGCCAACTGCTGTGCCAAAAATATATTATAATGTAGTAGCCTAATATATGCCCACTACACTACTATTAGGCTATGTATAGTTCCAGAGGCGTTCTAATAATTTTATTCAAGCATAAAAAAGTGACCCCAAAATCACTCAAGAAGCCTAAGAGTTGGTGAATTGAATAGCCTGTTTGAGTGAAAATACAGTAGACTAATAATGTTTTCCTGTTGATGTGCGCTGAGGTTGCAGCTGGTGAGGCACATGTAGGGTGTTGACTTCTTTTATTGCCATAAAATCAACAAAACTGAAAATGCAACTTACAGTCTCTGTCACTGTGGATGTTCCTACATTAAAATAACAACAGCATTATAAATTATTATTATAAAGCTAAAATTTTCAATACCAAGTGCTCTGCTGGGGCTCTGCCTGTGGTTTGTTGTTGGCAAATGGCAATGGTGATGCACCGGGGGAACAGTGCTGCTGTCGTCATCTGCACTATAGAGATTTGTCTATGTTTCATTAGAGGTCATGGGTGGAGTAGTCAAGTAAGAGTAATGTTACGCCTACTTCAAAATAATTTCACTCAAGTAGAATTAAAACGAGGTGGCCTAAATATTTACTCAAGTAAGAGTAAAGAAGTACTTTTGCTTGTGTAGCTACTGAGTACGCCTAACTGTTTGAGTGTGTGTTGTTCAGCTGAAATTATGAGAAACAAAACATTAGATATTGTGAAAATGTTAATATTACGATAAAAAAAAAAAAAGATGCAAGTAAATCATTATAAAGAAGTAAGTAAACAAAACAAAAAATAGCTGCATCTATTTGACGCGTCAAAATGAAGATTTGTCACTTAAACATTTAGCCTACTTTTTTTTGCTCAAGTAAGAGTAGGCTACGGCTACTTTTTAATATTACTGAAGTAGAAGTAAAAAGTACTGTATGAAAAACTACTTGCAAAAGTGTAGTTAGCTACTCCTACAAAAAGTTATACTCAAGGACATGTAGCCGACTTGAGTAACTGTAACTGAGTAGCTCTTATCCACCTCTGCATTTCATCCACTAAATGCCAGTCTAGTCTATAATCTTATCTTGAGTATCCTTGAGTACCCCTTACCTCAAGGGTCTAGCCAATATTATTAACTAATATTGTGTTAAAGTGAAGCTAAAATACTCTCATTTTACGAAAAAAAAAAAAAAAACATAATTAAAACAAACTTTCTTTTTTAATCTGCAATAATTCCAACTGCCCCCGCTAAGTGCTCAAGTATCCACAGGGGTATAGGACACACTGCAATATATAGTAGACGATGCAAATTTTCGTTTATACATTTATTTTTATTGGCTATTGCATTTAATTAATCTTAAACTGATCATTGTTTGTGTATTTTTCAGTGGAAGATACATTAGTGGTTTGGTTTCTTTTTCACACAGTTTAAACAAGATGGCAGTGATCTGGACAAACTGCTGGGGTTTGGATTAAAGTACCCCTATGCATTCCCACTCTGGTTTGGCCCTTTTGTTTGTTTCCTAAACATTCATCATCCTGATTATGCAAAGACTATACTGGCATCAACAGGTGTGTTATTTATGAAAAAGTGAGACAAGTGCATATCGCTCTATAGCAACATTTCAGTGTTTTTTTTTTATATTTGCTTTTTGTTTTCCACACAGAGCCAAAAGATGATTTTGCATATAGATTTATAAAAGAATGGATTGGTAAGTTGTTTGTTGCTACTATACACTTCCTTGACCCTTTTCCTTGTGACATCAATAGATTTGCTTAATAAACATTTCTTCTGCAGGAGATGGTTTACTGGTGTCACATGGAAAGAAGTGGTTTCGCCACAGACGGCTGCTAACTCCAGGTTTCCATTATGACGTGCTGAAGCCATATGTGAAATTGATGTCTGACTCTGCAAACACTATGTTGGTAGGTACTGAAGTAGAAACCAAATTTGGCAAAAGGCAAACTCATTCTGGCCTGGGTTCCAGTAGCGAGGGGTTACTAACTGTTGGTTCTGGCTCCACCCTTTCACAAAATCTGCCCTCAAGTTGATGAACCCCGATTGACGGGTAATAAGCAGGTCCCAATTCAGTGATAACCTTGGTGTAGCTGATGTCCATAGCAGGCACCGTAATGTAAGCCATTGATCAAGTAATAGTACTGCAATTTCTCTTTGCTTCCAGAATAAATGGGAAAAATATTCAGAAACTGGTGAGACCTTTGAGTTGTTTGAACATGTCAGTCTCATGACACTGGACAGTATTTTAAAATGTGCTTTCAGCTACAACAGCAGCTGCCAGACCGCGGGGTGAGTGCCTGCAAAGCTTTTCTATTGACGGCGCTTAAATGATTTTTCCCTTGTGTTTTACAGAGGAACAAATACATACATCCAATCTGTGTATGAGCTGGCGAACTTAGTCAACCTGCGCTTCAGGACTTTTCCATACCACAATGACTTAATTTTCCACCTCAGCCCACATGGGTTCAGGTTCAGAAAGGCCTGCAGAGTGGCACAAAACCATACAGGTAAAATTAAGATGACTTAAACATGTCTGCTTAGGGCACCAAAATGGCCTAAACCTAACTTAAGGATTGCGGAGTTTACTGAAGGCGTTTTATTGAGATCAATTTAAATATACTGTATGTCGTGGGGGAAAAAATGGCGAGGAGACGTCATTTCCTGAAACTCCACTGATCACATGACTCTCCATCGGCTGCATTTCGACCCTCTTGGAAATGGCCAACAATATGCCTAAACGTTGCCATGCATTTGAATAATTGTAGGCGTTTATTTTTACCTAGTTTGGTAACCCTTGCTTAGAAATCCTTAGAAATCTTTGTCCTGCAAATCCAATATGGTTGCCTGGGAGGCCCCCTGTCCAGTAAGGCAGTGGGTGCTTCCGAATTGAGCAAATTGGTACGAGGTCTCAGCCCAAACCGGATGCGCATCATCGTCCGCCATGAAAAGAGATTCTGAATAGTGCGGTCAGTGAGGAAGGAGGTAGGGAAAGGAGCCTGTGTGCTTCCTATCATATCTCCTTTAGCATAGGGGCCTCTGGAGGTTCCTCACCAGCGGTTAGGAGCTGTGTGCCATCCAATAAGCTGTGTGGGGTATTTAGCTTTTATGAAACAGCTGTCAAAGCAGCTTATGAAACAACCCCTGTTGTTGTGTGAGGAGGGTGGGATTGTGCAAACGCAGCTGAAGCTCTAGGTCATAACTAGAGAGTGAATGGTTGACCTTATCACGTGACAAGGGGATAGGAGCTACGATCAGGACATAGGAGCTATTATTGGAGGAATTTGGAAGCAGCCAGTGTTTCTCAAACAGGGGTATGGGAACTTGAGCACTTAGCAGAGGGTATTTGGAATAATTTCAGATCTAGAAATAAGTTGAACAGTATTTGAATATCATTATAAAGAAAAGTTGTTTTTAATTATGTTTTTCAGTTAAAGGTTTGACTCTTAAGATGTTTTGCTTTATTTTGAATACAACTTAACGCCAATAAATCCGAGTTTAGTGGATAATTTTCTAGATAATTGGCTACACTCTCGAGGCAAGGAGTACTTTGAGTAGAAATGAAAGACTCAAGGGGTAAGCGAAACAAAAAAGGTCAGGAACCTCTGCTATAAGGCACCGTAACTCACGTTCCGATAGGACTATGGCGATAATTTTTTGGTCTATCCCCAGGTTTTCATGATCAGGGAAGCCATTTTTTCAGCCATATTTCAAATCAGACCAATTGGTCATGTAGAAAATCTAAGATAGCCCTCGAGGCCACTTACGTGACTGCATGGAAATGGTCATAGACATATGCTCCACAACTAAAATAAGGATTATTTTGCAGTTCAGTAACAGATTTACATCTTACATGTTTTTTTTGCAAAGAATTCAGCTCCTTCTGCAGATTCCACAGCCCTGCTTTTATGTACCCTATTGTATGTCCATGCAGATTATGGGTTCATGGAATCTAAAGTACCTCCAGCCAACTGCTCAAGTACCCCATATGCCTGGTTGGGAAACACTGCCTTTTATGATGGGGACGTCCCTGGAAGCCATCTTGGATTTGCTGGACAAAGATGCATGATTGCGATCTCTAAGCAACTGAATCATTCTAAGCCAAGGAATAACCAAATTACGTAAAAAATTTTTTAAAAAAAATGCATGGTAAAGAGGGCCCAGTTTAGGCAAATTGGCAGCCATTTATGAATTTTGGATCATGGATTCCGATGAAAATTCCAGGTGGCCTAAAAGTACATTTCAATTAGACTGGTGAAAGTGACCAGAATCCATTGAGAAAACCTTGAGAAAACCAAACGGCAGTTACCTGTTACCCTGTCGGGCCTGTGACCCACTTTTAGGTCGCGAACCACCACTGCTTGAAATGTTTTCCTGTGTACTGCTTTGTGGAGGATACAATCTAAGCATGTCCTCTCTGGTCTGATCTCTGTCTCAGCTGAAGTTATAAGAAAGAGAAAAGAAGAGCTCAAAGAAGAAAAAGAGCTGGATCGCATAGAAGCCAAGAGATACTTAGACTTTCTGGACATCCTCCTTTGTGCCAGAGTAAGTGATACGCAACAAATTCCTCATCTGTTTTACTTTACTGAATTCAATTAGCAAGATCAGAGTTAATTACTGCGCAGTTTCAGTGTGTTAAGTTGTAGCCAAGATTGTTGCAATAAGGACACCTCAGATTCAGTTAGTATTTAACTAGCCTGGCTTTAGCCCTCCGTAAACTCGGGTCAATTATAATTTCCCTATACGTACGTCTGGGTGTGATCTCAGTGGCCGCGTTACATCGGTTGAATTCATTCAGCGAGCGGGGGAGGCAGGTGTTGTAGGTGACGTCAAGCATTTGTGCCACATTTGCGGGTTGTAGTTTGGCAATGGCAGTGGATACGAAAGTAATGGAAGCTCTTCAATCCGTTCTGGCTCAGCTCCCAAATATTCAGAAATTAAAATTGAAGCCTTGGAATGCGCAAAGAATGCCCCCAAGAGTTATGATAGCTTGCTTCACTCACCAAAGGCTAGCAAAAATCAGATCCAATCGTTTCAAAGGAGTTCACCCCTCCCACCCGAAAACAGAGTTCAATTGTGAAGACCCTTGTACAACACGCAATGAGTACGAGGGTATGGTAAACCCAGGCTAGTGTTTAACACAATTTTGTTAATAAGTTTCCCATAACCAAACACTCCACAGTGCCCCACCCATATCCACATTTGACCTGGTTATGGGTAGACACATGGACTTCACTTGTAATGTTGAGTGAATTTTGACGTCACTTGGTATAATAGGACTGACATTTAGCATTTCATGTTTCTGTCGCCTCTCAAATGTTAGCGATCTTGGATGTGTTTAAAATGTGCTGACTTGTGTGAGATTATGAAAAGCAATGACATAATCTCTCTGCAACTCTGTATATTACTGTTTAGGATGAGAACAACCAGGGTCTGTCGGATGAAGCCATTCGAGCTGAAGTGGACACTTTCATGTTTGAGGGCCACGACACCACAGCGAGTGGCATCTCCTTCATCCTGTACTGTCTGGCCTGTCATCCAGAACACCAGCAGATGTGCAGAGAAGAGATCAGTCAAGTCCTGGGCGGCAAGAACACCATGGGCTGGTGGGTTTATAGCACACAGAACGAAAGAAAAAGTAAGATTTGGGATTTAGTAAGGATTTGAATGTATTTGTTCTGTCTGTAGGGAGGACTTGAGTAAAATCCCATACACCACAATGTGCATCAAGGAGTCTCTTCGTCTTTACCCTCCGGTCCCTGGAATGGCTCGAAACACCACAAAACCCATAACATTTTTTGATGGAAGGACTCTTCCTGCAGGTTAGTAAGAGTACTTAAATATTTACCAAAGGGTAGACAAACAAAAAGACTTTGCATATAGCAATAGAGAACAGTAATGGTGAAACCGCTACGGTGTCTCAAAGTAGGGTAGGGTAAAGGGTAAAAACCTCTTAAGACCCATGTTTTAAAGAGGTCAAATGCATTGCCCAATAAAATGAAAACAACCAATGCCGAAAGCCTTATCTGTTGATTTTTTATAGTTTTAGTGGCAATAAAAGAACAATGGCAATGATAACACTCTGGGAAGTGCCCTGGGTTACATCTGCTCAGTGTGGAGGAGTGCAACATTAACTTGGTGTAACATTTGCCCTTTTGTAATTCTGTTCACACTGACAGGTTAACCTGTTTTATGTGGCATGTCAATATGTAACATGAATTTATGAACCATTTATAAATGTGCTTTTCACAGGCAGCCTTGTTGGCACCAGTGTATATGGGATACACAGAAATGCAACTGTCTGGGAGAATCCAAATGTAAGTTAAAGGCACAGTTTCCCCTTTAATTCCACTTCGAAAGACTTAAAGCTGACCTGATAACAAGAAACTGGCCAAAGTGAATTATAGATACAGTATGTATGTATGAGTATCAGTATGAGTTGTTTTATCTTGCCAATACTCTACACTTTGATCATCATAAGGCCCACAATTGGGATTGCTTCAAATAACCTTTACGGTATCAGGAATGAATTGAGACATGACGCAGCTGACAACTAACTGTATGATCTTTATTAAATTGGCTGTATAAATAATTAATTTCACTGTGTATTATAGATGTTTAATCCACTGAGATTCCTCCCAGAAAATGTGTCCTCCAGGTCGCCTCATGCTTTTGTCCCATTCTCTGCAGGCCCAAGGTGAGTGTACTCAACGACATATTAAATTACAGGTCTATTGAGCTGTGTGAAGCAGGTTCTCTTACAACCAGCTGTATTGTATATCCATGGCTCAGGTCTCAAGTGTGTACCTATTAGGATCACAATAGAGAGTTGTTTCTGGGCCGACTAGGCACACTGGCTCATATTCACTTGGATCCTCAAAACTGAACATTTTGCCTCACGAGAAGATAATCCACTTCATTTTGTTCATATTTTTATTTATCTATTGATTGCTCCTGTTGGAACAGACTGTGGCATGTTCATGAATTATGAGAGATAGTAGGGGGCACTCCAAAGTCATTCAATAAACTGAGGCCCTTATTTGCATTTTGCACACAGCTGTTGGTTTAGCAGATAAAGAAAGCAACCATTTAAGTTCACTTACGTTTTTGTATACCCCCAACAGGAATTGCATTGGTCAGACCTTTGCCATGAATGAGATGAAAGCAGTGATTGCTCTGGTGCTGCAGAGGTATGAACTGATAGAGGACCCGGAATGGAAACCCAAGATCATCCCTCGACTGGTGCTACGCTCACTCAACGGCATCCACATCAAGATCAAACCTGTACAGCCAATATGTGACCAGGCTGAGCAAAAGTGAAACGAGCCTGCATCTGATGTTGATGAATTGAAACCTTTGAATCAAAATTACCACTGTAATGTTTTTATGTTACTTCATAACATTAATGTAACCAATTTCCCGAGGTTAACATTTTGTAGCAGAGAGACTTGTCTATACTATATATTTATTATATTATAATAAATGTTTTATATTTTCAATTCCATACTCTTCATCTCATCAAAACTAAAGTTAGTAACATACAGTATTAACTGATTTTAACATCACTCTATATAGAACACACACATCGGTCAAAAGTTTGGAAACATTTTTTTCATGTATTGTTTTTCCTTCTATTTCGATGGTATTAACTTTGTAGATTCTCACTGAAGACAATGAAGACATGATCGCCCCCTTGTGTTTTGATTACTGCTTTGCACACTTTTGATATTGTGTCAATGTGCTTCATGATGTAGCCACCAGAAAATGATAGAAAATAAAGGGCGGCAATTTTAGATAATTTAAAAAATAAAACATATTTTGAATAACTTCACCCTGTTTTGTGTCCTACATAATTCCATTTGTTCATTCATGCCTCAGTGAGAATCAGAAATGTAAATAGAAAGGCCAACACATATAAAGTGTTTCCAAACTTTTTTACTAGTGTATTACTACATAGCAGTACTACTGTAGTACTGTATGTTAGCACTGGATACTGGACATAACACTGTTTAAAACTATAATTTTGTGATTAAAAGGAAATTGTCTTGAGTGAAGTTCTACATACATTAATGTGTGTTAAGAGGCAATATCCTCCAGTCCAGGAATGGAAATAGCTTGCGTATTTGTGGCTTAATAAATTATGACCATGGTTACTGCTTGTGTGTGAAAGTTTCAGGACATGTTTTCCAAAGTAGGTTAAAGTTCAGTTTTTCACTCAGTAATTCTGCGAAAGTCACACTTAAATTACCAATTAAAAAGATAAGTGAAAATGTAAATGGAGGACAGCAAATCTCCATTTGCTGTTTAAGTGAGAGGGAGTTTACTTTAACAGTATGTTAGTAAAAACCCTTGAATATTATTAAAGGATTTTACTTTTGAAAGAGTAACTGTACGCTGCACTGTTTAGTTAGTTAAAAGCACAAAAGCACGTTGAATTGAATACTGCAAGAGTCCAGTCTACAGATTTGGAACTGCCGTAATCTTTTAGTAAAACATATAGACCATTCTCAGTCATGTGACTTTTGGTTGGCAGTCAGCTGTTTGGAACTGTGCCCCTAATACAAGTTAAAATGGAACCTCAAATGAATGAACAAATCAAATAATAATTCTGTAGTGGTGAGCGGCTGATTTGCCAACCAAAATGACAGACTGAATGACCTATAAACGGGGAATTGAAAGAATTACAAAGCTGTTCTTAAGCCAAAAGTATTAATTTTATTTACAGTAATATGCTTACAAAATGACAGGACAAATGCCACTAGCAGAGTTTTGTGATGCAGAAAAATAATGAAAAGCCTAATAAAGTGATATAAGATGCAGTCCATGGCTACTCCTGGGCGCTCTGTTCAACTTCAAATTTAAAACTACATTAAAATAGGCTTTGCAATGAACACTACAAATTGTGGGTATTAGGGGTTTAACCTGGGAATCATAGTTTGCGTCATTCTTGCCTTCTAAATATTTATTTTAGATACCTTAACTACTTCAGGAGTGTTTCTTTTGTCCTGCTGATCCTTTTAACCAATCAGTGTTACTTCACGTACCCTCTGCCTCAAGGGTGTAGATTATCTAGAAAGTGATTAATAAAAGGTACAACGCAAAAAGAATATGGGGGTCATTTACTAAACGTTTGCTCACGTGCAAAACGAGTAGCATGTGCAAAAGTGGGTACGCCCAGTCATTGAACAGTATTTTTTGTATACGGCGCAGCATACTCTCATTTACAGAAGCAGATTTGGGGCTTTAGTTCTGTAATACCGGATATTTCAAATGGTAAATTAGGTATAATATGACTAGAAAACAGCAAACTTTGTTTTTCCGCTTGCACCAGCTATTTAGCACCCGTCTTGATAAATGACTCCCTATGTTGTGTGTTCAATATGCGGTTAAAAAGAAAAAAGAAATCATACATTTAACTGCAATAACTTTTCTCCTCCTAAAAATAATGTGCCTTTTTAAATCAGAGATCATTTTAAGTATCCCAAAACCCTCTTGTAATCCCAGGGGTCCCCGCTATAGATAGTCAACACATTTATAAGACCATGTAGAAAATGAATGCTGCCCTCTAGTGGTTTTGGGGATATCTCGCAGCATGGTGATCAGCTTCCTGTTATTATTTTTTTTGAAAGGCAAAATTCATGGAGCTATTTCAACCCACTACAATTTATTTTGCATAAGGTTCAGTCAGGGAGAACAACTACATGAATCAAATCCAGTGGGCACACGTATGGGAATTAAAAAGGAAATCTCAGACATCCAGGTAGATCTACATAAAATCCATTGAAACAATACAGCTAGACATTTTTTGACTTACACCATTGTGCCACCACCCACTGTGCAATATCGTGGGGACTTTTGTCACCAATCTGGCCCTGGGGAAAGTTATTTGGTAAATCACAAAACTGCCTGCTGCATTGTTTCAACAGACATTTAAGTATGGGGATTGTACCGCCATTTGGAAAACTTTTTTTTTGTGTGTGTGACATTGCTCTAACGTCTTATGTTTGTAGAAAATATTTTGTATTAGTAGCCTTATCAAAAATATTAAAAGAAGTGATAAAAAGTCAAAACATGTTCCGTAGAAAATAAAAATTGAGAAAACACTCGACACATCATCAACATAACTCACTTACTCATTTTGTTGTGTACGCAAAAAAGCATCATTAAATTAATGCTTCATATTACGTAAATAATTCACACTACGTCAACGGCCACAAGAACATCCAGGAATTGATTTTACTTGTAACTGCTGTCTTTGTTTCTTGCGAAGTCAACTTTTGTGATGACAGAGTATTAAAACCATAAAATCAAACAACTTAAAACAGATCCTCTCCCAGGCCATAAGTCCCTGATGTGTCTGCTGGTGCCCTGAGAGCCAGCAGCGCTGTCCAGTCTCCTTAAATAAGCAGCGACGGAGTGGGTTTCTTGCCTGGCCAAGCTTCTTTGGCGTACTTCTTTTTGCGCGGTTCGTTGTGTGCCTCGGGCAGATAGGGCGCAGTGACGGGGGTGGGGTTGAGCGTGACGGGAGGTTGTGGAGGGTCTGGGGCCAGGTCCACCTCCGGAGCCGGGTTGGGGAAGGGCAGTCCTCCGTGCATGGCCACACCTCCCGGAGCGCCTGCGGGGTGGTTCTCGTGGCTGGTGGGAGGTAAGTCCCCATAGAGACCACCGCCAAAACTGTAGCCATGCATGCGCTTAGATGTCAAATCATCCAGGCCAAGAGTGTTCTGACCCTCTAATCTTCGCTTCTGGAGAAGAAGAAAAAAGTCGCATTTTGACAAAAGTGTAGCCTCTTTAACATGATGACAGATGAAAACTAGTTATTTAGCTATAATCTTGGTGCAGCACATCTGTGCCTCTGTGAGCTTAATGTCTATTAAATAAAGCTTGAGGTCAGGTAAAGTCACACATTATGGCAGTAAACGTTTAAAACATTTTACCATATTAGATGCAATTTTATACATTTATTCTGTTTCCCAAAGTACAAAAAATACCTTCATGGGAACCACAGCAGTCTGTATCATATTTCTGAAGCGTCCTACTGAAGGATCAATATCCTCTGCAATAAATAAAGAACATGTAAAAGATTGGCACACTGCTGACTAATAAAGATTATTTTACTCTATGAGATTGCAGAACAAACCTGGGTTTATAATTGAATCCTCCTCATTAAATGTAACCCTCGAGCTCTTTCGTTTCCTCTTGGGCCTCTGAATCTCCAGATTGCCTTCTTCAATGGTCAGTAAAGAAATGCGTTTGTTGTGGGCTGTGTTGAACTCTGTTAAATTCTAGAAAAGCAGATACAGCATTGAATGCCTTTCTGGGGCCCTAAGCAAAATTCCTCAAAGGTCTCAAGGCTTATCGACAGAGTCAAAGAGAGCAGGGAAGTGTAAGATAATGTTCAATGAGATCATGTAAGTGAAAGATAATTTTGTGTCCTGCCCCACTATTTGGGAAGCAGTAGCCTATTCTTCTGCCATCAGACGGATTTTTAGGACCACATTGTTTTTCCCTCATGTCATTGGCCAGTAGTCTGTTTTCAGAGGCCTTAAGGATGTGTTCTGGGTTCTACTCCCTTTTGGCGCTGTGTGGCAGAGTTTAGGCGGCGACTGAGAGCATGCCGTCAGGCTTGGCCAGGCGCTGTAACAACGCATGGCAGACCAACTCATACTCAATATGGGGCCCTTGCGATGCAAACATTAAACCCTACCGATTGTTTTGGAATAGGAAAGCTAAGAAAAAAGACGAGTTCATATGTAGCCACCTGGTCTTTATGCGTGTGCTCAGTCACGTCAACCAGAGCACAGACGGCGTTAGCAAGAGCCTCTCCTCCTCTCCTCTATGAGAAGAGGACAGGTTATATCCTAACACCATCTGTGCTCTATTTCCGTGACTGAGCACACGCATAAAGACCAGACAGGAACGCATAAACTCGTCTAAGCTCAGGTAAGAACATATCTCTGTATTAAAAAACAGTGGCCTATTCCTTTAAGAAGACAAAATGAACTTCACCAGAAGCAGAAGAAAAAGAAGAAGAAGCAGCAGAAGAAGCAGAAGAAAAGGCAGAAGAAGAAGCAGAAGAAGAAGCAGCAGAAGAAGAAGAACCTTTCACAGACACAGTCACAAAGTGCTTTACATGAGGAACTGTATGCATCTGTAAACAGTATGCTACACAACCCGATATAAGCATTTTTTTTTCCCACTAGAGTGGATCGATAAATATATCTGACGCCTGTTTATCCACATAAATGTACCCCGTTAGTGCCTGTCTAGTGACTGATTATCCAGATGATCGGTGTAAATACGGACAATAATGACGTGTATGTACTGCACAGAGCACCCAGAGACGGGCCATATGCACAGTTTAAAAAGGGTTGTAGTTACCTCCAGCTCAGTCTCCTCCTCTGGGAGTCCCAAGAGTCCTTTCAGTTCCTCATCATCCCCAGTCTTGGGGTCTCCTGTGCCCGGGGCCCCCTGTGTTTGGGGCTTCTCTCTAATAGTGTAAGTTCTCGTTGAGGCACCGAATGCTATCGTTGAATCTATGGGAACTTGTTGTGGCTTATGAGCCTCTAAACGGATATGTCCAAGAAACGTACCGTGTGCTGCGAAGTAAAAACAAAACAACTGAAAGTACACCACATGTCAGTTTAAATAGTTGTCAGGTATTTAGGCCAACTATCTTCTTAAATGAAGAGTTGTGTGCTGCTTACTGCTATTCAGGTCTATCAAGAAGACCCTTTTGAGATGTTTGTGGTAGACCAGAGCCGCATGTACACGTGAGCAAGACTGGTGGTCGATTGTGAAGTCACACCAGTCTGGGTTCCTCCCAAACAAGTAGTATTTCTTCTCATCTATAATTAGTTTCTATAAAGAGAGAAAGTTTCATAACCAACCAGGCCTAATATACAAGAAAAACAAAGTCTACAAAGTGAAACATTTGTGCCTCTGAGTAATAACCTCACAGTGTCATCTTTCACTGAAAAGCTTAAATCTCATGGCAAATAATGCTCTTGCACCGTTTGCACCCAAGCAGTCATGAAAATCTCCTAATGCGAAGGAGATTGGACTGTCAGGCTAGTATCAGGTGCTTTTGAGCCGCTGCAGTAAGTATGTAGACTTTTCACTTTTATTGAACCATCACTGTGTAGATTATAGTAAAGCTAACATTGCATAGGATACAAATCACAAAAGAAACCGTCAAGTTTCATTTTCAGAACTCATTTAAAGCATCTGATGACGTTTGCGTTACCTCTACAAGTTTATCCCCCTTCATCACGTCCAGATGAAGTCCTGCAGGTGGCTTGCCTGCCCTGTAAGCATAAAATGACACTTGCAAACAGTGCTGTTTCATTGAAGAAGTGCCCAACAATTTCACACTTTGCCCCCCAATACAGTACAGTAGAATAGACCACTTCAAAGCCTGAAAGCACATATTTCGTAATGCACAGCGGTAGCTCATAATCAGAAGTCACATCTGAAAACTAGAACTAAATGGTTGGACATTTACTGTACATCATTTGACAGTAAAGACGATAGCGTGGGGGTATGTTTGCAACGATGCTAAGGCAAACTGCAGCCGTGAGGGGAAAAGCAAGAAAAGAGCATTTTAGGTCCACATTGGGCATGACTACACTGGTTTTCTGTTTGATAATGCGCGCGTTAGAAAGCTTTGTTTCTCCAGCGGGTGGATTTTCTTACCATGATGGACAATCAAAAGGAGGAGCGCTCTCTTTGCTTGTTTTAGTCGCCATCTTGCTTCATGTCTCAGCGCCGAAAGGCACTGTGGGTAATTTGCATTCACTACGAAAGCTGGGAAATGTAGTCAGAGGAAAGAGTGTGAGGGTGGCTTTGAATCGTCAAAATCTGTTTTGTGCATGGTTAATACCTGATAGAAATTGCTTTCATTTATCAGTAAGAGTCTTTTAAGTAAAACGTCATCAAGGAATTTGATGGAAAACTGAGATAGTTTAGTTTCAGGGCGTCGAAATTCGTTGGTGTTTGATGTAAAACCTTTCCAGTCCAACTTTCTATATTGGTAGATTACTTCTCAGAAATGCATTTGCTTTGCTGAAAAGGTAGATTGATATTGCTTTAGTTAACCTCTTACCCCCCGCTTTAACCGAGTGCATTTTCTCCAGTTCAACTTTACCCAAATCTAGAAGTTTACAGCCTATAGACCAGAGTAACGCCTCATTTGAAAGCGAAGACCAACAAAACTGCTCTCAATGGATCTTTTCCCTTGCGTTATTGCCATTTTGTCATCGGATTTTTGCTATTTTGTTCATTGTTTTTTTTTTGGTCACTCTTTTGTTGTGTTTTTGCGACTTTTTTAATTGCATTTTTGTCACTTTTTTGTCACTTTTTTGTCACTGTTCTGTGGCTTTTTCAATCCTCGTTTTCCTTTCATTTATGACATTTTGACACGTTTTCCAAGATGCTTTCTGATTTGGGTAATGCCAAATTGTAGAAAATGTGCTCGGTTCAGGTGGTGGTTAAGAGGTTAACTTTTGATGCGTTTTTAGGTTTGGATGGCACTACCAGGTGCCCTGTAAACTCACACAAGAGATGCCAGACTGAGGTCAGTCATATTGAATATATTATTGTTCATTTATGGAAGCTAATTAACCAGACAATTTAGTTTAATTTAGTTTTAGTCTTATGACGAAAATGATTTTAAATAGCATTTAAAATTAAAATGTATTTAGTCAACTTTAAATAATATATTTATCATAATCATATTTAATCAAGGTGCTTCATGTTTCTTCTCCCACAAGGACAAAGCACAGCTAGTCCTTTTCCTTTGGCAGCGATTTTAAATGATACGAGGCTCTGTCATTGCAAGTTTGGATCATTTAGTCTCTTCTTTACATTTTTATTTAGTCTTATTTTAGTCTACGAAAAATTTTAGTCACAGTTTTAGTCTCATAAAAGACTTGTAATTTAGTTTTAGCCAACATAAGTATAACTTTGACTAAACTTTTAACAAAATGTTTTAGTCGACAAAATGAACACTGTAATTAGCATAAATTGGTTATTACATTTGTTGGTGCAAGTTGCTCATGTTTGTACTTTGCAGACCCTGTGGACGCTCCGTGGAACGCTCCGTGGACGACCCGTGGGACGACCCGTGGGACGCGCCAGAGGATGTGGTCTTCTCAGACGAGGACGACGTAGGTGGGTTTGGTGGGTTTCCTCTTTTGTTTCCATCTGATGAAGAGGAGGAGGAGGAAGACGAAGAGGAGGACTGGGACGAAGGGGACTCTGTCTATAGAAGTCTCACAGAGGAAGAGGAAGAAGAGTTTCGGGCCCCTCCAGAGGAAGAGGAAGAGGAAGACCAGCGCGTTCCTGGAGAAGCTCCTGCTCAAGCTGTGGATCTGCTGGTAGCTGCTTTCCTGCAATTACCAGCAGAGAGACTGTCTCGAATCTACAGGCTCATCCAGAAGCACATGAAGATAAATCGTCAACGTCCCGTCCTGGATGGGGCGGAGTTTCTGCCCATTGGCGGATCCAAGCGCAGCAGGGATGAAGATGACAAAGACGAGGAGGACAACGCCAAGCGCCAGCATCTCCTTTTCTGAAGACGACTCTGGCGGCCCCTCCACTTCTGCTGGTACATCCGGGGGCTTCTTCCTCTACTTCTAACCCCACCTGCTCCAGGACCCGGAGTCAGAAAAGGACTGAGTTTGTAGCCTCGGAGTTCTGGGCCTGGAAGTTGTAACGGCCACATTTACCAGCCTCCACGCCGCCGTGCTTTGACCTGTATATATTCTTTATGTAGTCGTTTTTGCGTGTGCTTATAAACACCAAAAGACAAAGAAACAAATTTCTTGTTTTAGTTGTAGTATTTGTGTGTACTTTAAAACCAAAAAGACAAAAAACATTTCTTGTTTTAGTTGTAGTATTTGTGTGTGCTTTAAAACCAAAAAGACCAAAGACATATTTCTTGTTGTAGTAGTAGTATTTGTGTGTGCTTTAAAAACAAAAGGATATAAAAAAAAAAATGATGTGGTAAGTAGCTGCGTTTCCAGTTTTCTAAAAATAAAAGTAGCTTTGTGTGTTTAAAATGACACTCTATTGTATTCTTCTCCTAGTCATAGCTGTGTGTTCGCTTTAAGACAAAATAATCAACAAAAAGTTTCATCTCTATGTGTTTGCCCTTTTCCTCTTGGGGCATAGCAGTGTTAAACAGGATCGCCCCATAACCAGAGGGTTGTTGGTGCGACTGCTTCTCTGTGTGTTTTCAGTAAATATTGCATTTGATTTCTACATTAGCTCTGTGTGTGTTTGTAAACTGAACGTTTGGGTCGGGAGGCGTGGGTTTGTTGACGAGCTGTCGCTGGTCGGACAATCCCTGCTCTCCTGATGAGGTTGTTGTTTCGGGGCAGCAGTGGCTCAGCTGGTAGAGTTGGACCTCTAATTCAATGGTTGGTGGGTCCATCTCATATACTGGCAGTGCACACTGTTGCTGTGTCCTTGGGCAAGACACTTAACCCGCCTTGCCTCCAGTGTAAATATATGTATGGGTGAATGACTGACTGTAAGGTACGTGTGTCTTTGGAGCCTGACTGTGATAAACTGTAACGAGGAGATTTGGGTTTGTCCATAAACTCAGCAGTTTGTGGGACACTCCCTACTTCCCCCGTTTCTCTTGTTTTTGTTTGATATTGCACTGTAATACTGTATTGATATGTTTAATAAAAAGATTTGACTTGCCTCTTTGCACTTGATTTTGGTTCGTTAAAAGAAACAAAAACAATATTAAAAGGTGTTAAACGTTTAGAGAAAGAGCTTATTATAATTTAATAAAAATAGAATAATAAAATGCAGTGTAATTTTCACCTAATGCCTTCCATTTATGACTGATGCCATAATATTAAAGATGAATAGGAGTGTGTTTTGGTAGGTAGGGTTGTGCGTGTTTTTGTTTTGTTTGGTTACAGGGGAAACATCTGGAAGTGAGCTCGGCACCAGCAGAGGGCGTCCTGACCCAGCACCACACAACATGAGTGACCTGTGGATTCTCAGGAGGCCGCTGCTCTTGGTAAATGGTAAATGCTCTACACTTATATCTATATGTAGCGCTTTACATCAAGGAGCCGCTCACCCATTCGCACTCTCATTCACACCCATGTGCGCAGGTGCCGGAGGCCAGGTGGACACAATGCAGCACGCAGGAGCCTTGAATCCCACCTTCTGATCAGGAGACCACTCTGGACCATCTGCACCACTGTCTTCCTTTCTTGTGGGAGGTCACATGTGACTGGTGTGCTCGCAGAGGAGCAGAGGCGGAGGTGAGGCATGTCCAGATGTGTCCCCCTGACGGAGTAGCGCCGCCCGTCAAGGACTTTGAGCAGTGATTAATAAACGTATGTAAATCAGGTTGATGATTTTTATCGTCTTTTTTTTTTGTTCATAGCTTATTTAGAAAGCATTGGGACGTTGGAATACTGAACCTTTGTTGTAAGTGTAGTATTAAAAACAGCCCAGATTCTGAAGTGCAGAGACTGTCCAAATTAGGGACAAGGGGGTTTGTTTTATTACTTGCATCCCTATTCCATTTCTTTCGTTCACTAGTTGAATAGTTGATAGTTTGTGGGGTGATCATAACAGGTTATATAGTTGTGAGACATAAGAGAGTCAAGGTCCTTTGTTTTTGTAAGTCTAATGATTCACAAACACCAGGGCTTCCTCAGGTGCTATCTGCAATTTTGGGCTGGAGATGGATCCAAATGGACGCACCAGTGTCACACAGAAACAGCTTTATGTTTATGGTTCTCCAATCACAACCTTTGAAACACTATTTACTGTACTTTAAGAGAACGCATCACAAAGAAACAGCATTTGCCAAAATCCACACTTTTTGGGAGGTTGAAGTCAACAATCCCACAGCCAAGCGCTTTGAGAAAGTTGTCAACGCAGGCTTGTAAAGTGCGCTTCAAGTGTAGGCCATTATTATTAATGAAGGCAAACTATTTCAAAGCAGTCTGCCTCCTCTTACTCCAGTATACAGGCACATCAGTTTACACACAGCGGAGACAGATGTGCTTTATCATTGATTAGTGGCTAAAAATATTTGGCAAAAAAAAATCAAAACTAACTTGAATTGCTTTCGTTTCATTCATAGAGATACAACTCACCATACAGCCAAATTATATATGAATGCAATGATTTTTTCGCACTTATCATACTGCTCCACCACTTGGTCCCAAGTCTCTTCAACTACATTGAAACCCTTATGGTCTCTATACAAAACAACTCTTAAGGTCTTTGACAAGAAACCCCGACACTGGCATCACTGTGAAATTATACAGAAGTATAAATTCTTAAATTTCGAGAATTTTTTTAATTTTAACACTCTTTTTAACAATTTTAACTTTTTTAAGTGTCTGAATTCTGACTCACTCCCACATTCAGAATTAGCTGTGCATATAAACTGTACTAACAGAGCTACAACAAGAGGTGTCACCAATGGTAATTGTATTGTTCCAATGTTCAGATCGAGCTTTGGTCTGTCGGCTTCTCAGCTGTCGGAGGCTCTGGAATGATTTACCAAAAGACATAAAACTAAAAACAAACGATACCACATTTAAGATGAAATTAAAACACTACTTAAAATCCACTCAACATTGTTCTCATAAATAACAAAAATGATTAACATGTATGATTTCTTCTGTTATGTGTCATGTTTTAATATGTACTGTGTTTGCTTTAATGGACAGGTGCTGTAAAGTAGCACTTTTGCTAACGCACTAAAATCATTGCATCTGGTTTGCCCAATGTACATGTGATGTCCGTAATAAACGAATAAAATAAATAAATAAATAAATAATAATAAACAGAATAGAATCAAATAGCATCAAAATAGCTTGTTGTTCACATGGTGTTAGGCCACATCAAAGGCCAGTAGTACTAAGTTGCTTTTTTTAAGTCATTGATTGTCCTTCTGTGGTTTTAAAATATGCAACTTTTTGAAGTATTTGTATTTTTACATGAGTAAAATGGTAGTTTGTCGTTCCAGAGCTAGAAAAAAAAACCACTTCATTTTGACACATGAAATAGATGTAGTTTGTGTTTATACATTCATCAGAAAAATCATTTTGGTTGATATTTCTAGCATTTCCTTTGTAGATACCAGGATCATTTCTTGTTTCAGTTATCATAATTTATTTTTAAGGAAGTACTCAAAATACTCAAATAGCCTTTTCCCCAAGAACATTTGTTATTACTGTTGTCTCAAAGCACAGTTACAAGGCAATATTTTTAGCTACTCTGCCCAACATCCCAGTTAAAAAGTTGCTTGGCTAAAGATGACCAACACAATGCATTTAGGACTTTATCTACATGAAAAAGACCCAGTACCTAATTTAGTGACAACACCATCAAAAGCTGTAACTGCTTCAACTTTATTACAATCAAAATAACATTCAATTCAAAATCTTAAAGAGGGGGTATTATGCTTTTTTCAATCACATAGCACAAGTCTATATCACACTACAATGATGACCAAACCTTCTGTTGATCTGTAAATGCAGTAAATTAGAATAACTGCCTTGTATAAAATTGCTCTCTCAAAATGGCTGTAGCGAATGTCTTGAAATAGGCCTCTGTCTCTTTAAGAACCTCTGAGCCTTTCAGACACGCCCCCTCCACACGCTGTCTGTGGCATCAGTGGGGAGGGGGTTCTGCTGAGGAGCAGTGGTTGGTTACTCGGCTGGTGACGAAAGCTCGGAGGCGTCTCCAGGAGGTGGGGGCGTTCCTAGGAGGACTCAGGCAAACCTATCCCTAAAATGGCCGCCATCAGAGTTTTTACAGATTACTCAGAAATACGTGAATGTGCCAAGGCAACACTTCAGGCAGGTTTTTAATGAGGGGATGACATAATAACATGATGTAAAGCTTGAAAAAGTCAATTTTGCATAATACCCCCCCCCCCCTTTAAACACAAAACTATAGCAGTGCTTGATGGATTTGAACACAATTTAACCCACCAAATAGGTTATGATTAGAAAAGTATAGGCCCTATGTGTTTACTTTTATCTAGGCTAATTGATACAGACAGATACATTCAGATTTGCTTTGGTCCAGGTGCCTGTGTGGGATGCAACACACTACAATTCAAAAGCTTCTCACTAAATCTAAATATTTCCTAAAGACATGTGGGATGTCTTTAGGAAACTTGCTTAAGCTACAAGTTTCCTTTTAGTCTATACTGTTTGGTTGAACATTTACAGGCCTTCTTTACAACAGTGAGGGCAATTTCAAATGGTATTATTATAAACAGGAACTACTATTACAGGCCTATAAATGCATCAGCATAATTACATTCTTACTGTGATG
Organism: Gobius niger; assembly: GCF_951799975.1. Classification (NCBI taxonomy): domain Eukaryota; kingdom Metazoa; phylum Chordata; class Actinopteri; order Gobiiformes; family Gobiidae; genus Gobius; species Gobius niger. The sequence goes on from NC_136859.1 coordinate 27,072,356, forward strand.
TCTTTGAATGCAAGCAAAGTGCAAACTGCTTGTGACTTCCTCATTTAGTGTTGCGGTTTTTAACAGAAAGCACCCCTCTGTCTCGATAGCTTGAACACTGCCTCCTGCATGCTTTCATTCTTGTCCTGTCTGCAGCGCGCTCACGCAGCAGCAGTGATGGCAGACACAGCTTTGCCACTTCAGGAATACTGTGCCTCTTTGGACAATAGCTGTTTGCCCAAAATACTGCAGGTTTGCTCCGGCGTCTACTTTCAAGGTCAGTCGCCAGATTTGAATAATTTTTTTCATTCTGAGATTATTGTAGTTATCACCCTTGCTGATTCTTCCAGTGAGCTATTCATTTTGCTTTACATATAGCACATAGCCTTTTCAAACAAATATGTTGGTTGGTAAACTCGCTCATTTATATCTGATCAATGTAACCTCTTAACCCCCGCCTTAAGCAAGTGTATTTTCTCCAGTTCAGGTTTATCCAAATCTAAAAGCTCAAAGCCTGTAGGCCAGTGTAATGCCTCATTTGAAAGCAAAGGCCAAAACTAATTTAAACAGATCTTTTTCCTTTTTGTTGCGTTGTAGTCACTTTTTTGACATTTCTTTTCATTGCTCGTTTGTCAATCGTTTTTATTTTTGTGTCACTTTACTGTTATTCTTTGGTCACTTTTTCGTTGCGTTTTCATTCTTGTTTTTGTCTTTTTTTGTCGCTAGATTTTTCAAGAAGCTTTTAGATTTGGGTAAGGCCAAACTGGAGAAAATGTGCTCAGTTCAGGTGGGGGTCAAGAGGTTAAAGCCTCATTAAGGTGACGTTTTCCTTTGAAGGACAAAATGCTAAAATCTGTATTGAATTTTCATACTGCAGGCCTACTGAATAGTTGCAAAGGCTTTTGGATTGGATGGTTTTAGTGTCCGCCACCCTGCATGCTACGGGAGACACTGCATCTTATTTTTACGTAATATTATTTAGGCTGTAGCGCACTGTAAAATGACAACATTTCTCTTCCTCTTTCAGGTTCAGTTTATGAAATTTCTGGGAGTGAAGTATGCTTTTCAACAGGAGACCTCATAAAGGTCATTGCTCTAGATCTTCAGTCAGTTTGCTGTGAGGACGTAAGCAAAGGAGACAAATTTGAGCTACCTATTCACCACACAGGTTGGTACATATTGTTACTATTTGTGAAGTTGCCTTTGTATTGCTGGTCACTCATATATTATTTGGATTTCTTAGGTTTATTCAAAGTTGTGCCAGAGCAAATGCCCTATAGCACAGTGGATGAGATGATGAAGCTAAGACCAATTGGTTTGGAGTCCTCCCTTCCCTTCACTTTCACCAGTCGTACCAAGATAATGATTGGTGACTTCACATTGGATCCGGGAAAAGAATTAACTGTAAAGTCCACTGAGCGGTTTGAGGATGGTGAGGAGCATATCCGCTGCTTCCTTCGAGGCCAACAGCAGACGACAGCGGAGGTGTGCATCCCTCTCTCCGCCAAAGGGGAGTTCTATGAGTGCGAGAGCGAGGAGTGCTTTTCTTTGAACGAGATCATGTCGAATCCCAACCTACGAAGCCAGAAGTATCACTTTGCCAACACTACCAAGTACCAGCAGCCACTTCTGCTTAGTCCAGTGTACCAGGTCCACGCAATCATGAGCTGTAAGCAACTTCTCATTTCTAGTAAACACCAACCCAAGTTGAATAAATAGATTCCAAAGCAGGACTCCAAAGTGAGTCCATTTAAGGCATTTGTGCATTTCTAGATTATGTCATGGTGAACAACATACGCTATTACGTACACAGACACAGGAGACAAGGAGTGTCTTGTTCAAAGACACAAAAATGTACTTGTCGGAATGGGACCACCAACCTTTTGTAACAATGCAGTCACTACAGCCCCAATTGTGTTTGTGTGACCAATGGTGTTTCAGCAGTCATAGGTGCAGGAAGGATTCAACCCCTAATATGTGAACTAGCATTACTGCTGTTACAAGTAATTCTGTCCCCATGAGGAGTTTACTGTTGTTAACAGTAAGCAACAGCAAAATTGTACTTTTGTACCCTTTTTAAGGCCATATACGTTTTTTTTCTTACATCCCAATTCTTCACAGGGATGACTTTATAAGTATGTTTCACAACTTTCTCGGTCACTGTTACTGTAATGTTAAAAAAAACTAGCCTGCAAGTTAATAGTCAATAACAGTTTATATAATTACATGGTCAGTCTTGTTTAACAAACCACCGCATTTTCAATATACTGAAAGAGGACAACATTTTTGTTCCATCTTAGTCAAAAAAGGGCACAGCTTTGCCTTCAAGTATGCATACATTATACACACTGCCAAAATGGAAATTCTACTGACGTTAGCAACAGAATGTGGTATGCCAAAATAACTGTGTTATTTCTGTAATTAAAAATAACCTTTGTCTTGAGTGTGCTGTAAGTGTTCTTCCTTTATTTTTCAACAGTGAGAAAAAACGTGCTGAAGTTCCCCTCCAGCTTAGAAGTCGATGTCATTGACGTCACCGATATTTGCAAAGCTGATTTTGTGACGCCTCTCAGCCTGACCGATATCCTCTCACAGCCTGACGAGCACTTTCCCGCCGTTTTGGAAATACTGGAAGGCCCTTGTAGTCGCACCATGTTCAAGTGCAACTGGCTACCTGGACTCAAAGCGCACAACAAACTCATTTTCCACAAGAAGGGTTCCTCTGCCATGGTGCTCATATCCAACCTGAAGAGCAGGAAGACCCACCAGCACTTCTTGGTGTCGCAACAATATGGCGGCCGGTTCAAAAGGAGGCCACGGGAGTTTGGCTCTGTGTACGAGGTGTATGCGGCCTCAGTTAATGCACCAGGGTTAAAGGTGAGCGTGACCAGGAACTGTGAAGAAATTGAGGAAGATGGTGTCCCTGCCTTGAGTGTGGGGGAACAACTTGAGATTGTGCGCTCCGAACGAATTGATCTTCCAAACACAAAGGGAGACAAAGAGAAGCAAAGTGTTGAGGCGCTTCTATGCAGGCGACAAGCCGATGAAGACGACGATGAGGAAGATGACGAGGTCAACAAAGACATTTATTTGCCCATGTACATGCAGTGTCACTTCGTGGAGGTGCTGGCCGACAACAAAAAATACAAATTGAAGGACTTGGGGAAGGAGTTTAGACTGCCACTCGATGTCAAAGTGGTGACAAAGGATTCTGAACTTAACAATGACCCACTGGCAACACTCAATATTCGAATAGAGGCTGCCTTGGTAGAGCCCGTAATCCAAGCAAGCTTTTTGAGTTCCCCAGATCAATGGTTTGTTATCCCGCCAAAGTGGCTTTCAATGTCAGTGTATTTCACCAAAGAATGTGTGCCATGGCCCAATGATCAGCCTCCTAAATATCACATGGAAACAGTGACTGAAGTGACAGATGAGTTTCTTTATGAATTCCGAAAACAAGCCTCTGCGGATGAAGCCCCACCACCTCGACCGCCAAAGAGAAACTTGTCATTTGCAAAATCTGTCAAAAAGTCCAAATCTTCCAAAAAGAACAAGTGCAAAATTCAAGCAGAAAGCGCTCCATCTAAAGAATTCAACGATTTGACATTGAATTGCAAAAAAAGACCACCAGCACCCCCACCCCCAGTAAGTATCTGCACAATATCAAGACTTGCAAAGATGAGTCATAAAATATGCAAGCCCACAGCTACCGTGCACTTCCCCTTTTCTGTTCACAATAGAAGTCAATCGTAATGCGATACTGAATGCCACTAACTTCCTCTAATCTTGCAGGATGCTGCAGAAGATCAGCTTCCTCCAGTTATCCCACCCAAACCCCCAGTAATTACAACTGGCAAAGCACAGCCAAACACCTACGTCAAAATGCAAGAGTCCACTAGAAAAGGTAAAGGGTTCTATTATGATGCTTTTAGTTACAATCTCAACAATTCAGACGGTTATTGTCAGCTCACACTTGAGATAACGTCTGATCTAGACACTATGCCTAGGTAATAAGCAGCTGTTACAGTCATGCTTAGGGAAGCCGCAGCCCTCTGACATTTATTGTGGATAACTCAATCTATTGACTGATTTTAGATTGAAACCCCCTACAATGAAAGTATCATAATCGTCAAACTACAACTACTTTTTATAACCTAAATAATGCTGATGTATTTCATAGGTCTATCAGCATATCAGCAATTCTCACCAAGTGCCACAAACGCTACCTCATTAAATATTTGACTTTCCAAGTACCAGTAGGTCTAGATTAAGATCAAATCAGGACCAAAGCCTGAAAGTGGTCTATAATAGCCTTAAATCTGACAGAATTTTGTCTGAGATGCCTGTAAAAAAAAAAAAAAGTCTTGTAGTCTAGATTTGACTAGGGTGTGGGCCCCGAATTGGCTAAAAGCAAACTGTGATGGAAGACTGGAAGTGACCATGGTTTGACTATGCATGAAATGGAAAATATCCAGGATATATGTTCTTTCAAAATTTGGGTCAGGCTTTTTTGAAACAGTTTTCCCCTACTTTTAAAACTATATGGGCTACAGATGAATTCTTAATAACTATTATTTTCTCCTCAGTGCCAGTGAATACAGAAGCAGATGAGGAGAGCGACCATGACTATGAGACCGTGGATGATTTGGCCACCGTCATAAAGAATGCGCAAGAAGGCGCTTTGTTCCTTTAAAAAAAAAAGTACTTGCCATTTTGTCATGGCAACTGACATTTTTGGTCTATACATGTATCCTGGTTTACATGCAGCATGACCTCAGACAGGAAACCCTTTCATGAACTTGTGGTAGAGCATAAGTATGTTCTCAGGACTATTTATTGTTCTTAGAGGAATGAATATTTATTCTACTTTCAGAAAGGAAATTGTAAATAATCACCTGTTTCATACTTCAGTTACACTTATTGTTATAGAAAAAGAATAAAACAGTTGTAGAAATTATAATTGTATTAATGAAATATTTTCAAGAGGTACTGACGCCTCATATTGCATGTAGTACTTTTAATAAGAATGTACAGGAAACAATGGTTTACTATTATGACAGTTTGAAATACTAGTCCTTGGTGAAATTGGTGGTAAAATTTCAAATTGCTTTGTGTTGCAAGAATCTGTCAAATTAACAGTAAATGTCTTACAGGGAAACATCCATCCATCCACTTTCTTCAATTACGGTGTATCTGGGCCCGGGGCGTGGAGGCTTAATAGGGAAACAGTCAGAAGCAATACAGGACGTGTAAACTAAAAAACCCAGTCTGCATGTTGTTCTCCAGTCCTATTAAATGCACTTTTTAAAACTGAAATTGAGATGGTTTATTCATCATTGTCTGTTGATTTATAGTGGTCTTCATCGATCGTGGAAAAAATGTGCCCCTCGTTGCTCAGGAATTCTACAGCTTGCCTGTGGGACACGGGAAAATTGTTAACATGCAAAATTATTGGGCAGATAATGATGTGTTTGTGCCAAAACTCATGCAAAATATACATAAATATTTTTTAGCGCATTAGACATTTAAATTTGAACGTAAGCATTTTTGGCATCTAAAAAAGAGGAACTGACTAACGGACTAACAACTTACTTGATAATGTTGATGCTTATGCCACTGAGCCTCTGTTTTATGTCTTGGATGCTGATGCCCTGTTGATCTGGGCAGCTTCTGATCAAACTTAATACCTGTGGGAAAAGAGAAGTGGTTTACATAAATTCAAGCAAAAGGTGTAATTTATCGATTGAAAATAAAAAGATGTTTGGTTACAGCAAGACTATGTCCAATCATGTGATGTGTTAAGGTATTTTCTATTGCATGTGAATGAACTCACCTGATTTTGACTTGCATTCAACCCATTGTTAACCATGTTTGCTCCAGAATAGCCTCCTCCCACACTACCCATAGATCCCATGTTTCCCACGTTTGTCCGAGACATGGATGCCATGCTACTGTTCATTCCCCCAGCACTGGTCTGAAAGAACAAATCAAGTTTAGAAACCACATTTAAAGGCAAAGAGAGCATGTACGCAGAAACTTTAATTCCATGAGATTAGAAGTATTTTCACTTTGTTAAAAGGTTTTGACATTAAAGTTACAAATGGAACAGAAATATTTAAGTGTATTTGGTGTCTATTCAGATCACAAACTGACACAGAAAGAAAAGTCTCACTGTAGTTTGAGGTTTGCAGAGTGCCATGTGTGCGTGGACCACTTCCAGCATGTGTGAAGTGACCTCATTCATGTCCTCGAGGGGCCTGACACTGAACGCTACAACGGACCTGTGATTCTGAGAAGACATGCTCCATAGATTATTTACAGAAAGAGGACGTTGTCTAGACATCAACCTTGTTGTTGGATAAAAATTAGATTTTTTTTTTTTCATGCAAACCTGAAATGAGCGCAGATTTCCGGAGACTTTCACATATGTGCCTGGCGAAAGAACTGTGCCGTCCACACCGGGATCCTATTTGTGCAACAAAGGGAGTATTTGGTGGTTATTAGTCGCATTGAGCTAACGGTCTTCAGCATAGGAGGTTACAGACCTCTGTGTCCACCCACTGCTTCACATCCATAGGGGCACTGGTCATATCGTCCACTTTATACTGGATGTTGGTCATGGACTTATCTGTGCTTCTAATGATACCCACAATAGTAACCTAAAACACACAAAAAAATACTGGATTTGTTTGATAATAACGTAACATCCAAATGTTTCACAGGGATCAGTTTCTTAACACCTTTCAGGAAACAGTTTTGTCAACAATTTTAACCAACAACCAGGCTCTAGGTCATGACAAATAAAAAGGTCTCATCATTATGCACAAATATATGCTTTTACAATACACTGAAAGACAAAGCTGCAGACAGTGCCACCTGAAGAAGGCCACAGTTGAACCACAGTTTAAGAACCACTGCTATACTGTGTTATGTGACACTATCTGTAGTTTTTAAGTTTTTAATCATTGTTTCGGCTTATGTGATTTACTTACAAATAAAATGGCACGTCTTAGCTATAAGTTTAAATTTCTAACTTAGAGAAATGATGACAAACCTGTGCCACTTCTACATCCCCCACTTTGAAGGCTTCATCAGCTTGAGAGGCCGACATCAGCTGAGACACGGTGCACGGGATGATCTGTGTGGCCCGGGTTCTCTGCACAAGAAAACAGACGTCACTGTGAGAGCAAAAGCTTTTATACATAAAGACAAATAAATAATTGGGTCTGCACAATATTAACTGACACAATAACTGTTTTGCACATTACAATGGACCACCAGAGTCTTGCATCCACCTGATTTAATATTTGCTGCTTATGTGAAATTCTAAAATTGATTTGGTGCAATTTAACAGGTCTTTGATGAAAAAATGCTTATGATACACATGAAATGTAATGTAATGTGTTGAAATGGTTGTGTAAATAATAAGTAAGGTTTACATAAGCAGTTTAAATGAGACATGTGACATACTAGTGAATCTATAGATAAAATATAGATAATATTGCAGGAAGTGGGAATCGTTATGGATTTACCAAAGATGGGCGAGTATTGAAATAAATGCAACATTGTTGACAGTTGTACGAACCGCTTTCTTCTCTCCTCCCTGGGACATGGACGGCGATGCAAAGCCGCCTGGAGACTGCGTGTACCCCCCACCCATAGAAGAGTCAGCAAATCCACCTAAAACACAAACGCCAAAGACATCATATAAAATAGGAAACGTTATTGGGGACGAACAAATACAGCTGCAGTGACAAAGAGCAACTTCAGAACAGGAGCTAGCACTAGTCCCTGAATTGAATAAACCAAAAAGTAATGTATCAGGAGGCTGTACATGGACGGTTACTTACCCTGGTTCCACATCGTTTCTGTATCTTCTGATTAACTTGCTAAAATCGACAATTCAAGATAAAGTCGTGGAAATTGAGCTGAAACTTTGGGTGAAACTACAACAACAAGCAGCAAGTGTTCACAATCCTGTTGGCATGAAGTCCCGCGCGCCAAACTCAATGTACTGCGCAGGCGCAGTTCAGAACTCCCGCGTTCCTTTCCAAACATTTCCACCCAGTTCATGGTTCACCAGGCTGTACACCAGGCTGCATCCCTGTAATTTAGCAGCTCGTAAACAGTCTGCGCGGTGCTACAAAAAATAAAACAATAGTTTATTTCTGGAAGAAGCTAGATTTCACGGCAAATTGATTACAGCTAATAGTCGTGTGGAAAAAGCATCACGTCAGATAACCTTACAGATCATGTTCCGGGGGAACAATCGCCGTGTTTGTTGCGTTTAAGTTCGGACGGAAATAATATTACTTTATAAAGGATAAATACAGAGACCATATAATGTCAAATTAATTGACAGAGACATACATTTCTGTATGTGATACATCATCAGACACGATAGCATTTTTCTCCTTTCGTGGACGGTTAAAAGGGAAGTCGTAAAAAATGGTTCTGACCTACCTGCCCCCAAACCTGTCCAAACGAGACGTTTTTACAAGTCTGCAAGTTCATTTATGAAGTTAAGCAACATGCAAAATTCCACATTTCGCAATTTTCTTGTAGTTCACGTGACGGTCTCTTATCATGTTATCACTGCTTAACAGTAGTCGTCTATATTCACTTGGTTGTAAAGTGGCACAAACTCGATCGCACTCCTACAAGCATGTCAGCATTGACGTTCATCACAGTTTTTGCTTTTGGGCTATTCGGGTTTACTCTTGGACTGTCGGGTAAGTACGAGTAGAGCGCATACATTGTTCTTTTAGGGTAGTAATGTGCGTAATTACGCATGGCACTGTACAGGAAGATTTTGGCACATCACGGACATGCACTGGGATCCAACGTATGACCTGAGCAACAAGCCTGATAAAGTTTGTGCATCCAGTGGTAACCGACCAGCCAGCAACGCAGGGACATTTGGGGACTATGCCTGTGACTCGCCATGGAAATTGATCCACTCATCTTTATCCGCTATGAAGGCCATTTCACCAGACCCAGACTTTATTGTGTGGACCGGGTAAGTAAATAATCTTCTTCTTCTTTACTATTATTTTGTTTCAAGTTTGTCATAAGTGATTAAACATCAGTCTACTTGTTTGTGTAAATGCTTTGTGTCCAGAGATGACACACCACACGTGCCTAATGAGCAACTGGGGGAAGAAGCAGTGCTTGGTATTATCAACAATCTCACCTATCTCATAAAGCAACTTTTCCCAAGTATGTGTTAATGTATGAATAATTCAAAAAGTCTTACACATCATAATATAATCATTTATCTGATTTAATTGTCGGAATTTGTCTTTCAAAGATACCACGGTGTACTCAGCTTTGGGTAACCACGATTTTCACCCTAAAAGTCAGCTACCTGGTGCTTTCCATAACATCTACAACATAACTTCTGAGATATGGAAGGATTGGTTGGATCTAGAGTCCCAAGAAACCTTTAGAGAAGGTGTTATTTCTTTGTAAATTGAACATTTGATTACTTCACGTAAGAGTATATGTAACTCTTTTTGTACCCAGGTGGATTCTACACAGAGAAGCTTCTCAATCGGATAGGCTACAGGATGCTTGTGCTTAACACTAATCTCTACTATGACCAAAACAAGTTGACACAGAACATGGAAGACCCAGCTGGTCAGTTCACTTGGGCCAATAAGGTTTTAACAGAGGCAGCAAACAACAGTGAAAAGGTATTCTGTCCCTATAATACATGGATAAACATACATTTTCAAACCATTTTCCTCTCTCTTGTAGGTGTACATTATTGGTCATGTACCTCCAGGGTTTTTTGAAAAGAAAAGAAGCAAACCGTGGTTTACTGCTAAGTTCAATGAGCAATATTTAAAACTTATTCAAAAACACCACTCTGTCATTCTGGGACAATTCTTTGGACATCATCACACTGACAGTTTCCGGATGATCTACAGCTCAGATGGTAATATTAGAATTACATTGTTAGTGGTTTGTTACATTCAAGAGTTAAGTAAAAATGTTTCCATATATTATCTCAAAGGTTCTCCCATAAGCACAATATTCCTTACTCCGGGGGTCACACCATGGAAAACAACACTGCCTGGAGTGGCTGATGGAGCCAACAACCCAGGGATACGTCTCTTTGAATATGACACTGAAACACTGCTAGTTAAAGTGAATGCATTTTTCAACTATTACCAATGTGAAAATACAGCAATGACAAAATGCAACTCTCTTTCTATGTTTTTGTCACAGGATATGGTGACATATTACATGAACCTGACATTTGCCAATGCAGGCGAAGAACGCTGGGAGAAGGAGTACCGGCTCACAGAAAGTTTTAGAGTACCAGATGCTTCTCCACTTTCTATGCATAAAGTTCTGGAACACATAGCTCATGACAACTGCTATCTTCAGAAGTACTACGAGTATAATTCTGTGAGCTATGACCTAACCGAGTGCAATAAGGATTGTCGCATTGACCATGTTTGTGCAGCCAGAGAGGTGGACTTCAGCCAATATGAACACTGTCTGGAGAAGGAAGGGGCACTATTTATAAGTGGAGGGCTTCTACCTTTTCTATCTCTGATCATGAGCCAAATGTTGACTAAATATTCATAATTTTATTATGGGCTTATTTATATTCTGTGCACATGGTTTCAGACTTAAACATATAAAATATGTTGTGCAATAAAGTTTTTTTTAAGTATTGTAATATCAAAATAATTTAAATTGAATACATTCTAATAGTTGAATTTAAAAACAAAATGTAACATGGGTCCATTACGTGCACTGTGCTGTATCTCTAACTGGAACTAAGATAAAGTGACTTTATCTAAGTTCCAAGACCATTACGGTAGTGACTATATAAAAACGTTTTAATGACTGCTGATATCGTAGTTTGCTCGTTACTGGACTGTGAGATTGCCATAATATATAAAACATTTATTGAGAATTGCTACACCAGCATAATGATGGAAGGAGGCCATAAATTTAGAAGCACTAGTTATATAACAGGCAGATCACATTATCAGGACGTGTTTAGCAGAAGTGAAAGGCTGCATTGCAGCATGCAAAGATTTTTGGTAATCCTCAAAATGCATCTTGATACAAGCTGGAGCTGTCAGCTTCTCTTGCTGGATCAGAGAACACAATTCATCCAACATGTTTCTGAAGGCACTGCCATCTGCAAAAAAAAACACAAAACTAAATAGTTGATTCCGGCTAAATGCAGATAAAGTAATATTTTCACTAACCATGTGACTGATCCTTCTTCCACTGCGTGACCCAGAATCCTCTAACCTTCACATCCTTAAAAATCAGAGCACTCTAAAAACAAAATCTGTGTGTAAGCATATAGAATGTTGTATAGAGAATGTTTTTAATAAGCATATTATTTTACCACAGGAACTGTGACTGGTTGTTTGGCCATCCCTCCATACGTTACCATGGATCCCCCCACCCTGAAGTTAGTTATAATGGTACTTTAAATACATATTTACGTTTATTGGAAATTATGCAACATTTCCAGGACACTTACTGCAGGTGACGAAGCAATTCAGTTGCACTTTTTCCACCAACACCATTAAGAGCAAGGGTAGGCTTTGGACATGTCTTTGAAAAAATATATATTAAAAAAATATATATAATTTATGTACACTAGGCATATCAGTAGTACGGTTGATGAATTTACACACTTTGAAAAGCTCCTTCATTTCTGGTCTTCTCAGTGTTTCTTCTTTAATCACATGAGTAGCTCCAATAGCCTTGAGCCTATCACTGAGCTGGGTGAACTCTGGCCTTTCAATAACAGAGCACAATGAGGACTTTTAGTACAGTCATAAATGCATGTGGACTTCAAAGAACACGCTTATAATCATAATGAAAGTGACTCTACTAGAGGGATTTGTAAATTTACCTATCTCTGATTACATTAATGGTGCTAATTCCTCGAGCAGCTGCAATCTGTATTACAGCTTGTCCAACTCCACTGTTGGCTGCATTTTGAATAACTGTATCTCCTAAAAGAAAGTACAAGATGAACAAACTTTTATTGCCCAGTTTTCTTGAGTAACATCTTTGAGACATGAATACCTGGCTTGAGGTTTTCAAAATCAGTGAGCATCCTATAAGCAGTGCAGGGATTCACTCCGAGAGTAGCTGCAGCCAACAGGGGAATGTTGTTGGGTATTGAGAGAAGATCGTCCTCAGACAGCACTGCAGCTGTTCTCCACGTCCCTGGACACACAATCACACGTCTAATATCAACTATTACACTTGTTCATGTCAGACTTACACATGTATTTTTACCTAAACCAGCATCTTTTGGGATAACCCAGTCGCCAGGTGTTAAAGTCTTCACCTGGTGGCCCACCTCAATAACCTCACCGACCCCCTCGTTCCCTCCAGTGGCGGGAAGGTCAGGAAGAATGGCGTACGTTCCTTGGATCATGTTTATGTCAGAAGGATTTACAGGAGCAGCAAGCATCTTAACAAGGATTTCATTGGCACCGACAGGTCCAAGTTCAGCATTTTCCAAACTGAAAAATAGATTTTAGATTTCTGATGACATCCAGACAAAGAAACAACCACGATTATTGCTGTTGATATGAATATATAATGGTGTCAAATATACTCAAACATGAATGACATCTCAGAAAAGGACAATCACATTAAAGAATCAAAAAACAAGACATTCTCTGACCTACTACGTTAAATATCTACTTACCTGCAAAACTCTAATAGCATATAAATTGATACATAACTTTTTAAAATAAATGAAAACGTAAGCTAATAAACACGTGTTTTCTTACTGAATCACTTGAGACGGATCACCGTGTTTGTTGTACTGAAGTGCTCTGCATTCGGATCTTGCAAGTGATGAATGACAGAACTGAGCGACCTTAGCATTATTTGTTAAACTTGCTCTGTGAAGCAGTGCCGTAAGCTGATTTAAAAGAGCTGCATGCCTCCTGCAACACAAGAGTCGAAACGACATGATATCAAAATGTTCAATGTCTTATATAGATTACTGACTTGGAAAAGGGATGTAGTTTTGTTTTTGTTCTGTGTTAGCATTTCTGCTCTGAGGCAGCAGCCATATTGGATTTGACGCATGTAGTGGTGAAAATGTAAACAGTAGACAGCGCCTCTGCTGGTCACATGTGGCAATCTTGGAAATTACACTGGTAACGTGAAAACAATCGTTAGCATTCACGCTAGTCTTTTAAACATTTAAAAAGTATCTCTTCCGGTTAAAATTAGTATTGGTTAGTTATGTTATAACTGTTTAACAGCAGTAAACTAGAAACCCTTATCTCAGCTGTGCGCGCGCGCTCACGGGCTGCATTTCTCGGCAGTAAGGCAGTTTTCGGCGTAACACCGGCACTTTGCGGAGGATCAGGAACACCCCAAAAAATCACCAAAAAACAACTCTTCTGTAAAAATGTAGTTAGTATTCATAATACTTAAAGGTACAAAACATTTGAAATCTGGTATGATGTTAGTTTGGATACTTCATTTTCATATTATGCTTAATTTCACACAAAAAAACGTTTGTTTCCAATCAAAAATGGATCATATTCAATGTCAGAAATGTGAAAAGTATCGTCTCAAAATCATCTTGCGACCCCCACTTCCCGCAACCCTCCAGAGGGTCCCGACACCTCACTTTGGGAACCTGGATTAGGTTAACAAATTAAAAGTGAGGATTACACTGTGGAGGACCCGCTAAAATAGTTTTTGCACTCTTTTCCCTACAAGATAAAGAGAAAGTGCTTTAATTGTTTTTGTTTGTTTTTTGTTTGTTTGTATACTTTATTGTCCCCATAGGGAAATGTGTCCTCTGCATTTAACCCATCCTTCCTCCCGTAAGGAGCAGTGGTCGACGGCCGTGCCGCGCCCGGGGACCCATCTCCATGATTTGGAGCCAGGCTGGTGGTCAGAGTTCCCTGGCTGGAGGATTCACCTATTGCACATGTTTTTAGTGGTAGGGGAAACCGGAGTACCCGGAGGAAACCTACGCAGACACGGGGAGAACATGCAAACTCCACACAGAAAGGCCAATACAATAGGTCTAAATCTAAACAAATGAACACAGAAAACATGGAATTCTCACATTTATTAAATGGAGCAGATTTTACATAGAGAAAACATAAATCACAGTAATAGGCTATATGCACAGTTTCCCCACGTGACGTCTTCCTGGACAGTCAGCCAGACGCAGCACTTCCTGTCGCTGGTCGTTCACGTTCACAATTAGCAGGTTCTCACACAAAAATAGCGATAGCTCAGGATCTGGTTAAGGACAACGAGTTACTGATGGACAGTCACAGCAACGTGTTACAAACATCATGTTCGCTGTAAATCCAGCACCCAAAGGAAACGCCAGCTGTCGTAAGGTAGGAGCTTATATCTTAGAGCTAAAGGCTAGTGTTGAAAAATGATAATATAAGATGTAAACAAGTAAATATTATTTAAACTACTAACAGGACGATTCTTTTTTGCGCTGGCTCGTTCTAAACTTTGCGCTAGTTTTATTTTTTATTTTGTTAGCCGCGTTAGCTTCAAGACAAAAACATCCACCGTTATGAACACGGAGGTTTCCTCCAGTGAAGTCGTTGCGTCTCACGTAATATTTTTTAACCTGCTCCAGCCACATCCGAACTTTTACTCGCTGTCCTTTACCAAATCTTAAGCTATTGCTTCATTTCTGTGGGACCTGCTAATTTTTAATGGGAAGAGATGACAGACAGGAAGGACAGCCTCTGGCTGACTGTCCAGCCGGAAATCACGTGGGGTCACTGTGCATATAGCCCATTTGTTTTTTTGAAGATCCTACATGCTGATTATTAATGACTACCATTTAATTGCCTGAGATCAACACAACTGAACTTTTATGGCAGTAAACATTCAGAAAGAGATGCACATTTTCAGAGGAAGCCATAACACACAAGTTAAATGGCCGAAGGTAAAACAAAAAAAAGCATTAAAAAGCTTTCAACATAAGGCAGGTTGGCACATCAACACAAAATTGTTGTGCCTAATCCATTACCCTGAGTGTGTTAACCAAACGTTTTTAAGACAAATATGATTCATCGAACACCCAACGATTAAATCACTTCAAGAGAGAGAATAATCATCGTTAGTACTTTCCATGTCCTTAATGAGTCAAGTCTGAATATTTGTACTAAACCATATCAATTGCAGTGTCGGACATTCGTTTTGTCTGATAGTCTGAAACACAAGATCAGCCACGTGTTGAGATGAGACAATCCCACAGTTATACTACAAGCCCCAATCCCTTAATATCTCACTACATCCCCATCTACTACGATTATAGGAAAAAATACAATTAAAGGGGAATTTTATCATATCATGGCATGACAGGAAGTAGAGCTGCACAATATAGCTCTCACCAAATTATTTGTTTCAAATAAAAGGTGACACACAGCTTTAGCCATCTTTTTTTTAAGCATAGTCACATTTCTACATGGTTTTGGTCCCGATGTAGTATTTTTGTCTTGCTCAGACACAATTTGATGAATAAAACAAGTTTAAAAACTAGTGGAACATAAAGTGGTAAAAGTTTAGTAGAAAATTGCAATATTAGGCTATCATAATCGCACTACTGAAGGCTGTTATACCCCGATGTTTTCTTATATTGTGCAGCTCTAACAAAAAGAATACAATAAAGACCATCTTCACAATGGTTGAGTCAACTCGTTTAACATAGCATCATAGCATGTATAAAGCTTGTCAATCTCAATAAAACTTGTTTCACATAAACAAAATGAGGATTTTGAACTTCACATCATGCGGATCACAAAAAAGTAACACTCCCCGACTCCTTTCTTGCCTATCTGCATTTTTTCCTGAGTTTTCAGATTGGCATTTCCTGAGATGAGCGCGAGAGTGCAGATATTTGCTATGTAAACCTAAAGAAATACACATATAAAATAGTAAAAAATAAAAAAAATATGATTAAACTGAATATACAAAAAAAAGATTAATGCATCTTACACGTGATTAGTGCAGACTAACTTTGCATTGGATTTGGCATAGATAGATATGAAGGGGGGAAAATATGCATATAACAAATATAAAAAATCTCAAGTCTTATCATACTATGTGCCAGTACGGAAAGCTGCTTAGACTTAAATCAAGTATTATTTATGAGCATAAATACATAGAATAATGAGTAATAATGCACCATTTGTAGAACACAGACCATATGTTGAAATGTGTCTTCAGATATATTAAAAGAGGCTTAAAACTTGATGAAAATGTGACTTGGATGAAAATAAATAAGTAGTATGATATTTAAAAAATAAAATTTACATATATATTAGTGGGATGTCTGCTCAGCATCTCCTGTAAAACGGGAGTAAAATGCCGAAAAGCTAGCTAGTTCTATGTGCTCCTATGTGCAGGGTTGGTAATCCTGCTCAACAGCCTTTACCAAGGCTACAGGGAGGAGGTGTGGTTTTAAATAACTACCTAGAAATAGATGGATCCTGGTATTTAAAAAAAAAAAAACAGCAGCCATCCCACTGACATCTTCTGATTCTGCCTCATTTATTCAAGTATCAAGTGTTGGCTGGACCTCTCAGTACCAAGTCCAGGTCAAGTATATGTTTGAGGTAGACTATTGTATACAGTGTTTAATCAGCACTGAATCAAATCCATATTATGGTCTTTAGCAGCAGTGTTTAACACAGACACCATAAAAAAAATTACGTACTGCAGATTTCCGCGCCCACTGGCACTTTTCATTCGGTTTACTGTGTCAACTCTGGAGTGCAACAGGATTTGATCATTCTCGTGAGGTATTAGGAGTATGCAAACATGCACAAATGAGGTAGACTGTGCATCTTTCAGCAGCCAGCAGAACGCTGTGTGAAAACAATGAAATGACAAAAAACCCAACTCTGACCAAAAGTAAGAGACTGCTTCTGGTCTGACATTCATTTGGCCCCAGGAAATTGGGATGGTCAGATGCAAAATTGGCTGACGTCACGTCATATACATGTATAAACCCTAAACACCTTCCACGTGTGTTCAAGGAACCCACCCACCCCCTTCCCATAAGATTTGAAACTTACATTCATTGCAGAGGTACAAACTGCCACATCCCTGTTATCGGATAG
This sequence comes from Gobius niger, assembly GCF_951799975.1. Lineage (NCBI taxonomy): Eukaryota > Metazoa > Chordata > Actinopteri > Gobiiformes > Gobiidae > Gobius > Gobius niger. The sequence continues at coordinate 27,089,461 of NC_136859.1, forward strand.
TGAGGTGTAACAGTCAGGAAGCAATTTGTAAGGCAGCCAAATGGAAAAGTTGTTCTTAACTATAGCAATCATCAGCCTCTCTACAAGCATAACATAACATTTAGTCCTGAGAAAGACTCTTGAGAGCAATATTACAGCAGTTTTCCTGAGTGTTACACCACACTGAAAGAAAAAAAAGGCTCTCCATAAGCAATATTGTCACCTGAGGTAGTTTCAAAAGCAGCTTCAACAGTAATAGGAGAATGTCCCATTTCTTCATCAAAGCATTTGATTGGCTTCTGCGCTGCCTCTGGTATCAGAGTTGCCCTGGTCCTCCTTTAATCTGTAGCTTCCGACTGGCTGTGCTCTTCCTCACTCAAAGACTTTCCCTGAGAAGACTGTTGTGCTTTGATTGGGCAGTGGGCAACCATGTGATCTATGCTTTGACAGAAGTGGCACTTTTTGGGCTGGGGTGGCAGCTTACATTCTTTGGCATGGTGGTCCAGGCCTCCACAGTTGTAGCACCTAAAAAACAACACCACAAAATGTGGTTAATGGCATTTTCAGGGAAAAAAAGGTTTGCCTATAGGTGGCAGCATTTCCCAATACAATACAAAGAATCCATGCTGTGATACTGGGGCATCCCAGGTCACCACACTCCCCTATAAGCTCAGCTCTGATCTAACTAAGAAGAATCTGTCAACCTTAGAATAAGTTAAATGCATTCTCAAATACCCAACATTTTTGCACACTATGTACACCATCCATCATAGATGCCGTACATCAAGAGTTATTGAGTTATAGTTAATATTTGAAACAGTTATAAATGTTTGATAAATAAATCTTTTTTTTCTTAAATGTGTTAAAATTGTCTTTTGTAATGACCTGGGTTTTACAGTGGTGCACGAAGGAATGGGTGTGACAACTTGAAGTAGCTCAAATATTGAGAGAGAGGAAAAGGCAAGTTAAAGAAATCTAGAAATGTGGTCAAGCAGCTATTTGTCCAGATGCAAGTCTTTTTTTGAACTGAACTCCATAGTAAAACACAATAATAGGTCAACAGGAGGCACATGGGTCGCCATTTGCAGTCACTGTTCAAACACTGTCTATAGAATAGCCACGTGCACAGGCGTGAAGACAGATGGGTGGTGGGCGTACACTAGGTGCCACCATTGTGCTGTCAGATCTTTGAGCTTTGGACAGGCTGCATAGGAGGTCACTGCCTCTTTGTGGCAATGGCTGTTGGGTGATGTCAAGGTCTATACCATCACATGGCACGAGCAGCGTACATCAGCGTCTGGCAGGAGCAAGAGGAGGGAAGGGGAAGTGCTCCTTTGTCTAAAAGATCTGCAGTAATGACCTCTGAACCCTGACCCCCCCACCCTCTCTTCAGCTCTAACCCCAATTTCCATCCCAGCCCCCAGCCATCTTGCATATACTCATACACTGTTGCTATGACTACACTGACCTTTCACCTCCCTACCCAGGCTTCTGCATCTGTTATCAATTAAATGGACAGGAACGTTTCCCTCCTTTGGTCGCAAGTATAGGCCTACCACTGAGGTGGTCTATGAAGTGCACTTAAAACCAGGTTGGCTCAGACCACGGGAGCAGCAGCAGAAAGCTAAACTTGCATCAGATTCAATTCAAACTAAGCATCTACCTACCTCCATAATATGTTTTGCATAATATCAAATGGAGGGTGAGTTATTGAGCCGCAGCGGGCCTCTCAGGACTTTCTGGAACGGTAATGATCTCCGCTCTCACACTGACTACTCTCTGAATCTAATCACAACTGACAGACGGGGTGAAGTTGATACACCTTTGCCCCCAGCACCATATCAATAGTCCAACAAAACCTACATTCACCACAGTTCACCACAGTTTAATTTATCAAACTTATTGTACGAGTAATAAAACTTAGAAGGAAGTGACCATTAGCAATTCTATTTGTTGCAAGCAATTTTTTTGTTATCTTGCATTTAGAATGACAAATGAATCTGCAAGTTGTGATCAGGGTTTGGGGCTACAAATCATATCCGCTGAAGGGATTTGGGCAGAAAGAGTCAAGGGGTGTTAATTCACTAGGGGCCAGCAGATTTAAACAGTTATCGATCCAGGTCACGCGTCAGGCCTGCTAGTATGACCCTTTCTGGGGATAGAGGTGGGGGCAGGGTCCACAGAGAAAAAGGGAAGTGAGGACACATGAAACATCCTTGATCATCACTAACGAAAGTTTGATGATGCTAAACTTTAATTTTCTCTAGATTTTCTTTTCTAAACAGGAATTTATAATGCCAAAGAAAGCATTTTACCTGTAGAATTATAGCATTTAAATATTTGGGTTTTAATGAAGGTTTTGAGATAAACTCTCACTTAGAAAGTATTATTATTATTTTATATTACAATTTCACCGAAACAATGTTTCACAATAGATTTATGAGGGAAACCAAACTTCAATAGTCCTTTTGAAAAAATTCTTTTCGATTTATTTATTTATTTTTACTTAAAGTAGCACCAAAAAACACACACATTTTGTGGAGGTGTACTTAATAGCTTATACTTTACAAACAAGACAACATATCCCTTCTTTGAATCCAATATGTCAAAAAGCAAACCCATAAACTTAAACCTGGCTTTATCCATTGTTCAAATTTAGACGTCACAAAACTAAATAAATAATTTTAACTTTAAATCTAAGAAAATCTCTCTATTTTAATCATGTAAAAGAAGAACAGCTTAAATTCCTAAGCTCTTCATGGGATTAATAAAGTTTTCTGGTTCTGAGAACACTAAACTCTTAAGGAGTTATTTCTAAAAAACTTGTCGAGTGTCCCATCTTACCTGTCTCCCTTGGAGCGTCGCTTCTGAACCTTCTTTCCCTTTGGTCTCCTCTCGCTGCCCACACAGTGGACTCCACCAGGTCCAGTGACTCGCTGAGACTCCAGCCCCTTCGAAGACTTCTTGAAGGAGAACTCCACTTCCTCGCCTTCTTTTAGACTTCGGAATCCTTCCATGTGCAGCTTACTCTGAAAAGAGGGACGCAAAGAGTTTAGCATCTTCTCACCTTTGTCCCCTGTGGTGTTCTTGTGCATCTTGCTTCACATGGACATCATTTTTGATTGACGGATGTGACATTCTAAACCAGTGGCGCTCAAACTACTGACTCGGAGCCTACTGCGGCCCTCAGGCCTTCTGTCAAATTAGCCCAAGTTTCAGAAGCTGCACTGTAACCGCACACGAAAAAAAGGAAAATCCTAACCCTTGACAACAAACACTTTGGTGTGATACATGCCTCACATTAAGGTTCCAGGCCAGGGTTGAGGCCATTGTCGAAAGTCTGCAAAATTCACACGTTTGAATTTTTCACATGTTGGGCCACTTCTGTTCAGACACCACTCTAACTCTGTGCTGTCCTTTCACCTTTTGAACATCCCCCACCTTTCCTTCATTATCAGGCTAGATTAGTGTTATCAGGCCAATGGTATTTGAATGCCTCGTTTCTGCCTCACCTGAGATGTAAACACTGCCAAGCTTTTCATCCTCCAGATCTGCTTATTTACTTAAACCTACCTAAAGACACTGGTCATAAATGTTGCTTTAGCCTTTTTTCCATGTTTGACCGGTAAACCTGATGAGGATAACCTTCAACCCTTCCCCCCTCCAAAAAGGAACAGCATTCCTCACGGCAACCCCCACCCCCCAGTGCTCTTCCCACCCACATCACAAAGCTCCACTAACACACTGACCAGCGCCACAAACCCTAAACGGCAGGATGCGGGGGTTAGGTCTCGGGCTGGGGGGCAGGGTGAGAAGGCAAGAATGGCTTCTCTGGAAGGTAGGGGGTCAGGGGGACATTCTTTGGATAGTTTTTGGGCACAAAGACACGCAAGATTAAAGTCATGCTGCTCCACTTGATAACAGGTAGAAGGAAAAGGTCAAAAAAAGGAAACTTGGCAACCGGATTTGAAGAGAAAACAGAAAAAGTGAAAACTACAATTTCATGTCTTAATATTACAGGGATGGTACGTTTTATCTAGAAGCATCCCTGGAGGCTTGATATGGTCTTCTGTCTTTGCAGTTTAGTATTACATCCACTCGAATTGCTATGTGGATGTGGACTGTGGTGCATTGTTGCGTGTCTACAGCATAGTGTGTCATTTTGTTTACCAGTACCAAAAGGAGAAATAAAATGACGCTTAAAAATTCTCCCCCCTCTGCTTGTTTTCGCCAGGTACACTTCCGAGTGGCAAGAACGGAGATAGAGAAAGGCGTGGCGCGCGCTCAAGGATAAAACCCGCAGACTGACAAACAAAACATAGGGAAATCCCTTCCTCAAAATTCCCATGGCGAAGGTGGCCGGATTAAATTGTCACAACTTTTTGTTGCCATGTTGACTCAGGCAGAAGATCAATGAGGTTTGCATTCATGTTTTTGAAATTGTTGTGGTACACTCTGCCGTTTGTTGCTCAGTTTATCTTTCCTACAAAATGAATGACATGGAATGGTTGCTTTTTAATATTATGTAGGCGACAGGACATTTTAAAACATGTCTAGGAGGACTGCCCCTTGAGAAAGATTGAAATAAGAACTACTGCTAAACTAATTAAAAAGAAACACATGCATTTCAGAGCATGTTTGTAGTGGTCTACAGCAGTGGCAGGACCCTTCATTTGCTGTGTAATCACAAGCTGTGATCCTTCATTATCATACTACTCTTAACTCTACAGGACACTTGATTGGCAACATGCTCAGTGAACCCCATTTTCATCAGGCCTGAACATTGGAGGCCGTTAACCCACTTCCTCTCTCATGTGTGACCTTCCCAACCCCCCCCTGCCCCGCATAACGGACCCACGCCGGCCACATGTGCAGGCCACGGTGGAGCACAGCCAGGTAGAGCGTATAGGTGGGCTCTGAAGACGCCCAGCTGAGCCATTACAGGCCCTCGCTTTGGGCCGATAGAAGGAGTCTGTGGTGGAGTAAGCAGAGAAAGACATCAGAGCAGGGGGGGACAATGGCCGGCCTGCTGCGGGGACAAAGAGGGGCTCGGTCACGGCCGAGGGGTGCTTCATTCGGATGCATGGCTCTTTTGTCCACCTGCACAAAGGCCACTGGTTCCGCGGAGTTCATTTTTATTGACACGCGGCCGTTCGTTTCAGGTTGGAGGCCCTTTACATGGCCATAACCTCAAAGCATTAATTACACGTCTGTCTTGCATTTAGACATCTATCTCTTTGGCTTAAAGTGAATCAAGGTTACGTGTGACACAGACATGAAAGATGTGACAATAAAGATGTGTTGTTTAATTTTACACTCATTCACTACATTTTCAAATATGTAGTAAATATCTGCGAGCACAAAATCAACTTTAAGGAACTTTTTATTTCTTTGCTTGGTTCATCCTTTTTGAGGTAACCAGTCATGGCTGTGTCTTGTAACGCTGTCCTGTCGCCGTGTATCTGCGCTGACTAAATGACGCAGCACTTCAGGTGCATTTCGCAGACAAATCTCTCCAAAGCGTGTGGCTTTTGATGGTGCAGTCATAGTGTCGAGGCCTTCAAACAAAATAAATCCTGGGATCTTGTTTCCCCCTTTAGGCTTAAAAATATAGCACTTAAAACACAGACGGGGAGCTCGGCAGACAGCAAAAAGCCTTTAATTACTTTATAACAGGAACCTGGAGGTGAACGAGTAGCTGGTGGGGACTCTTCTTCCCATTCACTTGCTAAGCCATTATCTTATCAAGCAGCATGGCCCACATGAAAACCATGCTGGGCACACCCCCATCTTTTTTCCTCTTCTTTCATCACTTGTATATAACTAGAAGTCAGACATCTCTTTTTTTTTTTCCTTTAGCTCCATGGCACTAATCATTAAAGCCCCAGCTCATTCTTTAATGAAAAGACAGACACTCCACAACTACAAGTTTCAGGACAGTTAAAGGGGATGATCTTTGGTGAATTCAAAATTGTTACTTTTGTTTATCTATCCCAAAAAATATCTTTCCTTAAAGTTTTAATAACCAATTACTTGTATTGTATTGATAAAGTTGTTGAAGCAAGACTTGCATGAATAAATACCATTAATCTGGGCTTTCTGTTAAAGCACCATTTGGCTGCAAAACGATGTAGTGCATTAAAACTATATTATTGTCAGGGATAAACTTGTTTCAAACCGGTAAGCGCCTTGCATTGTTAATTGCAACGAGGGGGGGCAGCAAGTAAGCAGCAACACGTGTTCCTACAGACACCCACAGGCTCTATTATTAAGACCACCGCGGGCTCATGAAGACCACCAACGCCTTGCAGTGACCATATCATTTTCGTGATCAAGCCCGGCGTGCGCCTCTTGGTTGAGGTGTATTGTTTTTCTTTTTTTTAAGACCAAACCTCAATTAACACGAGAAGCTTTACATGGTGAGTGTCGAGCCTTCGCGTGGTCTTACCTGATGGACGAACACATCGACCGGTTCGTCCAGTGGCACTCCCTCCCGGTCGGTCATGGACAGGAAGCCGAAGCCCATGCGTACGTTGAACCACTTGCACACCCCGACCCCGTTGAACGATTGCGAGTCCTCCTCGGTGCTCGGTCCTTCATCCTCTTCAGTCTTGCCCACTCCTACAATTCACCCCAAAAAAGAAGAAAAAAAAAAATCACACAGAGTCAGCGCACTGTTCAAGTGGATGCAATGAATGAAATGCGTAAACGCGGTGACGCTTTGAATCGATAAGAAGTCAACACGCCACGTTGTATTGACGTTTTACTCCGCAACAGCAACCCCACAGTTTAAGTTGCCGACCAACAGGAGGTTAAAAAAAGAAAAACGCGGCACAACTTGCTATTGAGCGCCTGAAAGCGCCGCACTCGACCGAGATCCTTTGTGCGTAAAACCAACCCGCGCGTGCAAACAATCTAACTTCGGCATTTAAAGTTTAAGTTACTAAACCTGGAAATTCCTGGTTCGAAACGGATCCCATGTCGTCTCTCCCGCTTTGAGCCGAATAGTACTCAAGCAACTGTTTCCTCTTTTTTTTTTTTTTTTTTTTTTTGCGCCGTCAAGCTGCGTAATCCTCCCAGATTGCCACTTTCATGCAAAATGCGGCGCAAAGCAGAAGCCGCAGAGCAAGAAGGAAAAGCGGGAGAGGGAGGTAAACAAAAGGGGGCAGGCAACCTTTCCCCCCTAAACAATGAGGAGGAGGAGTGGTGGGCAGAGGGGGTGGTGTGGTGATGGGAGGTCACTTCATACCGCAATTTGGAGAAGTCCTCATTACCCCCAGAAAACCCGCAAAGACAATTGGGAGGAAAACCAAAGGACACCGGTCCCCCTCGAGAAAGCGCGTACGAGGCCGGAAAGCCCTCAGCCATACCTTCAGCCATGGTGGTGTTGGTGGTGATGGTCAGCCACTTTCACCGCCGTGATGAACAGCTCTTGGCCAGCTCTTGTCCGACTTTACAAATGACCAGCTCTCATCCCAAGAACCCTCGCATCCTCTCTCTCTCTCTCTCTCTCTCTCTCTCTCTCCCTCGGTCATGTCCACGTGATTCATGTTGATATTCCCTAAGGTATAGGTATGGCTACTGCATATGCATTAGGATGCAAAGGGGCAGCTGTGTCCTTCACAAAATGCTTAAACACATCTGTCAAATGTTGCTGTTGGAGCGGTTCGTAAAGCTTTAGTTCTACAAATTGGGCTCTTAAATCCATATCGGATGGACATGATAGTTTTAAACAATTCAGGCATAACCAGATTAATTTAAAAGGTACAAAGCTATGTGTGCTAATGCGTGTGGACCTTCTTAATGGCTAGTTGGTGGGGTTTAGTTTAGGTTTTTTCAATTCTTTTCTGCCTTTTTAATGACATTCTTTATGTTAACAATTTAATTAACATTTTATTCAGCTCAATTGCCCAACTTTTTCCTCCCTGTTTTGACATTAATACACAGGTAATTTGTGAAAGCATGTGTGTGCGGTTTATGTTTATTTTGCTGCTGTTCTGACATGCAGAAAGTTAATCCAGATGCTTAGGCCTTAAAACAGGGGGAAAGGCCGTGTTATTTCTATATCAATAGCCTATATGCAAAAAGCTATGGGCAGGGAGAAAGGCATACGCCAAAAGAGTGCGTTTTTGTTTGTTTTGTTTTTTGGGAATGGAACAAAAGGATGCAAAGTGCAGGATACCACACGAGGCAGGCAAGAAACAAGCCAAGCTGTTCTTACGCATCAGCGATCGATAGTGATTGATTACAACACGTTCACATGTGTGACTGACGCTTTTGAGATGATGGATGACCCAAAACACTAGGAAAGGCGCATATGAAATAATAATAATTACTATAATAGCAATAATAATAATAATAACGATGATAGTATTGTTTAAAAATATGCAGAATTAATACTCTTATTGTTATTATTAATAATCTTATTGTATTATTATTCTATGCAAGGTCGTGCCACTGCATTTTTTTTTGTAATAGCTGGTTTGCTTCTCAAGGCCTGCAGTTTGGGGGTAAAAGGCCTTCCTCTCAGCAAGATCACCACGACCTCTGCTGGAACAGTTTGCCTACATTTTTAAGTCGCCTCGGCCTCCGCCAGCATCGGTTTAACGCCGAAAACGGTCCAATAGTTTATAGTTTCGAATAGCCTGCTGAGATTTGCGCATAGGCTACTTTGTTATGCACACATATAGCATTCACGGTCACATTGTCAGGACAATAAAGTTCAACTTCACAGAAAGGGCTTATCGTTAAAATTGCTGTTGCCAAACTGTCAACGCGCACGGGTTTAGCAAGAAGCCTACTGGTGAAAAATTAAATAATAATTAAAAACAATAAATAAATAAAAAATAGGAAATCTTTAGCTCTGTCGACTAGGGAAAAAAGTAGCCTACATGACGTAATAAATAGGGTAAAAATATGCCAAATTGCAATGTTTTGTTTTTGTTTTGTTAAGTGAAAGGCCATTATAATAACTCTGGCCCGACTCTAGCGTGAAGTAGCCATTAACTGTGCTCAGCAAAATGACCACTAGAGGACAGTATAACTCTGAAGCTGTGCCTAAACGCTACATTGAAGCTGCTGTATATGCCGGCGGTGACACATAGGCCTATACTCTACCATAGGTCTACAGCAATTTAAATCCGTTTCAACAATATTCAGGTTTTCTATTTGACAGACAACCCAGCCCCTGATGTTCTCAAGACTGCTCAGAGTCCCGCTCCGAGCAGTGGGCTTCATCACACGAGGGGCCGCCAATGGAAACGTGAAAGCGCCCCATAGAAGAAAAAAGACAGTCAGTGTTTAGGCCTACTGTCTTAGGTGCTTAACTGTGGAACTCCTTGTCTCCTTGTTATTAATTTATTTTATTATTTTATTTTACTTATTAATTGTTCAGATAAATAAATAAATAGGCGTAAGCATTCTGAGGCGGCACCAAGGCGTCACAATCCGTCACGGCGCTGGCCAGCCTTTTGAGGGAGTAACGCCACCGTGAGTCAGTTCAGGACAGCGCACTGGAGAAGGGGGTGTGCGCGCACCGGCTCAGCAGAATGCAGGAGAAAGTTGACGAGGCGCTGCGTCAGGTGGAGAGCGCCGCGAACATGTAGCAGCGGCTCCTGCCGTGTGATGCGAGACACTTCCAGAGCTCGTTATTTGATGTTTAACTCCAGAGATGGCACGTCTGCGCAGGAAAACGTGCATCGCCTTGTTTCTTTTCATCCTTTTTATCTTCGGGAGTTTGATGGGACTGCGAACGCTGAAACCCACAGACGGGATGTCCGATTTAGCCATGGGGCTGGACTTTCTACCCCTGATTGGAGGCAAAATGGACCGGCGTTCCGTGGCGCGTCCCCCAACTCCCCCGGCTGCACTTCCAGGACAGCCCCAAGCCCAAAACACTAAAGCGGCGCTGTCAAACGCGGGTCCAGAGGGCACAGTGTTCTACGATGTCCACATATTTTACACCACCTGGTATGGGACGCCCCAAATGGACGGCAAGTATGTCCACTGGGACCACATCCTCGTGCCGCATTGGGATCCGAAAATCGCGGCCAGTTACCCCAGAGGAAGACACATGCCCCCGGAGGACATCGGGTCCAGCTTCTACCCGGAGCTCGGCGCGTACAGCTCCCGAGACCCGGCCGTTCTGGAGTCCCACATGGAGCAGATCGGAGCGTCTGCAGCAGGTACAGAGTGCGATGTGGTCTTTAGAGTAGAACAAATGAGAAGTGGTTTTGTACTTACTCAGCAGCAGCGCGATTAGCAGAAAAGCGCCACAAATTGATTTCAGCACCACGAGAGCGGGGACAGCTCCTACAGTGTGAATGCACAGACCGGAGTAAATAGGTAAAGATCAAGGCTCGGCAGTGTGCAATAGCTTCAAAAACATTACTTTCTTTTTGGTCAATAACATGTGTGTACTTTATCTGTGTATAATCAGATATAGCAGATCACATTGCCACTGAGGATGACTTATATCCTTCAGTGCCTTTTGTTGCTTGAAGTTTAGTCACCTCAGTTCCTCATCTGGCTTTTCGAACTGTTCAGGTGCAAGCAAACTTGGATCAAACACTTTTCATTTATGTATTTTAAGGTTGAATAAGGGCACACTATTTCTCTGCTGTACATCCAAAACTGTTGCAATTTGGAGGAACAAGCCCATGTTACTGTCAGACTTGGTTTTGGAGAATCCCATTGTCTAGTCCTCCATTTTTGCTGGATGTGTCTCATCAACCTGATCACTAATTAAGGGTTAGGAGTTGCTATTGTCCACCTGCTGGTGTGCTGTTTCAGAGATAGTGCAGCTTTCATCCCACAGGATGTAAAATAAAACCACTGAGCCACAGGATGCAACGTTGGGAGCGACAGATCATGTGAACACAAGCGCAGACTGTGTTCACATGATCACAGTCTGCACTTGTCTGAATGTTATTCAACACCGCGCTTCTGCTGACTCCGCAACTGCAGAAATAAGTCAATAATATGTGGTATTCAAACAGTCTGTGGTGTGAGAGGCTGAAATTAAAATGCACAGAATATTTGCTTTGTCATTTAACTTTTAGATAGCTTAAAGTTAACCACAAATGAACTTATATTGCCATTTGATTACCGTAGAGGCTGCGATTAGCAATTTGCAAAGACTGAACAATATTTACAGTGAAAAAAAAAAACTTTGCAAATATTCAAGTCTAAAAGTTTAAAGTTTAAAATCTGCAAACCCTGTAGTTTAGACCTCAACAAAGTGAGTGTAATTTTTGTTCTGCCAATTAAATGTGTCTGTCTTCTTCCATTATATAAAAAAAAAAGGATATAACCTAAAAACAAACAAGCACAGCAGAGTATAAGTTATTTTGCCCTTTCATTAGCCTAAAAAGTAATAACATCATTTGCAATCGATAGCTGGCCATGCGCTTGTATCTCACCACGGATAAAGTTACTATTGTAATCCAACGCACAGTTTCTCGAGAGTAGTGAAGTTTAATGAATTAGCTCTGCGTCCGCTGAGCCAAATCCCCTCCGGTGCCAGGCAAAGAACAAGCACTTTTCTGAAACAATTTATGAGCCGTCACACACTCCGGTTGAAATATTGCAGCCGAAAGTTGGCTTCATAAATATCAAAGAGAACGATGAGTGCTGCGTACATCAATCCCAGGTGAAATTTGCGTTACAAGCGGAGCAGGTGGGTCTTGGGAGAGAGTGACAAACCTCACGGCATCTGTTTGCAATTAAGTTAATGGAGCTGATTGTGCAGCAGTCGGCGGTAAGTAGGAGCAAGTGCAGTTCAGTGGGCACAAATAGGTCTGTAAAATAATGTGGAGGAGTTTATTGGGGATGGAGGAGCCAAAGGGGCATTTTAAGCATAGAAGCGTCAGTTTAGTACATAACTTTGCCTAACATATACAGTCAGGTACATAAATAATACTCAATTCTTATCTTTTTGGCTCTATAAACCACCACATTGGATTTGAAATGAAGATAAGATAAGATAAGATGGTACTTTATTGATCTCAAATGAAACAACAAAGATGCTTAATGTGCTTAACCTGCAGATTTTCAGCTTTAATTTGAGGCTATTCATATCCAAAACATATGAAAGGTGTAGGAATTACAAATGTTTTTATGTGAGCCTCCCACTTTTTAAGGGACCAAAAGTAACAGTTATGAAAACAAACTTTATCCTTTTAAATATTTGGTTGCAAATTCTTTGAAGTCAGTTCCAGCCTGCCGTCTAGGTGGCACAGACGTCGCCAGACTCTGGGTTTCAGCCCTGGTGATGCGCTGCCAGGCTTCTACTTTAAATGTAAATGTCAATGTTCAGTTCCTGCTTGTTCTTGGGACATTTTCCCTTCAGTTTGGCCTTCAGCAAGTGAAATGCTGCTCAACTGGATTCATGTCAGGTGATTGACTTGGCCATTGAATAACATTCCACTTGTTTGTCTTAAAAAGCTCTTTGGTGGCTTTGGCAGTAGCTTTGGGTCACTGTCCATCCGCACTGTGCAGTGGCGTCCAAGCACTTGGCTGAATATGAGCACGTAATATTGTCCGAAACACTTCAGAATTCACCCTGCTGCTTTTGTCAACAGTCACATCATCAATAAATACAAGGGAACCAGTTCTATTGGCCAATACAAGCTCATGCCATGATGCTGAACCACCATGTTTCACTGATGGGTGGGATGTTTTGGATCATGAGCAGTTCCTTTCTTTCTCCATACTCTTCTCTTCCCATCACTCTGGTTCAAGTTGATCTTTGTCTCATCTGTCCCAGGATGTTGTTTAAGAACTGCAAAGGCTTTTTTAGATGTTTTTTGGCAAACGCTAATCAGCCTCCCCTGTTTGAGGCTCATCAGTGATTTACACCTTGTGGTTAATTGTCTGTTTTCTCTCTGGCGAAGTCTTCTCTTAATTGTTGACTTTGGCACACATACACCTGCCTCCTGGACAGTGTTTTTGATCTGACCCATTGTTGTGAAGGGTTTTTCTTCACCAGGGAAAGAATTCTTTGTTCATCCACCACATTTGTGATGGATACTTTGAACTCAACTTCAAGCCCTAATTTAGATTTACCCCAAATGAGGTCTTGCTTAAACAATTACATTATTACACAACTGATTGCATACATATTGCTTAAACTCGGAACGTGTCCAGTCCACTCACAAAAAGCGGCCGTAAACAGCAGTGAAATGGCAAGCGAATTCTGTCGTCAATACTGTGGTTTTAAAGCCACATTGTGTAACATTCCAAGTTATGTGTTGCTATCTCACACGATTAACCAAACTGTTGCAAGTCATAAAACAATCCAGCAATAACAAACATGCAATGTTCGCCAAGACATTTGATATTTCAAGACAAAAGCAAACGAGAGACGAGTTGGTAGTGTCCCACTCCCAGCAATGTTATGAGTCAGGTCTGAAGAGAGTCGAGCTCGTTGTGACGTGCTGAGTATGTTTTTCTTTTGGTATTTTTCACCAGTTAAAACACTGCAAATGAAAGATTTTTTACACGGTTTCATTGTATTTTCATCTATTTTCTTTCTATTCATGTCAGCTCGCGTAATAACAATGCGAAACAGTTTATATACACATTTATATATATATATATATATATATAACAGTTTTTTCTGATTATAGTGGGGGTAGACGGGAGCACTATAATCATGTGCAGAAAAGAAATCAGACAATTACAAGCTATTTTTCAGGCGCTTGCTCAGTAGGCTAATCATTATTGGAATTTTGTTTTTTATTTTGTGTAATATATATCCCGTAGTAATGCTTTTTCTTTCCCCATTTGATAGTGGAGAGTGAGAAAGTTTTCTTTGGAGTTTGACATTTATATCGGCAAGGAGGTGCACTACAGCGATGGATGGCTGTTTTTGTACAAAGCTTGGCCTAAGATGAATGGTGATATCTGTGTTTTGTTTTTGTTTTTTTTCCTGTAGGGGTGCTAGTGGTGTCCTGGTATCCCCCGGGTCTGGCTGACGACAACGGGGAGCCCACGGAGGACCTGGTACCAGCTGTCCTGGATGCAGCATACAGACATAACCTCAAGGTAAAGAGGCATCAGCACTTTTACTGTGTGTGAAACTGTATGTGCTCCAGAGAGGGAGAAAGTAATGCATCAAGTCCACTGAGGCGTAGCACTATACTGTACAGAAAACAGCTTGGCCTTTGAAATGAGGGTTGATTTTTTTTTTTTGTGTGTACAAAAGGTGGCAGATTTGAAATAGAAAGTGCGCTCTAGTATGACAATTGCCCTTCCTACAAAATATTTCTCACAAATAGCTGGTAGCTTCAGTCTTTAGTTTCACTTAGACTAGACGGAGAAGGACATGCCCAATTGCTTTGTCACAAATTGGTGCTGAAATACCTACATTTAAGTTATAGAATATAAAATGACCATTAAGATTCTTAATCACATAATGCTCATCGTGGCCTTAGGTATAACTTTGGTATTTAAGCCAATATGTGAGTCAATATACAGTCATTTTTCTCTGGTAGCCACTGCAAACATTAACCTATCCCCAAACTGCATGTGCAACATAGGACTGACATCAGCAATGACAAGTGACAGGACATTATGGAGCCAGTGGACAAAATAAATAGCATTATGATGCAAATATAACTGACTTGTTAATATATACAGAATGTGGATTAAGCTAATAATACAAACATGTCACTAATTCCCTCACAGGGTTGCTACAATGGTTCCTAAATAGGACGCAGCCTCATGCTTATGTTGCATAAGGCAAAAAAAAATGTGATGTGAAGAGGGGAATCCCTAAAACTGAAAAGTGCTCAAGTGGCTCATGGCTGTACAAGAAAGTGCTCTGGGACTGGGCACAAGGTGTTTCCAGAGCAACTTGATCAGCAGAAAAGCAAAAGCAGGTCAAGAAGCTGCTGCCGGATGTTTCTTATGAATGAGCTCCAGAGCACACAGCCGGGCAGAGGCTGAGGGGAGGGAGAACACATTAACAAATGCCAACAACTCTCTTACTACTATTTGTTTTTAATGCCACGATCTGATGGAGAACTGCAACTCTCCTAAAAGGCTACTTTTAATACAAAATTGTTTAATCAAATATGTAGATGTGCATAATTCCAGCATCTTGTGCCCAGCTGCTGGACATGGGTTAGTAAATATGACATTTCTGTAACTTACAACTGCTGTAAGTAACTCTATTGTTTTCAGTTCTAATCGAAATGAAGCCCACTTCATTTGATTAAATGAAATATTTACGAGGGACGCTCATTTGTAATATGATGCAGCTAAACCAGATGTCAGACGCTTAATTAAAGACAACAAGATGTTGGAAGACACATTCATTGCACATGTCCTGCTTGAGATTCTCGTGCCAAAAGAGCTTTTAAAGCCATCTTGAATAAAGCATGAAGGTTACATGTTATACACATACACTCAACCTCATACTATTATTACAAGAGTTACCCAGGAAGAAGGCCTTCTTTGTGCATGACATAACACAAAACGACACATAAGAACGACTGGCTTGTTAAGGCTTTTCTGCCTTAGCAGTGGCTTATTAATAATGCACTGGCTACATGGAAGAGTCAAGGCAAGATGCTAGTAAACAAATGCAGTTTTATAGAAAATAATCAATACATGTAATTTAGCGTGGAATAAAAACAATGAAAATTTGAGCTGTCATTCCTTTGAAGAGGGATAACTGATCATTTCTTACAGTCCTATGGTATAATGAACATGCTATAAATGTGTAGAATGTATAGAATGTGACTCTCATGTGTATGCCCTCTTAAAGAATAAAAGTTTAATGGGACTCAAGTGTACTTCGAACCTTGGGTGGTCTGTTGAAAAGGTTAATGCCTCTGCTGAGGAAATGTTTTATGCACTGTCTGACAAAGGCTTGTTGATAGGCAGGTTTGTTGAAATAGAAAAGCTAGAAATCATGTCAATCTCAAAGTGAAGGTTATCATATTTACCATATTTGTCATTAGCACTTGCACCACTCTAAAGCCTAAAGATACAGACCACTGTTCATGAATATATGGTAATGAGTGGATTTTAGAAGCAGTCTATAAACCTACACGATGAAAATTACATCTTTTGTTTTTTCTGATGATTCAATAAAGATCAAAATCGTGTCCTGTCCATTTAAATATCAGTTTAAAGTTGTTAATTAAAAACTCTGACCTACAATGTTACATGCGAACTTATCAAAGTGCTGATCGGATCCACTATAAATCAACGTAGTGCTATTAGATTGGGACGCCAAACCGCATAAAGGCAAAGTTAATTTATTGTTGCAGCACAATCTGTAGCATGGCAGCTGTAGCCTTTTTTGTAAACAAGTTTGGCGAGGGTCTGTCCTATTTGATATCACATTATGTTCCCTCTTCTGTTAGGCTGCGGGCGGAGAGATAATGTACAGTCCGTTCTAGACCCGAAGAAGAGGCGGTGAATTAGCCACGCAACGCTGCCCTGATGAGGTTTTCTGCCGTTGCACTGTCAGGACGGGGGCTAATAGAGCGGGTTTAATGCCACTCTCCATCGCCATCAGTGACCCGGCACGCGTGGCATTTTCAGATAGAAGAACAAAGTATTATACTACGCTACACTTAACCTTGGAGAGGAGCAATGGATATCAAGATTAACTGGGCGTAAAAGTCGAAAGATATAAGTGGAGGGATAAGTGTATAAAATTGGAGTGAGGGATAAGAGAAATTATTATTACTAATGTTATTTTTGGCACAGCAGAAAACTTTGAAAATGAAAGTTTGGTAGAATTTGTCCATAGTCACTATGATTGAATTAAGAATTTCATAGTTCATCCATGATCATCAGTTATATCGATTTTATGAAATGTCAAAATGCAGGTTCTCTCATCAATGGTATGAAAATGGTGTCACCTCTAAGTGCAGCATTATGGGCACCTTTATTGGCAAAGTGAAGTTTGTCTTCTACAGTTTTTAATTTACAGCTCCTCCCCACTCCCTGAGCGCATGGGGGGCATTCATCACGGAGTGCTTCCTCTTGCATAAATGCAGAATATGCTGACAAGGTAGAGAACTTTGGCTCAGATCATTAGCATCTAATTCTTGGGACGCAGCTACCTTAAATAATTTCTCTGCTCCTTTTCTCTGTCAAGGGCAGAGTGAAGGAGGGCTGAGCGGGGGAGTGAGGAAGTGGCCAGATGGTAACTCAGGCAGGGAAAGAACACTGTGTGAAGAGCGCTTTTAAAAGCGCTGTAGTGCCATACATGCAGCATGACAGGGGGATGCCCTTGTCTGTCAAATGTAAAAACTGAAAACGTCATTACTTAGGAGGTTTTTTGGGGAAATACAGAACCATAACAGTACTTTAAGTTCATCATCAGAAGAATCTGAGTTGCAGTACAATGGTTAACCAAACACATACCATCAAAAAGTCACCCATTTTCTGCAGCTAGTAAAATAGTAATAGTTGCTAATGGAAACGTGTTAAGGTGGAAAGGTATTATTTACATAAAAAGTGACAAGGCCATAAAGAATTGGCAAAATGAAATGTTGGTAATGATGTTACATTGCAGTTATTGTTTTTCTATTGGTTATATAAGCTCTATTGTGCGGGTTTATGAATTCAAAGATATAGGCCACTCACCACAGTAACTTCCAGAGCGAGTCAAGCAACCACAGGCTTTAGAAGCATGTTCCTTCTGCACATTGTTATACTTTTTGGCACGTTGTATAGTTGTATAGTTTAAACAAATGTACAGTTATTCCACACTTAGAGCATGAAAGTCACACGTTTCACTGATAAAAATGCAAGCTTACTCAAACATTTGACAACATACTGATCCTGAATCCTCCACAGATGTAGCCTAAGTCAAAAGTCAACCATGCTGAAATAGCCCAATGCCTTAGGGAGGCATTTATTTATTTCCAATGGACAGCATACATGAATGCGGTTACATCGCACAGCACACACGGGGAAAGCTGTCCCATGACTGAACACCGTGACCCTCTGGGGCTCTTGGTGTCCCGTATGTAGGCCTGCACTCCAGGGAATATACAGTCGATGGCCTGAGAAGAGCTGCACACGGCGCACACACAGCAGTCAATGCTCGTGCTTCACAGCAAGAAGATTTTGATTGGGTTTGATTCCCGGACTTTCTGTGTGGAGTTTGCATGTTCTTCCTGTGTTTTACCACTAATACCATGTACATTAGGCCAGAGGGTGCGTTTGAGGACGCGAGTGTGGGACAATGGTGTGGTGTGTTTACATGCATGAGTATGTTCATTAACTTGCACCATCAAATAAACTAATTATAAAACCATTATTTGAAGCCAATGTGTCTGATCTATTTTGCCGTTTGGCGATTTATTGTGCAGCCATATAGGTCAGAGTATTCCCAGATTGGAGTTTCATTTAGCCTAACAGTGCTGCCGGCCATCTGTTTGGCTTTGAACAATAAGCCAAAGTGACATTGCCTTAAAAAGCACTGTTTTTGTCCATCTAACGACTGTTGTTTGAGTCAGCAGGAGAGGTTGTTCACTGTGTTCAGATTTGCTGTTGTCGTTTTATCTGGGAGCATGACGTGCTGCTTTGTTCCAGTCAGCTCAGCAAAAGTCCATGCCAGGGAAGATCGAATATGAATGCTGCGTGCTTATTCTACGTGTCAAAAAGTAACAGACCAGTCAGAGTGGACAATATTCTTGAGTGGCAGAAACTGTACACAGTAATCAATGTGGTGGATCATATGTATTCCCTTGACAACCCACAGTGGGCTGCCAACGGAACAATAGTGATCATTATACATTGACACAGGATTATTCTGAACTTATACCAGTGATCGTCGACTTCAGGGTTAAATGCATCATCAATCGAGGCACTAAGTGGACTCTATGATGGAGAGAAAATATAATCAATGAAGAGGTTTTACTGGCTCACTTTACTACACAGTTTGGCCCCTCCACCAATGAATGAGTTCATCAAGGCGAAGTCTGTCAGTGGCTCTATACAATAATAAATAATTATACAATTATACTATACAAGTGACTCGAGCCACGGTCAGAAGAGATGGTGAACTTCCACTCAGACATACAGTCTTTTCTTTAAACATCCCGTCAGTGCAGGGCGCAAAGATCTGGAACAGTATTTGAAATCCCATTGACCTCTGAGGTCTTTTTCTCTTTTCCATCCATGATATTAAAAGGGAAATCGTCTGCCATGATGGTGCCCACTATGTATTAGGCAAAGACGCTTGTTAGGACCATCACTGCAAATGCATCGGGACAAAGTCAGATGGGGCATCCTCTGAAGAGCCAACACTTTCAATCCTCCATCTAATCCACTTTAACTTGTCCTCTTCCATCTCATCATAATAGAGAATAATACATTTTCAAGACAAGTCCATTTTTGAAAGCAATTCTTCAAAATGTCCCGTTAGCAAAGAGCGCTCCATCTTGATGTCTTACTTCCATTAAGAGGCAGATGTCAGGAGAAACTAGTGCTTTTCTTCAAACCATTCCCAGTGGACGTCCGACACTCGCCTCGAAACTGTGTTCCACTTTATGCATGTATTATTGAAAGTCACTGAACTCTCTAGATGAATTTTAAAACATTCGGAATAAGCACTTTTTGAGGTACGTGCCACATAAGCCCCTAGCCTCTAGTGTTTTTTTTTTCTTCCTGTTGGTGGGTGGTAAGGTGTTTGTTCACGCAGCTCCAGTAATGTAGTGCGCTGGGAGCATTTGTTTTGACAGCCCTGCATAGAACATTCTGTATGTAAGAGGCTTGTTCTTTACAGTACTAGCTAAAGCTGCAAATATTGATGTTTTTTTAGGTTATTCGAACAAAAGGCTTAGATCTGACTAAAAACTACTTCTCAAACTATGGAGTAGTGTATGTTTTACTCTTCAATTGAAACGAGCAAAGATGGGTTTGTCTGTATCAAAGCAAAACTCAAGGTGTTCCTTCATTAAATGTATCGTTCCGACTAGTTTTCTCATGCAAAGAATCTTCTAACATTTTCCTTTAGCCAATATTCATATCAACATATTATCAAAAGCAACAGGAAATCCATTTAAACAGACCAATAGAATAACTTGCAGTGTTATTGTAATACATCTACACGCCTAACCACCTCAGATCCTTCCATTACATTCCAAGGAGCCTACAGGTTTGCGGCACTGTATTATTATGCCATCCATTGGCCCATAATCTTTCTGGCTACTTCCCAAGCTTTGATTATTTGTAAAGCTTCATTCGTCAGTGCTCTCTGAGAAGTGTCCCCGGAGACACACACAGATTGATTTGTTGTCGATAGCCACAGTTAAGGTCATCCGGAAGTGCTGACTGTAGTGTCTACATAATGTAATATATATTAGGCTGAATCACATTGTTGTTTTGTGTCTTCTCAGGTTACGTTTCATATCCAAGCGTACCATGGACGCAATGACCAGAGCGTCCATGACAATGTCAAGTACATCATCGACAGGTGAAGCTCTCCGAATTCTCACACATCAACAAACAGCTGTGCTCACAGTTAAGACAGGGGAAAGAGTGTTTTCAGAATGGTTCTGGTTTCAATAATTAAAAAAAAATGTGTTTCATCAACTTCTTCACTATGGCGTTAAAATGTTAGTCCTAAACGTTCTGAAGTTGCATGGAAACGACCCCAGTAGATGATAATCCCTACTCCTCAGGGATCTCCTTCGTTCTTCAGGCCAGGGTCTCCTGAAGGTCCCAAACACTTGATTTAAAATCTGAGACCTGTATTATCAGGCTGTAAGCCTCTGGAATGACTTGCCCTGTCCCCCCATGTGGTCAACTATGTGGACTCTTTCTCAAACAGCAACTCAAAACTTTACATTATAGTAAAGCTTTAATTGACTGAGTACCAATGTTTATTTTGTTTGTTTGTACTTAAATGACATGTTTTAGCTATGCGTGTCTGCAAAATACTGTGAAATAATGTGAAACGCGCTCTATAAAATAAAGCTTACTTAAATTGTACCATATAGGTCTAATGATTACTCTGATACAGTATATTGTTCATATCTTCAGGTATGGCGACCACGGAGCTTTCTACAAGTTCAGCACCAGCAACGGGAAGAGCCTGCCTCTGTTCTACATCTACGACTCCTACCTCACCTCCCCCGAGTCGTGGTCGGAGCTGCTATCTCCCACAGGCGCCCACAGCCTCCGTGACTCTGCCTACGACTCCCTCTTTATCGCTCTGATCGTGGAGGAGCGGCACAAGCAGGACATCTTGGCGGGCGGCTTCGACGGCATGTACACCTACTTCGCCTCCAACGGCTTCTCCTTCGGATCCTCTCACCACAACTGGAAAGCAATCAAGGCGTTCTGTGATGCCAACAGCTTGCTGTTCATCCCGAGCATGGGGCCAGGCTACTTAGACACCAGTATCAGGCCGTGGAACAATCACAACACAAGGAATCGAGTGAACGGGCGGTACTACGAAACAGCACTGCAAGCGGCTTTAAACGTGAGGCCAGAGATGGTCACAATAACATCTTTCAATGAATGGCACGAAGGGACGCAGATAGAGCGGGCGGTGCCGAAGAAGACTGTGAGCAGGGCGTACATGGACTACCAGCCCCATGGACCTGAGCACTACCTGGAGCTGACACGAACCTGGGCAGAACAGTTCAACAAAGAGAAGGAGCAGTGGCTCATATGAGGCTTAAAGCAAAGACAAATACATGCTGGTGGTAGCACTGTAGAGCAGTGGTTCACAAAGTGGGTGTCGCGGGCACTGGGCGAGAGGTCGCAAGATTATTTCATGGTAACGCTAAAGCTAATGACACTGTATTTAATATATTTTATACACACACAAAAAAAAGTATTTTAGGGAATTCAGGTCTAGTGACAAAGTAAATATTCAGAAAGTATAATTAAATTAGATTTACACATTATAACCCTTGAACTTACAATAGTCAATTACATTTTACAGTAGGAGTTGGCACTGGTAACTTGAAACATTTGGGACTGCTAGAGCTTTCACAGCTGGTGGGTAGTGACTCACAATTCCACAATTCAGTTTTCCGATAATTAAAAGTCTGATTTAGTCACAGAAAAACGTTTTAAAGAGCAAGAAAAAGGAGAACTATATAAATCTCAAACTCATTCTGAACTTCCCTAACGCATTTCTAACAACTCAGTTCTTCATGTAGGGACAGTGTCACATCACATAATGTAAACAACACATTAGTCAACTGGTTCATTATTTTTAAAAAAGGCTTTAAAAATAGCTGCTCAGAACACAGACCTTTTTACACAAACGTTTGCTCTTACCATCCTGAAGGAGAGAACACATTTTACTCCACAACAAAAAAAAAAAAAATTAATTTAAAAATCAGGTATTGGGTCTTTAACTCTATCAAGGGTTTAAATCCACAGGAAAATGATACATTTATAATAATAATAATAATAATAATAATAATGCATTGGTTTTATATAGCGCTTTTCTGGACACTCAAAGACGCTTTACATTGCACTATTCATTCATTCCATACTCGGTGGTGGTAAGCTACTATTGTAGCCACAGCTGCCCTGGGGTAGACTGACAGAAGCAAGGCAACCAGTCTGCGCCATCGGCCCCTCCGACCACCACCAACCACTCACTCACACACTACATTCGCTAGGCTTCCCGGTGTTACTAAACGGTCTCCCATCCAAGTACCAACCAGGCCCTTCCCTGCTTAGCTTCCAAGGTCTGACGGGATTGGGCAGAGCAATGGCGGTTCAACCTGAAAGTCTATGTCTGTAGATTACAGTGTCCAAATGATATAAAACTTCCTGGATTGAAAGAGAATATTTGCAAAATGATGTCTGTACCAACACGTACGTTTTACACCATTTGAGAGCCATGGCTAAAATGTAGTGAATGGATTCTCTGTATCTTATTGAATACTCAAGCTTTGAGCAAAACAGGGGCCAACATTGAATACTCATTCTGCAGCCTCTGCTTCAAGCAAAGTCAATTTTTCAGTCCTCTGCCGTTTGTGCTATTCGTGGAGCGTGGCTAAAAATGAACAAATTCACCACTGAGTAAAGGACGGACTTTGTCTGAGTCATTTTATAGCACTTTGCTGAAAAATTAGGATTTAGAACTTTTGTTGTCTCCTCTTACACCATACATAAATTTTAAACACTTGTTTTTTAATATCTCATCATTACTGGAAATGCCTAATCAAACATTACGAATATAAAAGGTCAATTGTTATGAATAGCACGCAAAATAGCAGTGCTGCCATTCAGTGTTCAGCAAGAAAGACATTAGTCAGCACGATTTAAATTATGTATGGCCACTTTAATAGTGTATACAAAAAAAAAGTTCAAAATCCTGTGCATGAGACTACCGTACGTTCATGGGATTTACTGCTACCACCCTTTGTTTAACTTGATTACCATGTCAGTAAGTTTTTAGATACCTAATGTGTCTATGGTTAATGGAAGAGACCCAAGATGACTTTCTGTCACACGAATACAAAAAATAAATACATTAAAAGACACTAAAACCTGTAGGATTTCAGAATTTTGTATAATTTAATTTAAGCCATTAATAAACAAATGGGTCATGCTGGGAAGTTTTAGCAATATGTCATTGTCTTCATCTGGAAAATCCATCAAAAGCCGAGTAAAAGATACTATATTTATAATCATGGAGCAAATGCAATATAAATAATACAGTATGTTGGTTTTGAAATAAAATAGCCTAAATTTTCACTAGAGCCTGTTCATCTGTAGGAGAACCAATGACAGAGACAGGCAGATGTATTTTTGCACAGTGCATTGTTACTCCCCTAGTGTACAGTATATCTTTGTGCGGTTTGTTGAATCGACAGTAGCATTCAACCACAGCTATATCAATAAACCAGCAAACCCAGATTATTAGAAAACAGTATAACAGTAAAAACAGCAACTCAACATTTCCCATGAAGTACACCGTGAAGCTAAATATATTTCCCCATGATAATGTATAATAAAATATACAGTATGTCTTGTAGTTTTTTCATAAAGAGGTCCAACGGATGATTAAAGACTGGAGTGCTCCTTAGGTCGGTGATGATGAACCTACCATCGTTCTCATCTGAGATCGTGGATGGAGCTGGTTGTGCGTCTCAGCATGTGGTACCACAAGGTCTAAGGTCATTGTCCAGCTGAGTCTTCTGATAGTCCATATTTGTCCCGCAGCACGTCAAGTGTCGAGGAAAATGCGCTGTGAACACAATTACTGTCAGTTAGTGCTTTCTCTGTCGAAGCAAAAATACAAACATGATGCAAAATCTTTGTGCACATGGGACTGTCACTGTTGTAGATATGGTATATCTGTACTGAACAGGTGCATAACCCCAGTTTGTGAATCTCTAGCCACTCCAAGTTCAGTCAAACATGTGACGGCTTTAACTTACTACCAAACACAGTCAGACTTCACTAAAACTATCGGTAGCACTCGTTATTCTATGCAAGTTAATGTAGCAAAATAACCCAAGCACAAACTAAGTAAACACTAATCTAGCTTGTCATTTTCTGTTTAATGAGAAACCACTTGTGTGTAAATATTAGGCATGGTTATTGGGTCTCTATCACAAAGCAGAGGGTTACAACAAGAAATGTGTGCTATGTGACACAAATGCCAAATCTAAAAAAAGTACTAAATGATAGGAGGCTGTTGTGGAAATTAATAACAGAGATTAAACACCAAAAGCAGTAATCATTTGTTAATTTTAAGACTTTAAATAAAGAGAATCAAAAAAACAAACACCAAAAAGCAGAAAACATCTGGCGTGTGTCCTTACCAGCCTGGTCTGATTATCCTATATTTGCCGAGGACTGATAGGTCAACCACAGTTGACCCGAGGCGGCTCTGATCACCTATTGGTCCCCCGTCAACCACAACTGCAAGCTTTGGCCAGAGCTCCTGGAACTCCTGAACACAAAAGCCATAATTCGCAGTGAGCAACCTAAGCGTATTCTCAGCTCTGTGTTCACCTTAGCCAGAATGCTACTCACATGTGCTTCTACTGTGCTGGTTTTGGAACTGATATTGGCGCTGGTGAGTGCGAGAGGCTCCCCACACATCTGGCACAAGCGCCTCATGAAGGGGTGGTCTGGGATACGGACACCTACAAGCTAATGGCACAAAATGATCAGTTACATTACTGCATTAAAGCGTTGTTTTTGCACAGAGGTACTTATTTGTAAACTCACTGGAGTGAAAGGGTTAAGATCCTTATTGAGCAGGTCAGTTCTTTCAAACACCAAGGTGACTGGACCAGGAAGAAGGTCTCCCAACAACTCCTCTTTTACTTTTACTTTGCAGTATCTGGGAGAAACGGAGACAAAGATGTACTGTCAACGAAGGCACTTCACTACAAATGTACAAGCCTTAAAGTGGACATGTCATGCATAATAAAGGCTTAGAAACTGTTTTCCCGATAGCTCAGTATTTATATTTTTCATTTTACATTTACATCTTGAAACAATGTCTGTGTGAAGAAAAACATTAAAGAGTGAAAGACTGGTCTGAATAACATTGAATTTGTCTAATGCAGCACTGGTGAACACAGAAAGGGTCCGGTGATGGATTATGAGCTTGAAAAATGTGGTGAACAATTATTGCACCCCTCTATGATGCCATTAAACCCAGGAAGTACAGATCTGAGCACTTAAGCAGAACAGAAAACAAGTAAACTGCAATAATGTGTTATTATATTGTGAAGTCAACTTACTTATAAATGTCTTGGACTTCTCCTACACATATGGCAAGAGGTTTCTGTGCGTTTCGTCCTTTGATGTCGTAGATTTTGCTGACTGCCTCAGAATTTTGAGCCAGACAGGCCAGGCCGTAGATGGTGTCAGTGGGCAGGGCGACCACATGGCCCTCCTGCAGAGCCTTCATGGTGTGTCCCAGGACGTCAGCACCATCTGCAGTTCAAACGCGCGCACACACACACCATAATAGATCATGAGGGCGCTGACAAAATAAGTCATTTGGTAAGAATTTTGAAACAAAGACAGAGTTGAGATAAAATGAAAGTACAAAAACAAAAAACAGAAATAGGAAAATAATATTTACTGAATAAAACAGAGTAGCCACTTTCTTAATCTCCACAATGATCAGCTTTGATACAATTGTGAATTAAAGCTTTGCTCCAAAAAAGAATAATAAAATAGGAAGCCAATTCCTATTGCCTGACATGTATCAAACCATGAATAGATGTCGGCTTAACGCTTGTCCATTAAACATGGCAAACAGGAATGTTCAGTTTTGGGAGTCAAGGTGATTATTAGTTCTACCCAGAGGCGGGTAGTACTCAGTTACATTCACTCAAGTGCATGTAGACTTCTTCAGTCGGGGAGAGCGGGGAGGGTTGGGTCACATGAGACTTAGATTTGCTGCTAAGGCTTTTATATTTATTTTATATTTATATTTCAACATTTTGCCAAGATGCCTCCCAACCTACTCTGCTCTCCCCTAACTGTTGAAGTAGTGAAATAACAGCATTTCCTGGAGTAGTTAAATCACTCTGTACTTATGATTTTACTTGAGTCATACTATAAATCAGGGGTAGGCAACGTCAGGCCCAGGGGCCAAATCTGGTCCACCAGCACAGAACCTCTGGCCCCCAAGATGATTTTGAGAAATATTATTGTGCAAATAAGAGATCAAATACCTGTTAAAGTAGTAGAGAAATAGTGTGAGTATTATAAAAATGTCCTGTCAGAACATCCGGCTTGGTCATTTATAATGTTAAACCGTGATTCTCTACTGGTGGGTCGGGACCCAAAAGTGGGTCACAGAAACATTTTCAGTGGGTCGTGAGTCTATAGGGAACTATTATTCAATGTTTTCCATATGAAAGTGCATAGAAACACTAACTATGTCTGTTAAAGGAATGTTATTGGGTTGTTTTGATCATAATTTCAGTCTTAATGGGAAATCTACTGCTTGTTCAACAAAAACCTGTGTGTAAAATACAATATTTTATACAATATGATAAATAATGACAAATGATTATTTGGGTCCTCGGCTTGTCATCCGAGGGTAATGGTGGGCCCCGAAGCCCTGCCACTTGGGAACCACTGATGTAAAACATTGGCATTTGCAGAAAATAGTTCTTTACTTTAGGCTATAATGTTGAGGTTCAGCCCTTGGATGAAAGTATCAGAACTTAAAACTTTTGGGTTTTCTCTCACTGTGCAAATCTGTAACGCTTAAAACAAAAGTAAACAAACGTTAAAAGTAGTTTTGTACTTCTTACGTGAGTACATATTTTGGCCGCACTACCTCTGGGTCTCTACCATAGATTTAAAGTCTCACTCTCTGCCAAACGTAATGTGGAAGAAAAGGGCACATTCCCTTACTTTGATGCAAGCATAGTATTAATTTGACGACAGGATTAAGGCACACTGTCAAAACCACACAGGATAGATGGCGGGTGGTGGTGATTTGATCCACCCCGGCGGCAGTGCTGACCTGAGCGGCTGTCGCGCTGCTGCTGTACGGTCGGGCCATTGGAGGTCTGCGGTAACAGTCGCAGCACTTTGGTTTTGAGCTCCTTGCACATGTCTGGTCCCTGTCGACGAGCTGCAGCTAAACCGTGAGTGCCTCGAAGTGCGGAAAAATCAACGACAGCTCTGTAGATGCGGAGATGCGCGGACAGACATGTCATTTCATCTCCCGGGAGCGTGCGGATCGGTGTGGATCTGATGAAACACCACGTTGTTCCGGGTTCCGCCCACAAACAATGACGTCGCTGCTCTTAAAGGGACCGACGAAACGAAACACGCTGCAGAAATAAATAAAAAAATAAAAAAAAATAATAATAAAAAAGAAACACGCTGTGACTTTATGCATTTTACATTTTTTTTAATGAGATTTTTATATGCTGGCCGTATCATTTACAATGTGAATATTCTAACAGGAAACGTATTGTACTTTTGTTTTCAGCATAGATCTATATGTTCAAAATCAACCTACAAAAACATTTTTTTTTAAGTGATAAAATTTGCCTCTGACATTTGTAAAATCTACCTGTTTCAAGACTTAACCGTTTTTTTTTTTTTTTTGTTTTTTTTTTTTTTTTTAAGAGATGGCACACCCCCAGGAGTCCTCATACCTCAGGTTGAACAACTAGGCTCAATTAGACCAATTCAGTCCACCTGTTGAAAAAGGCAGACGACAATACAGACGAAGCTTTACAAAAATGACCTCAGAAACAGGTATGTATATTACAATTTCTACATTTAAATTATTCATATTTAATCTGTTTTCTTTCTCCTCAGTTAAGGATCTCAAGGACGTCCCTGACCCTGTTGCTGATGATGAAATTTCTCAACTACAACAGGTTTTTTCTAAGAGACGGTGCACATTACATCACTATCTTGTAACTCACAAACATGTGTCTTGTGTCTGTAGAAGCTTGATGATGTTGAGAGCAAACTTTGGACTTTTTCTGACAGAATAAAGTTATGCCAGAAAATCCTGGATGACTTCAGCAATTTGGAACAGATAATTGTTGTAAGTTGGTGGTCGCTTTGTTCATCATTATATCAACTTTTAATGGGTTTTGTTTTACAGAAGAAATCTCTTCAGGATGTGACCTTACCATTACAGAAGTGACTTGATATACATGTATGTTTTTTTTAAATGAACTATTAATAAAAATGGGAAATCCATGTCAGTGATAAGGTTTTATTATTAGTATATTGCTCTCCATTCAGAAAGTTATTTAGTATATAACTTTATACGAAACAAGCATAAGCAAACATCTTCATAATATACATTCTTTAAAAAATACAGATCCATAACAATTCCTCACTCTTTGGGCGTAACGACATTTGTTTGAAAGCTTTGTTCAAACAAATGTCGCACTGGCTGAAATAACCAGCTCGGGTAAATTCCAGAAAAGCTCCGGCTGCAAGTCCCACAACTCTTCAGAAACAAACGCCGACAGCTGAAACTTCCAGTATTCAGTTGTAACCCACACATTTGAGATGACTGGTATAGTCTTAACAATGCCTGTTACCTGATACAATTCTTAAAACAGAATCATTCAATTGCCAAAAACTCCTTCAAATAAGTAGGATGTATTTATATGTTGGAGGCAAAATAGCACAAAGGATAACTGGTGCAACATACATGGGAACAGTACTTGATGGGAAAAAAAAAAAATCAAACCACACATAATACTTGAAAATGGATAATCAAACACAGTAAATGCACTGGAAAGGCAACTTCTGCCACTGATATCCTGCATAAAACAAAAATGAAATTAAAAAGCATTTAAGGAAATATCGTAAATGGCAGTTTACACACTGAATGCCACTCTTTAATTGCATAGTTTTCAAATGAAAGCATGTGTAGGTTAATGTATGGCAGTAAATCTACAGACATAATCTATGGGTTAAATTTGTAATCTGACATAGATCAAGTTCATGCATTTCAGGTTAGAGTGAATCCTTTACATTTACACTCCAATGTACTCAAGTCCCATTACGTTTATCATGTGTGTTATGAGCAGTTAAAATGGATGGCCTGAGACTTGTGGTGTGGTGGCTTTCATGGGATGTTGGTGGCAAGTCTGAAGCAGAGACTGTCCAAGGCAAAACGGCTCAAAGAACAGTTCTGTTAAGGCCATGTAGCTCTATAAAGGACTCCACTCTCATCACGACTCAAGAAGTTCAAAATGTTAAATTAATTTTGTTGCTGTAAGGCCAGCAAACACTCAGCCAAACCGAGAGGGAGATGCAACGATCAGGGGCCAGGGGAGGGTATGTGAGCTCCGAACTCAAACAAGTAATTTAAAGGTCTATACAAAAATACAAATCCTACAATTATCTACAAGTTTCTCAAATATGTATACACTAAAATGTACTCTATTTACATGGTCACCAGGACACAATTTTAAATGCTACTATACAGCAGTTTTACAAAAGTCTGTAGTGGTGCTGCATGCAAGCTAACAAGCTTTCCGATTTCTCTCTTAGCAAGTTAGTGTGCAACAAACAGGGAAGAGTGCAGCAAAACATAGGGCTACTGCAAGAGTAGGGCGTGTGGAGAAGTAACTACTGTGGGGGAACAGTATTGGAGATGACCAATGCATCCCTGAGAGGGCTGTGGCCCTGGACACAGGAGGATGTGGACTGTGTTTTTCAATGTGGATTGTACTCCAAGTCTATAGATGCTTCTTCAACAAACTCGCTTTCAGCAACTCAAAACAGTAAGAAAAAATAATCAGTAACAAACACAGAACAAAACAACAAATTTGAAATAAATTAATAGATTTTCTGCCATTTGAAAATAACACTATTACTAGCATAAATGAAAGAATTAATCAAATAAATTAACACATTTTAAATTAGCATTAAGTTAGGCAATTTCTGAATGATCAGATCATTTTCACTTAAAAAAGACAGGCAGCGGTAATCACAGGTTCATCTGATTAGAATACCATCTAACACAGAGCACAAGTATATGTCACATTTTATGGTCCAATATCAAATCTCAAAAGGCAAGAGTTGCCAAACCCTCTGAATGTTCGATGTACTTTTTACAATCCTACAACATACAGTGCATTCAGTACAGTTGCATACCAGCTTAACAATTGCAAGGATCCACAGTACAGTTTGTATAGCACAATATCACAACTCCTGCTATATTGGGCTATACAAAAAAAAACTTGATTTACAGTACGAAGATACATAGAAATGTTTTGTTTCTACTTAGGCTTTACAGGAAAATGGAATTCCTAATCAGTGCTTTGACAACACCAAAATTATATTATAAAATAAAAAGGAGTTTATGTACACTTTCATGTTAAGTTTTTTGTTACTTTCCCCTCTGCATTAATAAGCATTGTAAAAAAATCTCAAGCAATTCTAAAACATTGCAGTGAGAAAACAGAAACTATTCAGTTTGCATGAATATCACAAGGCTATAGAGAACAGAATGCACTGCAGACACAGCTGTATGCGGCACACTGCACAGGGAAAAGAGGGGGCGTCACCGAGGAGAATGTCTGGGGATGTAAAGGAAGCCCACAGATGAGTGGGAGCAACAGAACTCATGAAGCAGGCAGCTGCTTTAAGGATTACCATCAGCAGACATGTTCATGTCATCAGCCACCAGCAGCAGGGCCTCCAGGTTGGCAGCCGTGTCAGGGCTATGGAGGGACAAGTAGTCTGACACATCCATGTTAGCCAAACTATCAGCTGATGTAGCACTGGCACGCACTTCAGTGGACACAGAGGACGAGGCAGCTACAGCAGCATCTGATGCTGATGCAGGCAGGCAGCAGGAAGAGGAGAGAGGCGGCTGTGGGGGCTCTGCAGGGGGGCACTCGGCGGGCGGCTGCGGAGCGGGAGCGGACACAGGGGACACATTCTTTACACTTTTGTCCTTAGCAGAGTCTCGACAGGCACACTGACACTGGCACGATTCCTCCTGTTTGATGATGATAACTGGTAGACTCAGGCCAATCTGCTGAACTGAGCTGCCTGTAACAGAACAAGGAAAGACCAAAAGTAAACAGCAAGAACAATGGGTCAAATTAAACTTTGCAACAAGGACTAACCAAGTCAACCTGAAGTTTAAGTGTCTTTGAGAAACCCATGCATTGAAATAGCACATTTGACTCACCAGCATTACCACCCACTGGTATTGCAGTAGTGAAGAACACTTTCTCCACTTTTGGACCTCCTTGGTGTTGCTGCAAGACAATGCAGTGTTTTTAAAGCAAAACAATATTTTGTCATAAGATAGCAATGGCTGTGCTACTCACTGCTTGCTCTGGGTTCTGCTGACTGTTGGCAGCACTGCTGAGGATCCACTGAAGGTTTTGGTCGGACATAACCAGACTGGGCGGCAGCAGGTTTTGACTGGGAGCTATAGTGATGCCTGCTTGAGCAGGACCCATAGGAGGCCCAGTATTGGGGATAGGGTTGGTCGCCAAAGGAACTGGCAGGGCCCCTGTTGTACTGGCTGCTGTTGTTGTGAGTTCTGAAGCTGGCTGAGGGGTGGGGACAGTATTCTCGGGCTGCAGGAATGTGGGCTGTAGCGTCACATACTGCTGGTTGGCAAGGTTTGAAGCAGTCGTCTGAGCAGGCACATCTGAAATTTGTGGTTTGATTTGAATGTAAGGACTCGTCTGTGCAGAACAAACGGTGACAGGTGCTGGGGCCGGTGTGCACACGGTCGTCGTGGAGCAGGACGAAGTGCAGGTCGGGGAGAAAGCAACAGACGAGGCATCACTGACGGCCGGCTGGGCTGAGGGCTCTGTGCTGAACGCCTCAGGTATGGATTCTGATGGAGGAGATAGGGTTAAACAGTTGTATTAGACTTTAATAAGTCTGTGGGCTTTGAAACAGGGTACTCACCACACGGATGTGCATCGTCATGACTGACACTGTTCTCTGGACTCTGGAACATGAGCTCAAAGATTTTTATTGGAGTGACATTGTTGAGTTCCTATTAATAAGATAAAAAGAAACCTAATGTTACTTTTATCAGCAATGAGATACATGTTTAAAGAGAAAGACAAACCTTACATTATTTAAGTTCTCTCGTAGCTCTG
Organism: Gobius niger; assembly: GCF_951799975.1. NCBI lineage: Eukaryota > Metazoa > Chordata > Actinopteri > Gobiiformes > Gobiidae > Gobius > Gobius niger. The sequence goes on from NC_136859.1 coordinate 27,121,995, forward strand.
AGTCTGTTGAGATGAGGCTTAGGTCACTGAGGCACAGTGAATGATTTGCATCCTGCAAGCACAAAATAACAAATATTTTCTTTGCTTTTGTGACAGAAAATAAGAGGTGCTCCAATAAACTGACTTCAGAGTGTGAGTGACTGAGGCTGCCACTGAACGGCTGTCCTTTGTCATGACCACGGATATGACTCTTCAAACTGTACTGGCTGCTGAATGTTTTTTCACAACCATCGCTGGGGCAGTTAAAAGGTTTTTCACCTGCAATTATAAAACAATTATGTGTTTGTGTTCAAGAAAAAAACAAAGCAATGTTTTTACAAATACCTGTGTGGGTCCGTACATGGGTTTTGAGATGATGACTTGCTGCAAATGCCTTCCCACAGCCATCATGATCACACCTTGGGTAAAGAGAGGAGCATGAGCATGGTGCATTCTTCACAAATGATGCGTCTAAAGACTAGGGCTGCACCAACAATTATTTTGGTAATTGATTAACTAATTGATTAATCGTTCAGCTTCGAAAAGTGAGCGAAATCTGTTGTTTGTATAAACCTTTAACCACATGAAGTTAAATTGACGCCTCTCAAGGGCATCTTGATAGAGCTAACATAGGATAGTGTTTGTAGGACGCTCTTGGTGGTTTGAAAAGGTACTACAATTACAACTGAACCTGCACAAGCCTCACAATCTTACAACACTAGACTACATTCTATTCCTCATTTAAAAGTTCAAGTTACTGCGCCTTAACTCTTGGGGGCCTGCACTAACACTAATTTATACTTGATTGTGGAAGCAGGAGAAGGTGCCTTTATGATAATTTCCAAACTGGTTTTAGCAATAGGATCTGGCAACCAAGTGAGAGCCTCATTCCTCATGGGACTGCGGATGGAAAATAGCCTTGAGCTAAATCCGGCAAATTTACAGCACTAGTTGTTTGTTCATTTATATGCACTGTCCCAGTCAAATAAATTAATAAACTAAATGAATGATTCGGCTATCTGATTAGATAATGGTCTTGTGAACCAAAACAAAAAATGTATAAACAACTTTTACATCATGTTAAATAACTAGGAATAAATCAACATTACAATAGGGGCGATGGCTGTTGTTTATTTCCTGTAATTTTACTGGGTGTTTTGGTAGGCAAGCAGCTGATACATCCAGGCGTGTTGCACGGTTTATTTTAAATCACAGATCACTTACAGCGCAAGGGAAGAAATGTTCCGTTCGATAGCATTGTTTAGCCAATCATAGAACTGTTGTTTATTCAGTACATTCAGGTTGCCTACCAAAGCCTCGATCGTGACGACATCGCAATCGCTCATATTGTTATCAGTAAAATCTGTAATTCGTTTGAACATGTTTTTCCTCGGATCTGGGACACAAAGAGGTCATGTTTAGGAAATAATAACAAAAACTTGCGCACCCTACATTTAATATAATCAAAAATACTACATTTTCATTCTTGCTCTGCCCGAGTCGGTTTATATTCCAGAAAATCCTTATTTGATGACTAAAATAGTTGGATCGATTAGTTGGCGATTAATAAATTAGTTGTTTCAGCCCTGCCAAGTAATTAGTGTTTAAGTATCACGACACTGACGGACCAATGGAAATACTCACCGGAATGGCTTCTCCCCTGTGTGTGTGCGAATGTGCTTTCTCAAGTCGCTGAGTGTCGTAAAGTACTTTGTGCATCCCTCCGATTCACAGTTAAATGTCTTGCCTGTGTGAAGTCTCTGGTGTGCTTTTAGTCTGCAGAAGCAACAGAGGAGGAAAGGTGCATTTATCATAAACAAGTGAGTAAAGAATCGTAAGTAGTGGCAGTAAAAGCTCCTGTCTGAGGTGTGTCTGACGTGCGAGAGCCAAATAATAGGGCTAGTATCTCACTGCATTGACTCAGTATCTTGAGGAAAAAAGCACAATATAACAATCTCACTAAATTGGCAGATTGGTAGAATCAAATCATATCTGGATGTTTCATTGTCAAATCAGAAAATGAAACACAGATGAGTGAGTTTTTACTGTTGCACTGCGTGGTGTGTCCACACTAAGATCAGCTGCTATCACTTTATCACTTTATCACTTTATATCACTTTATCACTTTATACACCAACACATCTGTAAATACAATCCCGCCGTTGTACTATGTCAATTGTTGTCTTCTTACCATATTTTACCTTTTATCATTTATGTTATTTATTTAATATTCTTATGCATGCCCCCTATAGCCTTATAGTTTAAAGTTGCATAGCTTATTTTTATCTAGATTCTGTGTTATATGTTTTCTGTTGCACGTCTGCACCGAGAAAAATTCCTAGTTTGAGAACCTGTTCTCAAACCATGGCAATAAAAATGATTCTGATTCTGATTACCTGTAGAGAGTGTTGAAGGCCTTTTCACAGCCCTGCACATCACACTCGAAGGGCTTCTCCTTGGTGTGAACACGGACATGGATCTTTAGGCTATAGGAGGTGAGGAAGGCCTTTCCACAGCCCTGCTGGTTACACACAAATGTGTACTCTCCTCGGTGTGTCTTCTGGTGGGTGCGGAGGTTCCCCGCCGTGCTGTACGTCCGGGTGCAGCCCCCAAACATGCACTGGTACCGCTTCACCTGGACACATGAGATTAGCTCACATCAGACTTTACGCTGCCAATTTAAAAACATATTTAGTATCTCTGTCTGTAATCAGCATAAACTACAGCAACAGAAACACAAACAATATTATCACAAGTGTTAACTCTGTTGCAGTGACTGTCTGAGTCAGCGAGCCTCTTCAGATGAGTCTGAACAGTGACTCACTCTCAACAGCACATACAGTATATGGATAAAAGCAATGACTAAACCAATTCAACACCTTCATTTAATAGTCGGAAGCTTCAGCTTTATTACCATGTACTGTCATGTCAAGATATCAATCTCCACAGCATCTGTTTTATATTAGTAGAACAAGTGGCAGTGAGGGTCTCTGTTCCGTTCACACACACTCAAAACACTGAAGTTTAGTGAATACATACGATCCCCTCTTTGTGAAGCGTCACTACCTTGTGCAACACACCAAACGACAAAGAGGAAGCCTGTGGTTGTGAACTTTCTCTACCGCTGTTTTTTCAGTAAACTGCTGACTGTGCTAACTTCAACCATGTGTTCAAAAAACACAGCAATAAAAACAAATTAATTCAAACAAAGCATACAGGAAACAATGCTCTGTCCAAATAGGTCCAATGTTTTTTAAAAGGGGCACTACCTGCTCTGTTCCAGCTGTAATGAAAGCTGTAATGAATGTCTCATCATATCCTTATAAATATGTTCTTTATGGACTTGAAAACACTTGTGTAAAACAGACAAACATAGAGAAGTAGAACACTTGGTTTTTCTTACCTCTCTTAGCTTGGTCTCTGGACACTCGGAGTGCAGTGTCAGAGTGGCCCCTTCAATATTGCGTGGCATGGGAGTGGAGCCAGGGTTAATGGTGAACTGGATTTGGTCTGGAGAAATGGTATGGTGCACATAACCCTGTGACATGGCTTCGGCGTCAACCATAAAGGCCAGGGTTCCATCCTCTTCATCTCCATCGGCCTCTACTTCAGTGAGGAAGGTGATGCCATCTTCATCTCCTCCACAGTGACCCTCCTCTTCCCCCTCCTCGTCCAGCCGGATAGGGTCTCGCTCTATGAGCACTGTGGTGCGGTCGTACACCCGGCCAGAGGATGAGGAGGGCTCAACAATCAGGTCATCATCTTTGTCTTCTTCCTCCTCTTCCCGCTCCAGACGACCCACCTCCACCTCAAAGTACATTGACGCCTCCGTACGAGGGTCATTCTCACTCATTGTCCCTGATGCACGCCGTTCTCCCAGTAGGACCTCACACTCACACACTTGAGCTTACAATCCTAAATGAGGGGACACAAATGACACATTGTCATTTACAGCACATTTCACTAAATGCAAAGCCATAACATTGTATTGGTCATTTGCTTTGGCTTCTCGTTTAAATGCAAGTCCCGTTGTTTCAACTTAGTAGCAGTAAGTTAGACTGAACTGGTAATTTAGGTAAACCTTTCATGGTGTGGAGGGACTGCACCCCATACACAGAGGCATCAATGATCATGTGACTGAATAAGATTTTTGTTGCTTTCCCTCTACATTCTCTTACCCACATATCTACCGCATTTTCAGTGAATGACACAATCCCAATGGGAATAAATCCTATACAGAAACGAATACGCAATAGCTTGTGTGAACCTCAGATATTAACATGAACTGATCGCACGAAAACAGTCGATATAGGCTAATAGTTCACGAAAGGTAGGCATATTTACCCAATAACTCACACGGATGCTATAAACATTCTATATTCATACATTTGCAATTCATTTACTTGAAACATAGCTCTGCTCCTCAAAAAGATAAGCTATATCGCTAGCTTGCTACAAATGTCAAACAGCAGTCCGTTTGATTTAAACGCATCAGTGCTCGACTTCAGCCATCAAAAGAGTAAATATGTCATCAATTTCAATGTTCCACGTGTTGACGAATTAAAAATCAAAGCTGATTTATTACTTACAAGTTGGGACAAAGTAATGTTGAGTCCAAAACACTTATTTTCGTGCACATGCAAAACGCTGCTAGTTAGCTCACAGTTAGCAAAAAGAAGCTAGTACGTCTGGCTAGTTTAGAGTCGACAATCAAGTTCCGTCTAAACAACGAACAGGTATTTGATCTTTGTTGACCAGAAGAAGCGGACAAAACACATGTTACATCTCAGAGCCGCTGACAATCTTGTTTACCTGTGAGAAAAACGAAGCGCACTCCGCTGCTTCGGATGTTGAGCACTTTCCTCTGAACTCCTCCCTGCGCTACGTCACGAGCGGAATGCCATTCGACTCGAGATGGATTATGGGAAGGTAAACATTCACGACACTTTTTATATATAAAACACGGACACATGTTTCTTTGTTGTTGTTGTTTTTTTTTTTTAAGTATTTTATGAAAAACATTTTACTGAAATGTGAAACATTAAAATACAAATGATCTTTTTTTTCTTTTTAAATAAAAAATACAATAAAAATATTTGTTTAACTAGAGACTGCACTACTCAGTGATTTAAAATCAATGTGGAATAAGTAATGGTTCAGATATATCTTATAAATTACAGTTACAATTACACTAATAGCCATCAAATAAACATGGAAAAAATGCCATGTTAAAAATACTGGACTTCAGTTAGTGTTCTTCAGCACAACGGGCACAGCCTCGGTCTACTGGGACGAGCCATGCACTAAGAAGTGTTGAAAAAACTCCTGAGTCTTGCGCTTTTCTGTAAGATCTTGCTTTGTTGATGAACGAAGAATCAAAGAGGCAAATATAGTAGCTAAAATGATAAAATACAGTTAGTGTGGTTCATTGTCAAATTACTTAATTGTGCAATTCTTACTCAAAATGTTGACATCTAATCGATTTTGAGCAGAGTTCTTCAACAATTCACGAAGAAAGGCAGCTATATAGTTGAACACATTCTGATGGCACTGAGGTAGCATGGAAATAACCTAGAAATATAATATATTTAAGCAAAAGAAAACATCATAAGAGCAGCATAAGTGACATTTTTGTAGCACACCTTCACACACTGACTGGAATTAGAGCAGCATTCTAGGCACTGCAGGTAAAAAGAGTAGGGGACAACCGGCTCTGGCAGGGCATCGAGGAAGAGAAGCAAGGCTTCTGCTACTGAGTGGTTACTTCCCGCTGAGTGGCACTTGTTAAAGAATACAGCGAAGATACATTTTGCTTAATAAAGCAATCTTTGTAGTTTTGATATAACAGGGTTTAAATAGAGAAAAAGGATACGCAAAGAATCTGGCATTCCTGTGTCAAGACAATCCCTTATTTCGGCAAATTCGATGCGGAGCCCAGGCTGTTGGAAAATTTCTTCCTATAGAAAAATAGACGGTCAAAGGTTTGTCATTTTAGTTTACATGCGAGACGATATACATGTTATAGAATACATTTCAGTCAATTGAAGATTGAAGTTTGTTTCCAATTATCCCGTTACCTGTTTAATTGCATTGCGGAACAAGTGATCAACCATCATCCACAGTTCTTTAGGAATGTCAAGAGGCTTTTCACCTGAACTTTCAGTTTCTTGCATGTTCAACTGTTTGAAGAGAGAACAAAACAAAGAAACATTTTATGTCAATATGAAAACTTGCATGTGCCCATTTTCCCAAATGTACAATTCGCCCTGGGGGGGATCAGTAAACTTACTCTGATGATCACAGCTTTCAGAGTAGTCCACTTAACTCACCTTATTATGAAGAATTTCCTGAGGCATGTCTTGAATGGGCTCCCTTATTTGACACAGTGAATTTATAGAAGTGCCATAGCAGCTTGGCAGATAGTTCCCTGTCACAGAGATGAAGTAGTCCTTGCCCCTTTCTAGATGAAGCACTAGAATGTCCTCAATCTCCTGCTTTCCCGAATTCAGTTCAGGAGCTGTCATGCGGTTTACAAAAACTTCAAGGTCGATTTCCACGACGCCGCCTAAAATACAAAAGAATGAATAAACACTTCTCTGGTTTTATTCTAATTTAAATGATTAGGAGGAGAAGCAGCCCACAAGCAGAAGGTCAACAACTTACCCTGAGCAATAAAACCTTTTGGAGGGTTTGCGGTGAGCCACGGTTTGCAGTACGTTGTTTCATTAGGCTTTGGGATGAACTCAAACTGACATGGGACCTGCCCATCATTGAAAATGCTCAGTGTTTCTGCCTGGTGCTGCATAAACTTTACATCTTTGAAGTGGAACTAAGAAAAACAAACAAGGCATTAACACATTTTGCAATATACAAATAATAGGTATGTTTAAGTCCGTGGCCAGATAATATGCATTTACCTCACGCTTTGACAGCGTCACAGACGGAATGCATTCATTCTCCATTTTGTCTATATTTCGAACAATCTCTTCAAATGTTTTCTTGTAGGATTCTGCATTTACTCGTTTTATCTGTAGGTATGTTCATGTTTAGAATCACATTTCAGGTTTGATGTTGCTGCATTGAAAAGTAAATTAAAATATATGATTAACAAAGTGATTTACCCCTATTATTAGCAAAGAGCTGACTGGTTTGTGGTCGCTGGTCTTAAGTGCCATGTGACTTTTGTAATGTTTTTGGGTCACGTTCTTCCCTTTCCACAAGATTCGGTCACACCACGCTGGCGCGCGACACTTCTCGCTGCGGACAGGAGAGATAGTATTTCAGACACACAACTGGGATTGCCATAAAAAAAATGTCTAATTTGAATTTAACTTTACAGCACAATAGTAACCTGGCAAGAGTATGAAAATAGCATAGTAACTAGGGATAACAGGGAATAATGCATTTTGCAACCCTTTATTATTAACGTATTTTCCGGACTATAAGTCACACTTTATTTCATAGTTTGGCGGGGGGTGCAACTTATAGTCATATGCGACTTATATAACAAAATATATAATTTCACATCGTTGTTGTTTTCATACTGACAGCTGCTAGAGGACGCTCTAGGCTTATGTGCCAGTATCTGCTACTCCTGTACCACTGAAGATTTAAAACACGGTAATCGAGCAGCAGAAAGTTTGGAGTGAGCGAGAAACTTGTGAGGAACTGGCGAAAAGCGGAAGTTACTCTTACTGCTAATCGCGGGCTAAAAGCTAGATGGCCACAGCTGGGTGCTTGAAAAACATGCTGCCGGGAGAGGCTTGTCAACGGTGCAGTTACGCCTCCATGCCCAGGTAGTTGTCAAGGCAGGTGCGACTTATACTCCGGAGAATGCAGCACCCAAAAAATACCAACAAAGTTTTCTAGTAATTTACAGACTTTATACTGGATTAGGATTGGTCATATTACCTTGTGAAATAAAATGGGTGTGAGTTCCAATTCCTTGTCATTACCATGTTATACACTTTTAGGTACCACTCTGTTTCCACTCTAACAACACGCTATAACTGTGCTGTAAAGTACACTTTAATGGGCCAAGTCTCATATAGCATTACCTTGTATCCCACAAGTCGGAGCCAGTGTCGTACTTGTAGGTGGGCTGAAAGTTGAGCTCGCCCTCATCAAAGCCAACAAATACAGCTTCCTCATCGATTTGCCGCCTCAGCTGTGAGGGGAAAAGAGCCTCTCAGTGTCTCCGCAGCGACAACAGACAAACTGTGGATGATCATGTTATGTAGATATACCTGGTCATAACTGTGCAGCGCTTCAAAGTCTTTCTTGCCGATTAGATCCTTCACGTTTTCGACATCAAGGTCACTTATCCTGTAGTTCAGATCCCCGATCCACAAAATCACACTGGCAAAGGATGCACATTTATCAATTAATCGGAAATGTGAAAAGCACACAATAAAAGAAACCTACTCATGCTTCATGATTGTAAGAGCAGGCTGCGTGGGGTCGAGTTGTCGAAACTGGAGGCGGCTGCAAATATCCTTGAAGTCCTGATTACGTCGTTCGAACTCCTCCGTGTGGGCGGCGAGGTGACAGTTGACCACGCAGATATCAGAGTTGTGGAAGTGGAACCGGATTGCCACAGCGCCCTTGTTCCCCTGTAAAGAAGATCAAATCAAGTTAAATTATCATCAACGTCTCATCACTCTTGTGTGAAGCTGATTGCGGTGGGTCAGAGTCAGGTCAGAGAAAATATTTGAGCTAATTAAAAAGTAAAAGGTTGGGAACTGCTGACCCAAAGCCTATGCATATATCGATTTACTGAAAATAAGTCAAAATGGCTTTTACCATTCGCCCCATGATGCCGGTTCCCACCGTCTCAGCCTCAATGTCCGAGATAAACTCTGCATGTTCCTTCTTAATGTAGAAGAGAAGCATAATGCCCACCAAGCGCACCAACTTCACCTGTGGAGGGTCAAAACAAAGATTTTCAATCACCCAGGATAACCTAAATCTGGAAATATCCAGCTGAACTACAGAACTTTATAATGTGAAGGTCTGAAGCATGTTTGTGCAGTGGTAGGAAAGAGGTTTCAATCATTTCTTTCATGTGGCCTATTTCACATTGCAGAGGACAAAAGAGGAAGTAATAACACTGACTTGGCATCTTTACAAAAACAATATGTAAATCTAAAAATCCAACCATTACTTGCAACGGAAAACCAACAAATGTGAATATGAATGAGAAACATTTGGAGCCAAAGTCTGAATAAGAAAAGGCGCTTTCTTACTAAAGCATACTTGGCCTCTGGGTGCAGCCCCTCGGTCACTGCCTTTGTCCACTCCAGTTCTTTAGGGGTGTCACTGAAGAAGAAAGCCTCTTTGCTGAGGTCCAGCTCTTGAAATCTGTAACAGAGGAAAACACATTGATTGACTTTACAGCCCTAAAATAAACAGTGCCCGTTGATTTCTAGAAGCTGTTCTGATGATAAGCAAAGTGTGTTCCGAATCAGGAAAATGAGTATGAGTAATTGAGTATTTGATGTAATTTACCCGACACAATAAATGTCTGGCGGATCAGCAGTCGAGCTGAGCCAGGGACTGAGGCTTTCCTTTGGGGTTTGTCCATTCACATTGTATGTGCCAAGGAAAAAGCTGGAAGAAGCAAAGAAAAACAAATCAGTCGGATCCACACAAACAAAAACAAATAAACCTGCAAATCGAGAGTAAAGTGTGTTTTTTTTACTAATTGTTTTACAAAAAATAGGATAAGCAAACAGGTCAGTTTTAATAGCACAATTGACTGGATCTTGCAACATTGTGCACATCAATGTTAGATCTATTTATTTCTTGAAAGGAGGTTAGCCCAGGACAAGCCATTACCCAGTGCTCTTAGCAGCAAAACACAGGAAGACACCAATCAGATGTTGCCACTATCCAAAAATATGGCACAAACGCACGATGACTCACACCCAAGGACAAATTAGAGCTCCAATTTGCCCCTGCTTTCAGTCTCCAGGGAAAGGCTGGGCACTGGGTACTCGTGGGAAACACCCCATCCGAAAGCCATATAAGTACTTAAACCCATTTCCAAATGTAACATTCCAAAGACAATTCTGATTAAAGACAAATATGTGTAAGTAATAACTTGCAATACAAATATTAAATAGTAGTATGCCTTATAGCAAAAGGACAACAATTCATGGATTGCACCAGCAGAGGGCAGTGCAGATGAGGCATTTCTCTAAAACAATTTGTAATTTAAACACTTGAGAATAACAGTTCTATTACTTTCTGTAATATTGAACAGAATTTCGTACTGTGTTGAGTTGATTTCTTTTTTCTTAAGACATGAGACAGATGAGTTGAATTTAGGACAGATCTAGCAACACAGAAAAGTAAACCCACAGATGTTGACTCATTCTTTTACGTAACATTTCTTCGATTTAAAATATGTCAGTACAGTGGATTTGGACACGTACAAATGCAGCTTTCCAGAAATGTTTCAGTTGTGAGAAAGGCAAATAAGGTCACCTGTCTATTGCTGTGCAATCAATATGCATTATCTAATCAATATTCAAAAATGTGTTTTGTATAAAAGTACAATTTACCAAATGCAGTTAGGGACATATCTCGCTCACAGCGGTAATAAATAATATGACCTATTTTTTGCCTGTGCTCAACTTTAGTGTTGAGAATTTAAAGGGCACAAGACAAATTTTGAGGTTTTGTTTTTTGTTAAGACTAATTTCTTAACAAAGGCTTGTTAGAGCCGATTTGTGTGGAAGAAACCAGCATTATGTTTTAAAAGATGTTAATATATAACAACCCAGCACAATAAAGGCTTATTAGAAAAAGTAAATAGAGAATTATGATGTGGGAAGAGTGCCTTGGTTTTGCGCTTTTCTCTTCAGTTTGAAATGCCACTAATGGCCTCTATTTAGTCTATAAACAGTTCTTTAGCTTTAGATGTGTGGTCGTCAAACTTATTTACTCCACACAGCTTATTTGTCGGCAATGTCTCTATGCTAAGCCACAGTACCTGAAGTCCTCCAGGTAGGTATACAGGTCCTCATTCTTCAGCAGCTCACAGCGGATGAGGTTGTCGCGCAGGCCGAACTGAGGCATGGCCAGAATCTGAGCTTTGTTTGACGGCGTGTGGCTGGAGGAGCGCACCAGGTCATCCCGGTCCTCCCGACTGGAGACGCCCAGACTGCACATGGCAAAGGAGAAAAAACAGTCAGGCATGATCGCAGAGGAGAGTAGGTAAAAACACCCCTTTCCAAATAAAAGCAGCGGCCCATTAGTGGCACCCTCCTTCGCTGTGAGAACACGGCAAAAGAGAGCCCTTTCAGGAGCCATAGCGGCCGCTCCAGTGAAACACCTTGATGTGCAGCTGATCAACAGCAGCCGAGGCCGAGCTATTTCTGTTTGGTCGATAAAGAATGGAGGGCAGTAGGGGAGGAGAAATCCAAGACCAGTCTTAGATTTCTTTGATCACTGTAAATCTTCCAGGAATGTGCTGTGGCTTGTAACTAAATACCAACTCAAAGCACTTTACGTTCTACTGTATATAGCGCATAGTCTGTGACATAAACTTTCAGGTACACTTTTTGGAAAGTCTTCTTAGTACCTCTCTTGGCTTGAAGATGTTTTGGAAGTCTGTAGATCACCGTTGGAAGCCTTTTCTTTTTCTACAGCTCCCTTTTGGTCAGAGGTTTTCCCTGTTAAGACACAAAACAATGGTTAAAGATACACAAGGAACAATACAATTTCTTAATGTTGATTGAGCAGTTACACAATGAACATGGGACGATTTGTCAGGTGTCTTGTCAAAGCAAATGTGTGTTGAGTAGAGCTGCATAATGCTGCATGTGCATGCGCAGTACTATCGGGCTATTTCCCCTCATCTCAGTCGTCAAGTGGTGCTTCAATTTCATTTAAAAGTGATCATCAAAGTAGGTTACGGTATCTTGCTTGTTGGAAAAACTCAGATTAATTGATAAAATGACAAATGTTGCGTGCAAAATGTAGCAAAATACAATCAAACTACCTTATACTGCGAAATATCAAGTACATTTGAAAATAATGTCCAATAATATTCAGTAGTTAGACTGTATAGTATAATGTATCATCATCATATCGCCAGTCTAGCTCAACAAGGAGAGGGCCTGACTAGAAGGTTGTAAGTTCAAGTTAGACAGTAGTAAATTTTATTTGGTGGTTCGGTCTAAGGTTGTCACGATAATTACTATATCGACTTATCGTTCAATAAATAACAGAAAAACAATATATTTTTGGGCTCGATATTTATCGTTATGAGCATTTCCACCGTATTTTTTCTTCGCAAAACTTTGATTTTTAACTTAAGTAAATTGAGTTGCGTTATATTTCATATTTATTGCAGCTTGTGTGGCATTTTCGGATATGATTATGCACTTTTAGAACAAAGGTTTACTGTCTTTTTAATGCCTGAGAGAGACGGTATCCACTATCGAGTCAATAATATCATTTATCACGATACTTTCCTGCCACAATGTATCGAACTTCAAATTTGTTGTCGTGACAGGCCTTGTTGTGCAGCCACCCCATACATACAGTAACTCACAGCATGCATGAGAATGAGTCATCTAACCATGTGGCTTTGACTTTATCTGGTGAAGCCATTTAGGTCATTTTGAATTGTGTCCATAATAACAGGACGGTCAAAGCCATGGACCAATATAACTGTCAGCAACGTAGGTTTCTTAGTATTGACTTTTGTCTTGTGCAATTTCTCATGAGTCAAACATGTTAAGTGTGATGATACGTAAAGCGGAAGCTGCAAAGTTGTGGTCTACATGCACCAGTTCTGTGACAAATGCCACAAAGATGACAGTTAAATTTAAAAACAAACTTTGCACAAGGGGAACTTCATTAATTTGCAGAGATAGAGCCCCAGAGGCGACTGTTGTTTGCCTGTGAGTGCCCTTTGCAGTAGGTTGCAGTTTGTGAATTCTAAGTAGCTGGGTTTAATAGCAGAGTGTGGAGTACGACAGCATGGACACCGTTTCTTGCTGCACGGCGGTAAACAGAGTCGACTGTTGAGAAGAGGAGAAGAGGAAATTGAACAAATGAAAGCTAGGGCCGTCCAGTTTATCACATATATGAATTGTAATCACAACTTAAACGATTACAAATAGCAGATCGCAAACACAGCAATTCAGTACAATATCATCTGCAAAACAAAACATTTGGTTTCCATGGGATCATATTATGTATTAAAAACGATGACCATGTAGTTTAGACCTCTGCAAACCGGTTCTAAAATGCATGTTCATGTAATAATTTTGCAGTTCATATTTCAGTCTTGTTGCTCAATATTAATGGACCAAAACATTCTGAAAATGAGTACTGTGAACAAAATCTTAACTTTGATATATGTTTTTTTAAATTTAATCTAAATCCAGTCACTTGTCAGAAGAAATTAAGCAAAAATGCAATTTCATATTGTTTTCGAAATTATGCAGCCCCACAAACAGGTAAAGTAGGTAGGTAAATAGGTAAAGTAACAAAGTATCTGTTTACAGCATGATCAAACTGAAATGCTTTGTCACTATAGACTCACTGTTATCACTTCTACTCCAACTTTCACAAGCAAATAACAATGAATCATGGAGGTAGAGAAAGAGAGCAGCTTATATCCTTCAAAGCATTCCTAACCATGTAATGAGCTTAAGATAAAGCCAGTGGGGATGTATAGTGCTAACACTGTGCATATTGTTTATCTTTGTATACATCTGTGGTTTACCACAGGTCTGCACACATTATGAAGAGTGTACAGACAGTCAAAAACGTCTTGTGCACAAAGGGCAGCCCAGGTTCTACCCAATATCAGTTCAGAATGTTATCAATAAAACGTGCGATCCCTGCTCTGTCTGTTATGATAAATAAATATCAGAAGGTATAACAGTGGGTGACCTACATTTTTGCTGAACTGAATCTTTATCATGTTCAAGGGAGTAGGCTACAAAAAGCAAACACACCTTTGTTCAGATTATTCAGAAATGGGATGCATATTATTTACAACTGCAGATTACAAACAGTGCAATAAATGAAAGTGCAGCTCTGCATAAGGGAGCATTGGCCTTGCAACAGGTGTGCCGAAAGCGAGCTTTATATGGGCACAGTACCATCATTAGCCAGGAATGGCTAGCATTAAACCACACATCCATAACAACAATGAATCAACACCAGCCAGAAGAAACAACTATCACGACAGCCGAATAGCTCGAATATGTCAAACAACTATGACCATGATCGTTGTATCTTTCCCCCGTTATTATTGTTACCTCTCGAGCTAAATTAGCTTAGTTAGCATTAGCCGGCAGCAGCTAAAGTGGTACAACTAGTGGCAGCATCCTGAGCCAAAATGATGTATCACGGGCTGAACAAACCCGTACAGGCGCTAAACATCTCAAAATGCTAGAATAAGGTTCGTACCAGTGTGTTTCACCGCTCCAGACATCTCCCCGCACCGCTCCCTATCATGATCTGTGCAATGTCCACTGTGTATGAGATTTGCCCATGCTCACATTGTTGTGATGGGAGGGGTTTACACACATACACACACACATACACACACACATACACATACACACACATACAGGCACGCACGCGCTCCCACACACACATGACATGGCCCTCTCTGTAAAAGATAAGGGACTCTAGCAAAGAGTAATAAAAAAAAAAAAAGAGCAAAGCAATCTAGAAAGAGCAGTCAGTTTATTGGCAGTTTGACGACAATGTTGAATTTTTGACTACAGGCAACTTTATGAAGCTAAGTTTGCCAACCTTGTAATAATCAATAAAGTGAAATCTCATTTAAAGGCCCTGTACCTGATTTTTTTTTCATTTCACACAATGAAAGAGGAAGCCACTAAATTGAAATGTTGGTGGGGCACAAACTCGTCCCTAATCTTCCTAACGTATCTGTAGCATCCCAATTCTTAACAGGGACATGTTCATAGGCACATTTCATACTTGCAGGGTCACTTTTCAGGGTCACTTTCACACGAATGCAAGAAAACTAGCCTCCAAGTTCATGAAATTGATACAAATGCTTTAAAATTAGATCTACAGTGTTTTCCCCACAAATGCCTGAGTTTACAATATGCTAAAGGAAGACAAGACACATTTCATTCCACAACTAGAAAAGAAATCAGGTATAGCTCCTTTAAGGAAAGTTAGGCCTAATATAGTACACTTTTCTGGTTGACCAATTTTACTTTTGCTCACTTCTACTTTTTATGTTTCTGTTTTTTTCCCCCATCCTTATACATGAATAGAATATTGTGTTGATTTGGTATGCTAGTATGCCATCGTATTTTTGATTAAACATTAATTACACTTTATTAGGCTACTTATTTTCAACTTTACTGATAAGGTGCTTTGAAAAAAACAAAACAAGTTTACTCACCAGATTTCTTCCTTTGACTGAGTCTTGCCATCTTTGAGCCAATTGGAGCAAACGCATTGGTGACACTTCCTTGCCCTTTGGTGGATTTCTGATATTTCTCAAGCCACTCAAACTTGGGCACCTGGGCAGTGGTCTTGCAGACATCTACAAAAGGATACACGTGGATGGCAATCATTAATATTGGCAGTGGGAAAAAAGCAAGTAAGTGACTGCAAGTTCAAATGTTTCTAATCAGCAATATGGTTTCTTACCACAAGAAATAACGCATAACAAGAATCCCAGCAATGTGAAAACAGGAAAGCAATTTTCAAACATACAGTACAGTGGCCTTAGAGCAACAAAGATAGATACTTTTGAGATGCTTTTTGATTTAAGAACAAATCTATAGCCTATGTATTACTGTATAATATACAGTGGGGAAAAAAAGTCTTTGGCCAAAATCCAATAGAAAGTCTATGGGGAACTGACCAAATACTTTTATTTCCCCACCATATGTTTATGTCCTGCTCTCAATTCTATAGTTGCATTGACACCTTTAAAAGATGTTTTAACAGAAAGCTTAGAGTTTCCTTTAAAATATTTGTCCATATGCTAATGTCTGTAATGGTCTTGAAGACTACATGTTCAACATTGGTTCAAAGCTGGGTTACAGAAATACAAGCAGTCAAAGATACATAATATTTAGTGTCCTCGTCCTACCTTGAATCTTTTTCACGCTCTTGTTTTTGACAACAGACAGCTTACTTGAACGTTCCATCTTCTGTGTAACTCACTAGGACTTTCTGTTGCTCATTATGGAGCAACATATTAATTTGTATCCAAACTTTGGTGGAGCATAATGAACAAAAAGACCTGTTGGACATTCCTAATCAACGGTCTAAAAAATAAATGAAAGAATAATAAATACAAAAATCGTCTGAGACATTCTCCCTAAGTCTTTCTTTCATTTCCTATTTGCAAATGTTTGCTGTGACGCTGACACTACCTACACACACCTTCAAACTCCTCCTTCCTTTGTGCTTTACACTTGTCACAATGTGTTGCCTCCAGAAAATGTAATGACGACAACCTGAAGAAAAAAATAGCATGGCACTGTATCTCAAACTGCACTTGAATAAACCCCCAGTAACAATGCTGAATGTTTAAATTGGTTAAATAGCTGTGAATATTTTAAAGTTATTTGTCATTGTGTAAGCTTCAGGCGTTGCTTGACTTGCTCAGCCGGTTTCCTGCCGATGGCTAAAAGAGATAGTTTGGTCACCAAGTTCCTTCTATATTCTATTAACAGTGTTGTGAAAACTGAAGAAAGTTCTGTGTTGTAATGGTGTTTCGATTTCGTGGATTACTGCTCAGAAATCATAGTCAGCTACATACCACTCCAGGCCCTGTTGACCTCACTGAGGAAGAGGCGTGAGTGGGACCCAAAAGGAAGTCGTAGCTCCATTTCATATTCGAGGAAGCTTATCCTTATTCTCGTGTCAGCACCTGTCCAAATACAGAGCATACTTACACATCTAAGCTCAATTTCTTTGCATTGAGATGGCTTACAACAAGCTACTTACCAACAACAGCAAGTTCCTCAGGTGATGAAACTTAAAAAAAAAAAAAAAAAAAAAAGCACAAGGCAAATTAGCAATAGTTTCGGGGTGCTACTTAGGCCTCCTTCAACATGAATAAACACAATACCTTCCACAACAGCAAAGTCAGTGGAGATGGGAATGATGTCCTCCAACGTGACATCCTCAGCCGTGATGGCCATTCTCTTATGGGTGTAAAGAAAGATTCTGCAAAATATGAAATAGAAAATAGAAAATATGCCAATAAATGCAACATCAAGTCTAGAGCAAACTTCATTCGGAGGCTTTTAGATGAAATACTCACGCATATTCCTTTGAAGAGTCGACCAGCCCCAGCAGTCTACTCTCAGTCGTGTCATCACAGAGGATATTGCACTGGACGGCATGTTGACAGTTAAGAGATCAACACATTTCAAAGCATTTAGTAGCTTTGCATGTGTGAACAAAAACCTAAATGTTGAAAAAAACAGGCTAAACACATTTATTTATTTATTTTTAGAAATCAAGAGGATGCACAAGAAGTCTGTGACTCTTAACTAATGCATAGCTACATACACTTTACTAATTGTCCATACAGTAGAGTTCAAATTCTCTAAATTCTCCACACCAGTGTTAATTTCATCGACTAAAATATTTAGTCATAATTTTAGTCAAAGTGATATTTTTGCCGACTCAAATTGGACTAAAACTAAATTAAAACTTTCTCATGAGACTAAAACCATGACTAAAATGTCCAGATATTTTAGTCGACTAAAATAAGACTAAATAAAAATGAAAAGAGAGAGACTAAAATCATCCAAACTGCTATTGACAGTCTGAAAGAGCCTCATATCATTTAAATTCACTGCCAAATGAACAGGTCTAGGCTTTATTCATGTGGGAGCAGCTCCATGAAGTCGAGGACCACGATTAAATATGATTATAATGAATATTATAAATATAAGTCGACTAAATTAGTCTTCATTTTAGTCGACTAAAACTAGACTAAAATTGAAAAGTTTTTTTATAATATTTTTTTTTAATATGTTGTCAAAATTAACACTGCTCCACACACAACAAAATGCCCATTGCAAAGACAACAAGAAAAAAAAAAAAAAAAAGTAACAATCAGACGTTGTGGCGTTTGGCTCTTGGTAAAGGCAACACTGTTACAAAATCGCCATCTTGTGGATTGGAAACGCTACTACACACTGTCGCCCACACAATGTTGATTAAACAAGCCAAACAGTCCTACTATGGGCAGATCGGCAAAAGTCTTACGTGAAGCTATAAACTGCATTTTTTGTTGTTGAGAAAAATCAAGTCAAGGATACTATAAGGCAGTTTTCCTCTCTCTCCAAAGTTTCCTGAATGGCGACGGACTGGTCCATCGTGAAGAGTTCTGACAGCTCCTTCCCTCTCGGTCCAAAATAGTCCGGAGTCGACAGCGCTGGTGGCAATAGTATTATCTCCTAATCACTACATGGCAATAAAGAGATCACCACGTGCGCCCGGAGCTCTGCCGATGCGCTGCGTAATGCCACATTGTTCCCTTCTTTATCCAGATGTTGAACTTTTTGAGCTTCCTACTGGCCCAGCCCGTCCCGAGCCGAGCCAAAGCTGCCACGCACTGATTCACCGACGCCTTACGTCACTGAGACTGAGCTGTCAGGCACGGTTTGGTTTGGGATTAGGCCTGAAATCTCTATCCATGCTCGAGGCACACTGAAGGATTACGTGGAGATCGTTGTCCCAATGACCCCATCTGCAAATAATCTAAATAAACACTTCTGTGATTGTGTAAATTATACTATGACTCACCAGCAAACATTTAACTAAAATGATGTTGTAGTTAATGTAATAATGTTTTATGAGGAATAGTTTATTAGATTTTCATACATAGATTACAGAGATACAATGCGTTTTTGACTACAAATAACATTCTTTTTATTTGGACTTCTAAAAACAAGACACATATTGTAGTTATATCACATGATTCACACGAAATTAAACATAAGTAGCACATTTACATATAATGTCTACTGACCTTCACAACACCATAACCTGGAGTATCATGTGTCATATAAAGTGCATACAAGTCATATTATTCTCACAATGGCTTTAATAGTAGATAACCTTTGTTGTTTAATGCAAAACATTTATGAAATCATAGAAGTGCTTTTGGAAAGCTTGCTTCTTTAAAGTTAAGGCACAGGTGCAAGCAAGGAAATAACAGTGGACCTTATGGATGGAGTGTATTGTGCATTGATTAAAGTCATTATGTTTTCTTTATAGTATTCCAGAAAATATACAGCTTATCTTTTCATCATGTCTGACCAAGTCACTGCTATGTGATGCTACCTGACATGAAAGTTATTCATTTATTTTCTTTAAAAAAAATACTGTTCAAACCACTTTCAAATTGGCCTTGAACTAGAAATGATTAGGAAAACAAAATGCGTAAATAAGAAAAGGAAACAAATCCCAGACTTATTTACAAATCATTATAGACATAACTGGGCTTAACTTGTTGTACAAGAAGTTTCTAAAATAAGACATACTCTCACTTAAAGCATTAAACTGATGACAAAAACAACCAGAACATAAGTGACCAGTTCAGAGTGCCTCTGAGGCCCTCTTGTGGCAAATGAGGGGACGTTCAGTGTGCCATTCAGGAACAGGCACGAGGAGGTCAGTGTGGCGTTGCAGCACTCCAGATGGCATGGAGGTGGTGTAGAGTCTGTTTTACATGTAGTCTCCCCTGAACAGTTAGTGGTGCATCCAGCTGTCCACTGTGTATCGCTTCCAACTGTCTCCTTTTTCAACTGAAACATAAAGAATATGATGTTAAGGGAGTGCCTAAAGAACACAATTACAACAAACAATCATGAAGGTCTTACCTGACAGTGCAGCTCTGATGAAGAGCAAACCTCGTGTGTTTTAAAGCTTGTATAGCAGGTTGCTCCATTGCATTGTCCGGTATGACACTTTTTCCCCTAAAGAAAGAAAAATATATATGTACAGCATTAGAGGGTCAACCAGCTCATGTTTTATGCTGTACGTCACAGTTGCTTACGGCTGGTGTGGTTGGTGCCATGGTCGTGGTGGTAGGTGATTTGGTTGTTGTTGTTGCACTGCCAGTTGTCATCACTAAAACAATAATAACATATTAAATGTTGACACAGAAAATACTTAGCTAACTAAACTATTTAAATAAATGCTTCCTCTTTCTCTCAGTTCAATCCAATTTGGAGAAACACTCAATAAAAGCAATTGAAAGAGTAGTGTAGTAGTAGTAGTAGAGTGCAGACAGTAATTCTGCAACTAAGAGTAAAATGTGCCTTTATACTCTTGTCCCAAATACCACCTACGTGATATTTTGTATGTTTTACTTTTTCTTTGAATGTAAAACTGTAAACAACGTACTTGGTGTCGAGGTGGTCATCATCATGGACGCAAAAGTATCGTTCAGGCAGTTGGTAGAATTACAGCAGTTGACCGAGCAGTTGCTTTGAGAGGTGTTGCCGCAGCCCATGGAACAGGAGGCGCTGCAGTTAACAGTGTAGCAAATGTCCGTCTCTTTCGTCAGCTAAAACACGGCAAAGTGACACAGTTAGGAATTACACTTGAGTGGGGCAGTGGTTCTCAAACATCAAAATCTGAGCTGGATTTTGATGTGAAAAAGTTTGAGAACCACTGGGGCAGAGTATATTGAACAGCTCCAGTAACATTACCTCACAGTAGTTGTAGCCATAAGGACACATGCTGGCGTTTTGACTCGTGTACATAGAGTAGCAGTCGGAGTAATTGCACATGAATGAGCGGCAAGAGATCTGTACCACACAGGGAAATACAGTCATCATGAAAAAGCATCACAGTATCGTTACAGGCTGCCTATTGCTCTTACTGTGCTCATTGAGGAGTTACTCCAAGCAGTGGTTCCATTTGACAATCCTCCTGTGGTGAGAATGGGACAAACACTGAGTTGCACTTTTGACAAACCTGCTGACAGTAACTGTAAGCCAAAAATAGTTACCAGTGGTGTTTCCCATTGAAGTGGTCATAGAGGAATTCATCCAAGAGCTGGATGTGACAGATGATGAAACTGTTGAAAGAAAGAGTAAAGAAATAAAATAGTAAAACAATGAGTTTAAGTATTTTGTTTATGTGCGGTGTTGGGACAAACCAATTTTGAGGCTCATGATATTGTAAAAAATATTATTCTCCAGAAAATATCTCATTATGGTATGACTAAAACTCACGTGTTAAATACAAGTAACTCCTTCTTGTAGCCTACTTGTCGACTTATTGTTCAATAAATGACAAATAAGCAATATGTATTTGTAATAATTCAAAATTGTACTGAATATATTTCCATTGTGTTTCTTTGAGGATATGGTAATGTAAATTCATGACCAAGCTTTACTGTCATTTACATGGTTTGGAGTTACTATTTCAGTGGCATAAACAGGTCCAGTACCTCCGGTGGCTGTAGGCATGGTCTGAGCAGCAGATGTTGCTGCAGTGGTCTGAGAAGCAGATGTTGCCACAGTGGTCTGAGAAGCAGATGTTGCCGCAGTGGGCTGAGAAGCAGATGTTGCTGCAGTGGTCTGAGAAGCAGATGTTGCTGCAGTGGGCTGAGAAGCAGATGTTGCTGCAGTGGTCTGAGAAGCAGATGTTGCTGCAGTGGTCTGAGAAGCAGATGTTGCTGCAGTGGTGGTGGGGCCCATAGATGTCATTGCTGCTGTTGTGGTAGGCCCTTGGGTGGTAGTGGCTATTGCCTGGGCTGTGGTGGTGGCAACAGTGGGTGGTACTCCAGATGTGGTGACCGAAGATACTGGTGACACGGACAGAAGTAATCCTACAAGAAACAGCCGCCAGTTCCCTATAAAGTCTGCCAAGAAAAGAAACATTATGATGACAGTTAGGGCTTCTGTGTTGGAAAATACAACAACAATATTATTGCAATATTGCACTGTATGTGCCATTTAATTAAAAAAAAAAATTAAATCTAAGATATTTTTTTCATCAAATTGTGAGAAAATCTTGACTAAAACTTTAGCACTTTTCTAACTATCGTGCATGTACGAAGCAATTCATTTTGTGGTGTATTTAGCACCACTAAATAATTTAATGAGAGGCTGCTCAATTATATAAAGTGATACGAAGTGGCTTCATTGAGTAACATGGTTGGTTAGCTAGGAGTAGTTACTGGGAATAATAAAAAAAAAAAATATATATACATTTATTTCAGTTCCACTGAAATATGTTCCTTCCTGTTCTTTCCAATTAAACGTTCTTTAATACCACAGAGGCAGAGACAACCTGTCAGGGGCATACAAGCAGATCTGCAATTTTGGTCTTGGAATACCCAAACAGACAATTGATATACTGATGTCATTAATAAAATAAAAAAATAAAATAACACCAAACACACCTGCACCATCTAAACACATGGTACTCCCTCATGGTCTGCCGTCCTGGTACTAACCAACACAACCTGCTTAGCTTTCAAGATCAGCCATTCACAAGCTGGTTTGGGGCATAAACCACTTAACAGGAGGGTACTTACTATAAGATTAATATATCTAAAAATCACCAGCACTTGACTTAGGGTCCTACCAGTAACATCTGTTTGTATAGTAACATGTAATCATATTCATTATTGGAAGTCTTTAGTGTTTGAAAATAAGCTGCACATGATAAACACCTGATGATAAACACCTTTTTAAGAAAAACTCAGCAAACTGTTATACTAATTCAAATACCACGACGCAGTTCATTACCTTTTAAAGCAGTGGAAGCCATTGTCATTTTCCCCAAACCGCACACAGCGTTTGATCCAGCCTGCAAAGACATCACATGACCCGTTACAACCACAAACACAATGGACGAGTGGCCAGCTCCGGATGTATTTACGCTAATGTTACACAATCACTGTTTGACAAGAAAAATCACAGCCATGTCCACTGTCCAAATAAGCTTCATCAGTGCCAACAAAAGGACTTTTATTGCGCTTAATGGTTCTGGCACAAGTCAAATTGTTTACCCAAGCATTCTGAATTACAACTGGGCTCATTCAGTGGCTATCCCAGAGCAGTGCCTTTGATCTGCGGTTTCCCCTTTTGACAATACACCGATTGTTCCAATGAAACTGATCCCATAATTAGGTTTGGTCACTGTACTGTCAATAAGCTGATGCAGAATTTCTAAAGTTGCGTTTTTCTGTCTTCTATCAATTAGGAGTTGAAAAGGATGAGTTGGCATCTGTTAAAGTGATTCCAAGTATTAGTAGGACTGCTCAATGTATCTGCAATTTCTGTTATCGCGATATTAAGTGACGCAATAACAATATGCGTCACAACCTGCGTATACAGATGCATTGTATACCGCTCATCATCCCAGATACTATATTTTATACATTTTTGCTTTTCAATTCTATTTTACATCTTTATATCTATTTTCTATATAATTGTGTGGGGAGCCATCTGCTACACTTGTTTGCTATTGGAGACAGGTATAAAAACACTTTTCACTGTACACTGAACTATATATGACTGTGCATGTGACAAATAAACCGTATATTACATTACTATGCTTGTTTTGTTTCATTATGTCAATGTTCATTTGTTTTTATCTGATTTTATTCACCTGTTGTAGCACTCTGAGGTTTCTATCTTCAGAAGTTTTCCATCTAAAATCGTCCCTGTATATGTGCGACGGGCCACAACTTTAACAATGCTCAAATCCACGCTGAAAATGGGTGCGCAAAGGTATGACATTTTCAATCATTATGTTTGTTTAATATATTAATTTGCCTTATAAATGCAGCTTTTATGTACTTTAGTATACTCTTGTTGTTCTCTAAAGCACTTTGAATTACTTTGATTACTTTGCAAGAACTGTGCTCAATAAATACAATTGCTTTGCCTTCCATCTGACTGAGATTTACACATAGTTTTCCAATACTTTAGCCTCCTCAGAACAAAAGGCATGGTCACTTTTAAAATCGATTTTTTTTTTTTTAGAAATTTCAAGTTTAGTCACACATTTCCAAATTCATCGTTTTGAGTGAGTTTTAGAAGCAGTTGTGGCGAATAGGTCTGAGCTCATTCTACACATGTAGGGGAGGAAAATACTTAATTTTTTAACATTTTTAAACTCCGTATAGTCCCTTTAGGTCATTTTTCTCAATCTAAATTTAATGAAACGTACAGTGTTGAAATACTTTAGTATAATATTGCAACAACATGATGGCAATATTCAAGATAGTAACCCCATAATTGCTGTTTGTTCTCATATCGTGCATGTATTTTGGCCTTAGGTGACACCATGCCGATATGTAATGTGCTTGGGTTTATTAGTGAACATGTTTGTTCCTCCCGCCGGGCCCCCTGGGGAAATTTGCAGAGCGGCATGGCTTGTTTTTGTCTATTTCCCTTGGATCCAAGCTTCGCCTCCTGGGGCCCACGCACCGAGGAAACAGCAGTGACAACAGTGGCCATCTTGGCACCCCTAAAACTCAGCGCGATAATGGAAATGATGAATACATTTCATAATAATAAAGATGGGAAAAAAAAGAGCTAAATGAAATGACTAATGATATTTGGATTTTTCTACTTACCCAAAATGCAATGAGACTTTTATCAACAACTTTGAATTGGAGGTACTGTATAACTGGTATTTGATTTTTCATTAAAATTGAGAGTTGGGAAAAAGCGTCTTTAGCAAAACAAAGAGTGGTCAACAGTAATGATGCTAGACGGAATTAGCTTTTCAAATTCATGCGAAAAAGCAGAAATGTCAACCAAAGGCTACATAACTGCATTTTGTAGAGGCGAGCAAAGATATATTAGGACAAACTAAAAACCAAACCATCCATGGTATTCAAATGACCAACTAAGACTGTTGCCTCACCAAACAAAACAAACTCTTCTATAATTTGAATCGACAAAGGCCCGACAACGAAGCATAATGTGCCTGACGCCTGTGAATAACAAAACTTACTTGCTCACTTTCTTTCAATGCAACCACGGTCCTGATGCAGACGCCCGAGCCCAAAACGCCAACATCCACTCTCCTACACCGTCACTGACAAGCATACGTTTTTGAGTCTGGCAGACCAGTGGCCTCACCTGTCGCGCTCTCGGTCCTCCTCTGCGTCAGCTGCAGTTGAAGAGAAAGAGCCCGTTCTCTGTGGTTGCCTCTCCGTCAGCCTGCGTCGCCTCCCTGCCTTTCACTTCCTGCTGACCGTTCTCGAGCAGTGATAAGTGGAAACTCACCTGCTCTCACTGCAGGTGAGATGTCAGCAGCGTCCCCAAGAGGAGGAGACGGGAGTCCTGGTTGCCGGGCGGGTCTACGGGATGCTTTCGCAATTGGACGTCCTGTTATTTTTGAGAGAGTAAAAGAGGATTACTCTGATGTAGAGTGATGTTATAAAGTTATGTTTTGATTTGACAGTGATGTTATAAAGTTATGTTTTGATTTGACAAAGTATAAAAAAAAAACTTCTGAATGAATTTCTTATAAACCACAAACTTTTAACACCATCCTCACTAGTATCAGCTGCATTCCTGTGTGTATACAGTACATATTGCATTACCTTTAAGTACAGTGTTAAGCCCATTCTATGATTCACCAAAACTCCCCTCCCCGTAATTAAAGATTTACAAAAAAAAAAATAATCGACAGAGTTAAGAGCTTTGTGCAGGTGAGATTTCATGTCCTAGTACAGTGATTGTATAGGGAACCTCTTGGTTTCTGTTCAACACAATGTGAAATCAGAGCCCCTCTCTCCACCAGCTATAAAGCCCCCACACACTACAATTACCTCTTTGTGGCCTAAAGAAAAGTAGGATTCTCGGGGACCGCACGAAAGCCATTGCACAATTCAGGCGAGAGAAGTTGTCTGTTTTATATTGGAGCTGAAATTTAAAAAAAAAAAATGACACAATTGTGTAACTGATGTTTTAGAGGCATCCAAAGATCCAAAGAAAATCCCACCTTAACCAAGCACATTTTCTCCAGATTCAGCCTTCCCCAAATCTAAAAGCTTCTTGACTGGAGAGTTCACAGCCCATTAAGCGTATACGCCTCATTTGAAAGCTAAGGCTGCGGGTTTTTGTTTTGCAGCTTTTTTTTGTTGCTTTATTAACATGTTTTTGCCTTGTTTTTGTAACTTTTTCGTTGCATTTTTTTTTTTTTCATCCTTGTGTACGTCTTGTTTTCACCACTATTTTGGCACTTACTATTTTCAAGAAGAAGCCAAACTGGAGAATATGTGCCCGTTTCAGGTGGGAGTTTTAAAAAGGTTAAAAAACAAACAACAACAAAAAACAACAACATATTGAATACTTTTTTTTCTTCAGCTTTCCACTTGCACTGATGCATTGTCTTAAGTTCGTTTTCTGCTGTTCTTATTGCTTATAGCTATGTCGTTTTTATGATGAGTGTACTGCACTTTGGTCAACCATGTTGTTTTTAAAGTGCATTATAAATAAAGCTGGATTGGATTGAATACAATACCTTTATTACTTGAAAAACTAATGGTCAACAATACTCAACGGAAATTTAAAGTCACTCACTGAAATAATAACCTTCATGAAAGTACTGAAGCATTTGCCAGTGAAACTAGCCCGCTTAATTATTCAATAAAGGATATAATCAATTTAAAAATATATTTGATTGGGACCAGATTGTAGCCATCTTTTGTCCCACAAACGGATTCTCATTCATCCTCGCCTTCTGCACATGTTTTTTGTTTTTTGTTTGTACTGGGGGAACCTACGCAGACACGAGAAGAACATGTAAACTCTGCACAGAAAGGCCAGAACTTCTTGCCGTTGGGGCAAGGGAACTAACTGCTGTGCCACTGTGTTGTAAGTGTTGAGAACTACTTTGTAGAGTCAAAAACATGACGATTGTGCCCAAATTCATCATCTGTACAACAACACTATGGGGACTAGCCTTCTTTGTCATGAGTCAGTGGCACTGAAATGTGACAAAATATGCTTCTAAATGAACCCTTTTTACTTTGGAGCCTCTATAGAATATGTACTGGGGTAGAGAGTACTATATATAGTGGGGTTAAAGAGTACCAAATATAGTGGGGTTAAAGAATTCTCTACAAAAATATTAAAACATTAAAAACTATGCTTGAAAATGTACTGACAATCTCTGCATAAATGAAAGATTATTTCTGTTGATGCTCTACCCATTGAAGCGTGAAAAAGTCCCAAGGTGTTAAAAGATTCTACCTCACAATGTCTGTGACTTGGTAAACATATTTTCTCCCCAAGATTCTGCCTAAAAATATGAAGCTGCCATTTTCAATTCAAGTTTACAGCTTTGTTAGTCAATTAGATTAAATGTAATGGCCATTATTTGCAACACCTCTGCGTGCATGTGCCACAACACATCAGAATGACACAACTCAATCCATCAAAAGAGTCTGTTGTTGTAGAAGTCACTCTCCCCATTCTTTGGGCCGGTTAACCTCACATGACCCCGGCTTTGACATAAGCTGTTAATTTCCTATTGACGGATGTGTTTAGAGCAGGTACATCACCGCAGGAGTTGACCACACCAATTTTTACGAGGCTTTCACTCACAACCTGCGATGTGCCATATTCCCTGCAGGCTCACGTTTCACCTGAATTCCCAGTGTCATCTGAAACCCAAGCCACTCACGCTGTGTAATCAATGGGGACAAAAGTGCCACCGCACAATTGCTTTGGATGATTAAAAATGCCTGGTGTGGTCCAGGTCAAACAGACGCTACTGGAAATAAAGATGTCAGTGAAAATTGATGAAAGCAATTAAAACAGTTACATTCATGGGTCTGAGTTAAATGATACTGAACCGGAAAGAATGCATTTTATGTTTGATTTAGGGTTTGTTGATTATTATTATGTTACCCATATCGCTCAGTTTTATAAATTCAGACTACTACAAATAAATATAGACTACAGAAGTTTCTGGACCCATTTTAAGTCTGATACTGCTGTCAATCAACATTTGTCTCTTTTAGTTTTCTAATCGGATTTATTACACTTTTGAAGTCCACAGTTCAAATTTGTGTGATTATAATATTCTTTATTAATAATAGGCCTACATAAAACAGTTGCATTTGCTCATATTTCTTAAACAAAAATCTTTGTGAACCCTATTGCTTGCATACATATGTATCTGATATTACACTGCTAACTGTCTCTTTGGTAACAGCAGAGTGAAGAGGTGCAGAGCTGCTCAGGATCTGTCTGCATTCTCAGTGAAAGGAACACAATTATGCAGCTCTTTACCACTGAAGGTAAAGTCCCAATCAGACCTGAGACGTTTCTCATTAAAGCTGAAGCTCTTTGTCTTCTCTTCTTTCCTTTCATTGCTGTAATTATGCTTTTTACTAACCTGTTGTTTTCTCTGTTTTGTACTGTTTTTGAAAAACTTGAAAAGCCTTACCAGGGATGGGGGGCTGTAAATTAGCCCGTGGCTAAAAGCCTTATGTGCAGTACATCAGTCGCCTTGTTGGTAGCAATGTTTACAGTCTCTGCCAAATAAACAAGTCAATGGAGAGAAATGAAATTTAGATTCTACTACATTTACATGTAATAGAATTGACAACGTAGCTAATTGAAGTGAATTGATTTAAAAAGCCCACCTGCTTACTCTTTATAATTTGTAATGCAAGAGCTCTGCCTTTATGTGTCCCGGGGATATAGGATTGTTAGGTCATATATATGAACATATGATGCGGTTCATTTGTGTTTTGAATCCATGATTAATTCGTTTTTTTATCTTTTGATTAATCGAGAGTTAAAGCGTTAACTTTGACAGCCCTAAAGTCTGAACACCAAAGATAGTAACTCGAGGATCATTGTGAGGTAGACAGGCTTTGTGGAATAAGTAGAACATTCACACTTAAACTTTTTGGCTGCACTTGCGTTTTGTACTTATACAGCTTTCTCTGGCCAAGTCTGTTAATCCTTGCTATGTTTGAACAATATGGCTGTAACTTGTCATTGAACAAAATGACAATATAGTAAGTAAGTTATTTGAACACAAAGACAAAACAATAAGAGGAAGTTGTTGTTGATAATCCCCTCTTTACTTCCAATGGGGTTCAACAAATCAAATTAGGCGGTCTGGATGCAACTGAACTGCTAAACGTGTTGAACTAAGAAGATTACGCTGGCCAGATTTAGCTATAGCCAGCAATCGTCAGCAGCACTGTCCACACACACACACACACACAGACACACACGCAGCCTCTGGTGCACAGCAACAGGCCAGTGAGCTGTGGACATTCACTGCGGACTGAGACTGAAGCCAATCGAGAGAATATGGATTGGAGCATTTCCGGATTACATCACATCTTCTATAATAGAACAAATGCAAAGGTCAGTGTAAATGCAGTTACATTTACGATGTGCTTAGTCTACCACATGTATTATGGTGTAGTTGTTATCAAAGTCTTTATACTTTATTATTTATACTTGGGCTTCTTCAGGTTGTACTCAGGTTCATCTGCAATTTTAGGCTTTATACATTTTTAAAAAAGATCATTTCATGAATGCCTCAGTTATGTATTGTCAGGGGTTAGCAACCTCAGGCCCTGAAGTATACTGACCCCCAAGTTGATTTCGAGAAGTATTATTGCACAAATGAGCAACCAAGTATCTGCCAACATACTCTAGAAATGTGAAAAAATACTTGTTTCTTACAATTTCTTGGTAAAGGTCATATGTAATGCACAACACTGGCATTTGTGACAAGGGGATAGTTTACCTTGGGCTACAATTGGAAGGTTCAGCGCTTGTTGTTTTGACAATGTTGAAAGTTGACCTCCACCAATCAAACTTGCTTACCTCTAAATAGTGTGTTTTTCCTGGTTTGGGCATGGCTTACACTAAGTTTAAACATAGTCTATTCCAATTTTAGTCCAAGTTTTAGACCTGTTTTAGTCCTGATTTGGCATTGATCCGGTTCTGGTGGTACATGGAAGGTCAAATATTGTATGAGTGGGAGTGCTTGGTGGGAAAAGTTTGAGAAACATGGCTTTATGACACTAATATCATTATTTGTTTGTATTTTGAATAGTTATGAACATACAATAAAGTTATTATGTTCCATCCACAATGGCTTTTGTCCTATGGCCTGTTTGTACATGGACATTTAAGGGGATTCTGTGCACCTGCAGGTTCCTTTGGGTGAGTGTGTGGAAAGTGACTTGTAGTATTATAATACTGTAAAAGGTTTCTAAGTAAAGTCTGCTTTCTTTACAGATTTGCCCATATAATGCAGTACAGTTCCTGCCAAGAGAAAAGCGACGCATCAAAGACAAAAGGGGGCAGGCAAGAAAAACTAAAGGTATGAATTAGTCACACTAATGTTTTTAAAATTATTTTTAGGAAAGTTAGACATTGTCCAGAAAATAAAGACTTGCATGTTGAATCCACATGTTTAGGACTACTGGTAGTATTATTGATGGTGAATATTTGAAGTCCAGCCACAAGGTGTCAGCAAAGGAACAAATCATTTTTTGAGTCAATACTGAAGTCGTTTGAACAGTGGAAGTAGTAGGTCTGTGGGTAAAGTGTAATCATTTCTTTAAGGTAGGATTAAACCAATAGGCAAAGAAAGCGCTTCTCTTCGGTCCTCATGGCGGGGAGCTGACATTTTTGTAATACCCCCTGCCGGCCAGGGGCGACTCCAAAAGACACTTTGGAAACAGGATTCTTGCTTTGGCACTCGTTTGTACCGCTAAAGCCTGGCTCAAAAGAGTAAATTTTTTTCTAAAAATTGCTATGACCATGTGACAACGCTGGGCTATGTATCGTATTTTTAACCACGCTGTTTTTTATATATTCTAAATAAAAAGTGGAAGCCTAAGTCTATGATTGACAGGCTCTGGGGCTCTGTGGAGGCTCGTAGCCGGTCCAGCTTCCCGCCTTTTTGCACTTTCAAAGAACAGGCTTCATAGGAGGAGATTGAGCAACCATGTTAATTTCACAAACCATGAATGGGACCCGCTGATCTCTATTATCTATGGAATGACCAGACATTATCTCAAGCGATGTAAACATATGGAGCAGGGCTTAACCCATTTACTTTCACTATTAAACTTACATTTAATAATACCTCGATCTGATTTTGAAAACAAAAAGAAAATTCAACATGACACACATTTCTATATCTGGAAAAGATACGCGTTGTTTTTGTTTGGTATTGTATAGATTAAACAAAGAGAAAACCATCAACAGGCTTTCTAAAAGTTCGCAAATTACAGCTAATTAAAATGGGGCAAGTAAAAGACATTGTGCCTAAAAACATTTGCCAAAGACCAGTGTCCAGTGACCCAAAAACTGAACACAAGTTATGGCTCAGTGGTTCTCAAACTGTTAAAGATTGAATCAGAAAAATCAGATTGACCTTTTTTTTTTTCTCCATTGAGGCTGTGAATGTACAGTCCCTGACAACACACCGGGCAGCCCCGACCGCAGCGCAGACCTCCGCAACCGAGTGACCAAGACGGAGAAGGATATATTGGCGCTGAAGACCAGAATCGCCTGTGAGAGGGCTTCATGGGAGAGGCGGTTTGCAGACCTGCAGAGAAAACAGGACCAACTCCTCAGTCAGGTGTGTGTGTTAGAAAATGTACTGGTGCGCGTGTGAATCACCTCATGACTGTAGCCTGGTCTCCTCAGGTGACCTCAGAGCGAGTGGGCAGCAGCGAGCACGGTGAATCAGGAGTGGACAATGGCGAGGTCTTCGAGGACTGCACAAGTAAATTACAGTTATTACAGTGGGAGGCGTTCTTACCTCACTATATATTATTATAAAGCCATTTTAGCCTCAAACAAGTGCCATTTAGTTTGAACTTGCTTTATACTAAACAGGTGCCGGGTCGGAAATGATGCCACCACACAGAGGATGTGAGGCCCCGTCCAGAGCGGACACTTGTACAAACAGCTATTTATCCTGCACCACTTCACAACTGGGCTCAAGACCCCCCTCCTCTCCATCATCTATTACAAGGTATAAAACATTACCACTGCACATAACGGCATTAGGCATTTGTCAGTTTCAGTTGAAGGCTATTCAATAGAGGAGAGTGGACATGATTGTTGTGAGCACGCTGTAAATGTGGGATCTCTTTGGACTGTGGTTTCGATTGCAGAGGTGCAGCCAAAATATTTACTCAAGAAAGATTAACAAGAAAGTAAAAAGAAGTAAAAAAAAAAAGTAGTGCGAATTATCCAAAAGATTACCCAGGTAAAAGCAAAAAAAGTACTTGGTGAAAATACTACTAAAGTATTGTGAGTAATACTGTATTCAAAAAATGTTTAATTTATGTTTTTGTGTTGTTGTAAACAGACACACAAAACATAAAGTCGTGCAAAATTATGTCGCATCAAAAAAAAGGAAAAGAAAAACACTTGAAATTATACTTTAATTATTAGTTTTGAAACTTCAGTTGCTGTTCTCATTTTGCAAACTAAGAAGAGCTTCCGGGTCAAAGAGAGGTCACGCCATCTCTCCTCACTTTGCAAACTTTGAGACTATCACTTTAAAGGGGGGGTATTATGCAAAATAAACTTTTTTAAGCTTTACATCATGTTATTATGTCATTCCCTGAACATGCCTGAAGTGTTGACTTGGCACATTCACGTGTTTTTGAGTAATCTGTAAAAACTCAGATGGCGGCCATTTTAGGGATAGGTTTGCCTGAGTCCTCCTAGGAACGCCCCCACCTCCTGGAGACGCCTCTGAGCTTTCGTCACCGGAAAGGGTCAGAGGTTCTTAAAGAGACAGAGGCCTATTTCAAGACATTCACTACAGCCATTTTGAGAGAGCAATTTTATACAAGGCAGTTATTCCAATTTACTGCATTTACAGACCAACAGAAGGTTTGGTCATCATTGTAGTGTGATATAGACTGGTGCTATGTGATTGAAAAAAGCATAATACCCCCTCTTTAAAAAAATGTCTAATGTATGTTTTTGTGTTGTTGAAAACAGACACACAAAACATAAAGTCGTGCAAAATTATGTCGCATCAAAAAAAAGGAAGAGAAAAACACTTGAAATTATACTTTACTTATTAGTTTGGAAACTTCAGTTCCTGTTCTCATTTTGCAAACTAAGAAGAGCTTCCGGGTCAAAGAGAGGTCACGCCATCTCTCCTCACTTTGCAAACTTTGAGACTATCACTTTAATAGAGAAAGGAAAGAGGACACAACGGACACAACAGGCTTTAGAAAACGTTTCAGTGCAAGTATGGTCTACAACACATACGACCATTGCAAGTCCATACATTTTTTCTGTATCAAAAACATGAAAGGTCATACTTACAAATCCAAACACCCTCTGCTTCAGCGTGCAGTCCTGGCGGTCGAGCTCGGGCCTTCGCCGTGTGTTCGTGCCTCACTCCCCTCTCGACCTGGAGCTGGGGCACAGGGTCAGGATCATGCTGCCGTCCGGTCGCATCAGCACAGGAGCGGTGCGTTTCATCGGCCACCTGCAGGGGGAGGAAGAGCTCCACTTGGGCATCGAGTTGCGCTCACCCGACCACGGAGTGAGGGATGGCAGCTACAGGGGGCAGTGCTACTTTGAGTGGTAAGAGCTGCATTACTTTATTTGTAGAGCAGACGGTCTCCAGCCAACAGGAAACTCCCCCAAAGGATTTACACATTTCTACAGCTGAAAGAGTCACATTTAGTTTTCTTTCTTGTTAAAGGAACAGGCCACCGTTTTTACATACGGAGATATGTTCTTGATGCATACCTTTCTGGTCTTTGTTCGTGCGCTCAGTCGCGCAAATATAGCTCCACCGTCCCACCCACTCCCGGTCACGTGTTGTGGTCGACACAAAAAATCCCATGTATTTTTAGCACTGACTTTTCGAAAAAGCCAACTATTAAGAGTTTAACATCACGGCGCGGGCTAATCAGCTATGTGCTAACTCACGGACATTAACATATAAGGTAAAATTTTCAAGTATTTGTTTCTCTCTTGTAACATACCTGCGCAATTGTCAGTAGTTAGCACATAGCTGATTAGCCGGCATCGTGCCATTAAACACTTAATAATTGACTTTTTCGAAAAGTCAACGCTAAAAATACATGGGATTTTTTGTGTCGGACCCCGACCGGGAGTGGGTGGGACTGTGGAGCTCTACAGGCCTAGACGTTGTTAGCATTTAGCCCATTGACAGTCTGATTTAGCCTCTCCCGGCATATTACTATAGCTCCAAACTGGGGTGAAGTTAGAAGCTACCAAGCTCTTCCACATTTTCCCTTTTTAAATACAGTTACATGAAAAGTTACAGGGTCCAAGTCTTGTCACACAAAATTAAACATGTCGATTTTCTAAGCCGATAAAAGGTGTACGACGTAATAATACCTAGGAGCACTTTGACTTTACTGCATGGACATCCCAGTGCTTCTAAGGTATTATTATATATATATATATATATATATATATATATATATATATATATATATATATATATATATATGTATATATATATATATATATATATGTATATATATATATATATATATATATATTCACATAATAGATACATTTTCCTCACAGTTCACCATATGACTGAATCATGTCCGTGTTGCAAACGCATTCTCCTAACCTTTAGGTAAATAGGCTGTACAAAGAAGGAAGGTATGAAGAGGAAATTAAAGGCCCTATACCTGATTTTTTTCCCACTAAGTTCAAATGTTAGTTGTGGTCCAAACTCATACGTAGCTTTTCTAATATATTTGTAGCATCCAAATTCTTTACAGGGACAGGTTTATAGGCACATTTCACAACTTGCAGGGTCACTTTTCAGGGTCACATTCACAAAAATGCTAGAAAAATAGCTTGAACGTTCATGAAATTGATGCAAATGTTCTATAATTTAGTGCACGCTGTTTTCTCCACAAACGTTTCAGTTTACAACATACTTAAGGAGGATCAAATCATTTTCATTCCATTTCTAGAAGTAAAATCAGGTATAGCTCCTTTAAAGTTGTTGTCATGGGGCTGAAATTCTCTATAAGCTTGTCCATTAAGTATCCTCAAAACTTATATAACTATTTTCCATTTTAATAATAGTGCACAGGAACATCTGTGCAGAGTATGGGCTGGAAACCCCAAGGTCAGAGAAGAGAGAGTGGTAGAGAATGACCGAGACAAGATCCTGTGGGACCAGATACAGACGTACAGAATGGTAATGGCGAACGACGGTTGACATAGCAATAACAACTGATCGCAACATCAGGAAAGAGGAATACAAGAACCCACAGAAATACCAGGGGCTCAGAGAAAAGCTGGAGAAGGCCTAGAGGGTGAAGGCATCAGTGGTGCCCGTGGTCTTTGGGGCAGTGACACCTAAACTGGAGGAGTGGTTACAGCAGATCCCAGGAAATACATCAGACATCTTAGTCAAGAAAAGTGCAGTTCTAGAACAGCAAAGATACTGTGCAGAACCCTCAGCTTGGATGTTGCCATATGTTTTGTAAATACCAAAGACCTTTTGAGTAGGTTTTCCATATTGGGTTTGCGTGAACACTATAAAACTGAATAAAGGTGTGTCTTTCTGCTTCTGTTTGATGCAGCAAACCGGGCTATGGCGCCTTTGTACCGTTCCACAAACTTCTTATGGCCTGGGAGTGATACATAAACCCGCTGCAAAATGAGGACTCTTTGGATTCATGGACTATGATGTGGCCACCTGAAGGCAGATCGTGCAATCATTACTATCATGCATTTGCCTTCAACACATGAACTTAAAAAAAAAGAAAAGTGGACTAAAGGCAATTACTTGTGTCAACAAGGCTTCCGTTTAAAACTGGATTTTCGGGATGTATGCCCTCTGGTTATTTCCAAAACAGTTTATCATACAACTGATTTGTTTTATTGTTTTAACATGCATGTTTCAATTACTTAAAAACATGTGCTCACATCATTTGAGAGAAGTGTTTTTTTGTTTTTTTTTACATTAGTGGTTCTCAAAGATATTTTCAACTTATAATACTGTATAACATTTTGCAGTTAGACCCAGAAATTATTTGTAATATTAAAACACAGAATTTCCTTCCATACTGACTTCAGCAGTGTTTTACGTCATTATTGTTATGTATTCACAAAACAACAATTCCTAAACTTTGAGCCTCCAAGGAATGTCAACAATAACACTTTTGACAAAGGATCTATGGAGTTTTAGCCCGTGGGACTGTCACGCTACTAAAGATCTTGTCATATTTCCGTCACACTGGCCTGGTTTCAAAGATCAACGTAATACTTGTAACATGACTCTTTGTATGACTACATCCTCCATAGAACTGGCAGCCAAATTCCAGTTAGAGCTCTACAGTTGTGTAACATTGTCACACTAATGCTATTTTGTAAACCCTGTAACCTTGTTTCCCATGATCTAATGCTTGCAATTCATTATAACTGCTCAATAAATAAAATCAACAACATGCCTTTTTTTTTTTTTTTTTTTTACATCAAAACGATCAAAAAGTGTTCAGTAAGCATCACCACCTTTCACAATATTTATCACCTTTCCAAAAATAGCTGTGTAATTGAAATTCCCCTGGTAGCTACAACTGGCAATGAATTTCCCTAAAGGAGGCATTCTGAAACCACTGTGGGCACAAACTGGTTAAGTGTCATGGTCGGCAGCCAGAGGGTAAGATAAACAAGCTTCTGCAAACACTAATGCTACAGCAGGAGCGGTGGATTGTGTTTACTTCTACATCAAAAAGGCCGGGCAGACAGATTCAGGGGTCACTATTGCTCACATTCAGCACACTATTGCTATTCAGTAATGTCCATAAAGTTGCCTTTGTCTGTATTGTCTGTATTGTTGGGCTTGTATGATACATCCACACCTACACACACACACACTCACTCAGTGACCTTTTCTCCCAGACACGCAGAAAAAAGGGAGTTTTTTGTGATTTTTTTCACGATTGTAACCTGATCTGACAAGTTGAAAATCCCTTTTTTTTTTAAGGCCCTCTGGCCCACATCGACTAAATACGTGAAGTCTGACATGGTTGAACCTTTTACTCAGAGTAGCATTGTCATGTTACAACTTAAAGTCCCTTGTTAAATTGAAATAACTACTCAACTCATTAGATTAAGATAGAAATTGATTTTCATCAAGTTTTATTTTTTTAGTTATCATTACATTCTCTTCATGACATTGCTATTTTGGCAGAGAACTTTATTCCAATACAAAGTTCATTATTCGTATTTCCTTGTTTTTCCCACACACAAACAGCAGGGTAGTGACACATCCGAGTGGGAACATGTTGAAAAAATTAATCTTGTTCCTGGTACAGCGGTAAGTGCATCAACGGAATCTGTTTTGGATGCCAGTCAAAAGTTCTTGTGACTTCCTGGAAGGATACCATTTACAGTAAGCAATATCATGGTGGATGAGATAGGACAATGTAGGAACAATTTATACGCACTCATTTAAAATGACATTGAGGTTGACAACATGGTAAACAAAATACCTAAAAGGTTATCAATAATACTCATAGTTAGGGCTGCACAATATTAGACACAATATTATACTGCCAAATTATTGTAATCACAATATGAGGTGATGCAATTTCCATAGAAGCCAAGATATATCCCACTAACGCATCCATCAAACTTCCAAACTACCCAACCTAAAAATGTATGGCAACATTTGTTGCTGTCATCATTTTCAGGATTAAGTTACTCTGTGATTTCCTGATTTACTTTTTCATGGGACACAGTACATTATTGAAAGAGTATACAGTAATAATACTGCAGAAATATTGTCATTGCAATATTCAAGGCAGTTAACAAATATCACATGTCATAGTCATGAGAACTTTTATTATTAAAAAAAACGGACACAATATGCATCAACAGTAGGAACTCTAGAATTGCAGATCTAGAGAAGTGTTGCGATTAAAACACAGTACCACTATCTTACATCTGACACAAAGGTCATACAAACTATTTTTTAAAATAAATTGTTCTTTTTGAACAAAATTATACAAGCCTTTGCAGCTTGGCAGTCCCAAACCTGGATACATGAAAGCCATTTGCCAATTTAATTTTCAAGCCACAACAAATGACTTGCTGTTATAAACAATTATGAGAAAATGCCGAGTCATGGTTTCTCATTGGAATATTCCCCACTGACTCTTCACTTTCACAATTTCTTCCGCCAGTTTCTCTGCGTCCATCAGATTTGGAAACATCTCCATCGCTCTATCGACATCCTCCGGCTTAAAAATAGCTTGTAGTTTGTTGCGTAGTTCCATCCTATTTGGGTCACTTGCGGCAAAAGATGATGTTGGCGCCCATTGATTGTATTGGGGACTACTATAGGAGTTGTGGAGAGGAAGTGGCACTGGGAGACTTGTCCTTGCTTGTGGCATGCCAGGATATGGATATGACCAGAAACTGTTTTCAAGATCAGGCGCGCTGTTGTACTGGAGATGGATCGGATGGCTGCTTTTGTTTGGATTAGTACGTGACAAAGCGAAGGGGCTGTATTTGGGCTGCTCCTCCATGTTTCTCGCGGTCTGCAGTCCGGTTGATAAGGGGTGACCATAGGGACTGCACTGGAAGGGTTGACTCATGTTATTTTTCTCCGAATGCACAGAGGCGTGTCTGAATCCTGCAGAGGCCTGGCCTTGCTGCTGGGGCCACAGCCGATGGGAGTTTGAGAGACTGTCGTAAGAGCCCAAACCTGAGTCCAGATTCTCCTGAGAGGTGTTGCCATAGTAATGACTGGGCATGAGGTGTTGCTGTCCCGCCCACTCGTTTTCACTGTGCTCTCCAGAAATTTGAATGTGATTTTGGCTGCTTCCATAAGCATCTCTATACAAGAGTACGTTTTCACTAACCGAGAAACTTTTGAGAGAGTCTGCCTCTCGTAAAGATGACTTTGGAGATGACCGGGCACTGGGTTCGTTTGAGGAAATCTGGGCCTTTTCTCTTAATTCATCGGCCACAGACAAGTATGACTGGTTTGTCCGCTCTGGGTGATAGTACTTACACTTGATGCCATAAGTGCACTTTTTGTCTGTGAAAAAAAGATACACAATGTTAGAAAACAAAATTCTCTAAATCCACCTTGGAGTACTTAGTTTACTTTGAATAGACTAGAACTAAACCGGGACAAATGTGACTAAACTTGTTGTAAATAAGGATAATAGCTAAACCGAACCATATGCAATCTCCTGATGTATTGTTTAAAGTTAAATCTAATTGTATCTTACCATAAGGACAATTCGTTCTCTTGTGCTCTATAGGCAGGGGCTGTTTCCTGAGTAAGTTATCAAGGGTAGGGCCATATCGACCGAGAGGGTCATCTGGGGGCATAAACCTGAAAGGAGAAATAAAACAAACAAAAAATGAGCGGGATTGTTTATTGGTTTTAGTAACATGTACCAAAAATGGATATGGAAGTAGCATGTTTGACTTGAGTACACACAAAAGGACATATCGATGTGAGGAAGTGGCAAAACAGTGAAATGGGTTAACGTACTTGTCATTCACAAAGGAGTACATAAGCAGCCTCTCCTCGATGCATTTCTTCCACTCCGGGTTTTCTCCTTGGAGGTCTCGGTAGGTGTCATTGGATACGATCACACCCTCGGATTCGGTCGCAAGCTTGACAATGAAGCGATCGTCGTAGCAAACCACTCGCTTGCCCCTGACGTGTCGAGACGGAGTGAAGACAATGATGTTACGGCTCTCGAGGTCTGTGAGGATATGCTGATCTGCGTGGGGGGGGAAATAGACACAAAAAAAAGAAAAGATGATTATGTTTATTTTATCTACCAAAAGAAGAAAAGCTTCTTCTCTACTACTTTTTATTCAATGTATAAAACAGCCTCTTTCTATCTTCAACACGGGTCAAAACATTACTTTTGACAACAAAACACCCCACTCTGATTACCTCACTGTGCATAAGCTCGCTCCCGCCAAACAAAAGGCACGCACAACAAATCTGTCCGACTTTCAATATCCCATTACCTCAAGAATGAATGAAAGCAATGGGAGTTGTGTGTTCTCTATGTAAAATGAAATGAGCCATTAACTGCTGGTGAAGGTGCAATTATTGTAAAGCACTGATGTACAGATAAAGCACTCAGACAGACTCTGAGTGTGTCCCTTTGTGGAGGCAGTCAGCACTTCAGGCCATGCTTACGCTTCGTTGTAACCTAGGTGTGTTAGAGCTAATACTGCTGTACTTCCTGATGGGGATTACCCAGCAACACTGTAAGCCTTCTGGACTTCCTTGTTGAGGGTATAAAAATAATTGCTCTGGACGCTCCACCCACAACGAAAGAAAAACTCCAAACATGATGTACTGGTTTTGATTCTTTGAATTGCTGGGCTCTAAGATAAGACTTGAAAAGGCTTTGTGACAACACATTCCTTACCATTTTAGAGACCTGAATTATGTGCATGTGAGCAACTTGCCCTTGAGTGACACTGAACTCAGTGAAAGAAGAAGCACTTGATATCTGCATTATCCATGAAACT
This sequence comes from Gobius niger, assembly GCF_951799975.1. Classification (NCBI taxonomy): domain Eukaryota; kingdom Metazoa; phylum Chordata; class Actinopteri; order Gobiiformes; family Gobiidae; genus Gobius; species Gobius niger. The sequence goes on from NC_136859.1 coordinate 27,162,491, forward strand.
GAAGTGAAAGTCGCGATTTATTGGTGCATATTTGAAAAATGAACTAACCGTGTTTAGACTGACAGCTAAACAAGAATTGAATATGGATTGATTTAGTTGGCAGAGAATCAAGCCTTCCTGTCAAGCAATAAACTGTGACCATATTATGTTTGTGAATTCCCTTTATTCCAGGAAGACCAAACTATTTCCTCATTGCAACACTTTTGCTGATTACTCTAAATCTGTTAATGCTAAACTATGGTGAGCCCAGAGCATGCATCCTCTTCAAAACTACTGCTCTATTCAACCGTAGCAGCTCTGTCCTGGTCTGATCTCAAAACTTTGCTTGGTTGTTGATTTGTATTCTCACCTCTAATGGGGGCGTCGGGCCGGGGTTGCTCCTTGCGCCAACTGGGAACAAACACTTTTATACTATTATGACCTCTGGCCAGGAAAAAGTTCACCGCCAGCTGGATTCCTCGGCAGGAGAAGATTGCTTTATTGCCGTGGCTGTAAGGAAACAGGTGCAAAAAAAAAAACTGAGTAAAATTATCATAAATAAGTCGTACAATTGAGCAACGCAACTATAGAATGTCTCAAAAGGAAGTGTTCACAGTCATTTAAGGGAGGATGGGTTTGAGAAAATTTGCATATTACAGCAGAACAAAACATGCTCAGGCAAGACAGGGAGTGGGCTTCTCAAAAGCTGGTTATTCTTCCAGACAATTTTCAAGCATCGGTTACATTTTTACCTCTCAAGCTCACATAATGCCCAGAGAATGTTCAAGAAATGTAAATGATCTTTTCTTTTTAACTTTTTTTGATCATATATCAAAAGCATTCCCTGATAACAATAGAATATTTCATGTATCATAAGCAGGTGGCAACTCGATTACCAGTTTTATCCTGAAAGTAAACTTTACCTCATGGCCACGTTGCTCCCATCAATAACAATAGGCCTGAGCTCCTCATCGGTATTTTTCTTTTGCACAAGAGCCTCCGAAGGTCCGGACTTCCAGCTGGGAGGCAGCAGAGACTTCTTGAACCCCGTGCTCCTCTCGTCACTGTCTGAATGTGAAATGCAAGGTGCTGCCCGGGCCCCGATTCGAATGAGCTCCCCCAGGACAGAGTTGGTGTCAGTGTCCAGGTTGAGCTTCCGGAAGGCAGCCGTCACGTCCTTTGAGGAGTACCCGAGCTTTCTGAAGAAGTCCACTCTGAGTTGAAGCTCGTCGGGAGCGGGGCTCTGGCAGGGGAGCGCCATTGTAAAGCATCTGCTTCTCCTACAGTGATGAGAGGGGAAAGCGCTGTTATGGTATATGGTTATTTCTGATCGTTTATGTCCTAAAATCGTAAAATATAACACTAAAATTACTCAAAATGCTATGTCATATGGATATATTTTTAACAATCACTTGCTATTTGAAATTTTGTAACTTTCGATTGATGATTCTAAACTTTTTTTGTGTGAATAATTGTCAGATTGAAAAAAAAAAATGTAATTAGCAGTACTGTAATTATATTGAAATAAAAAGAAATTATATAAGAGTAATATTCTATAGAAAAGGGACATACTTTTAATTGGTATTAAATAAAAAATAAATTAAATAATTTGCAACTTGCTGTTAAAATTTCTTCTTAAAATAATGCTTTTGATCAATGAGAGCTGATCTAGTCTCTAACTACTACATAATAACGCAACATGTGTACGTTTTCGTTAAATAAATCCCTCTACCAGTTAATCTTTTGACACGTTCTGACAATGCTACAAGTAGGCTAACAACAGTCCTTGAGATGAGACAAAAAGGCAGCATACCTGTGGCCTGACAGGTGAGGGCAGGTAAACACGGCGGCGCGCGGCTCAGTCACGGGGCTCACTCTTCGACAACACTGACCTGAGAGCACCGGCTAGCTTAGCTTCACTTTATCTACTTTGCCTCGCGCGTTGTTTTTCCGCTAAAGTCAAACTTTTCCTGTACAGTAAGTGGGCTGAACGGCTGAATGGGCATGACTTGCACTAGGCGCCTCCCTCAGGGAAATGATTTCTTTCTTCCCGGTTCCTCCAAATCCCTTTCAGACGAAAGTAGCGCGAGCTGCCGCTTCCTGGTGCGCAAGTCCAGTCATAAAGTCAACAAGATAACCGTAAATAAACAGCACTAAGGAAGAGGAGTTATGCAGACTATAGTGTTAAAGTATAGGCTACTTACCGACACACAGCAGTAGAAATACTCACCCTATTATTCTCTTAACGCAGGCTTGTACATGGCATATTAACAATACGGTAAAAAATGTAGTTTCTATTTCTCAAACATGTGGTTTCAATTGTCAAGCTACCAATAAGAAACCTTGTTATAGACTTTAGGCTGTAGATGTCAAGTTTGATTTACATTTATACAGAAGCTAAGAAAACAGCTCACGGGCAATGGGTAAAGAACAGGTTGCTTCCACCTGTTATACTATAAAACACCTGTGATTTTTTTTCTGCAAATTTAAGATTAAAGCATTACAATGGACAATTCATCCACAATGGGTGTAGTCACAGCTGCCCTGGGGCTGACAGTCTGGCTGGCAGCCAATTTGTCATACATCATAAAGGTGGATACAGATCGACTGAGAGGTCTCAGATGAATGGCAAACAGGAATGAAGCCAGGCCTATATCAGATCAATGTATCAAAGTAAAGCTATCTCTAAATAAACTCTTCTGGAGCCAAGTTCCAACTGACTGGTCTTAAGGAAAACATTTGCTTACGGCTCCTCATTTTATTTTATATTTTTTTCCTTAACATTATTCTATTAGGCCTATAGGCTATGAATGAAATTTAAATGTGATGGCTACCATAACCAGCAGAGGTCGCCCTTGCTCCGTGTTGCCGTGTTCACAAGCCCTCATGGGACACTGGGAGACCTCGACAGCAGCTGTTATTTCTGACGCAGGCTTATGGTCAGCTTGTGAAGTCCCTCGTGTGTGTGTCGGTGTGTGTGTTAGTAAACCGCTCCTTGTGTACAGGGTTAATGGCATGGTCCAGTTGGGATCACACTGCGTGGAGCCGGTTAATGGCATCTACAGAGTGGAGTTCCGGAGAGTGAAGAAAGCAATCAGGGCGGGCTGCCAGGCGGTTTCTTCCTCTAAGGGCCCACACCACTGGTCTCAGGTGTGAGAGAACCTTGCGATTACAGTGGAGCAATGAGCTGCAGCCACCAACCATGAGCCAGGGCTGAGGTGTGCACAGACACAACGCCTCTCACATGTGGGAGAAAATGTGACAATAAAAATGAATTGTGATGACCGATATCTTTTAAATGTTTCACACACTGTTTTAGTGCCAGTGGTCGCCAACTGGTATGGCACAAGGCCCACCATCACCCATTATATGCAAAGTGACATACAGTGTATAGCCTTTGTTTGTTATCATTTTGATGATTATGGCTCAGCTTGTGTGGTGAAGAGGGAGCTGAGTCGGGGCAAAGCTCTCGATTTACCGATCGATCTACGTTCCCACTCTCACCTATGGTCATGAGATTTGGGTAATGACCGAAAGGACAAGATCGCGAATACAAGCGGCCGAAATGAGTTTCCTTCGGAGGGTGGCTGGGCGCACCCTCCGAGATCGGGTGAGGAGCTCAGTTACCCGGGAGGAGCTCGAGTAGAGTCGCTGCTCCTTCACGTCGAAAGGAGCAGCTGAGGTGGCTAGGGCATCTGTTCCGGATGCCTCCTGGTCGCCTCCCGCGGGAGGTGTTCCAGGCATGCCCTAGTGGGACAAGGCCTCGTGGAAGGCCCAGGACACGGTGGTGGGACTATGTCTCCGAGCTGGCCTGGTGTCGCCTCGGGGTCCCCCCAGAACAGCTGGAGGAGGTGTGTGTGGATCGGGAAGTTTGGGCATCTCTGCTGAGACTGCTGCCCCCGCGACCCGGCCCTGGATAAAGTGGAAGAAAATGGATGGATGGATGGGCTCAGCTTGTAAAACCCTCAAATTAAAAATCTCATAAAATTAGAATATTTAGAAAATGGACTGTAAGCCATAATCATCAAAATGATAACAAATAAAGGCTTGACATCTGTCACTTTGCATGCAATGAGTCTATATCATATATTAGTTTCACATTTTAAGTTGAATTACAGAAATAGATGAACTTTTTCATGATATTCTAGTTATATGGCGAGCACCTGTAAAGTGTGTTGCTCAAATACACTCTTAATAGAAGACTTCTCTATGCATTTCTCGGTGCAAAGCATAACAACTACTAGTTTTTTTTTTTATATTACTCACTCTAAGCCCAAATTCGCTGGGATGTACTTCAACTCCTGGGACCATTTGCAAAAATATTCTGTTTAGTCCATTCTCAAAAGTAAATGGATTAATATTTCAGTCCACTTACACCTTGGGGCCGAAAAGATTAGGCTAATGTTGCTAAGCAATTAAATGAAAGGGAATAAACCACCTTGTGCCCAAAGTAGCTGCTGAAGGCTTTATCCATTTGAATCCACTCTCATCAAATAATATTATGTTAATGATTCATAGCAATCTCATTAATTGCTGCAAACAGAGAAGTCGAAGATAGAGCAGCATTAGGTGAGATTGGATATTTTAAACATCAAACAGCCCCTGTCCCTTACATCTTGGGGGAGACACAGCCCAGCTCAAAGCCCTATCTTTTCCCTGCAGGCAGGTGTAGTTTGGCAAGCCTTATTAAACCTGAGACAGTTGATCAAATATTCAGCCAGCCTCATTGTGCCGCCGAGAGCTTTTGGATGCGGTAGGGATAGGGCTTTGCTGATAAAACGCAATGCTTTGTAGTGTCTCTGCCTCCTGCCGTCCCTTTTCATTGACTGCCCGGGTCAGCCATCTGTCAGAAGAAAGTAATTTTTGTATGATTTCTTTTAAAACCGAAACCAAAGTAAAGAACAGTCAGGCCTTAACTGGAGTAATCCATCTTGCGCCAATGGTGTCAGAGTGATTCACGATTTCCAATTTAGCCGCGGTTTGATTCTAAAGCAAATCGGACAGGACAGCTCCACCCTTTGTGCTCTACCCTCTGTGGCAAGTGCTTTCAAATGAACATATCCCCAACATTCATCTTCTTCATTTATTACGCCGGACACCCCTGCCGCTTGTCCTACATAGATCAGCAAGCAAAGACCTCCTGGCATTGTGTGTTTTGTGTAGCAAAGTTAATGTGTCAAAGCCGGTGGGGAGAGCGGTGATAGAAGACTGAACAAAAGCAGCAGGATTGAAAAGAGCAAAACCCTGTTACATGGCACAAAAAGGAGGATTTTAGCAACATCATAGTGGTAATGTTGAAAGGAAGGATAACATGATGTAAGGTTTTACCATGTTGACCTACACCTGCTTCTTGTTTAGGAGAGATACGAAATGTCAGAAAGGCGTAACAGCTGAACAAAGCCCAAGCTTTGCGTTGCTCATTTTCCGAAAAGCAACATAGTTTCCTAATATAAAATTGTGCCCAGCCATCGTACATCATCCAAAGAGCAGTGTGGGTAGGTGTCCTGGCTCAGGGTGCAGTTTCAGAACATGCAGGTATAACCCCAGCATGAGGTGGCCTTATCCAAGAGCCCCAACAAGCTCCTGAATAATCGCCTCTGTCATCCCGGGTCATTAGGCCTGTGCTTTACACTGCGTATAACTCAGGACAGTCCTAACAGTGGCACACTCCCCGACATTCAGACCACACAGTCACCCGTTTACAGACATGCAAATGCAGTCTGATTCTTGGAAACAATGTGTGTTTTATGAGTCACTTTGATTGTATACAGTTTAGCTATTATTAAAAACTCGAAGGGGGTCATTTACCAAGCGTTTCAGTTTGCTTTTTGCTATTTAGCAACTGTCTAAATCAATGTACCGTATGTATTCAAAAAAGTTACGATCATCAAGACAAAGATATTTATTGTTTTGCTGGATGGCCCTAAAGCCAGATTTGTATTACAGTGCACATTACATAGCACAGTATTATTCAGCTTTAAAGTGATAGTCTGTAAGTTTAAACACTTTAGTCATTTCATAGATTGTGTCTGTGATTTGACGTAATTTGAAGTACTATTAAATAATAATATTTTATCGGCAACTAATCTAACTTTGACTAAGGCCTGTCAGGTCCAACTTGAAAGTTTGTTCCCGCTCTCCACATTTTGCAGTGGCTCCCCTCAGGACCGGAGGATAGGAATTTGATTGTTTACTTTCAAATTTCACTCTCAGTCTTTCCTCATGTTGCAATCTTACAGACTATCTATTGTTATTATACATCCAAATGTATATTACAATGCAAATAACACAGTAGCACAGGAATCTCCGGAAAGAGGATGAACTTCTAGCGGAGCATTTGCAGGAGATCGAATGCACCTTTTATCCAATCTCAGTCAAGTCTTTTAAAAAGTAATTTAAAGGAATGAATATTTACTTTATTAAAATGTTTTTCTGTCCTACTATAACCTGACACATATGAAAAAGTTATTCTGAATAGAAAGGAACCAACCTTTGGACAGTTTTACAATGTTCTTAGTTCACTCATCTTCATTTACTTTTCCAGTTCACAATATGTTGTGTCACAGTATAAAGGTCAGAACAAAAACCCTACAGTGCAGTAGTTTGAAATTCCTGCCGGAGCACCCAGGCGGAGCTACAAGGTGCAGTATTTGTAATATATGTCAAATCCACAATAAGCAGAGAAGCTGCAGCGGTTAAAGGCAGCTGTTGCTCCTGTCTCCAGAAGAGGAGACTGTGATGATTAATGCACTTATACCGGTATCGCAGCACACAATCGTGGCTTTGCCGTTGAAATGTAGAGGCTCTCATTCAATATCCATGCAGAAAGGAGCGAAGAAAGATAATTGTAGTGCAGTGTGCCAAGAGCCAGCACAGTCGTACATAATGTTTTTTTCATATCACATATTGAATCTAGATTTTCAAGTTTTTAATTTTCCTACAATCACTGATCCCAGATATTAAGAAATTGCTATTCTTTATATTATCCCTGTCGTAAAATTTGATCCTTCAATGCTGCTGGCAATGACTTGTAAATAGTCAGCTATGTGTGGGGTATTTTTGTGTAATAGTAGTTGTGTAATACCAGTCCTTTTAAAGTAGCGTGGCAACATCTTTCTATATTCTACATAAGCTGGATGAGTCAAAGTTACTGCATTTTCTCTTTGTGCACCAATGAGTAAGTTCATGAACACAATGAACACAATCCAATTAACATGAACACACTGAACACAAACCAAATGATTAAGTTCATGATCACACTGAACAATTTAAATCTTTCTTATTTCATGTTAAAGTATGATCTTGCCTGCTAACCATTCGTCTTAAAAGGACCATGGATGCTCTCCTGGCAAGTCCAGAATGATGCCCCTCTGCGGTTTTCATTTCCCACTTTAAATAATGAAGAGTCTAATAGATGTGGGCACAGAAGAGGACAAGGCCCGTTTGGTTTTCAGAACCAGGGAAGAGAACCTCCTGCCAGACGGAAGCAGCTGATACTGGTCATGGAGGTTATGAGATGAGCAGGCCCTTTTTTGATGCCATGCCTTGGAATGTTGTTCTAAGAGTATCCTGAGGGATTCCAACGATCTTCTCCCTCATCCTCATGATCTTATTGAGAAGGCACTAAAAAACATGTACAATTGGTCAGACTGAATGAGAGTGTGTGAGTGAGTGGTGGGTAGTGGATCCAGATAGCTGTGGCTGCAATAATAACTTACTGTACCACCACCGAGTATGGAGTAAATGAATAATGAGTGTGGCGCTTCGAGGAACTAGGTGTATTGTTTCCAGAGCCTTTAAGTCATCATCTGTACTGGTTGTTTATTAGCGTATTAGTTTTGCATTTGACAAAGCAATTGTGGTAAAAGGCGAAACATCCACAACTATTAACATCGTTGAGAGCGACCCTTCTTTTTGATATATTATTCTCACACCATAACAAAAGTGCGATGCAACCCTAGGCCTATGTTTCTCTTAGGTTTCATATCTTGGCACTGTAAAATGTGCAATACTGCCTCCAAGATGTACATGTATTAATCTTTGTGATACCCCACCGATGCAGTGCGGCCAAATCCATAATAATGTTTGCTGTAATGCTATTAGACACCATTTTCTCAGTACCAGATAAAACCGCTAATACATTCCCATAGTGTGACAGGCACTCGGTGTTCTTACATTTCCGAGTTGATTACTTTGATGTGGGTTAGCCGCGGGGCTGCTCCTCTGCGCTGACGCTGCGTTGCATTGCTGTTTAACCTGTATACCGATAACACACTCTTGATTCGTCTTGCTGCCGGTGTTATAGCAGATACTGCTCATCTCAGCGAGTGCAGCTGTTCAGACTTTCTTTCACTCCGACTGCCTGCAGGGGTTGGCAAAGAAAGATTTGAGGAGCTTTTGTTGTAAATTAGGTTTAGGCTTTAAATATTGTGCAGATGAATAATGCAGCAGATTGTGTTGTGATTCTCTGCTGACGGCGCACACACCAACTGTTTTCTTTGTCTGCAACATGCTCGTATATAAATCAGTGAAAGTGCACGGATAAAAAGCAAAAAAGGGGCTTGTTATGGTACTCTGCCCTCTTGCGGTGTGCTGAGTGTGACCGTGCTTTACTTTTATGCTGTAGAAAACTATAGATTGCTGGTTATTTGAGCCTCACCTCAGAATGTCCTGCTCACTCATTAGTCAACCCTCTCCATTTAAGCCATATGTTCAAACCAGTGTGTCGTCATTTGAGCAGCAGTGGCTCAGTGGTTAGAGCATCTGTCCAAGTGGCACAGGCATTTCCATCATGTTTACCTCAGTGCAGCTGTGGCAATAGAGGTCGCTTGAAAATATAAAGTGTGAGGAGTGAATGGATAGTGGTCTATACTTGCATTTTGAGAGGCGTGCAAAGTGCAAATACAAAATCCTGTTGTTTACAGGGTTGTCACAGCAATTGACCAGCCCACATTAATTAATGAACGTCTTCTTCTCTCAAAGCATCAACTTTGGGTGTTCTTCTGCTACGTTCATTCTCAGCTCGAGTGCTTCTTCTTCTTTTCTTACTCTTTTTAATTTGACATATAGTTATGTTGCCATTATAGACAAAAATGTCCAAAATATTAACCATGTGATCTCCCTGGTCCCTCCCAATACCCTTTAAAACAAATGAAAATTCTTAATTCATGCATGAATTCATTATGAATTAAGATGAATTCATGTACGGAATATTTTATAACATCCTCAAAGGGTACTCTTCAGTTAACACTATGCACTTGAGAGAACTGTGGGAGAAGGAACTTAAATGTGTTTTTACTGAGGATGAGTGGGAAAATACTTGATCTGATGTGTAATGTGAAAACATGTGTTTGTAATAGAGTTAAAGCTGTACTAAGTAACTCATGCCCCTAGAGGCCATAAGCACAACTGCAGGTGTCGTAGCAAGTTGCAATTTTTGAACGTATCAATTGTCCGTGAGAGTAAATACTACGCTGACAGAAAAGTCGAAGGGAGAGAGGGATATTGTACATCCAATTACACAATGGAGATAATTTTTTTCTTGTTGGCTTCTTCTTCATGATTCCATTAGTGTGTATTGGTTGCTCCGGTCCGGTGACAGTCAAGTTGCAATTGTGGTTTTCTGGCCAGAGACACCAGTGGGAGATGAGAGACCCTTCAATCATCCCATTAACACTTGTATTACTCCCACAGGGACTACAAACAAGGATTTATTAAGGTAAACAAGTATTAGTTAGTTAGTAGTATTGTTTTAAAGCAACTCAACTTATGATTCTCCATAGAGCCCACACTTCTCCTTATCTACGCCACAGATTTAAGTCTAATTCCTCCCCACTGTGCTTGAAGTGTAGAGTTGAGGTTTTCTCACACATTACTTTTAGTCTTGTTCAAAAGTGCAACAGTCCTGGCAAATGGTTGGACAGGAAATGGAAAAAGTATTTTCTGCTTTTTTGTAGACCTTTGTTTTTACGGGTTAACTGACCCTGTTGTCACCAACAAATAAACATAGTAAATACACAGCTCTGGAGCTTCTAATTCCAACTCTTTTTGTTTGTGCCACTGTCTCTACATCACCGCCAAAGTGGACTAAAATATATTTATGACTAAACACTGACATGGGGAAATGGGCACAAATCGTTCCAAATCAATGCATGTGTTCAAATCTCTTTCTGTAACAAATTTGTTGACTCGTGAAGAAGTCCTTTGTACTTAATAGGTGTTGTGCAGAGTTTAAACTGCCATCAGTTATATGGAGGGACATGTTTCTACTTTGTGATGCGGTGATGATTGCTCTGTGTGTGTGAGGGGTATTACTTTGGAGCTGGAGCTCTGTCATTGCAGCCACAGTTGATATGAACTGTTATAGGTTTCTGATTCACACAGCGCAGGGAGAGTCAAATACCCAAATGAAGCCCAAGTCAAACTCACTTATTATCTTCATGACTTCATGAATTTAATAATTTGCAAGACAGATGTTTTTTTTTCCTAATTTCCATTTCTTTTCTTTCTTTTTCTTTTTGCTAAAATAATTCACAATATGAAGTCTTAAACATATACCTATTTATTTTACTTATTTATTTCAAGGATAGCCCTGTTGAGATGAACAACTTCTTTTTCATGAACAATTTAAGGTTTTTGTAACTTGAAACCTACAGTTTGTAAAAATAATAAATATGGTGTGGCAACAGTTTGGGCACCCCTGTAAATCTTCATGATTTTCCTTTATAAATCATTGGTTGTCTGGATAGGAAACATCAGTTAAATATATCACACAGGAGACAGTGATATTTGAGAAGTGAAATAAAGTTTAAATGATTTATGTAAAGTGTGGAAGAATTATTAACAAAATAAGGAATGTGCAAAAATTTAGGCACCACAAAAGAAACATATTTTGTGCATCCTTTTGCAGAAATAACCTCTAAACGCTTTCTGTAGCTTCCAATTAGAGACTGGATTCTGGCGGAAGGTATTTTGGACCATTCTTCTTTACAAAACATCTCAGTCAGGTTTGATGGACAGCCACTTTATATGACACCACAAATTTTCAATAATATGTAATTAGCATATTCAATATAACATAGCTCGGCTATTACTAGACATTGTAGCAAATAAGTGGATATAGCTGATATTGCTAACCACCAAAACTAACAAGCTAGCCAAAAATACATAACTCAGCTGAATCCAAACATGCCAAAATGCAGTGAATGCAGTGAACAAAACTAATTATAACACGTAGTGAATGCTTACCTTTGCATTAACAGAAGTCTCTCCATACGAGTCACTGATGCGGTTTATTTCATCAATACTCCAGGCGTCAGCCTCATCAGTCAGTCATATTGTATGACTGCATGTCAGCGGCTCGTTCTTCATAGTGATACAGTGCAGTCAGGTGTCCCAGTCTCAGAGCAGCGTGTTGTGGTGCTGATCCTTGGTTCATTGTAAAGGCTCCGACAGAGGCCAGCCTCACCCCGACATTCCCCGCTGTCCAGGCTGAAAACATCAGTCTCATTCATAGCAACAGTTGTTGGGGCTGTGGGGGCAGGACTTTTTTATTCTCATAAATGTAAACACGCCACACCGGATTGTAGCCATGGGCTAATTTCCATCCGTCGTCCTCCATGCGCATTCTCAAACACACTCTCATTCATCCTGGCCTATTGTACATGTTTTTAGTGGTAGGGGAAACCGGAGTTCCTGGAGGAAACCTACACAGACACGAGGAGAACATGCAAACTCCACACAGAAAGGCCCCGTCCAGGTGGGAATCAAACCTGGGAACTTACTTACTGACCGAATAAAAAATAAGTTCAGCAGCAAGACGTCTGTTGAAATGTCAGAGCCCAAACGTCTCCCAGACATCTTCTCAGTGTCAGAGATGTCTCTGTGATTTCTCTGCGACGTCACCATTACGTCACTCTGAGATCTCCGACAGGTCTCGGACCCATTGCGGGGACGACACAGAAACGTCCTTCAGGTTGAGGACATAGCATTCACGATGCGACTGCTTGAGACTGGGCAGAGACCTCTCAGAGACCATGACTTGAAAAGGTCTCCATGCAGTCTCACCGAGCCTACTGAGAGATTCACTTTATCTCGAGGGGACGTCTCGGAGACATCTCCAACTAGTCTCCAGGCCAGTGAGCTTGGCCCTATAGTTACCATGAAATTTGATAATGGCAGCGGAGGACACAAGCACTGCATCTATTAGTGCACTGAAAGAGAAGCAATTGGTATCAAACATTGGCATCAAAGTGTCGTGACAGAAATTTGAGCTCTGAAATGAGCAAAATAAGTCTGATGATTATGTCTTTAAAAACATAGAGGAAGTTTATGCATTGCCACCAGTTGAAGTACTGCACCAGTGAGGAGGAGAGCGTTTAAGCATTTTAAATATGCCAACAATAAAAATACAATGGTCACAAATTAAACAAAACAGGTATGGTTTTGGCTCAGGATAATCATAATATAAAAATTTAAAAAAAAACTATAAAACAAAATAGTTAAAGGCTAAACATTTAGGATTAAAATCTTGCCAGCATTACAAAACATGCTCCTAATGAGAAGACACAGAACATGCCATTTTTGTAGTGGTAATTAAAGAATTGATTTCGATGAGAACCTTATCTATTAAAAACTCATATTTGCCTGCATTTAGTCAATGTCTCCATGGAGACGAGCTGGAGACGTCCCACTCCCATTGAAGTTACAAGTCAGTGCTTTGGAGAGATGAGCCACTCACTGCAAACACGTTTGTTTACCTTTAAACACCTTTAAAAGAATAAATTCCTATATTTTATTCTATTTATTGGGTGAAATGTTACGCGGTGTGGCTTTAAGTTATATGCCAACCGAGCAATCATCAAACATTAATACAGTACAACATAACATTCAAGCAAACACCGCCAACAATGATCAACACCACATTTTAGATAACTTTTTGTTGTGCTTGCTCTGTGAAGCTTGGACTGTTTTCTGTTAATTGTATTGTCTGCTGTATTACTAGTACCTTCAAGTTTTATCGCATGTCATGATTAATGTCCTTCTTTAGCTATGGCAACTGTCTCTTATGGGCCCATTAGGAACACCCACCGAAGATTGATACAGTCTTTTACCCAGGCCGCAGTCCGCTATCACGCTTTTTTTTACTATGTGTGCTTTGGGGGCTATACTCTGTGCTTTTTATGAGCTGTAATTCACTTATATCTTCCACAGGGGAAAACCACCTAAACCATGCTACTAGAATCATGCTTCCTTTTATCCCGCGACAGTTTAGCGCGTGCCTCAGACCCCTACATCCCTGTCCTGTATATAAAAAAAAAAGCTATTCTCCGTTATCATGACCCGCACATTTTAGCCGTTCATCCGGTGACTGCCAGTTTTTTTTTCATTTACCCGGCTTCAGTTCGCCTGTCAACTTAACGGCCAGAATACCTGAAATGTGAAACGTGCTCATAATTTGGAATGAAAGCACTACATGCATGTTGCCTTTTTCTCTTCTCTTTAGCTTCTGCGAGCCAAAAGCGCGGAAATCTTCACTTGCCAGTTCACCGCCAAGAAGTTTAATAGAATTTTGCGTGGAGATAATTGCAAAAATGCTAATAGAAATCTTTTTTGGAAAGTAAAATTGGTGGAAACAAATGGAGGAGGATGAGAGTGCTAATAGTTCGGCTGCTATCTGTAATGAGACAGCAATGGATGCGGCACATTAGCAAAGAATTCGGATTGCAAACGGAGCGAGTTAATCATGTGAATTATTTAGGGATATGGTGATGTTTTACTGAATAATACGACAATAAAATGGCAAGAGCTGGTAAGCAATCTTAGTCACCTCGGTATCGTGGGATTCTGTGTGTGTGGGGGGAAAATACGCCTAGGTTTCAATTACGGAATACACAGAAAGGGCATCTCGGAAGCAGGATTGATATGTCAGTCCCAACAATGTCCAATTAAAAATGGGAGAATGCTTCTATTATTCTCGCATTAGAATGGCCCGGCTGGGAGTGCACTGACAGACGCGCACCTCGTGGTTAAAGGTGAGAGTCTGCCAGGCGTGAAATGACTACAGCGAACATAAAATAATTCAGATTTCCCGGTGGTGGTAGTAATTTAGCTCCATAATTATAATGGAGGGTGTATATGCGTGTGGGATCATGTCTGAGCGGCGCTAAAACACGGGGAATGAGATCCTTTTAAGGATTAGGTTGATTTTTCTGTACAGTTACGGTGTATTTCGTTAGCATCTCTGGGCCATTACATTCCAGTTTCTTCAACAGGAGAATGTATTAAAACAAGGTTAAAGTGTATGTACTGTATGTGTTGTCTGGTTTAAAAATGACTCTACATTCACCATTCAACCTGCCTTAACTTGATTTACAGTTATGACTTTAAAGACCAAATGCAACTCAACAACAGATAATCTAAGGTTTGTAGTGCGCTGGAATTTCTGTATCTAGTTTATGAAGGGCACTCCCAGCAGCACATCTGCATCCTACAAGTAAATACTTCTTTCTTTTGCATCACTACAGTAAAATGATGAATAATAAATCTTCATCAATACAATTGTCAGCGTTGATAGGAAGAGGAGGGCAGATTGAAACATTTCATAGCATTTTTTTTTGAACATGTTTTCAACAATCAGCCGTGGGGCATGATCTGATCGCTCTGGTGAAATGTAACGCTGACGTGCAGTGTGAGGGAAAGTTCAAGAAAAGTTTGTTTCCAAAGTGTTTAAAATAAAGACACACTGATCATCAGGAGAGGGCTGAGAATCTGTTTATGATTCGATCACTGTGCTTTCTCCCTGTTTTTAGTAGGAATAAGTATACAGAATATCATTGAGGAATTCTTAGCTTGATTTTGTTTGAGGAATATTTTCATTTTGAGTGACTAGGGTGCAATTGTTCAGGAAAATTCAGGAAAATAATCATAATTTAAACAGTTCTGATTTGCATTACTGTAAAAAGGCTTTACTGCATATTGTTATAACATACACCAGAATGCATTAGTATTTGATTAATTACAAATTTGAGACTTAGCTTTTACTCTAACTTTCTGAGAGTATCTCAAACAAGAGAAGAGCAGTTATTAAAGAAGTGTTATTCTGTAAAATGTAAAAAACTTATTTTAAAAATAAAGCAATTAAAAGTAATATAAAACACCTTCTGTTTCATGCACACAATACACAGCCTTTCATTTATCAGCCGAATGTAGCGTCCTAGTTCCACCACCTCCCAAAGTCCACTCTAACCACTGATTATGACTCATAGTCATCTGACAGAGCAGCGATCCCCCTGAGTTTGAGGATGATGTGTAAGTTAGAGACACGTGGTTGGGCAAAAATCCAAAGTAAACTTCTTTGTCTGATGACAACATCCTGTCCTATTTGGTACAAACAAAGTTGTTTTTAGCTTGGCAGCACACAGGAAGTGATGTGTGAAGTGTAACTTTCAAATGACTGTGTTGACCAGTGGCTTCTGGAGATCAAAAAACAAGCGTAATGAAAAGCGGAAAATTCATTAAAAAAAAGGTAGGAGGTGCAGATTTTTCCTGTTTTTCATTACACATTATTAACCCTTGATACATTGTACCTGCCACATTAAGTTCAATGTAAAGTGCTATTAAACAATCTGTAATAACTTGTATCTATTTAATAGTACTACTCAGTAGTGATGTATGTGTATTAGTACTTAAGAGGTGCACGATGTACTCAGACCTAAGACCTCAGGCTTAGGGCTTAAGGTTAGGGTCGTATGTACCTCATTACTCCATGGCGATTGACATTTATTAATTGAACTCCTTGAGATGAACCATCTCGTTTAGCCCTTTGATACAAGGTATTACACATTACATTGCACATTACAATTGTACTAAATTTGGTAGTTACAATGTATCAAAGGTAGTGCAAAATAAAGTGTTGCCTCTTAATTTTCTTATCTATTATCGAGCAGGAGCGGAGGGAGCTGCGCAGGAAGACACCACGCTCTGAAACAAGGACAAACCCAGGAGACGGTGCCCTATTGCAGGGTTTTCACTGGGTGCACCTCCCTGACCTCCAAAACACCCGGGTCAGGTTGGCCCACAATGGCAGCATGCGAAGTTGCAGCGACTCAGGACTATCTAACCCTAGCATCTGATCTTACTTGCTATTTTATAAAGGAAACATAATCTTTATTTTAATTAATGTGATTTGCTATAATTATATATGTGATAGCCATTATGTGTGATGGAAACTTAATTATTAAACTATAAATAACTTTTTTATTATTTATTTTATACATTAATATTATTGTAGTAATAATTAGGTTTCCAGAATCTATGAGAACCCACTTTTGTTGTTAATACTAATGAATCAACGGCCATTCTTAGTTTTGCTTTTCTTTGCACCCTTCTCTAAAAATGTGTTTTTCTCCAGTATCCAGATCGACAGCTAACTCACCATTAAAATTCATGCTCCGGTAAAACTATGCAAACGCGGTGGACTAGCCCGGTCTTTACCCTGACCCTGTTGAAACTCGGCGGTGATAGAACACAGCTGAAACGCCGGAATACATTACACCAGCTGCTGGAGACTATGACCTGACACGTAAATCAATGGTAATGAATATGTGCTCCACAAATCTAGCGGAGATGAGGAGAGCGCGGTGCGGGGTCCCTGGTGACGCGGCCACGCATCGGCTTAAGTGTTTAACAATACAGGAAAATATACAGGCTGATTGAATCCTGTGTACACCCACTCCACTCCTTCCACCGTGCATCCTACAGCGACCACACCGGACCAAATGATCACACGGAGGCATCCCGGGGAGAAGCACATCTGAATTCCCCCAAACTGTCGCCTCAATACCTTATTACTGCAAACGCCTGATGCTGGTTATAAGCACTTTTCCTCTTTCAAGCCCGGGTTGGCTTTTTTACTGGAGACTGTAATTGTCCTGATACGCTCATTACACATGGCTTGAAATGTTGACTGCTCCTAAATTATCTTCCCCGGGGTCATCATTGTGACTTATAAATAAAGTAATTGGGATTCACCCAGTCAGGCGTGCGGAGATAGCTAGCCACCATACTATTTTGCACCGAGGGCATATCAAGTTCAAGTAAGCTTCATTGTCAGTCATGTTTTTCCTCGGTGCCAACAGTAAATACAGTAGATGCAGGAATTTTCCAAAAATGAGATGTGAGAATTACATTTTAATAATGTTATTGATAAATTGTGAGGATGAATACTATGCCGTACTCAAATTAAAAGTAATTAATAGTAAGTGTAAGAAGTAGGGGAGACCAGGGCTATATGTCACGCGGGGTAATTTGTCCCATTGCTTTTTGTAGCCACACTAAAGGGTATGTTGGTACTGATGTATAACATGTGTATTGGTATTCCTCTTCTCTTCCAATAGTAACTTTCTCATTTGGACTGAAGACATGAGGAGGACACATTTGAATTGTTTTTATGCCTTCTCTCAAACTTTAATGTTTGGGTTATTTCTGTAATGAGAGCTTTCCTTTAGTTAGTGCCTTAAACAAAAGACACTGGTCTGAAAGACAGAGATGCTAGCTTTGGTTTGAGCCGTTTTAGAGCTAACATGCTAAAGCTGTTTGCTAGCTAGCGTACATTGTTGGTAAAGTGGACACACAGGGTTATTTGTCACACAGACTGAGGGCTTATTTGTCACATGAGGTATAACATGGTGGGACATTTTTTCTTTTGTGTCTAATATGTTTTTATGAGCATGGCCCTTTTACCTCAGAAAGCAAAACAAGTTACAAGGTTTATCGAATTTCAAGTTGACATCAAAAACTCCATTAAAAGCAATAGTGACAACTTGCCCTGCACATGGGGCACATTGTCACTGTCGATTTTGTTGTGTCTGACGGTTAATAACTTTTTATTGCAGTATCATACAACAAAGAGAGTGAGGTCTCCAAAAGTGCATATACAGGACCAAAAAAAAGTTAGATATTTGTGCATATTTGACCTTGAGTGGTCATGAGTGGTCAGCATGGCGCCTTTACTTTCCATCAAGGTCTCCACAACCCTCCCGGATCAGTTGTTTTATTGGTTTTCCGGTGAGAGGGTCCGTTGGCAGTGAAAACCTTTAATCAAACCAGGTCTAAACGAAATCTAAATCAGGTCAAAACAGGAACTAAACCAGGTCTAAACAGTGGATTAAACTAGGTCTAAAACAGATCTAAACAAGGTTTAAAGGAGTAAACCACTAAACCAAGTCTAAACCCGGACTAAACCAGTTCATGGTAGAGAAGTCAGTTTGAAAATAAAATACTTCTACTTTTAACCCAATTTAAAAATGTAGTGGGGTAAAAAGTAAAAATTATAATATATATATATATATATATATATATATATATATATATATATATATATATATATCATATAATTTATACTTTTTCTTTCCAGCACTGTTGAGGTCAGAGAGTTCTTTGAGTTTAAAGCTGTGGTTTTCGACTGATATATCGGGACCTTCCATGATGAGCCATAAGATAAACATGACTTTTTTTTTCAGTTCAAGAATTGAAATTGATTTACTTTCAAATCCTTGGTGCAAATGGGGCTGGTGGGGAGGGTGGAGTCTTCTGAGTCTTTGAGTGGACCTCAGTTTGTGACTGCAGGTGGAAGCAGTTCATGTTCCTAACAGTTTGTTGGATGAAACTGTTGTTATATTCATAAACTGTTCCTATTATAATAGATTTAGTTTAGTGTCTTCAAAGTTGTTCCTAGATAAATATTGCAAGAAAAGTGTCCCCGGTAGCTGGCGACCCAGAAACCCCAGCTGAAACCACTGGTTTAGAGCCTTTGCTTTGACTGTAGATTGGACTATACTATATTCAAGGTGTATTTGAGACTCTAGAATACACCTCTCCAAATACACTTGTAGCACAACATGAAACATCTTACTCTCTTGTTTTAAGGTGAAGCACCTCACTTAGTTTAACAGTGACATGATACTTTCGGCGTAGTGATGAAAGCAAAGGGAAATATACTATATTGACAGCCTCATCTGCATGTGTCTCATTCATCTCTCTTCAGCGCTGAGCAAATTAAAGTTAAACTCGGGACATTTTTCGCACTGGCACCCAATTATTACATTACACTGCGTTAGACAGCCCGGCTCACCACACTTCAGTTTCAAAGAGGAGCGCGGCTGGCTGTCACAACTTTAGAGAGCTTTAGAAAAATGTATTTAAGATGATTCACTTCGTACTATTTTGACAACAGCGACTAAGTGGGGAAATGCTCACCACAAGAGTCCCTTGTATGGCTTATACAATAGACAATTGACTGCAATGACCTATGAGAACATGTCAAAAACATTGTTAAAATGAGCACAGATGTGGTTGCAAATTAGCAATTTAATTCATTTCCTGTCTTAACTGTTTGGATGCTGCGGTCTTTGAAAACAACTGATTTATCTAATTAGCAGAGAAATACCAGCCATGTTTATACTTGGTGTCAGGGTTACAATGAACTATAACATAATGAATGGTAATGTGTAATTTTGCTTACATTAGACAATTTAAAACTATATGAACAAAGTGCATAGATTTCCACTTCACTTCTGTGTCACTTTTCAAAACATTTCACTCCCGCAAGTATATCTTCCACACACCTTTGTCCAAACAAACTGCTTGAAAGTAAAAAGAAGTGTCTAAAAAAAGAAAGAAAAAAAAACATTTCGGCCCACCTGCTGGCTTCCCCGAGTGCGGCGGGGGAGCAGAGGGCAAATATGGCCCGCAGACACTGGCTCATGTCACAGTGGATCCTACGCCAGGCTGATTTCACGCTTCACATCCTCCAGAGAACACAGAGACCGGCTGTCATATCATTCTCCGCCGACAGGGGTCACTCCGAGTTCAGCCGTGAGAGGCCATACGATGCTCGCAGGGAAGCGGTGGCACAGACAGGTAGGATCAGGATAAAGCGTGAATGAAGGTGAAAATACAGACCAGCAAAGTAAGGACAGAGGGGACGGGTAAATTCGACAGAACTAAACAGATATGGCGTGAAGTGAGTGGGAAAAAAGGCAGATGGACAGTGAGGTAGAGGGGACACATGGAATCGAGTTGTAGTGAGGCATGAAAACAGGGATACTACAATATGTTTACTGTTGCATTGAAAAAACTCATATATTTTCAGATGTTCGCCGAGCTCATTTTGTTATTTAGAACACTTTCCCCCCAAATATGCAATAAAATAGCCATGTAAAAAGCTCACCTATACACATTCATTTATGGTCATATATCATGAGAGGTGCTAAATAGCAAATGCAAGCAGGAAAATAAAATGTGCTATTTTGTAGGCATAATAGGGCCAACAAGTCTAAAAAGTGATATAACAAGAATGTGAGATGACTGTGCTGTTGCTCCACCTTTGCATGAGGAAAAGCTTAGTACACTGCAAAAAGTAAATATCAAGCATTGCCTTAAATTGAATTGAGGAAATGTATCTTGTTTAGAGCGGTTTTCACTAATTTAGACATTTTTCCTGATCTGACCAAGTTTACTTTGCTTGTTTGAGGACATTTCAGACCGGTTCTAGGGTAAATCTCGCTTGAAATAAGAAAGTAAAATTGCCAATGAGCCAAGACCAATTTTCTTACCCCATTGGGCAAAGAAAATTACCTGAAATAAGGACGAAATGTATTGAAACGAGTCAAAAACATCTCAGAACAAGTGAAATAATCTCGGACAAATGCCCAACAACTTCTTAACTAATCAAAACAACTAAAATTTGGATTATTACGCTCAAATTTAGATGTTTATACTAATCTAGTTAATTACTTTTTGCAGCGTAAACAACCCCCATAATGTATAATGCACTGTTCTTCCACTTACCCTTTTTTTTGCAGAAAGTGCACGTGAAGCTGTGCCACTAATTCCTTTTTTATATTTTATGTAATGAGCTTCTTTTGAATCACAGTCACACCTTCTGCTGATTTCCTTACCTGTGCAGCCAACAAACTTCAGGTCAGTGGCGATGCGATCCAGCGGGAGTGCGGAGGATGGATTAGCCCGTTTGCTATTGGCTGCCGGAATGCACCCCCACAGCCCTGCCGCTCATCAATCATTCACAGTGTACTCCTATTCCCCTGGACGCTGCCCCTGTGCGCGTCCTTCTCCCCTCTCCTTTCCAAATTCTCCCTTTCACATTCGGCCCTATATATGAGCCTGTCTGTTCTCCATCGTCAGTCCTTGGAGCACAAGTTGAGATACATTAAAGATGGATGGGCTCATAGCTCCCCATAGGACCCCGTCTTAAGTTCTTTTAGAAGGAGAAGTCTGTCCCGTTGTCTTGGTGGGATTCAGCCCTGGTTAGGCTTAATGTGAAGTGAAAAGAGGAGAATTTTAAGGTAGCACCACTCATTGGCAAATAAGCGGGGCTCTAGCAGGCAGCTGGCCAAAACGTTTTACTCGGGGTAGTGGAACAGAATACACATGAATTCGGAATTTCAGATGACGAATATTTACATTTATTGAAATTCTATATTTAATAGTTATGTAGTGATGCTGCACAATTAAACATTTTATGCGATATGAACAGAAAGCAGAACAACTTCCCAGAAAAAAAGGGATTTTATTGCCATATTTGAGAGCAAAAGACATTTCCTTAAGTCTGGGGGGCAGTGCATGCAAGCTAATACAATTCTTTGGTTTAATAGTGTACACACTGCTATCTTGTGTTGAAACTGTTATATGGGCAAAGCTCTCAGGAGTAATGCTGTATAGTTTTTTGTAGGCTCTTAGTCGTACAGGAGATTTTCATCGTAGGGATGGGTTGTTCAAACCACCTTGTACATATGACGACTTGAGCAACACTTCTCTGTATAACATTTCTAAAATATTTCCTTGTTCCTTTTATCAAAATGTACAATAACGCACTCCATTTCAATGTTGCAGATAGTTCGATATAAATGCAGCAAGATATAAAAACATGAACATGTAAAATGTGTAATTTTGTATTGATAAACATAGTATTTTTGTTGCTTTCTGTGGTTCAGAATAGATCACTAAAGCTTGGGAAGACATCCTACATGGATGCATGGCACGGCATTCCCGTCACATCCCATCACTTTACTACATTGTTAAAATACTGCTCTGTGGCATGCTTTCAAATAAGCCCAAAACATAAATTAATATTTCGTCTGCGACGCTGAAAATGATTTCACTGTTCCTTGCTGTTTACTTGAGGAGAAAATGAATTTTCCATGGAAGCCTTCCTCTCTCCAGCAGATGCCAGGGTTTCTGCACTGCATCCAGGGTGATTAACCTCAGATTTTTTTTCTAAATTTGGATGCTCCAGATTCTGGTGTCGCAGGATCCAAGCAGTAGCGCACAACACAGAGGTGCTCCTTACATCTATTTTTGATAACTGCCAACCGCAGGCAGCAATGAAACGAAATAGGAAAATAACATGGAGAATACAGTATTATAACAGTGTTGCACGACATTCTTGTCGAGCCAGTTATGGGTAGCCTGGCCGGCCAACACTACACCCATTCTTATTCCTAGTTTGTGAACCTGTTCACTGACAATGGCAATAAAAAACAATTCTGATTCTGATATGCAAAGATGTAGAACCCTGTCTGATCTTCCCGAGTTCAGATGGGTGCGATTGACAGGCGGATTACATATCAAAGCAAATTTGCATGAGGAAATAAAGAACAAAGAAAGACATGTGTAAAATGGTTACGCAGTCTAATTAGATGAGAGAAGTTTTAAAAGTTGATGCATGACAGGCAAAATTTGTGAGGAAATGTCTTCTACTATTGAGTGAATGCACCGGGGAGGGGCCTGGGATTAGTTCAACACCAAGGGTCAAATGATTTGCTGTGTGTCCATCATCAACATTAATATCTCACTGTACAATATTAGATCATCCCCTCATGGCGTGATATTGTGATAGTGGTTGAAGCAAGCACTGGAGTAAACCCTGCCTCAGAGTGGCCATCTCAATTTTTCCATTTTTACAACACCGCTGAAACACTTGTTGTCTCTGGCGTCTTCTCCCAGATAAGTAGGAGAACGGTGCGTGTGTGGCCTAGGGCTCCCCAGTGCACTGTTAAACCACAAGAGCTGCCCTTGTCAATAAAAGTGTTTACACAGGCTTCTACGCGGTGACTGGGCTGGGCACTTGTGAGGATGACTGCTTAATCCAGCCTTGTGTCACTCCTAACATGCCTGGCAACGAGCCGGCTTTATGGACTAATGACTGATTCAGACGACTGGGAGCAGCAATTAATTCAGCCACGTGTTTCGGAAGGACTGGGGAAAGGGCGGTGGGGGGGGGGGGAGTTAGACAATCTCACAGGGTGCTTAGTATGGGCTATTGTGGCACTGTTTGTTTGACTGAACGCCCTTGGTAAAGTGCACTTCAGGGCAAACGCAACACTTAACTCTGCCCACATTCACAGCTCAAAATGACCTAGCGGAGTGGGCAACGTTTGGAGGACTTGGATAAACAAATATGTAATCACAGGCTTTGTAAATCAGACATTGGCCGATTTGAATGACCAAATCATTTACTGTACAAGTTTATGACCATCACAACATATATCAACATCCATGAGTGAACATAACCGTGTGCTTTACATAGTGTAAACCTGCCTAATGAGCTAAACATTACATATTGTAGCTGTTAGGCTTCAATTGTAGCTTCCACAAATGATGTTTCTCTCATCTTAGATTTCAGAGTCGCCTTTGGAAAGCAGTGTGTAGCAAGCGCACGCCAGATCAAAGCATCAAAGCAGGCCGAGATGCAGATGGACCTGCGCCCCTTCATTACACATGCACTAAACCTCTTGGCTGAGATTTTGCTTGCCACTGGTGGAAGGGAGCCACTTAAGCAGCTGCAGCCAGAGCACAAAGTTGCAAAATGGTGGAGGACATTTAGTATGTTGCTCAATTAATATCACTGACCATATACCTCACCTGCTGAAATGTTTCTCTTTTTTTAACTTGTCAACTGCTAGTGTTTTTTGTTTTTTCTCCGAGTGCACGCAGATGGAGTAAGTTTGAGGATGAGGTCGGTATCGTGATGCCTTGACAACAACGTGGCCTGTGTCCAAATCCCATTAACTGGAACTTCCTCCTACTTCCTCCAGAGAGCTCGAAATAACTTCCTGTCTTCGCTCAAAAGAAGGTGCTGTTGTTACACTGTTATTTGGTCAACAGGTTTGTCATGTCAAAGTTTGGGGGAACTAAAAGTTTCTGTCAAATATTAAATGTGTAAACCCTTGCTTTCTACATCATGTGTGGGATGCGTTCGGGGATCATTTCAAACACATCTTGATCACTATCTTACATTGACTACTGTCGGCCATCGTATCATAGTATTGGAAGGTGCTGCAACGCGTCGTTTTGTCAAAGCAAAGCTTTGAAGGTATTTTTGCATCTTGAAGGAAGCTGAGCTAAGAAGCAGGAGCTGAGCATGAGGTAAGGAGAGTGCTTGCTGGTTACGCAACCCCATTAGGTGCCACAGCACTTCAAATAGTTGTTGCAGAAGATGTTACAATTTCACAAACATGCGTGAAAGGCTCAAAACATTTGAAGGTTGTGGATGAGAGTAATTATGTTTCGTCATCAAAAACCTCTAAAAAGTTGCTTTGGCATAATATCCCCCTTTAAAACTGATTTGTTTAGTGGCGTCATGTGACTCAGTTATCAGTAGGGCTGGGTACCACAACATGCTTTTCAATACCGGTTCTTTAACGATACTTGGTTTTCAATACCGATACCTTAACAACAGTTATGATACCTATACTAAAATATTTGTCACCTAGATCCAGAAAACAGAACAATATTCAGAGGCGTGGCTTGCCATTATGCAAGGCAGGTAGCTGCTTGGGGTCCCCAGTAGCCAAGGGTCTCCCGAAACAGGCCCATAATTTATACATTTGCATCAAACGCTTGATATACACAGTCTACCTAATGACTTTGGTGCTACAGTTACACCGCCTCTCCACTAAAGCTCTCTGGTGCTAGTTATCCCCGGATGCATGCTTTAATGAGTCATGGTTTCCTGATGTTAATGAGCAGTGGACACAGTTTTTACTCATGACTCCAGGAGATTATATTTCTCATAGTGAGTTTATTATTGCAACACTCATCATGACCTAAACAACGTCAGCCGTCTGTTCTGAGGGATTAGCACATGTGCTATAACACTTTAAACAATGCATCTGGTTCGTCCAATGTAATTGCTATGTCCATATTAAATAAATAAATAAATGAAAATGAAATGAAATGAAACTTATGCAGGGAACTGCATTATGGGAGTTGTCAGGTGACCAGCTCCTGCCCCTGTGTCGTCCTCTCTCTCAGTAGGCAGTACACAGGACAGCCACTAGAGGGCCCCCTACTGACATTCGTGGTCTGGGGCCCTTGGTAGGCCTACCGTTGCCACTGACAATAATGTGTGGAAGATATGCAAATTTAAAATATTGGGTTCATTTCCAATGCCAAGAAGTGTGTGGAAAAATCGGGAATCATTTTAGAGAAAAAAGTGAGGGAAAATTGGGAGAATTTGTGGCAAAAATAAGGAAAATTTGTTTGGAAAAATGGGGAAAAAAACATACTGGTATTGCTTAATGGTGCCTAGCCCTAGTTGTCAGAGCACGACCACGCGAGTCAAATCAGTGACACTCTCCAATCAAACAGTAACTGAATCATCAACCAACCAATCAACTGTGCGCAACTAATGGCGATGCCCCAATCACATGAATATAGACAGTACACTTGTTTGTAGTTTAAATCATTGCTTACTCCCTCAGTGACATATTGGATGCTTGTACTCAACACCAACGACGCGCGGGAAGGCGGCATCCTGATTCGCTGCTCTTGTGAAACAGGCAAAATAACCACAGCGCACTTCACAGAGCCTCGGACTCCCGCGGCGTCGCACTGGAGCATGCATCTGTAGATCCCCATCTGCCGCTGGGTTCACTACAGTGTGTTAAGCAGAGTGGGCCTTCATCAATCACTGCCACCCCCACACGGGCACTGCCAAGCCCCCAGAGAGAGAGAGAGAGAGCGCAGCCCAGGCCGGGGCAAGACGGAGGAGTGGGTCCCCAGGCCTCCGGAGGGATGCAGCTTACATATTACACAGCATGGAGGGAGGGAGAGAGAGAGTGGCAAGGCTAAAAATGTCCCTCAGGGGCTGCCGTCACGCTGTTCTCACTCGCCGCTCAGGGGACGGCACATTAACGCAGTGGTGAACCTCGGGAGGCCTGCCACACCAGACTGAGAGGCCAGACCCACCACCACAATTAAAAACAAAATGATTAACAATCAGCCAGAGGCGGAAGACGACGTAATTATGGGGATGCACTGTTAATGGAGCACATTTCTTTAATCCAATGTTGTTTTAAAAAACGTGAGAGCCTTTTTATTTTTTCCTTTTATCTTTTTTTCTTTTCTTTTTTTTTTTACAAACCTGACCTGCGGGTTATTGACCGAGTATGGTGACGCCATTCAGCCCCTGTGGCCTCCTTGGTTGGCCAGATCGTGCAAGTTTGATTTGAAAGAATGAACATCTTTTCACCGAGTTATTATTGACATCTAAGTAACCCCAAGTTAGTTACTGTGCAATGTTGCAACTGGTTGAGAATTTAGGTCTTGGAGGAGGGTGTCAAAATGGATTCTACACAGAAGAAATGAAGACAAGATGAACTAAAAATAGGAATTGTTGCTCAAATGTACAAAGAGGCAGAAGCTACTTTACTTTGGAAACACAGTCAGACATCGTGGCATGGAGATGAGAGTTCTGGAAGAGTGCATAGGGAAAAGGGGAAAAGACAAAGAGGGAGACCAAAATAACCGGGTGTAACCGGGATTTGTTGCCAGACGGACCTGCTCCTTTTGAAAAGGAAACCCTCTGATTTATAAGATTGGTGGTTGTTAGTTTTCCAGACCATATTCCAGTATGAAAGGTCATGTATAGATGAAACTAAACCAGAGATGCATGTTAACACACCACTCCAACTACAGTAGAACACTTAAGCCTACCGTGTTTCCTGCAATAGACCAAGTCAATAAAATCGAGTTACTGTCCACCACTGCAAAGATAATTGTATTGGTAGTGATGATGGGATTGAAGCCGTTAAAAAGACGGCCTCATTTTTCAGACAATTTTTCTTTTTTTGCGAGACCTGATGGCTCAGAGGAACATCTTTTGATTCAAATTCTGATTTTTACCCTTTGAAAAGTGTGTATATGATCACCATTGTGCGATAATCAATGAGAAGAGGCTACATTTCTTCCCCTTTAAGGTTCTATCTGAGTAGTTCTGAGTTTACTGTTTTTGCCACACAAAATAGAAATAGATGTGTTTTTATTCATAAAAAAAAAAAACTTTACCTAAATAAGGTATAAGGCAGAAAGGGCACAAAGGGAACAAGAATATGTGTATAAGCAATAATGCCAGATACAATTAGATAATTCTACGAACTGTGAAATAACAAATGCCAGATCATTTATAGTGCAAAAGGCTTTCACCTGTTGCTGTTGTGCTGATTCTTGAGTCTTTTCTAGGTTAATCTGCGTAAAATATGAAGAAAAAAAGAGAGAGAAAACAGATCCGTGTCTCTTTATCCGTCTCGAGATCTAACTGGAATCGTTCCGCTTTAAAGCGCCGTTCAGAAGTGGCCGATTCAGTCACATCACTATTTATCTGTGAGGCACTTTGCATTTGAAACAGACCTGGGATTGCGATAGATTAAAAGCACATAAAATAAACTTTGGGATTCGCATGAGACTCCCTCCACTGCCTCCGTTGTGGCTGTGTTGCGTTATGGACTTGTGTATATTTTGCTGGAGAGAGTGAAGAGCTCTCCATGCGCTGATGAGTGTTTGTAGCCCACGGGGGGAACAGCAGGGTAGCGCTTCCTCTGCCGTGCGGACCAAACCCACGCAAACTCCACTTGTCTCAGCTGAGAGCGCAACAAGAACAAGGTCATCTGTTTAGTTTGGAGCATATTGCTGGCCTGAGCACCACTCGAGCTCCCTGTGGACAAATAGCAAGTTTTTCTTTTTTTTTTACTATTTGCCAAATGAATACAATTGTCCAAGCGGCATTTTCTGTTGCTTTCCGTGGGTCAGTGATAAATGACTCATTTCTCAAATAGTGCAATTTCTGTCATTTCTGTCATTTGAAAACTAGTAAAAAAAAAAGGTTACCAAGGTCTTATGTTAAAGCAGTACCAAGTAACTTGTTTAATAAATCCTTTTCGTAGTCCCTCTGGGGGTAATACAAGTGTTAATGGGATTATTGGAAGGTCTTTCATCTCCCCCGGTGTCTCTGGCCAGAAAACCACAATTGCAACATCGCTGCCCACGGGTCGTAGTCACCAATACACACTAATGGAATCACGAAGAAGAAGCTAACATGCTAACAGGCAAATTTTACTGCGGGATAGCACCACTTAAACAGTATTTACAGCCACTTTAAAGTGATAAAACAAATTCTCCATTGTGTAATTGGATGTACAATATCCCTCTCCCCCTCTGTCTTTTCTGTCAGCGTAGTATTTACTCTCGTGGACAATTAATGAGTAAAAAAACACAACATGCTACGACACCTGCAGTGACGCTCATAGCCTCTAGGGGCATGAGTTACTTAGTACTGCTTTAAGGAAGAAGCAAGCCTTCTTAAGATGACACGCAGCACATCTGGATACAAATAAAAACCTTCATATGCCAGGCACGGTGTATAAAGCTGTCAGTGAGTGTCCTGGTGGGCTTTGATGCTGCTACAGTTTTTTTTTTTTTTTTTATGTGCATTTGTTTACGCCTGTCGCGATTGGTGTAAATGTAAAACGATCCAAAAATATGAAAATGTGGAATGCAATATTAAAATGAAACACAGCTCGTCATGAACAAATAATCTGATACGGAAAAAACTATGCATCTATCGCTGTTCCCGCGCGCTTCCACTTGCACCGCGTTTGCCGCGTCATGCCCAAAATGACACTCCATCGGCTGCTGACTCAGAGTGACTTTTATAAATGGCAAAATAAATCAAAAGGCACAAGAGAAAACACGTTTGATGCAATCCTGTGGCAATTGAATGATAAATTTGCCCGGCCCGCTCCGGAGTGTGCTGTGTGGATTGCCTGGAGGTTATTGCTGTGTACTTTATCCAGTGTTGGCCATTCATCACCTGGGCACAGTCTCCGCGCTCTCACTGACGCACACATGCAGAGGGGAGGAGCGTCTGTGAGCTGGGGCAAACAACAAGTTATTTTTAAGTTGTACAACCACAGAAAAAAGGAAGTCACAACCTGTTTGGTTTAAGAAAATAACGTTTGAGCAGTTGCACATTTGCATTCACAATAAGATGAATTGTGTGGGAAAGTGTGCACAGTTCGTTGCTCGTAAGTTGTTGTTTTTTTTCAGACTAAAAAGAAACCTGAAATCCTTTACGTAACATTCAACTGAGAGATGGTTTGTTTACTGCACTTGCGTCAATGCTGCATTTGCAATATCAGGAAAAATGTGTAAGCTCATTCCCGTGCCTATAAATGGATGAGATCTGTTACGTTTTTCAAGGGTTGCTGGGAAAGTCCAGAGGGAACGCACTTTATACTTTACATACAGTAAACAATTTTCAAACCCAAACCTATGTGTAAAGAATGTTAGCTGACAAGTTCTGAAATTGCTAAATGCTGCTTTTATGGTTGGAATTGTGAACTTGCCCCTTGGTGGAACTATACATCACACTCAAATTTGCACTGCCCAGACAATTATGCAGACATCACCTAATGTAATGTCCACAACATTATGTCAGTAATTAGAAAAGTTTTCTTCCAATGCTGTTGCCAGTCCAATAAAGGGCAAATAGACAGTTTCTTAACATGTGACCAGGTGACCAGATCGTATCTAGCCAAATGGGGACATGAAACGTTTTTTTTTTTTTATGTAAAATAACACTCAAAAAACATATTTTTTACAAATGTATTCTTTACAATTACCCTATTTTGATTTTATTTATTATTTTGGCTTTAATACATTAATTTAAGTAATATATTATGATTATTTTTTCATTCTAAACTGAAATATACAAGATATAATTCTGTGACAAACTCATCATTAGAGTGAGAAGTCTAAATGTAATACAAATTTTATAAAATGTGCAAAATCACCCACCTGGTCTTGCATTTTGATGTAAATGATTTTATACGATGCATTCTCTTGCCGTGTGCCCCCCAAAAAATGGGGGCATTATTGGCTAACACCGTCTGTTGTGGAAGCGAGAAGGGGGGAAATAGCACAGACAAAGGCTGCTGCCGAGCGCTCTCTCCTCGTGGGATTATAAAGTTGAAGTTGAAACTGTTGTGCCGTCCGTGCACCCTAACCCATGGTCACCATACGACAAGGATATAATGTGCCAGATTCATTATACATAGAAGTTTGAAGATAAGACAACTTTAGAAGAGGGTATGTCAAAATGCATTAAAAACACCCTCAGAATATACTGTAGTCATAAGCTTAACTGTCACTGATTAAGATATTAGCTTTAAGAGAACCTTATGGTCAACATGAATATCTTAAGTACTTGAATAGTTCTCCAAAGTTCACGTTGCTTTATAGTCAATATAAAGGATAGGCAGGTTTTTTGATAAAGAAACCTCATTTAATATGAATAAAAAAGTTTATTTTCAGATGTCGCCTTCCTTTATTTGGTAGCACATGTTATAGACGCACTCCTTTGAGACACATTCTGGCAAAGACAGGTGCAGCGAGGTAATCATTACACAAAACACCATAAACAGGCTGCTAATAGATCCTTCAGAGGGAATAAATCCGCCGCGCCGAATCCCGATTGTTATCTGAAAACACCGGACATCTTGCCAAATGCCTTCCTTGAGCTAACGCCACTTGCTTTTTTTTGTTTTTTCCCTTTGAGCGCCTGTCGTTTTACTTCTCCTCCATCTGTCAGAGGAGACTTGCGGCATGTTGGCGGCGCGCGCCTTTGTCTTGTAAATCCAACTTCTGACATCCGCAAGACTGCACAGGGTTGTCGCTCGACAGAAATAGACGTGCGTTTTGTTTTGTTTTTCGCGCCCCCCCCCCCTGTTTCCGAACAACAAAGCATTGAAATCGCAACGGGTGCACCTTGAAGCAGGATCCGTATATAATCATGCAGATCAGGGTCTGAGTTAACCACTGAAATAGCGGTTGGCATTAAAAAAAATCCTGATAAAGATATGTACAGCCTGCTGTTGTACTTGGAGAGGGCAGTCAAGCTTGCAAATCGAGTAAAAAGGGCACACCAGTAAGCGAGAAAGGCCAACTGGTCACTTATGAATCCCGCCAAAGTAGCTACAGTGTGTTGAAAGTGAAACTGAGTTCTCTTCTGGCTAAACTTGGATGCATCTTGGAGTTCATATGAGTTTTTTTGTGTGTTTTTTTCCTCCCCTCTCCTCCTCAAATCGATACATAATAGCGTGAGATTTAAAAATACTGTGCCGCTACACTGAGCAGTCTTGTGCAGGGATCAATAGAGAAATCCATCTGGTACACAGCGGGGGAGACGGAGGCGCGATCGATAATAAGCAAATTTCCAGGAATTGCAAGATTTATCGACTCTTTAATTAGCCATTTCTCTCTCAAAGGTGCATCAGAGACTCATAATACAGCAGGGCTAATGGGCCCGCGCGAACAACAGGAGGCGCGGAGTACAACGGGAGTACAATGTGCAAATGAGAAAGACAGGACAATTCATCTCCGTTAAGCATGCTCCCGCTGAACAGCCATACATGCTCCGCTCACCTCACCTGTGTTAAAGAGGAGCTGTTGCAGGTTGGGGCGCATCATTGGCTCCAGTTGTTTTTTTTTATCATTTATTCATGATCTGTTCATTGCTATTCCAGTATTAGTTTGTGGTTAACTTAGGATTTTAGTTTGTTTGCATCCTCGCAGTCACAGTGTCAAATCACATCACTGCCACTGAAGAGGAAATGCGTGTGGGACTTAAAATGTGAGCTCTCCTTGTGTCCTGGTGTGTTTCCTGCAGGTTTCGGTTTGTCCCCATCAAGCAAAGCAACATGAACAATAGACTACTACTCCAGAATAGCCCTGAGAAATACAGTTCGTCAGGAGCGGACCGGGATGGGCCGGAGCATTTCTGACAGCCAAAAGTGAACCGCTCCAACCCCAGACCACTTCAGCCCAGGGGTCTGGAGCGGTTTACTGGTTGGACTGGTTTAGGGATGGGGTGGGGGAAGAGATGCAACACGCAGCTACGTTATGATTTAGATGAGGGAGAATTCACTTAAAAAAATGCCACAAGCCTAAAAGCATATACACATTTGTCATATTTGACCAAGTGCTTGCCTTCAAAGACGGTTCTTGTGTCACCCTCTGTACTCTGTAGTTGAAGTGTAGGACGTTTCACCTTTCATCCAAAAGGCTTTGTCAGCGACAGTAGGGTTTCAGCTCAGCCCGCAGACTAGACGTACACCACTGGGAGGAGTTTAGCTTGGCTAAGTCCCTTCCGCTAGAGGGGATGGAACAAGCTAAACTCCTCATGAAGCCTTTTGGATGAGAGGCGAAACGTCAACTACAGAAGATGACTCAAGAACCTTCTTTGAAGATGGAGAACTCCTGCATGACTGAGAGCCAACACAGATAAGTGCTTACCTGTTTTGGTGATCAGTGTTTTATTCTGAGAGAATGGCAACTACTTATGTTTATTAGCAACAGTTGTTTCTGGTCCAGGACTTCTAGACGATGCATCTCTTGTTTGGAAACATTTAGAAAGCATCTCCCACTTGTGAAATCCACTGCTTTGACTTTTGAGTTGTTAAACCGTTGCACAGAGGAGCATAGACATGAAATGAATATAAAAAACTTGGCCAAAAAGCATTAAGTAGTTCTCCCTCTGCATTAACTGGTATGCAGGGGTTAAAGAAAAAAACTCCAACGGACTGGAAAAAAAAATTCAACTTAAATCCCTGCTGATATTCACTACATGGATGCTGTTTGTTTGTTTTACTTTATTGTCCCCGTAGGGAAATTTGTCCTCTGCATTTAACCCATCCTTCGATGCCACTGGGGCAACCCGTAAGGAGCAGTGGTCGACGGCCGTGCCGCGCCCGGGGACCCATCTCCATGATGTGGAGCCAGGCTGATGGTCAGAATCACCTGGCTGGAGGATTCACCTATTGCACATGTTTTTAGTGGTAGGGGAAACCGGAGTACCCGGAGGAAACCTACGCAGACACGGGGAGAACATGCAAACTCCACACAGAAAGGCCCCGTCCTGGTGGGAATCGAACCCGGGACCTTCTAGCTGTGAAGCGGAGGCGCTAACCGCTCTGCTACCCTGTGCTCCATCGTTTCTCTAATTTGCTCCTTCTGTAGTAACAGAACTAAAGACTTAAGACTAAAGGCTCAAGACGTCAGGAGAAGATACTCCAAACACAATGAATGCAGGTACAACCGGGGTGAGACTCTTGAGTTTGGTTTAGGTGGAGAGAGACCTTTAAAAACAATTCTTAGGAGAGATTTTTACGGATTTAGGTGAGACTTTGTGCAGTTTATAGACTACTTTCTCATGTGAATTTATTTAGTTTATGGTGTGTTGGTGGGTGTGTGTGTTTTTTTTTATGTTTCACTTTCCTACGACACAAAAGCACTTGAACACAATGCACTCATAATTTCCACTTCACAACTCGAAAGGATCATCTTTACCAAAGCTCACGCAGGCAGCATAATCGGCACTTGAAACACAAACCTCAAAAAGAACTGGTCTCAAGTGGCCTGTCCTGTTCCACTCCTATAGGGTCCCATGACAGGTGTGACCCTGAACCTCAGCTTGTGACTTGAAAGTTATTCAGTCCCTCCCGTACCCTTTTATACGTGTGTTTAAAGTGCTGTCTTTTCAACTGACCCCCAGGGAGTGTAATTGTAGATCATTTCAATCAATCAAACAAACAAACCAAGTCACGGCGAGAACGAGCTAACTCCACAAAGAAAGGCCTCACATGACATCACCCTCTTGCGGTAGATTTAGACTTTGTCAGAGCCTTTCTATTAAATCTGCAGTATCTGCGCTGCTTTCAGGGAGGAGTCTGTATGTACACCAGGCTGTCAGGGAGCTCCCATCCTGCCCCCAGGCTCCAGCAAGTCTGTCGAGGGCCCTGTTAATAAGTAAATCAAAGTCTAAATGCATTGATAGCATATTTTAAATGATTAAATATTGAAAGGCTTCAGAGAACATGCAATATCAACATTGAAATCACAATATACATCACAAAACAGTTATAATGCCAGTATAGACAAAAAATAACTACACAATAAAACAGATTGAAAGACTTAACTGCTCTTCTCACTACAAATTGACTGTGGGCTTGATGTGATAAAAACTGATCTCATTTGAAGTTTTCCCACCTTAGACACGCGCTCTGTTTGGATATGTAACCCGTTATGCTAATAAGGTTTGCATATTCATTTTCCCAGTGCTTATTTTATGCTTTGAAGGCGCAGTTTACCTGAGTTCACGCTCACTCTGAGGCATCTCCAACACACAGAGTTGATAATGAACATGTAGAAAGTACTCCACGGCGCACACATGCACCTCTCAGTAACAACAAACATGATAAAACACATGAATCATCAAGAAAACCCGGCAAGATCTGTTTTTGTGCTTTTGTGTAGAAGCAGAAAAGTGCTTACACAGAGAAGCTGAGTGACGCTTATGGCCGCTGGACTTTTTCGTTTGATGACTGCTCTCATGATTTATGTAGGTAGCAGCCGTCTCCTCTGACCTTGAGAGGTGCTGGGCTTTGTGCTGATGTGCGGGTTAACAGGGGATTGTGGGAATTGGAGGCTCCACCGGGGGCTCTTTCTTTCCCTCGACCTCACACAGATTTTCGCATCATGATCAATATCCACCTCAGTTCATGTGGGTTTTTTTTCGCGCGTATATGCTCGAGCAGCCATGATGGATCGGGCTTTTGATATTGCTTTGAACCCACTATCTCTGCAAAATTCATTGGAGGTATTTCAGAGCGCTGCAGCCTGTACTATCAAGTTGGATATGAAAGCTGCGTGAGTCAGATCAGCTACTGTAAACATGATTTCATCCCATGTTATTGAGCGCGATGTAAACTCAAGCTGAAGGTGGAGATTTTGTCTAATGTCCGGGATCTGTTCACCTTCTGTTGCATTATGCCGAGCATGTTCGGTCTGTTCACGGGCGCCGATCCGGTGAGCGCTGCGGGGCTCGAGCACCAACCCATATCTGCCCTGATCACAACAAGATTCGACAAATTTAGCATGTAAATCACCTGATTCAGCTCGCTTTTCGTCACACCTGAGCTCAGTTCAAAAGACTAAAAGAATATGAGTGTGGTTATTCATTCCAATAGATTTTGACCAGCATTTTTGCATAGTGTTCAACAAAATCGCAGAAATTAATGGTTGAATTGATCCAAACACAAAGCATTGACCTAATTTGTGCTCTAAAATATGTGCAAATATAAAACGTGCAGATATATATGTATATGTATTTTTTTATGCATCAGTGTAATGTATCTTTTAAAAATACCCCAAACGTTTGATCTCAATGGCCAATGGGCTTAGAGTCATGTTGCCTTACTGCACATCTCACCTTTCTAATTAGTCACTTTGATGAAAAGTGGCTTCAAAATAACCTCAAATGTCAAAGGCAAAAGACGATCATCTACAAAGCATGCTATAAAATGATGAAAATGATTTTTAAAAAAAGCAGCGAGCTAGACCTAACCCACTTGAAACACCGGAGACAAAGCGGGTGAAATGTCCTCCACAACGACGGAGCCGGGATCAAACTGTCGACCTCTGGATTTGGTGGCTGAAAGCTCTACCACCACTGTTTCTACCAATGCATGCAGACTTTCTTCAAGACAAACTTTTTCCTCATTCACATCGACAGAGGTGATGATGTTTCGCACCCCTTTTTCTCATTAAATCTACACTGGCCGTTAATAGCCGGACATTCTTTTACATCGTCTCTCTGTCATTTCAAAGATTAATGACGATCAACTCAAGCCGACTCTGCTACATTGGCGTCTGGGCCCTGGGGGGGGGGAGCTGTTCAAAAGCTCTTATAAATCAGTGTAATTCATCCAAAGATTTTAAATATTCAGATGAGCCCCCGCGGCTCCTCCACAATAAAAGCTTATTTACCGGGCCGCGGCGGACACACCTCGCATCTTAACGCGCTGACAGAGGGGAAGAAGATGAATAGGGAGAGTACATCTGTATCATGTTCACGCTAGATCAATCTGTCACTCTGCCGCGCTCGGTTATTCAATATTGTCCTTGGCCTAAACTCCCCGATGAGAGATTTACACAGTCGGGTTAGAAGATAAACATACAAAATGGAGACTTAAAGCCCATTTCAAGGCAACATAAGTGTAGATGCTTCTGAAAATGTTTGAATAATGTGGCAAAAATTAGGGGAGTTTATCATCAAGGTTAAAATCGAGAAGTATTTGGAACTTCAATGCAATGGTTGGTTAATTTTCACATTTAAAAAGCCAGAAGATATGTCTTGAGATGTGTAGCCATTCGAGGTTGCTCCTGTGCAGAGAAAGCTGGATCAAATCCTCGCTTCAGGATCATTGTGTTCCTCTGAGTTAGACACTTTTTGCCCACATCAGTGACCGGCAATAGAAAAATTCAGAATCAGAAGTTTAAAGCAGTTCTAAGTAACTGATGCCCCTAGAGGCTATAAGCGCCACTGCAGCTGTCGTAGCATGTTGCGTTTTTTTTACTAAATTCTGTTTAAGTGGTGCTGGCCCGCAGTTAGCTTAGCCCGTTAGCTTCTTCTTCGTGATTCCATTAGTGTGTATTGGGGCCTCCGACCTGGTGGCAGCAAAGTTGCAATTGTGGTTTTCTGACCAGAGACACCAGGGGGAGATGAAAGACCCCCCAATCATCCCATTAACACTTGTATTACCCCAGAGGGCCTACGGAAAGGATGTATTAAGGTAAACAAGTTACTTAGTACTGCTAAAGTCCTTGGAAATTTAGCAGTTGGCATAGTCTGGAAACGGTTATGAAAGTTGCAAATAATCATTAAAATGTGAGTCTCCATCTCCATGTGGCATTAAAAAAAAAAAGAACTTGGAACACATGGCGAAGGAAGAGAGTGATTCACACACAAAGTTTTGGTGTCTAATGAAAAATACCAGCGCCAACACCATCTTTTGTTCGTTCTGGCATGTCGAGCTCCCTGCCAAAGAAATTAAACGCTAAAATATGAACCCCACCCATACGATTTGTTCTTAAAGTTTCCCTATCAGCCACTGGGATCATTAATAACAAGGCTTTTTCCCGTGCCACTATATGTGTACAGGCCCTAGCACGTGTTATCTATCACAGCCGGGGCGATAAGGCTGTGACCAGTTCAAGTCGTTCACGTCACTCGTGTCAATTTATCACGCGTTGATCTCACACACAACAGTGGAGCCACTATCTTTCCACTATAGCTTCTGTATCAGTAAAGCTGCAATTTCAACCTGACTTTCTTATCCCTGCGGTGCTCAAAGGTGCACCTGTCAGGAGTTATATTACAATTTGGCAACGATCTGAGTGAATTTGACACGGGACTATTGTGATAGTTATGGACAACTGACTCAGAACATTCTCCTGCATCTCCGGAGAGCGTCCCAGTGCTGAAGCAGCAGAGTTCGCTCAGCCACATTTTGTTGATTTGAAATGACTCTGACAAATACATTTTTTTTTTCCCGTACATTTTAACCAGGTTTGGAGTAACTCTGGACACGTCCTAAATTCCACCGCTCACTTCTGTTCCGCTCTCTCTCGGCATCAGTGAGCAGATGTGGGCTGCTTGACAAAACGTTGTGAAAGCTCTCGCGGTTAATGAGGTCTCAGAGGGTCCCGAACCCCACACCCCTAAAATGATTCCTCCACTCTCTATGTTTTCGCTCACACATATTTACATTTACTGTCAAGACCAAGTGGTATCTGTGAGTGTGGTCGTGGGTGGTGCAGTTCAGATTTCAGGTCAGGAGTCAATGCAAGAGCGGCTGGTGTCCGGGGGAATGCTTGATGTCCATCGGAGCTTCTGTTAAGTTGCTGTGGGCACTGCTGGTGAGGAAAGGATATCTCTGACCAAATGCTTTTAGTTGCATAGCATGGTCAGGAAAACTTTAAATGGGTCCAAAACTCCTCAAAATGTGTACCATGACCTTTCCAATCACTTATGTATGCTGTGCGTATTATATTTTGCTGAGCATCATTTTAGGTCACCTGGTTTACTTTGCATGCTTTAACCGTACATTTCGGACTATTGAGTGCACCGGAATATACAGTACATCAACAACATTTCTAAATATATATATATATATATATATATATATATTTTTACATATATAGGCCACACTGGTCTATCATTATGATAGCCACGCATCACTGGACCCTCCATAATATTCACTAATATGCGTTAAGTGCATTTATTCTCACTTGAAGCCATGTTAGCTTTAGCATGGGAGGGCATCCTGCTGCTCCCGCTGCGCTGGATAGTAAACACTGCGGACACATGTAGAGGTAGACAGGGTGACACATGACACAATATTCCATATGACCTTTAACATCTATGAATTAGGCGCACCCTTGTAATAGTCCGGAAATTACGGTGTACATTTTAGGTGAGTCTAAATTAATTTTGAACGTTCCTAAGACATTTCTATTGTCCTAATTCCTCACTTCTGAAATACTTACTATAGGTCAATGTTGAGTCAAAATTGGAGAGAGACCGTGAGGTGAGACACATACATGAAGTATTTCACATCACTTGAAGCACCACAGCAGATGCAGTATTGTAACTCTCACAGTGACATACACATGCTATTTTATATCA
Organism: Gobius niger; assembly: GCF_951799975.1. NCBI lineage: Eukaryota > Metazoa > Chordata > Actinopteri > Gobiiformes > Gobiidae > Gobius > Gobius niger. Next base: position 27,201,354 of record NC_136859.1, read on the forward strand.
GCCTTCACAGTTTGATTGCATTAAAGGCCTAACTGTGCCCGGAGCACATGGCTACTTAATATGCCTCAACAAAAGGACGTACTTTACTACTATACCAAAGTTCTAAGTCAACTCTAGGTTTTTAGCAGGCGCAGACTTTGCTCAGTCAGTCTATAAGCTGCTGTGTTTGTTCAGCTCAGCAGCCGGCACACGTGGCTACAGTGTCTGTTAATACCTTACCTGCCTGCTGTGAGCCCATTTCAATTGACTTAAGTGCTGTAGTACATTTTGAATATAATAACACAGCATGGTGCATAGATCCTGGGCCCCTTGTTCCCGGCGCAGTCATTGAAATCAAATTGAAAGGCTCTAATTGACTAAGCTTTGAGTGATTCCGGCAGTCAAATAACAGGCCGACTAAGGGCTCCAGCCGCTCTCTGGTGATCTGCAGCGGTGTGCGTGGTTCCGCTGCTTTGCCAAGGCCGCTGTGTGTTTACGCCGCCGTTGTTAGTCTCGGCTTTATTTGTCAAGTGAATGAGCATTTCGCCTTCACTGAGCTCTAATGTGACATAATCAAGTTATAATTTATCAATTAGAATAATTAGGAGGCAGATCGGATTTAATTAAAGTGTTGAAAAGGCAGAGAGGGAGCCAGCCTCGCCTGACTGACTGTGTTGTGTTGCTGTGGATTCAAAGGCTATGTTTATTTACTGATGTTAGACAGATTCAGGCCTACATTTTAAAATAACAGCATAGACATGTGCAGCCTATGGATTTAGAAACAGTCGTGGCTCGAAAACCATGTGACTGTAGTGTAATATTACCCCAGTTATGTTTTTGACGAGGTACTGTATAACGTTTGCGTGAAATGTCTCCTTTAATGGAATTTAAGTTGCACAGAACATCACTACTAAATTATACAAGATGCATTTTACTGTGACACTACTGTGGATATACTGCATTTTCAGTCGCCCATATTGTGTGGGACATATTTTTCCTTGCACTTGTTTGCTACTTAAACAGCCTGAAGATGAACAGCTACAAGTAAAGGCATTGTGTTCATGAATAAATAAATACAGCTTAGTGGATTCTTATTAATAGTGAATGGCACTACTCCGCACAAATATCCCACTCTTATGTTGTTATTTCACAAATGCCATGTGTCTCGGCTGCTTTGCTAAATATGTAAGAAGAAAAAAAGGGAAGTTGTTAAAGAATAGCAGGCCCGGTGTGGCGGTGCATCTGTGTGGACACTAATGAATTGGCACTGTCAGCAGGTGAACTCTTGCCCCGGCGCCTTCAATGTGCTTAGCGGTCAGACTCGGGCATGTCAGCCGCCTGCGCCAGCGAAGCCCGGAGAGACACAAATGAGAGGAAAGAGGAGAGGAGCGCCACAGCAAACGGTAAAAGGGCTCATCCGCCATGTTTGATAAGATCAGCGCTGGTATTAAGTAAGGAGGCCGGATTTCTCTCCACCTGCAACACTTATCACCATGTCACACACTCACACTGCTAGATTTCCTTTCATAATTTGCTGTTTTATCCGTCAACCCCCCCCAAAAAAAAAAATTTCCGCCACGTCATTTAAACCAACTGGAGGATTTATTTACGGCTTTCAAAACGTCTATTCTCCCTCCCCCAGACCCTCCTATTACCCGTCCTCTGTGGTTCCCCCAAGCTCGAAAATCCCCACAAAGTAACTCCCGCCTCAATGACAAACGGTCATTTAAAAAGGCCAGGCTGTCAGGCAGAGCACGCGGCACCGGGCTTCTGCAGAGACAGATGAATGAAGAATATAGTCAAGGTAAAGTAGACAGATGAGGGGCTGAGAGGGAGAGGGGAGGGATGATGAACGGGGATGAACGGGGAGGAGATGAGCGGTCCACAGGGAGGGGAGACTGACACCTCCACGCTCAGTATTGTCAAGTCCATCTATTAGTACAGTTTCAATCCTGGCAAACCGATGACTCCATTACCACTCCACAGCACTCAGGCCTTGCGAAAGAAATATAATTAGACCGGATAAGATGTGGTGGACCTAACTGTCCCAATGCGGAGGAAATTTGGTTGTCTGCATTTGACCCATGACCGACCCGACTTAGCCTCTTAACCCCTGCCTTAACCGAGTAGATTTTCTCCAAAGCGACAAAAACGCAACGTAATGAGGATGAAAACACAGCACAAAACAAACATTTAACGGACGACAGAAAATTGATGAAAAAGCGGCAAAAACGTGACAAAAAAGCAAAAGATTTGTATCAATCCAATCACAGAGGCAAATCTGTTACTGTGTATTATAAAAGTGTATTCATAACTTTTCTCACCTATCATTAAAAGAGTTTAGTAGTCTAAACCACTTGATTTGGCAGAGGATGGTCCTTTTGCCATTCCACTATGTGAGTTTCATTATGTCTTCGCACTCAGGTAAGCCCCCATGTTGGACTGATCATGTTTCTCTGATTGATTAATCCGCCGGTGACTATCTGATAGGTATGATAACAGAGGGTCCCAGACTACCGTATTTTAACAGACAATAAGTCTTACTTTTTTCCCGAGTTTGGCAGGGTGTGCATCTTATACTCCGGAGCGACTAATCTATGATTTCTTTCCCCCTTTTAAAAAAAAATCAAATATATAATTTCACGTGCCGTTAGAGGGCACTGCAGGCTAATCGAGCAGCAGAACGAAAGCGGAAGCTACTTTTACAGAAGAAAACAGAACAAAGCTAATCATGGGCTACAAGCTCGATGGCCACAGCTAAAGGAACGAGTTTGCAAATGAGAGCTTGAAAAACGTGCTGCCGGGAGAGGCTTGTCAGCGGTGCAGTTACGCCTCCGTGCCCAGGTAGTTGCCAAGGTGATTGACACAGAGGATGAAGATTTCAATGGATTTAGTGATTTGGAGTGAGATCGAGAGTTTGGTATGTTCTTTATGCTATAGTTATCTGAACTGTTTATGTGACGTTAAAATACCACCTAGTTAGTTCGCTAACCATCAATGTGTTACGTTAGCATACCGTACGCCTATTCAACATGTTTTTTTCTTCATTAGGCATTTTTTGGCCAGTGAATCTTATACTCCGGAGCGACTTATAGTCCGGAAAATACGATACACGAATAGAAAAGGCATAGTCTGGCTTGCCTCTGGAATAAGGCATTTTTTTCACTCAGAAGTGACATTAAAGCAGAACTAAGTAACTTTTGCCCCTAGAGGCCACAAGCGCCACTGCTGCTGCTGTCGTGGCGTTTTCACAGATATTTATGTTGTATGCTTGGTGTACAATAAAATTACAAATATTCAAAAATACAAAACCATCAAAAAAAAACCATTCAAATAAATATCTTTACAATATAATACAATTAAAGGCGTGGTTATCAATTTATATTCATGTAGAAAAGTAAACTTCTTTTCGCACCATAGATCTACATTTTAAACACAAAATTTGTGGCGCAGTGAATTCTGGCTGAGACGAGCTTCTTATGAACTGAACAATCGGGACTTGCAAGAGAAACACGCTTAGGTACCTAATAGTAGTAATTCAGGTAGTGCAGCTTAAAGGAATAGAACACCGTTTTTAAATACCGAGATATGTTCTTACCTCACTTTAGCCAAGTTAATATATCCCCGTCTGGTCTTTGTCCGTGCGCTCTGCCAGGCAAACGGAGCACATACGCAGCCTCTCCCACATGTCACATAGCTCCAAAAAAGCTCACGATAGAATGATACGAGGAGCAAAACGTCCGCGCAGTAACTCCTAAAGGTTATTGACGGAAGTGAGCGGGGGAAGTCTTTAGGAGTTACTGCGCGGACGTTTTGCTCCTCGTATCATTACGCCTCACAATATAGTCCCCCTTTTTATTTGCTTATAAAATCGACATGCTACATTTCTGTGTAAATATACTTCGCATGAAAACACTTCACGTAACTTTATTTAAATAGGGAACACGTGGAAGAGCTTGGTAGCTTCTATCGTGAGCTTTTTTGGAGCTATGTGACATGTGGGAGAGGCTGCGTATGTGCTCAGTTTGCCTGGCAGAGCGCACGGACAAAGACCAGACGGGGATATATTAACTTGGCTAAAGTGAGGTAAGAGCATATCTCAGTATTTAAAAACGGTGGCCTATTCCTTTAAACCCGTAAAACAGAGACATTCCCAATTTTTTTTTTTTGCATTAAGTCATTCCAAACTCTCGATGTTCATATTTACTGAAACAACGCATATAATATCACAACTTCTGAGCAGGGAGGGGAGGAGTCCTTTGCCTTGCACCCAAGTCACACCGAGCTAGGGGCGTACCAGTTTCATTTCCATTACCCTCACTGTAATAAATGCGGTGTGAATCCGGGGAGGCCGAGGCTGCGAAAAATAAACCTGAAACATGAATAGGCGATGTCTCGGGGGAAGGTGGGCTCCTCCTTTGTGAAGAAGATTGACTCCTCCAAGATGGGACACACGCAGCGGTAACAAGAATAGCAGCAAAACACACTGGCAGCCAGACTTCCAATTCAACTGTGCTCAAGTTCTGCGTCTTTTATTAATGTTGATACATTAATATGCAGTGTCAAGTCAGAGTCCAAGGCGTTTGCAGGGTGGTCAAGCAATTTCCTTATTTTCAGTTCAGAAATGTAATTAAACTTCCACGGGAAACTACTCGGAGCCCACAAAGTTGTTGTTGACACTGCAGACTTATTGTTTGAAAGTGCATTAGAAGCTGAGTTATATTTCTGTCACCGCGGAGGTCCCTTTTTTTTTTAGGCGTGCAGCGTGTCTCGAGCCTAAGAAGTTTTGGAGGATGTGGAGTACTTACTAAAATAACCGGATCATCAGAAGGTTTCCTGAACAAATGTACATCTCCTCAGGTTGTGTACACTTTTAAATAGAGGTGTAACGGTTCAGCTATCTCACGGTTCAGTGCATCACGGTGCAAAAAAACAAGGCAGTATCTCAGTATTAAATTAGCAATGCTTTCAAAGCTGCTTTATAATGTGCCCCTGGGCTCATAATACAAAACAAAATGGAAAACACAGTGCTCTAAAGTAAAAGAAAGAAAGAAAAAAAAAAAACAGTCCAGTGTAGGCCATGTGCTCGTTAAAGGAATAGGCCACCGTTTTTACATACTGAGATATGTTCTTACCTTAGCTTTGACGAGTTCTTTAGGACCTGTCTGATCTTCACCCGTGCCTCCAATCACGTAAACCCAGCGCAGACGGCGTTAGCATTTAGCCTCTCCCTCTCTCCTCTATAGCTCCAAAACAGGTCAAGATAGAAGCTACCAAGCTCTTCCACGTTTTCCCTATTTAAATATGGTTACGTGAAGTGTTACACTACAAAGTATAATTACACAAAATTAAACAATGTGGATTTTCTAAGCGGATAAAAGGGGGAACTATATTGTAAGACGTAGTAATACCAGGAGTAATTTGGCATCCGCACAGTAAAGTGAAGATTACTGCACGGATTTCGAACTACTCCTGGTATTTTTACGCCTTACAATATAGTCCCCCCTTTTATCCGCTTAGAAAATCCACATTGTTTAATTTTGTGTATTATACTTTGTAGTGGAACACTTCACGTAACCATATTTAAATAGGGAAAACGTGGAAGAGCTTGGTAGCTTCTATCTTGACCTGTTTTGGAGCTATAGAGGAGAGAGGGAGAGGTTAAATGCTAACGCCGTCTGCGCTGTGTTTACGTGACTGAAGGCACGGGTGAAGACCAGACAGGTCCTAAAGAACTCGTCAAAGCTAAGGTAAGAACATATCTCAGTATGTAAAAACGGTGGCCTATTCCTTTAAGTGATAAGTTTCAGTTTCACTTTCCATAAACACCAGCTAAAACAGCGCATTGATGTGAGGCTCGAGTTTGGGCAGTTCTTGGACAACATTTTGCTTGGGCTTTTTTTGGAAACAAATCTTTTGTGGTGGATTATGACTGGGATTGGACCTTACGCATTTGTCTGCGCCTCTGACAAAGTGTTCTGGATCTATTATTTACCGCAGCTTGGTCATCAGCAGGAGAAACCTTTGAGAAGGCCCGCAGATTTCATGTGTTTTTGAAGACTGTAAATTTGCCTGCAGCCTTCAATTTAGTGGTAAGTAATGATGACACATGTGCTCTGTTTATGTGAATGCACACACGCCTGACATGCGCCACGGAGCTTAATATCAACAAATAAAGCCTCAAACAAGCACTTGTCACTTTAGTATGGTGCATATCGTCAGATTTTTGCACTGCGGTCACCGTGGTATGGTGCATTGTTACACCCCTACATTTAAATATTTGAAGTTTCTTATGAAAGTGTATAGAGAAATCCAAAGTTAACCGTCATCTTCAATTTACCAATAGGCTACAGTGGGGGATAAAGTATTTGGTCAGTTCCCCATAGACTATTGGATTTCGGCCAAATACTTTTTTTCCCCACTGCACATATGGTGGCGTCTCGAGCTTGTTGGGGTTAGCATGTTCTTCCCATTTTTGCATATAGTGTGCTCTCCAGATGCTCTTTTTCCGCTGTACCATTAAAAATATGTTCAATAAGTAAATAAATCAATCCAAAAATAATACATTGAAACCAATTCGCAGCATATTTTTTAGGGTTTCGCCAAGAAATGCAGCCACTTTCCCTGGTTTGATATTATGACAGCTTTGACTCCTCTGAATGCACTTTTATACTGTGTTTTTCCTCCACAGTTGAGGCGACTGTCACAGGTGGCAGACTACAAGGTGAACATGTTTATACATTTCTGTCTGATTCTGTCATATTGAATAGTGCTCACGGTAAACATGAGTGGAGAGACTGCGTGCTGGGGCGCTGCCATGGCAACAGCGCGGGTCATCTTCCTGTCACTGAGGTGAGACGGTTATACACCAACTGACTGGAGCGTCGCAGGGAGGGCAGCCTTGTAAAAAAACAGCCCAGGGATCACTCCTTTGGTTTATAGACTATTGGGTCTGGGTTTGTTTGAGGGAAATAACACAAACTACAGCTCTCTTAACAATAAAGGCAACTTGGACAAGGCAATGAATTAAGGTCAGTAGATCAAAGTGCTTTATACAACAAGGGTGTATTAAAAGTGGGCCACTGAAATTGAAAGAAAATGAAATGTGTCCATTCACTATGTGACAGGAATAGACACGAGCACTGGACTAATATGGTCATAATCCCCTTTTCTGGGGTGCACAACAAAGGCATAATGATCATTTTAAAAATCATTATTCGGGCTGGGACTTAAAAAAATAAATAAATAATCAGTTTAAATTAATTGATTAATTACATACGGTTTAATGTGAAATTGAAATTAATCACACTTAACTTCACACTTAACTTTAGCGGTACAGACACTTTCAGTTTTTCCTGCAATATGTGACGATAAAGGTAAACCCGATTAGTCACATATTGACTATTTGGGTTGACCAGACACAACATCAACATATCATACAATACAATACAATGCACGCAACATCACGCATCAGGCTTATTTTTTTTCTCACAAATTGCTACTTTTACAACATACTTTTATGGCGCAAAAAGAATGTTTCCCTCCAAAAAGAAAATGTCAGGCACAGGTCCCTTGAGCCGACATAAACTTTAAAGATCATTCCCTTGAAGTGTTTGAAATGATCACACAAGCATCACATCTCCACTTTGAATAAGTTCAAATGTAGGAAATGTAGAAGCATCTAAAGTATACCTCTAATAAATAAATCCAACTCTTAAAGGGACTATACGGAATTATGTATTTTCCTCCCCTACATGTTCCAACAATGACTTACTGTGTAGAATGAGCCCAGACCTGTTCACCACAACTGCCTCTAAAATCCTGCACTGTCATTCAAAAAGGTGTTATTCCGGTCCGAAGTGCCGTCATGCACGAGCTTAATATAGAAGCTGCAGTTACACATATGACCTGAGGTGGCAGTAGTGAGTATAAAATGGCAAACTTGCATCTAGCTCCTTTAAAGGACCTTAAAGTATGTTGTAAAAGTAGCAATTTGTGAAAAAAATAAGCCTGCTGCATAAAGTTCCGTGCACTGTATTATGACTTGTTGATGTTGTGTATGGTCAACCCAAATAGTCAATATGTGACTAAAAGGGGTTTATCTCTTATTTGTCACATGTTGACTCCGGATGGTAGTGACGGTAAATAAAAAAAACAATAGGTATAGAGCCTTTAAATAAATCAAGCTTAAATGTGGTTGATTGCGATTAATTATTTACAAATGCCATAATAGTAATACGAAGTCCCACCACTTCTATGGACATAAAAAATCACAATTAATTTCAAGCGGATTGGGAAAGGTTCCAGACTCACTTCACTCCCAGAAATGGGCCTGACTGTCCAATTTCGAAATGATTTGCCCCTGCTCTGCAAACTTGAAACCCATAAAAATTCATTGGCAGCGTTTACACATGTGAACACCGCGCGCTAACCGAGCCCTTCCACCAGATTGTTTCAAATGAACCAAGGATGCCAAATGTTGAATGCCCTCTGAGCGATGACTCTCCAAGTGATCAGTGCCCCATCAGCTGTCACCCGTCACACCGCCTTGGACGCCGCTTTCGCTCGCAATCTCCCGGGGACCAACGTTTTAATTTCCAAAAGGAGCTTCACGCGGCTGTGGAGAATCTCGGCGAGGGCTATTAGCTCAAGAGCCGAATCCAACCCGGAGCTGCCCCTCAATCTGGCAAACGCGGCAGATGGGGTGTGGAGGGGGGAGCTGTGATCTGTTCAGGCAATTTTGTGCATGGCTGCCATTGGCCTGTCCGCGGTGTGACAACTCCTGCTGCTAGCCCGGGCAGCACTCTGACCTTCACACTGGTCGCCGCCGCGGCTGGGAAATGGCACGCGCACTTCCGCCCCGGGACAGACGCTAACGCACAACGCGGTTGGAAGTCCCCGGGGAGGTGCAAAAGGCTGGGAGTGGAGGGGGTGAGATTCTGCTGTTTTTGTGTGTAACACGGCGGATTGGAGACAGAAGCCGAAGGACAGGCGGGCAAAGGGGAAGCGTATTCGATTGAACGAAATGTCAAATATGGTGAGGGAAAAATAGTGCTTACTTTTGGGTTCGGGTTAGAAATAAAACCACTGGATGAAAGAGGAAAAGTGGGTTAAAGTTGGTTGGAAACATAGGCTCAAATCTGCCACTTTAGGTGACACCAGTCGCTGCTACCCTCTTTCCCAACTGGCTTCATTTTCTCTGACTTTTTTTTCATTGTAGGTGAAAAGCCCAGAGACAGTTTATCGGCGCTCCCGAATTACCAAGGGTATTTGTGAATTCTGTATCAAAGTGGCTGGAGATGGTGCAGATTGAGTTAAGATTAGACGCCCGTGCAGAGGTCGGGGAGCGAGCGAGGAGAAAATGAAAAGTCCACATATACAGTGCACACATGTAGCAGTGGTTATTTGTCTGGTTGGAGCGGGAGGACACTGGACGTAAACCCAAAGAGACAAGGGAGTCTGTGGGGGCAGATCTCCTCTCATTATGGGTCGGATTGACACCAGGCCGGTCCTGTCCAGAGGGAGGTCCAAGCCAATAAGAGAGTAATTGAAAGAGGCGCTTGACTTCCCTTCTGTAACTGCACACAGAGCGCAGACCTTATAGGCTGGTGGGGCGCTCTTGGAATACAGTGTTTGGACAACAGATGTGCAAAGGAAAAATAAAAAGTATATCACGATCAATGGGAATAAATGGAAAAATGTAGAAACAGCGTGACCTCTGCAATTTCCACAAGACAAACTGTGTCAGTTTAGGCGCGATTCGGGTCTAATTTGAAGAAGGGAGAAAATATTTATGAGAAAAGCATTTGTCTGTCGAATGTCTCTCGTCAATTTTCTCCAAACAGTTTACATTTATATTGGCTGTTTTAGTTCTATACACTCGGTCTTCAAGTAATGACTCACCCATTCACCCATTCATGGCCGCTCATGCAAATATATTCAGGCACTAGTCAGTATGCAACATTCAGGTTCGTGGAGAAATGCTCCCCCTATACTACTACTAGAGCTACTCCCAAACCCAACTGAGAATTAGGGACTGATTTACTAAGCCATGTGCTAGCTTGCGATTATACCTAAAATTATTTTGTGGGCGTGTTGCACCTGATTTACCTTTAGACACTGTGCGCATTTTTAGTGCCGTGAATGTGATATGCAAATGAGTTTACTGCGCGAGCAGAGAAAACGCAAAACTGCTGCTTCTCTTTACACGCCTGAGCGCCTTTGAGGAAAAGAGCCAGCTGTAGATACGCGCTGCTCAGGGGCATCACAGGTGCTGTGCACTTCAGAGCGTGCGGGCCACGGACAAAGGGAAGTGTTGGAAGAACTTGTAGCAAACAGTGGCCATCACGCTGAAGATTTTTTTTTCATTTGACCTTTAAGAATTTCGTTTTCATGGGAGTCTTGGCCCCAGAAGCTATTGTACATGTTTATAGTGGTAGGGGAAACCAGAGTGCCCGGAGAGAACCTACGCAGACACGGAGAGACAGAGAAAGGTTTTGATCATAGACTCCTCAAAAGCAAAAGGAAAAGAAACGGGACGCACGGCTCGCACTCGCGCACTGGAGACACCCGTGGATGAAAGGAAGAGGTGAACAGCGGAACACGAGTTGTGTCTCCTTCAGTGACATCAGTACACCGTACACTGACCCTGAGCTTTTTATAAGGACTAAAAGGATGTGGGAAGCCGTCCTGAAGCTGTTTGATGGACAGCTGCTGTGAACCGCTCCATGCAATGGAATACAGAGGAAAGCCACAGCCAACAGAATGGCAGGTAATGTGTTTCTTTGTAACTCTACACATCAAAACAACACAATTAGGATTTTATCTTTGTAAATGAGCCGGATGCAAACATTTGAAAACGTTTATAACCCCTGTATTTGGTGGGAAAATGGAATTATTCTGTCCTGTGCAAAAAACCTGTTCTCAATCGTACACATATTCCGAGCAGCACACGCAAACAATATCATGTGTATTGTCTCTGACTCAAATATAGCGTCTTCTGGCAAAAGCGCCCTGTTTTCAATATTCACTGGGGTCCATGTGCTAAATTGGCAAAGCAGCCTTGGCGGTTACTGGACAAAATTTCTAGATCACCTGAATTTAGAGCAACATAACCACCTCTACAACATCATAAAGAAGTAGTGAAACGAAAACGCCGTCTGAAATGGGAGGAAAAGCCACAGCAGCTGCGGTTTGAAATGTCTTTCCCGTACCCAGGCATTCAGATCATGCCTCAATAAACTTATGAAAACGCAGGCGCAATAAACAAGGCACTGGATTAGACAGGTGAGCTACTGCAAACTCCAAACCCTCTAATAACCAGGAGAGGGAGAGAGGAAAGTGGCGAGATTTGCCTCAAGGGTCAGAGAGATGTAGGCTGGTTTTTCATTCATATCTTAGTGCTTAGCAGCAACAGCGCAGAGGTTTTCTTTTCTACAGAATCACGCAGCAGAGGGTCTGATTACAAGCCTTTCAAGCGTCCAAATAGAAGCAACAGTGCGATCCGTGCGGTTAGGTGTGTAGGCACCATTAAAGTTCCCTCTTCCCAGGTGAACCATCTGAGAGCTATTTTGGGAGACGATCCTGGTCCGTTCTCAGGACATGTCCTCGCCACTTTGTTCATTCATGATGTGTGCCCCCAGTTTAGTTTTCAACGACCGCAGTGACCCCGATGATGTCCACAACTTTTCAAAGATGCATTGTGAGAAATGTGTTACTCACAGGACATTTGGACACCGCTGCAAAATGGGCCGAACATTATCGCGCACTGAGGAATTGGATCAACGTTCAGACGGAGTCATTAGAAAGTCATTTGGTGATTCAAATGCTCAAAAGCTGATGTTAATGGCTTTGCTAAAGAGGGCCAGCTCACCTACGCACCGTTTAATTACTCTATTCATTCCTGCATTCCTCCTCCCAAAATGCCTTCCCTTGTATCGCCAAACAGAAGCACAGTCCGACGGATACACGGTCGACGGAGTGGCGTTTCAAATCTTTTCCGTCCTCCCAGGAACCGGCCGCGGTCCTGAGCGAGCGCAGGCGGCGGCAGGACGTGGACAGTTGCGAGGCAGCGCGGCAGCAGCCTCTTTTCTCTCAGGTGGAGGCGCGCGTGCGATCCCGACGGCGAGACTTGTTACAGAGATGACAGCATGTTTTGTTTCACTACACAGCCCCACAGTCTGACAGTCTGAGAGCCCCGAGCCAAACAAACAGAGGCTGAGCAGTCGTGCCAGCTATCTCCAGATCTGTGCACACAAGACAGGGCGCACACATGGAGAGGTAACGCATGCAGGACTAATGGGGAAATGGTACAAAGCAGCTGCAGTGCTTCATAGGAGGTTGGACATTGATGCTGTCATGGAAAAAGTGGCTTATTGCTGTGGATTGGGGCTATTTATCTTGTGCTCAACCCCTGTTCCTATAATTATTACATTTTGTACTTTGTGCCATTATAATTATTTTTCCACAATGGCTTCCTGAAAAATCTGGCTCCAGCAAAAATATTGTTTAATTGCCGGTTTAGCATGTAGTGGTGAATATAGTAGTATATACATAATATACGTACTGTTATAGCTCATTATGGTCCTACCTTTGAAACATATATCCCAATTGGAAAATACCTCGACAGATAATCAGGTGTGTGGAGAGGTGGGAAATTGGAATAAAATGTGTATTGATAAATAATGACAACATCATCATGCATGATATTACTATATTGCAAGTAAAGACCAAAATGTAGAGTTAGAAGATGATTAAAGGCTCTACCTTTTTCTTGTCAAAATGTCTACAACATATTATTACACACAAGTCCAACCCTAATTGAGATGCATTCACACAATGTAACCACTTGAGGGTACACTGTAAATGAAGAGGGAAAACTACATCCACTGGTTATATAAAAGACCAAGGTGGATTTACCCGCAAGAAAGCTATTTTCCTGACCATCTACGCTTTATCAGTATATGCTCCTGGTTGAGGTATGCATCTTTTACGTACTCCTTTGCACCTGTGGACCATCAATAATTCAACCTGGTGCTCAAGACGAGCAGCCCAGCAGACCTTGAAACACTCGTCAAGAATCTGCAGTAGTCTCGGATTGACGCAATACTCCATGTGATCAAGAGAGCCGTCTGGCAGATTGGACGCACCTCACTCCAACAATGTGTTATTCTGCGCCTTGTCGAGTGTCACAGGTGTGGGTAAGGCTTGCAACAATTGAAGCAATCCACTGATTCACAAAAGGAAAGATAAAGGTTTAAGACAGATGAGTGAGAGGCAGTGGCTTCAGCTGCTTGCAAAAAAAAGTAAAAGTTATCTTTGGGTCGATGCTTCTGGCAGGTTGTAGCCACACTGAGCGTTCAAATGCAAAATGACCTGCGATGCTGCACCAGGCCAAGTGGTATGTATGCATGTGTGTATGTATGTATGTATGTGTGGTATGTTTCCCAGATATAAGGGAAACAGGTTCATATCAAACACTGCTTTTATTGATAACAATTTTGATAAACATTTTACATGATCCAACCAAAAAGCAGAGTACGAGCGATGGTGACGTCACTGTGTCATGGGCTTTGGTCATGTATTAATGAAATAATGGCAGTTCCATGGTGACCGGGTGGTAGTTTTATGTAATTTATAAAAGAATTATGAGCTAAGTTTTTTTCAGTTCTGTTTAGTTTTAAAACAACGTCCATTGTCAAGTACCTCATCTTTTTTTGCTATTGTTCCTTGTTGTTGTTTTGTTCCCTTTTACATTGATCGTACTATTGTGAAATTAAATGTTTTATCATGTTGAGTTGGGGGTAGGCGCTCAAAAGCTTCTTGCTTCAGCCCACTCCTTTTGAGCAAAATGTATGCTCAAATTAATAAATAAAATAAAAATAAAACACCGATAATCTTTCGGCAGTACTTGAGATTGTGGACAAAGCAGCAATGGTTATGTTTGCAGGTCTTAAGCAGATAAAGCTTCCGCTTTTAGATCCATCCTTTCACACGGGGACGTCATGCATCGCCACACCTCACCTCCCTCCTCCACCCCAGACCCATAACTGCTCACGAGAGCCCGAGGCTACACCACCTCCACACCAGGCAGCCAGACGGAAGAACAAGGGGTCAGAGGTCAGGTAGGCTGTGCCTTTTTATGCGACGGAGTAATACTACGACGGTTTCTACAGTTACACCATGATGAGCAAGAACAATGCTCACAAACACAACTATTACGCCTGTTACAACGGCAAAATTTCAAGTTTGATATATTGAGGCAGGAAAATATTGCATTTTGATCTAAAAGTGCATAATCATGCTTAAAATAGCTGCTATAAACATGAGATACAAACAAACACAATTTACTTACTTAAGTTTTTCAAAGAAGAACTGGGGAGAAATGTTGTAGAGTTGTAGAGCCTTTTCTTGGTAACCAATAAGAGCACATCATAACCTTTTAACACTAATAATAGTGGCATTAATGATAATGCAAAATCAAAACTCTTGCTATATTATCATGACTTTTAATATTTCATCAAATGTTAGCAGCATGGTGTTATTATTGTAGACATAAAAATCGTAATATGTGTAAGATTTAACAGCGCTGAAAAGTGTGACTTTCTCCAGTATAGAAAATTTGACCATGAAGTCCATCTAGTAAAAGATATATAAAAAATATTAATTTCTGTCAATCACTGTTGTCGCTGTCAAATAATCATGATTTAATTTGTAATAATGGAGATTATACAAAAAGAAAAGGTGACATTTTTTCCTCACCTCGGCATACGCTTATGAGCGAGTCTCTAATTATGTTTTGTATCACTGGACTGCACTGTAAACAGTAAAGATGAAAAGCTGTAATTGTGTGTGAAATGTTTCGAAGTCTATTTTCAAACCCTGGAGACTTCTGTGAAACTTCCCTCCACTTGCCTCTTTCAAAGCTATACTAAACTTTACTACTTTTAATGAGAACACACTTCGACGTTGCTTGGGAGATTCTAACATGAGATGTATTGCCCACCACTTTTTGTACTTTCAGTGTTGATGAAAGAAATCTATCTTCAAACAAATGCAAAGAATAGGCATATGAAATTAATAGCACAGCGATAATGGAGTCTTAATAGGATGCCACTAGTCCAAAACAATGAAAGAAGAGGTCGCGTCGGAGGGAAGGAGGTGTGCCGGCATGTGCCACATCTCAGCCATCCCTCTTGTTATTTCATAAGGTCAAGTCAATTACGCAGCCTCCGTGGATAATTTATGCAATTGTCAGGCTTAATAATGCTGTACTTTCACTTGCCACATGTGTATATTCTTATTAAGAAGAGGACTAACAAGGGCTTGCACAAAACAGGTCACGTCCAAACAATGTGCAATTGAGGGTTCTCTATAATTCTTCTGAAATTATAAATATCAAAGAGAAAAAGATCAACGTTATGTACAGTACGCATCAACTAAATGTCAATTGTCAATTTATGATTTGTGAAATGACTGCATACAACAATGTCATGGGCAATTTGGAAAATATTGAAGTACTAAGTTTCAAAAGGCTGTCTTGTCTTCTCTTCCAGATCAGCAGTCTGTTGAGGTCACATTTAGAGACCAATACGTGATCAATCATTGTTGTAAAAAAAAAGATATTGAAAAATACGACGACAATGAATGATGGAGCAAATGTTTAAACCGTTGCGTGTGGTCCAAAAGTCACTTCCGACATTCCCAAAGCATTTCTAACATCTTAGGTCCTGTCCATACGAAGTCATGGTGAGGACTAAATGTAAAGATTTTTTTATCAATCCAGTGTATCGTCCAAATGAGCCCGGCATTTTGGGGGTCAGTAAACAAATATTTTCCAAACTAGGTCCCAGAGTGGAAAGATCTCAAAACGCTGTTTACATGGCTCCGTTGTTACAATGTCTCTACAACTTTTACTAAAACGATGACGTCACAGCACCAGAGTGGTGTCTGTTATCCATAAATCTACTGACTGTTTTACTCATGGATCTATGATGGTTTTGCTCCGCTCCTCTTTGCTCCACTGCAGTCCGCAAGCCACAGGTGACAAGTAGAAAAACACGGCCGAGTCAGTCTGTGTTTTTGGACTGACAGTAAAAGTCACTGACAGGTTTTTCTGCTTTAGTCCCGTTACGTCTGAAGAATAAACTCGCCTCCTTGTCTCTTCTGTAGATCATAAAATCCTTGAAACAGTTTCATTTTCACATTCAAAGGGAAAGGTGAATACAAGAAATGCAACGCCGTATAGAACTGTGCAGAGTAGGGACTATTTGAAAACCCCTAATATGGTTACTGTAATGGGTAATATCTTAAACTGCAGAACACTGAGCCAACTTTGGGTAGCCTATTTGATACTTTTGTGTAATTGAATTCTGAATGAATGCATGAATATATTATGATAATTTTTTTTGTAAAAGTAATTAAACATTTGGTGGTTGTTTCGATCTACAGCACGCAAAGAAAGCACAGCCAAAAATGTCAACTTGTCACTTGTAATTTAATCCTATTCTGTCACTTGTAATTTAATCCTATTCTAAGAGAGAATCTACAACAGGTAATCAGCTGTTGTTTATAAAGCTTCAGACAACGTGAAAGTGAAAGACAGACAAATCTCTATGGGAGTTGGGGAGAATTATTTCGCAACTTTCTACTTCCAAACAAAGAGAAGAACAAAAGAAAAGTACCTCTTGAATTACTGGGGGAGCTGGCACACTTGTTTGCGCGCTGTGTGCGGGAATAAAGGATTTGTCTGCTTGTAATTTATTCCACTAGTCCCTTTGCCATTCCCCTCTCCTTTGCCTGGTGATACTCTGAGGCTTTCTGTGGTGGAATTCCAAATGATAAATACCGCACATTAATACAAAAGTTGAGAGGGGGGGATATTTTGAACGGGGGAAGATGCAGAGGGAAAAAAAGGAGGCTAATGCTTTATTCAGGTCCCACAGGGGAGCAGCGGCATCCGGGGAGACCATATGTAAAACTGGAGTAAGTCATGCTAATGTGATTTTGAATGCAAGGCTTTATCATCACTGTTCCAACAGGTACGGGATTAATGTGTCATCCTGAACAGAGAACCATGATCAGAATATAGTTTCAGGGACAATGGTTAAATTGATTGTTATTAATAATTGCTGCATCATGTAAGATAGGAAAACAAGAGAAAGGCTTTGGAATTGACCAGACATTACGCAGCAAAAAAAAAAAAACATGCAGTCTCAGCTCATCCAACCCATCATCTATGAATTGCACTAACATGCCATATCATAATCCTGTCATCATCAACAACAGATGTGACAACCCAAGAGCATGTAAATGTATGATGGTGTTCATACAGCCACATGATTATTTACATCTGAGGAAATTTAGTCCACTGTCTGACCAAGAAAAAACTTCAGACACTATTTGGTTGGACTTTTGCAAAGTCAAAAGATTCAGTGATCGCATTCATTTTTCACCGATCTTACATTCATGATGGAAGTGTGACCACTGCGCAAAGCCTTCTCCAGCACATCCCAAAGATTATCTGTGGGGTTAGGATCTGGACTCTGTGTTGCCCAATCTGTTGGTTGCTAAATTCTGCCCTCCCCCACAATGGAATGAGTTACCTCGGCACCTCGGTCACAATTGCATCATTGCCAACCAACCAACCAACCAACCAACCAACCAACCAACCAACCAACCAACCAACCAACCTCCCTCACAGGGCTGCACCAAACATTAATGTGAGCAGCCTCGCTTCTGTCAGAACCCCCTCAACCTTTCATGTGTGAAGCGCATTGGGTGTGAAAAGCGCTATACAAGTAAGATTCCCTTCCCTCCCTTCCCATTAAAGCAATGAAACAAACAAAAAACAAGGCAATGTAAAGTTCAGGCAAACTTAATGTCCAAATAAACGTCAGCAGCAGGTGGTGATGAGCTGCATGGGTGTCCCCTGTTCTTTGACTCTCCGACATGGCGAGGAAAAAGTAAAAAACCCAGTGGGAGACAATAAAAACCTCGGGGGGAACCACAAAAGGAGAGATCCACTCCCATGGAGTCCCTCAGCAATGAGCCAAGATCACAGAACGTCCAGTCCTTGTACAATCCCGGTAGGCGGGGTTTGTCCGTTCCTCTGTGGACAGGGCTGAAGACCCCATGGGGAAGTGCAAAGGGGACACCATGCGCTTACTGCATAGTGATGAATAGACTTCAGACAAATAAAAAAACATTGTACTATAACTAAGACAAAGTCTGCAGTAAGAAGAACTTGTGGTACCAGACTGTTTGGTGTGGGGTTGGGGGGGGTTTCCACATTCTGACTTCCCCATCAACAATGGAATTGGTTACATATATCGAACTTGTCACCCAGTCTGAACACACCATCACAACACATCAATCAGTCAATTGAATGAACTTTTTTTTACAACCCCCAAACTGCTGCTGGTTCAGCACCCCTGGCAACTGTTGAAATCCAAAGTGGCTCTTCCATCAGTTAAAATGTTCTCCAAAACCTGGTCTTGTTGCATATTGTGAACTTGTATTACATTGACCTGCTTTGTAAGGGCTTGGTGGAGGTCAACATTCTTCAAGCAACAGGGTTCTGTTAGCAGTTCGTACTTTCCCCAAGGGTTTTGTGAAAACCTCAAACCAAAATCTCTCAAACACACTATCCATCACACTTTTAATATGACGATCCCATGTGCGGAGCAGTGTCAAATCCCGCATAGTAACCTCCATCTAAGGACAATAACATTTTAACGGTGCACTCTCAGAGTCCCCCCCCCCCAACTCTCTCTCATAACAGCCTTTGTAAGCTGGAGAGAAATGTTATTCTGGATAATGCTGCTGGGAATGGACTTGTCACCAAAGGGGATGCTGTTGAAATGATGCATGTGGGTGTACATTTGGTGCATCGCTGTCTTCGCCTCCAGCAAGAGAGAGAGAATTTCAGCTCACACAGAAGAGTAGTTTAGTTAAAGACTGACTCGCACACTAGCAGAAAAAGTGCGAAGGGGGGGATCCGACTGGAATACTAATGGACAACAATGTGTAGCGATTTCTAACTGGTCTCTTCACTTGACATTCTTTTAGTTAGGGCTGAATGGTTGTATCCGAAGTGCACACACCGTTGCACATACACAAAAACCCGTCTGAACCTTTTACCTACCTAGAAATTGGTCAAATGCAAGACAATTTCCAAAAGCAGAAGTGGCTACATACAAAAGCTTTAACCGCCACCATAGAGGGAATGAAATATTGTCCTTTGTGAAGCACTTTGGGTGACTTGTGGGTCAAGTGAAAAGCGCTAGACAAAAGATCCTCTTCCCTCCTGACGAAAAAAGGAAAAACTATGAAAGAAATATTAAGTATCGTGAAATTGCAAAGTATCAACGTGAATAAGTAGAACAGACGAGCTTGTAACAGTGTGAGTCCATCAGAGCACAGGCCCTAATCTGACATATCACCTGCATAACTATTATGGGAGTCTCATTGAAGCTTTATGAGGCATCTTGACATCTATAGCCTCCGCAAATCGAGTGATGCACCTGGACAAGAAGTCACTCCGTACCACAGAGGAAGATTTGAATTAGAACCCGCGCTTGAAGGCATGCTAAAAACATAATAGTCACTTAGGGCGGCCGTGAAAAGTAATGGAGGTAGGACAAGATGAGATTAGATGTCAGCCATCGCTAATAGAAATTTGTGGCGCACCCAAATATGACTCCATCGTCCTCTACTTCAAACAGGCCGCAGAGACCTGAGGTTCTATTTGGGTAGAAGTGATAATACATTACCATATCAGTCTGCATAATGTTGGAGCGTCGAGAGGAGCAGAGGCAGCAGTCATCAGCGTGTGCCATGGGAGCAGGCTAATAGAAACAGGAGTATGTGTTTAACAAGGTCGCAAGTTTAAATTTGATTGGAGAAAAAAAACCAAAAAAAACATATAAAACAGCAAGACAAGATGCCACATGGTAATTTTAAAATCATCAAAGAAGTTTTTCCTTGCGCCTGTAGCATGATTAAAATATCAGACTACAAAGACAAAATGCTAGAACAAACAACTATGGTGCACAAAACTGCTTTTTTCCCCCGTTTTTTTTTTACCTGTTCACATAATCCTCGCTGTTATCAATTTTGTTGTGACACATGACTTCCAAGTGAATTCTAGAGGCCGCTGCTCTTCCTCTCTTGTTATTTCCCAATGAAGGATTAGTTTAGATTAGCCCAAATCATAAACAGATTAAGAGAACATGACAGACACTCACTGGAAACGTGTTGGGTGTAAATACGTGACTGGAGGAAACGACACAAAACCATAAAGACAGGCCAATTATTCTGGAAGCAGGCTCATTCAAATCGCAACTAGCGCTATTTGAATTTGTATTCGATGTGTTTGCCACTAGCTTCAAGACACAATATAGTCCTGTAAAGTCTTGTAACATGTTGCTCATCGGTGACTCACTACCTGCCATGTAATAGTGAGTTTTACTGATTTGGACAAGGCACCTCTAGTGCTTTATTTGGGAAGACGAAAAGCAGACAAATTCACGTGTCGCTCATGTTCATAGAGCCCTTTGCGTGAAGTGGTAACACTGCGGTCTCTTTTGTTGGTGTCCATTTATCATAATAACATGTACCAAAATTGATGAATGACTTTCTGGAATAGGCAGATGTTTATTCTTTGACGTGTAACCCCCGATGTAGCTCGTGTTCATCGCTGTAATAAGTTGAGCTCACTCTTGGAGGCATTAGCAGCAGATAGCTTGTGACGTTTGGGCTGTATAATATATTCCCATCAAATCCAGCTCATAAATTAAACTTCACACCTCGAATTTCATGACTCGTCGCCTTTTATGATACGCTGTGATTTTCATATTAAATGAAAGAGGATGTGAATGAGACACGGCGTACACAGGGAGCTGTGGAATTAATACAAAATGGAGCTCATCAAACTTTGATGCGTCTGCCACACCTGTAAACTTTTCATCCGATGGATAATGTTCAAATATTCATGAGCGCTTCCCTTTGTCGC
Organism: Gobius niger; assembly: GCF_951799975.1. Classification (NCBI taxonomy): domain Eukaryota; kingdom Metazoa; phylum Chordata; class Actinopteri; order Gobiiformes; family Gobiidae; genus Gobius; species Gobius niger. The sequence continues at coordinate 27,222,346 of NC_136859.1, forward strand.
CAGCGCGCGGAAGCTCCCCCGAGACCCCTGTGTCTTTGAGAGTCACGCTTAAGAAGACCATTCTCATTCCCCCCTTGGAATTAGAATGAACTATATGGATTTTGCTGTACCATCTCCCGCTCTTGCTGCCGTCATTTGGTGAACTTCTCCATGCAGATGCACCAACGATGAAAGCCTTTGGTGTTGAATTGTAGCCCACTGTATTTAACATGAATAATTTATGGCTTAAAACTCATACTGGGTGAAGCATTGATACCACGCCGGTGCAGCATAATCCAGCGTACATTTGGGGGGAGCAGATGTTTAAAGAGAAAGGGATATGTTTTCTAAATAATAACACAATCATTACTAATGACTACAGTAAATCATGTGCTTTTAATTGAGTGACTTCCAAAAATTCAATGCAACATTAAAGGAACAGGCCACCGTTTTTTCATACTAAGATATGTTCTTACCTGAGCTTAGTTGATGTGTACCTGTCTGGTCTTTGTGCGTGCCCTCAGTCACGCAAAAAGACCAAAAATGTTGTTAGCATTTGGCCTCTCCCAGGATATTCCTATGGCTCCAAAAGGGGTGAAGTGAGAAACGACCGCTCTCTTCAACGGGCACGCACAAAGACCAGACAGGTACAAATCAACTCGTCTAAGCTTAGGTAAGAACATATCTCAGTATGGAAGAACTGTGGCCTGTTCCTTTAAGAAACTGTATTTACTGAGAATTTCACTTGAGAATATCTTCAAGCGGACACAGACATATAATTGAGACATTCAACACCTTTAAAATGTGGAGGACAGTTTTGCGTTTCATCCATGACACAATATAATCCAGGAAGTGAGATCGGATATCTCTGACTGTATCTTACAATGGCACAGACTTCTTGAATATTTTTTGGATCAGAAACCAAATCCTGTAATGAAGTTTGGTGTTAATTTCATCGTTTAGTTTGCAGATAACCGAGCCAACAAACAAATCATCATCAAGGTAGAGGCTTGATAGGGATGGGTAAATGCACTTAATTGGATAGTGTCATCATTTTACAGTGAAAGAAGTAAAGATGCATATGTTTTTCATCTCACTTGGAGCTTGCAGTGTAGTATCATTTATACTGCCAGTGAAAAGTTAGCCTCTGGTGTTAACATCTCCAGCTAAGTGTTCATAAATATTGTATGTAATCATCTTTTGGCAGACTTGACAACAAAACCCCTCTCTATCTCACATATTTGTAATTGTATCTCATCCACAATTATGGATCCAAGAGAGTTGAGATCCGAAATGTTATACTGTGGTTATGAGGTATATTAGGAGAAAACACAGATAAATGGTGAGAAAGCAGACAGAAATTGACAAAGTACCTTTTGTCGAGGCCAAGAACTGTAAATCCATATAATCACACTTATATTCAGAATCTACAGGGAAGTTCTAGCAATATTGCATATTTTTTTACACAGAGAGAACTTGCAAATGCACACTGTATTCCCCACGTGGTCCGGGAATTCAACCTGCGACCTCCTTTATTTTATTACCCAAGAGTCATTTTAAAGTTTACTGTAAACACATACTAAAACAACAGTTCCTTCACATACTGTATGCTGAATCACTAAGGGCGCTATAGAAGTGAAGAAATTGATTGGAAATTGAGGTTATCTGGTGCCAGAGGCAAAGCAAATCCTTTAGAGAAAATAACAGTGACTTTCGTTGCCACAGCGAATGAAATGTGTTTGTCAGAATCCCGAATGAGCCTCTCCATTCTTTCCTCCGCCATTGTGTTTGACTGCTTTTAAACGGGGTAATTGTAGCTTCACCTACAACAATGGACTTTAGCATGTTATTGTTGTCTCATCAGAAAGGTATTGTACTGCTTTATTTGAGGGCTAGAAAGTCACTAAGCATAATTAATATTCCCTCACTGGCAGGCGGGAGTGCTGTTTGCTTATTTACTGCAGGGGACTATACTTTTTTGTTCCTTATCATTTACGCCCACTGCTTGGCCTGACAGGCACAAGGCTGACTGGACTGATGCATTTATATGTATTAATGAGCCGGTCAGCAATTATGAAATCAAATGAAACTATGACTTGCTAACCAAACTAACACATTGTAATGAAATAAATGCAATCTGAACCTTTCAAAAACTTTAGATTTACCTGGTGAAATACCTAGAATGGCACTTTCACAACTTGCAAATGGTTAAATTGTTGTTTAGCCCAGTCAATCCTCCTCTCGACTAGGGCTGGGTACCATTAAACGATACCAGTTTGGTCTCGAAAAAACAAAGCAAAAAAAGGTTTAGGTACTACTGGTATCGGAAAAAAAAATTAGGAATTGAAAGCAGGTACTGAAAAGAAGATCTTTATATTCCAGTTTGATGCTGTTGGTCATCAAAATAAAATAGAAAATAAAAAAGTGAAACAAAATTTGGAAAAAAAATGTGAAAAACGAGTTGAAACATTGGGGTAAATTTGTGGATAAGAAAAAAACATGGAGAAAAAAAATGGGAAACTCTTGGGCAAAATTTGGAAAGGAATTGGACAAAATAAACATTTTGGGATAATTGGAAGAAAAAAACACAGAATTTAGAAAGAAATGGGTGAAATTTAGGAAAAATTATGTAAATTTGAAAAAGAAAGGTAAAAAAAAATTGGGGAAAAAAAAAAGAAAACATGGAAAGCGTTCAAGCGTGTTCAGTCCTTTTGTAGCTAAACTGAGTTTCTTGGTTGTTTCATCTCAAACAAATGCAAAAGAAATGAAATGGAAGGAAAAGGAATGAATTAACATTATTAATATGTTTTATTTATTTATTTATTTATCTATCATATTTAACCAGGAAACCACTGAGATCTTTTACAGTTGAATATGACAAATATTTTAGTATCGGTATCGAAAACCAAGTATCGTTAAAGTATCAATATCGGAAAAAAAAAGGAACGGTACCCAGCCCAAGTCTTGACTCATCTGCATTTCATCCCACCCTAATGCCACATTTCTACATTTTATACTTTAATGTGCATCTTCTGTGGACAGTATGAGGAGTCCGAGTCACAGCAAGAACAACAGCAGTGCTATGAGCACACAGCAGCTTGTGCTTTGACTAAGCCCTGGTCTCTTTGGCACATTTGCTCAGCCTGACGCAACACAGACTCACTTGTGTGCTGTGAGCCTCCTGAATCCTAACAGCTCCATTCCCCTCATCCCAGGATCATGTTTGTTTTAGATGAACTCGCTGCTGACCCCGCTGACCACAAATCATGTTCAAAGCCGGGCGCGAGAGTAGCTAAATCCCCATCATGAGAGGGGGGAAGCACCTTTTAAGACCGGCCCGAGCCTAGGCTAATGGGGGTGATCCATCTAGGGCTCTCAAAATGTCACATCCCGCCAGCGTGCATTTGCATAACCTCTAAAGCGTCCCGGAGAGTGTGTGCACTGCATTGATTTAGCCAATGACTTGGGAGATACTTGCCTTGTTGACACAGTGGTGTAAGCGAATGTGACTGCGGCTCTGCTTAATCCACTAAACTGAGTGCAGAGGGAGAGCGGCGGCAGTTTTACAGTCCCATCTGACAACATTTTCTCACGCTCCTTAGTTTGCACAAAACCCTACTTTAAATAAAATCATTTCATCTCTGCAAATTCAGAAATATGACTAATGCTTTGGCTTAGAACACAATGTGAATTGCCAGGTCTGATGTTACAAATTTGAACTCCAACAAAAGGATGGAGGATGGAGACGGCCCTATACAGTACTTGGTAAGCACATGATAAATTACATATTGTGCTGCACTGGAGTTGCCTACAGCAGACAGGTTGCTCCCAAATAACCTTATGGGGACAATAAAAGGTCATTTAAACGCATAGAACCATTTTAAGTTTGGTACAGCGGGAACCAGTTGTTTGCATACACCGTATAAAAAGACACATTTGCATTTTTTCTCAATGTCTGACATGAAACCAGAATTAACTTTTATTTTTTTTGAGTCAAGTCTGTAACTGCGTGCACATGCCTTTTGAGCGCTGCCCATACAACTGGATTGAGATCAGGACTTTGTGATGACCACTTCAAAACACTGACTTTGTTTTCCTCAAGCCACTTTGTGACCAGTTTGGCAGTTTCCTTTGGGAATTGTCCATCTGGAAGACCCATCTGCGCCCAAGCTTTAACTTCCTGGCTGATGTCTTGAGATGTTTCTCTATTATTTACACATAGTGTTCTTTCTTCATGATGTCATCTATTTTGTGAAGTGCATCAGTCTCTCCTGCAGCAAAACAGCCCCACAGCATGATGTTGCCACCCCCGTGTTTCACAGTTGGGATGGTGTTCTCAGGCTTGCAAGATTCCTCCTTTTTCCTCCAAACGTGACGATGGTCATTCCCTTTTTCCGTACAGCCACAGGATATGTCTCCAAACATTAACGTTTCTTCTTCCTGGCAGCATTCCCTTTCAGCCCATGTCGGTACAGTACTGGTTTCACTGTGGATAATGACAAACTCTTACCAGTTTCAGCATCTTCACCAGGTCTTTTGCTTTTGTTCTTGGGTTGATATTCACATTTCAGACACAGCACATTCATCTCTGGGACACAAAAATTATTTCTGATCTGTATGATGACTGGTCATTTCCATCATTGTCTGAACCAATGATCCTGAACCTTCAAGGGTCTTGAAATTGCACCCAAGGATGAACCAGACTTGTGCTTCCAAGGTCATGACATCGTGATCTGGGCTTTCCCAAATTGTTAAAGGTATAGTAATCTTAGTGTAACTTCTGACTTTGTAAAACGTTAAAAAAAAAATATATCTCTCATTCTTCTGGAATTTGACAAAGACATTTTTTTAAATTCTAATTGACCTAAAAAAAAAGGAAAAGTTAATTCTGGTTTCACGTCAGACAGTGAGAAAAAAATGCAAATGTGTCTTTTTATGAAGTGTACATCTGGTTCTCTCTCTGTATGAATGGATGGACACTGCAGTCAGCGAGAGAAACATACAAAGTTTCGAGTGAGGAAACACTCCAACAGCCTATAGGCCAGTATAACGCCTCATTTGAAAGCTAAGATCTACAAAACTGAGTTAAGATTCTTCCTTGCATTGTTGTCACTTTGTCCTCACTGTTTTGTCCTATTTTCTTTTTTCTTTTTTTTTCTTTTTTTTTCTTTCTTCTTCACTTATGACTTCTTGGTTGGTTTTTCATCACTTTGTTGTGTTTTTGTTACTTTTTGTCACACTTTTGTTGTGTTTTTGTAATTTTTTGGCTGGGTTTTTAACGCTTTTGGTTACCTTTTCGTCACCTTCTTTTTTTTGGGTAACTTTTTCATCACCTTAATGTTGCATTTTCATCCCCGCTTATTTCTCGTTTTCACCAATATTTTTTTTAAAGGAGCTTTTAGCTTTGGGTAATGCCGAACTGGAGAAAACGTGCTTGGTTAAGGTGGGTGTTAAGTGCTTTAACTAAATTTGAGCCAGAAGCTCTAATTGTTTTAACTCCTGTAATTGTCGATACACTTAACTAGTTAGTTAACTTTGGGGGGAAAAAAAACAGGCAATCTGTTTCTTCAGTCTTTCTAAGTTGCTGTGTGATATATCTACATGGCACCGATTGACCTGTGATATAAGAGATGCATTAGTACAGTACTCTCGTCTCCAGGCTGCACTGGCACTTTTCCAAATCCCATACTGACAGTCACCAAACTGCACCAAACATCACACCGCTGCTAAAGTTTTCTCCCACAAGGATTTTTTTTTTCTTTTTTGTGGTATCTTAGCTTGTCAGCCATTTTGTTTCTATTTGCCTGAGCTCATTGCACTGTCCCTTTGACTGTAATCCTATTATTCTGATCTCGAGAGCAGGGCTGGGGTTTTGCATTCGATTGACATCTGCCTGTAAAGTTTATTTTTAGCGCGTCTCTTTTACTAGTGTAGTCTCTCGTGTCTCGACATCATTAAAAGTCTGTAACATGATCACGTTTTCATCACGACTTTGTAAAAGGAAACTCACCATTTAACATTGTTCTCACCATTTGCTAGTCATGCATTCTCCACATCTACCGTTTTTTTTTATCTGTCCAAAAAGTTCAAATTTCAAAGTTTCTTTCAATTTCAGATCAGTGTTTGGGTGCAATTATATTTCTCAAAGTAATCTCGAGGGCCGGATAATAAATGCTCGAGGGCCAAATTATCCAAATCCACCACTAGATGCCACTAAAAAGCTGCACACTAGGCCTTTTTAACCCTCAATCACTGTAAACAACTGTAGCCTATGCTTCCACTCCTGCATAAAACATTTAGACTTTCTGCTAGACCTTAGTACCAGTCCAATAACCAGGCTGTCCATGCAAACTCAAATCTCGTGATTGGCAGAGACCTTGCCTCTGCTGTTGCCTTGACAAATATGCCTGCTGCCTCCGAAATGTGGCAGAAATGAGAAAATGTTCGTGCAGAGTTTGCAGCGCAGCACCCAGAGGTGAGCCCATAATCTCATCATAGTGTGCGACAGTTCACGCTGTTACTAAGACAACAAATACTGCAGGCGGGGAAAAGTGTAAACACCAAGAATCAGATCTGATTTCAGCGGCTGTCCCAAAAAAATAACAGCGTGGGGGAATTAGAATCTACTGTATATAAACTACTTTCACTTTCAATAGAAATGAATAATCAGTGTGTTTGTTTTTCGGCGTCTCCTTGATGGCACACGCCGCACAAGAAGGTCTATGAGACTCGAATTTTCATCTGCTCCCTGTGACAATCTGCCATTTTTGAGAGATCGTCATATTGTGATTCAGTCCAAACAAACACTCACCTACTCCCCCCCCATCAGTGAGCCTTGCTACGCGCTGAGAGAGTGACCGAGGTTTTAACCCAATCACAGTGAAGTGTGAACTTTCAGGAGAAGCACAAGCATTAGTTACTTCATTAGATTTTCTTTTAGGTTTGATAACATGCACAGGAATAATTGAAATGAAATTGATGAAACCGTAATGTGTGTCTTTTTTTTTTTTTTTGCACTAACCTCATCTCTATTTCTGTGTGTGTAAGTAAATAAACAAACACTAAAACAAAATACAATCAACACTGCTAAATAAAAAAGACACCATCAGGTCACGTCATATTTGTTTCTTTCATCTTGTGCTTTTTTAGACTTATTGTACACATCTCTGTAGTGGTCAAAGTCGAGCTGTCCATGGTGCTGAAATATAACTGACGTGGACTTTGTTATTATGATGTCTTATTTTAAGTTTTTATACTGGATACATTTACAAAAAATGAAAAAAATACAGAACTTGTACGTGGTGCTTTGGGGGCAATCCCAACAAAATCTATCTCTACCTCCATCTCCCAAGACGTTAATGCTTTAAAACCTTGCCTCCACAGATAAAGATCCTGAGAGCACAAGAGGAAATGAGAAAGACACAGTGCGTTCAGCACAGTGTGATTGAGTTCAGTTTAGATCAGTTTGGTATATAAAAAAATATACATTCTAGGAGAACTGGTTTAGTGACAACGAATGGGGCCAAGCAACATGCAGGTTACATTTATATCCTGGTATATAGAGGCCATTTATTAGCATTACAGACACAATGTTGGGGTTGACAACTTTTTCTTTGGCATTGGAAATGCATGTGGACATATAATCCATTTCAATTTCTGTATTCTGAATTAAACTCTGTGTTGTTTCAAAATTATTGTCATGTCACATATTTTGAAGATATGTATTATCTAGAAAAAAGTAAAGTTATTTGCTTGTTCATACCTCATATGATTTGAATATGCTCTCAGCAAAATTATTTTCATGGCGTGAACTCAAAACTTTTTTCTACACAAAAGACCTACTTTTCGCTCAAATACTGTTTTGTTGTTTGTCGACATGAAGAGCGAAATCTTGTCTTTACTAATGACTCATGAAATAATGGTCTTAGGTTTACAATCTGTTAAAAGTCGGATTTTTAAATAATATTCAGTCTACCAATTCTATCTTCAAGTTTCCAATTACCTTTTTGGCACAGTGGTTAATTTCAAAGATAGCAAGTAACAATTTGTTCCCTTGTGCTGAAATTTACAAAAATTTCAACATCTACAGAGAGAGGAGAGCTTGGCAAGTGTAACGCCTCATTTGAAAGCTAAGACCTGGTCCTAAAACTGCTCGAAACTTTGTCGCATTGCTGCCGCGTTTTTAACACATTTTTTAAGGGTTTTTGTCGCATTTTCCATTGCTTTTTTTCGCTGCTTTTTTCGGCGCTTTCTGTTGTGTTTTTGTTATGTGTTCGTCACGTTTTTTTATGCTCTGCTGCTTTTTTGTTGCGCTTTCATCCTCATTTTCGTTGCTATTTTGACGCTTTTTTCAAGAAGCTCTTAGATCTGGGTGAACCCGAACTGGAGAAAAAGTGCTCGGTTCAGGTGGGGGTTTGGAGGCCGATATGGAATGGCACAACTACAATTTCATACATATACGCACGATGACATGAAGGCTTTCGTCACATCTCCAGATCTTGACCAATCGCTTATGTTTTCGGGTTAATGGGGGGAAACCAGAATTAACCGGAATACTCGGACGTGTGTTTTCGCAGCTCTTAGTGAACAACACATTACCCGCAATAATACCATAGCACTGTTGGTTGTGATATAGTGAAAGTAAAAGCAAGCCATTCTTCATACGCTCCGGGCACTCGATCGATCGGGAGATGCAACATCAGCTGGAGAGTGTGCAGTGTGTGAGAGCAGAATAATTTATAAGAGGTACAGGGGGTGGACGTGCGGTTAAGCAGTGATGATGAAAATCGATATGCAATAATAAATGAGAAACAACTGCGTGGATTATTGAGGTTATTAGGATGTGCGATAAAAAAAAAAAGCGGTCTTGGTTTGTTGTCTGGAATGCAGCGGGAGATATATATTAAAAAAAAAAAACACCTTCATGTGCTAATGCGGTGTTGCTTTTAGTTCACTCTGCTGCTTCTTGTTTTATACAATGGAGGACAGATGTACCCCCAAGGTTAGCGAAGCAAGATGGTGAGCGGAAGGTCAGCGGATTGAACTTCTCGGAGTGCAGGAGGAGAGCGAGTAGTCGTCTGCCCCCAGCTGCTAATTAGGTGCCCTTGAGCAAGGTCTCCAACCCCCCCAACTTCTGCCCAAACACTCGCCAGCAGTGCGCTGTTCAGAATAAATCGCAGGTGCAGCGGTGCGGACTCATGTTACGTAATTCATTCATTTCATTTAGTTATTTTTGGGGAGAGCCTTCATCCTGGCCTATACACACACAATTTAAACATATTTATCACACACAGTTTGTCCATTTTTTAAGTATTTATTATTTATTTATTTATGTTGAACCACTTTGCTCCTCTCTGTGTCTCTGTATTTTCTGTAAAATATATTCAATTCAGCGTAATGTTGAAGTAATAGGAAGAAGTTGAATTATCTCCCTTCTTTGTTTTCTCCCTCAGATTGCTTTGAACATGGCCATATATGGGCAATTACATCCATCCATCCATCCATCCATCGACGGCCCCACGATTCCCAGGCCTGTTGGTCTCTCATAAGGGGCTTCTGAACCGCTCTTTGTCTGACCCGTGACCTAGGACCAGTTTGCCATGGGAGATCCTACCAGGGGCAAGAAGTCCCCAACAACAGAGCTCCCAGGATCATCCGGGCACTCAAACCCCTCCACCACGTTAAGGTGGCGGTTCCGGGAGGGGTATGGGCAATTCTTCATTTCCAAAATACCTTAAACAATGCCTCAAACAAGTGTGAACGGCTGGAAGTGTAAATGAGCCAGAACTGTACAAATATTAGCATGACCGACCGGAGAATCACGGTCTAAAAGCATCTCAATTTATCATGGGTCACGCTGTAAGGCCATACAAGCTCTGTAGTGCAGTCATGATTCCATGAATAGGTTAATCACAACACATTCGCTAATGCTAACGTGGCTAACGTCCACAGCAGCTTATAAATACGCTTATGGGGAGGGTCTGCACCTGCTGAAGCATCATTATTGTCAGTAAAGACTTAGAGGAGAAGTGAGAAGTTTGGTAGAATCGAGTCGAACAGCTGTAATCGGGAGCTCATATGGCTACTTTATATGCGTACACAAAACGTTGTATGATAAATTAAGACTGTGAAAATTTCAAAGTTGTCATGTGTCAGGTGTCACTTTATGGCTAATATCTTTATTGTTTGTAGGACAATCCACATGAAACAAACAAAAATTTTTTTTACAAAGAGCAACATCTTCATGATCAGTGAACTACGGTCCATTAATTTTTTCATAAAAAAGTCTCAGAGTGGTGACAGTATATGTATAAAAATGTGACCAATAGAAATGACTTTTAGGCCATACGCATAATGAGTCAGTTTTCGATCAAGTATTTGATTTGTCAGTATTCATTTTGGCGATTTCTTTAAAAAACAATTTCATTTACTGTTGCACCGCTAATAAACAGCTGAATAAAAATATAAATAAATATATATACATATATATAATATATAAATATAACTAAAAGTCAGACATTCTGGCCATACCTATTTCCAGTTTTATAGAGTTAATATTACAAATAGTTCCCGTTGTTAACTTTGCATTGTATTCTATTGTAAACCCCGGCAATACACGCCAGTTGCATTAAGAACTTCTCTGCAGAGAAAGAATGCAATCGTCGGCACAAACAATGCAAGCGAATGAAAACAGCGCCTCTGTTTTCTGCTTGTCTTTATCTCGGAGAAAACATACAGAGGCTGTCAGCACATTAATTAAAACCTTATGGCGTATTGATTGGAATACGCCAGTGGATGAATGCTGACAAATAAATAGGCAGCTGGCAGCTTTCAAGGAGATTCTCACGCTTTGACAAAAACAAACTCAAGAGTTATTTAACAGACAGGTGTAAATGGAGATAGAGAGGTAATCTGCGTGTACCAGCCTCAGCAGAAAGGATGGGGAAACACTACAGTTATGGGGATGGAATCATAAGCTTATTGTTTATCAACTTTGTTACTCATATAGAATGTTTAAGAACTTGTGTCAGCAAAATAACTTACTCTACAGACAGATTTAGTTAGGACCAGGCATCAGAACTGAGACATAGTTTTTGTTTAAACGTAGCATTTTTTCAATTCTGATTACTACCAGTATCTAAGTAGTAACTTCTCTCTTTCATTACTACCTTTTAACAGTGGACCCAGCTCTGCCTGAACATGCACATTCCCACTTGCCTCGAAGAAAAATGGTCAGAAACACATTTGCTAATGCTAACGTGGCTAACGTGTAGCCCAGTCCAGATAGCAATCTGTACTGGGCCACATCAAACTGAAATATTACTTTATCTTAAAGGAATAGGCCACCGTTTTTACATACTAAGATATGTTCTTACCTCACTTTAGACGTGTTAATATATCCCCGTCTGGTCTTTGTCCGTTCGCTCTGCCAGGCAAACGGAGCACATACGCAGCCTCTCCCACATGTCATATAGCTCCGAAAAAGCTCACGATAGAAGCTACCAAGCTCTTCCACGTGTTCCCTATTTAAATAAAGTTACGTGAAGTGTTTTCATGCGAAGTATATTTACACAGAAATGTAACATGTCAATTTTATAAGCAAATAAAAAGGGGGACTATATTGTGAGGCGTAATGATACGAGGAGCACAGCGCCCGCGTAGTAACTCCTAAAGACTTCCCCCCGCTCACTTCCGTCAATAACCTTTAGGAGTTACTGCGCGGACGTTTTACTCCTCGTATCATTACGCCTCACAATATAGTCCCCCTTTTTATTTGCTTATAAAATCGACATGTTACATTTCTGTGTAAATATACTTCGCATGAAAACACTTCACGTAACTTTATTTAAATAGGGAACACGTGGAAGAGCTTGGTAGCTTCTATCGTGAGCTTTTTTGGAGCTATGTGACATGTGGGAGAGGCTGCGTATGTGCTCCGTTTGCGTGACAGAGCGCGCGGACAAAGACCAGACGGGGATATATTAACTCGACTAAAGTGAGGTAAGAACATATTTTGGTATGTAAAAACGGTGGCCTATTCCTTTAAGGTACTCTCCGCAAATAGTAATATCTTGTGCAATGTGCCTCTTCTTCTGAAACACTGAAGAGGCACCAAGAGTCCCCCACACCTGCAGCACAGAGGAGGCGTCACAAGAGGTGCTACAAATGTGGTGATGATGGTGAAAGACTGTAGTGGAGCAGAGGGAGCTGTGCAGGAGGACGAAGAAGGAGAAGGAGGAGGTGGAGGAGAAGTTGACCAGTGCAGGACACCAAGCACTGAAACAGGGACAAACCCAGGAGGCGCTGCACCGTTTCAGAGGAGCACTGAAGGCGGCCAGTTAAGTTTCCTCCGGGTGCTACGGATAAACATGCTGGTCTGGTTGGCCCACAGTGGCGGCGTCTGAACACAATTTTGTTGTACAATGACAAATAAAGCACTTACTTTCTTACTCACTTTACAAGCAACATGACCACATTACAACTTTCCAATTTGAATATTTTTTTTTCACTCTTTTAAATAATTGATCTCTTGATGTGATGGCGCATGTTTCTAAAAAGGGGATAAGGGCGGGATCTTCACTGTACACTCGGCCCTCGCGTGACAGCTGTGCCTGTGGCATTAGCTCCAATGCTAACAGCCTGTCAATCAAGGTCTGGCCCTCAAAACCTTTCTTATGAAAACCAGCCTGGTTTCTTTAATTGCAACTAACCCAGCGTTATCACAGGAGGAATATCTAGCTGTAGAAAGTTCCACAAAAAATGTGTCTAAAGTGCAAGGCTTTCTAATAGGAGACTAGCGGCTAAATGGAGGTACTGCAGCTATGATGGACCAATGGCAGCCCCCAGTGTCATCATCATTGGTTCAGACGAGAAAGGGGATAAAAAGTTGCACTCAAACCCACAACGCTATTGCTCATTAACCTACACATCACAAGTTGCAATTTAGAATGTTTAATACATTTTTTGCAAAAGATTCTCCACATTTTGTTCACACAGGAGTTTATAGGGTAAACAACAACAACCATTAAGCACTGGTGGGATAAAACCTCCAAAGTTCATGTCATCAAGCAAACAACAGCATGCATTAAATTTGCTTCCTTGTAAGTGCATAAACAAATCAGTGGGAGTGGAATAACGACACGAAATGGCACATCACAAAATCCCTAATATACCTAAAATAGCCCATATGCAAATATTACAGTGGGTGTATGACAGGGAGCCTTGAAGCGTGCTGCATCAAGACCCCAGCATGCACTCTCTCTCTCTCTCTCTCTCTGAACGTCTGTACCAATCTGGCGCACCAAAGACAAGGTAAAACACAAAGCAAGATCAAACAAGACAATGCCTTTTCTCCTCTCATGTTGAATTTTTAGGCAGCCAAAAAACACTCAACTAAATGACGCTTTGGGGGGAAAACTGCTCTCGCTACAAAAAAAAAGAAAGAAAGAAAAGAAAAAACTGGCAGCGATCCATTCGGAGGCCAGGCACAACTCGTATCATTTAACAGCACTCATTTAATTTAGCACAATTAGAGCAGATGTAGCAGTGGGGACGGCTTGCCTGGCTCAATACCAATACTGAATATTACTGCCACGGTACGCTGGGAGTTTTTTACTGCTGCCTATTGTATTACCCTCATATCAGCCGATGAATTTGAAGAAACCCGCATTCTCCAGGGAAGGGGGCTCGGCGAGTATATGTCCAGGGGCTTTGATGGGATTGCAGAGGCTGTGCAGCTGCTGCGGGTGGTGCACGAGAGCGCGCAGGCTGAGGGAGGAATTCAGGGGAACTACTTCTTGGTCTTGTGGCCAGGAAAGCTATAACACAAAGTATAAAGTAAAAGTGCTGCAGTTAAGTGATGCGTAATAAGCAAGTGCAATTGAATCTAAATTGCTGATTGTTATTGGCAAATATCATAAAGACGACAATTAAAGGCATCTCTTAATGGCAGTGCTCAAGCAGAAACAGATGTTGCTAATAAGGTAGTTTTGCTCGACATTCTTAAAATGGCTATTCTTGTGGAATACGACTGCTCATCGCCAAAAAAGGTAAGCCCTTTATGACAAATTTGTGTTTCTCTTTTTAGGCCTTTTGTATTCGCTCGAGTGTGTTCTTCCCCATTGTCTCACTCATCCAATCATTGCATAGCAGAGTGTACCAGTCCCCCAGACAAATCGCTCCAGACTGCCTGTGGAGGTAGCCCCAGGTTTAGAAAAGGATGGTACGGATCGGTTCAGTTTAGGTTGTTCAACCATCCCCCAAGTAAGTAAATAATTAAAAGTAAAGTAAGTAATTCCGCATGTGTCCAGCACAGATGATAAACAATTAGGATATAAACAACACATTATAGCCATGTGGTAAATGGGCAGTCTGCCCCAGGGTGGCCGTGGTCACATTAGTTACCACCACTGAGTGTGAAGTGAATAAATAATGATTAGCAGAAACTTATGACACAGACTTGTTAAGTGCAATACCAGTGTAAGCCATTTTTATTTTTTTTTATTTTAACCTACCATCCGCATCATTATTATTCATTTGTTGAAAAAGGTTTCTTCAATAGAATATTCACGATCAAAACATATTTTACTGTAGCTATAGGTTATGGACCCCGGCAATACACGCCCGATATAAAACGATAGATTTTAGATTTAGATAGATTAGACCCCTGGTATAGTCTAATCTACTTACTTTTTAACATGTACTTACTCATTTACTATGGCCACAAATCTCCATATTTCAATGGAGAAATGTGAACATTACATAAATTACTGTTTTCCCAATCCAAATCACGGATTCAGCAAATACAAGGGCACAGTGAATAATAATCCGGTCATGCTTGAGATTACAGCGTACAACTCCCATGTATAGGAACAGGGAAGTAGTTACACATGGAAGTGCAGGTAATTACAGGTTAAAGTGCAAGGTTTAATAAAGGCGTACAAAGTGTAATAAAGGTGTTTTGGCCAGCTTGTGCCAGGTTAAGTTTCACTAATTGGGGAACATTACTACCTAACTAATGTGCTAATACACCTAACCTAGCGTGTAAATAAACATCTTTGTTACACGTACACCTACATGTTGTACAGCTTTATTAAATCTTGCACTTTCATGTATAATCACCTGTACTCACATATCTAATGGAACTTGCGGGCCAATAATCCAACATCACATCGTCGTGTCCTTTGTGCTGTCGTTTTAAACTGTTCAAACACCTCCGAGCGATCACCCGTTTTCTTTAACCCAGAATGCCTGGATGCTGCCGAGCTCCGTCTCTCTTCTCCTTGTATACGCCGTGACACCAGCAACAAACATAAACACGCATGCACTCTCCATCGCTCCGCGGCAGTAATTGAAAACCCATTTTTCTCTCTCGTCCTTGACCCGCGGCCCCAGCACCTGTGCCGGTGTTCATCGTTGCAGCGCTTTCAGGCTGCTCGCAAACAAGACCACCACCCAGTCTTTTTTAGAGCGTTAGACAAACTGTAGATCTGTGATGAGCGATTTTGTGGCAACATGGCGCTCCACTTACGGGGTTGTAATTCCAGCAAAACCCCTATTTTAAATGACTAAACTTTTAAAGGAAACGCAACGCTGTCAAATCTAGGTCTTTATATGACATCGCTTTAGCCGGATCTTTGAATTTTAAAGCCTGGACGGAGACACAGCCAGAAAGGACTAGAATTAGCATGAAAAGATCTTGCGTAATTGGCGTGTGCTTTACATAGCCGTGCCCGTGCCGCGGAGGTCTATAGTGCAACTGTCTCAGGAAATCAGCGCCTGTAAAGAATTAATATAGGCAGCGGTCCGGCCCCTTTAACTGCTTTGTAATTTGCACATTCAGATCTCATTTGCTGGCCTATAATCGCGGGGATGCCCTGTCATAACACCAGCGTGACAGCCTGCCTCCATCCGACCAACTCACGCTTGATAGTGCATTATCATTAACAGCCCCGCAGATTAATATTTCATAAGGATCGTGGCTCGGCAGCGGCGGGGGGGCTCCCGGAGTGATATGTTATTCCCCGCCAGCACACCGATTATACTCTACAGCACATTATTACTGTGATGGAACCGCAAGAGAAGCAAGGTGTGCAAAGGAGGAGGGGGTAAAAGAAAAAGGTGAGAGATTCATTAAACGGTGTGTAGGCCTGGTCCGGAGAAGCATGGATCATCAGCTTTTAAGGGCAGGCAGGCTGTAGCGGAAGGGTTGTGGAGGGGAAAAAAAAAGGAGCCCAGACAAGGGAGGGGCAGACACATCATAGGGAGGTGTAAAAAGAAATGAGGACTGGAGGGAAGGTAGTAAAAAGAAAATGGACGCTGTCAAATAAAATCAGAACTTTTTAGAATTACGGTTCGAAGGCGGGGCTTATTATGGTTTGGTCTGGGTTTGAATTTAAGGTGTGCTTATTGTCCCTTTAGGCAATTAAACCTGTATTTGACACCCTTCAATTCCACTGTATTTTGTATTGGTAGATTTATTTTATAGTCGACACAAAATGTATTTATTTTTTGTCATGATGGTGAATCATAAAATTGTGTTGCCATCAATGTCAGTCTATCTTAACCGACAAACAGGAAAACATATTAGAAGGTCACAAGTTTGTCTTTGGCTATTACAGAGAGCAGGGATTCAGTTGTCAAATATTAGATTTATTTTGTTCATTTCTTTGAGTTTTCAGATGTTCAGTTGTCTTATAAATTCATTTCCAGCACATATAAAATCAGTCCAGACGGTCACATTATGGGTAAACAGTTCGGCAATTCACGCTGTGAGGCAAGACAGAGATGGGCCACGAACTTTAGACCAAATACTAAGGAAGGAAATTTAGGTATTTTGTGTACAGCTCTTTGGGCAGTAATGTTGTTTTAAATGTGCTCTATAAATAAACTTGACCTTGAAAAATTGACCAAACTAGGTTTGATGAAAAGGCAACTACAATGCCAGGCAGAAACCTACTACTTCAATCGGCATTCCTTGTGTAAATATAGGCCCATGTCCCAACCAGCCAGCTACTCATGGACCCCAGAAATCTAAGCCGACTCCCTCCCCAAGCCGCTTACACATGGGCCCCAGCTCCATAGATCGGCTACACATGGGCCCCAGCTGCCAGGTCTTGCATTAGTGGTGGGTCTAAATAATTTGGTGAAAGGAGTGCAAATTGGGCGGCACGGTAGCGCAGCGGTTAGTGCTCTCGCTTCACAGCTAGAAGGTCCGGGTTCGATTCCCACCAGGGACGGGGCCTTTCTGTGTGGAGTTTGCATGTTCTCCCCGTGTCTGCGTAGGTTTCCTCCGGGTACTCCGGTTTCCCCTACCACTAAAAACATGCACAATAGGCCAAGATGAATGATGTGTGTGAGTGAATGTATGGTGGTGGTCAGAGGGTCTGTTGGCGCAGACGTGTGTAGTCGCGAAAGCGCCTCTGACAGTCTCCCCCAGGGGAAACTGAAGCTACAAACGTAGCTTTCCACCACCGAGTATGGAGTGAATGTACAATTGTCTCATGTAAAGCGCTTTGTGACTATATGTCTGTGAAAGGCGCTATATAAATAAAGATCTTCTTCTTCTTCTTCAAATATTCAGGTGTAGCTTGCCATAAGGGCGGCCCCCATGAACAAGTCCATTATTAATATGCCTGCCGCCAACGCTTGATATACAGTCTTCCAACAACTTTGGTGTTACAGTTACACCATGTCTCCACCAATGCTCTCTGGCGCTGTTTATCCCCATCCTGCTGCATGCTTTAAGTCTTTGCTTTGAGTCACGGTTCCTTAAAGTTAACTTATAACCAGCAGTGGACAGACTGTACTCATGACTCAACCAGATTATATATATATTCTAATGGTGAAACCAGTTTATTGTGACACTCATCATGACCTAAAGAATCTTATCCTTCTGTTTTGAGAGAAACTTATGCAGAGAACGGCATTATGCAAGTTGTCAGGTGACCAGCTCCTGCCCAGATGATGTTCTCTCTCCCTACCAACATTCTTGCTTGGCGCCCCTTGGTACCCTAGCTACGCCACTGCAAATATACCTACCTGGAGCAGCCAGATGACAGGCCACAAACACACCTAGCCTGAGCAGGAAGTGCAGGGGAGAGGAGGAACGAACGGATGGGAGGGGCTTTAATATTGGAAGGTGCTGCCATCTGCTGGATACCTGAACTACCAACCTTACACTGCTCCATCTGCCGGAGGTTTTTCTTACACTCTGCAGAATTTTGATGGAGGGGAAACTATAGCACCCATCCAGACACAGGGAAAACCTATATAAAAATGGCAGAGTGGAGTAGCTGTTCTCATCCGTATAACTGAGATATAGCATGATTTAAAGACAACAGCCCTTTTGGCCAAACTAGTTGTTTTGGTGTGTTCAAATGTGAATCAAATGTGTTGAAGTATATTATTATTATTATTATTTTTTTGACAACATTGAGCCCCTTGCCCTAATGTTTGTATAGAGTGAATGGCTCTAGCTGTATGAGTTAATAGATAAATAGTTAAAAATACACACATTGGCCATGATGTACCCAGCCCAGGCCCCATTGTGAATCCAACCACTTGCAACCAGTGATACAATGAAAATAAAGGTCAGAAAGGTGCTAACTATTTTCGTATTGATTTGTACTTGCTATACAATAGTTCAAATTATGCTTTACTCTGTGCCCTCTCTCTCTCTCTGTTTCTCATTTTCAAACCACCTCTGGCTCCACTTGTTCTCACTGAGTTGTACAAGGATACGCCTCATTGAAAGGAACAAAATGTGATCCGTATATGAATGACTGCCAGATAATAACCCAAAATTTAAACAGCACGTGTAGGAGTGATGATATTTTTATACACCGATAAAACCATGACGAAGGGAGATTTGCTTATAATTGGAGTCAAAAGGCACACGCTACCTCACCGCTTTGCCCCCACATGAAGTCATCACGAACATAAAACACCATCTCCTTATGGGACTGTTACTCTGCTCCGTCTCATCACTGGGTTAATGAATTACTCTCGAGAGATATCGCCCACAATGATGTAACAAAGGAATCCTCGTTCCCGTGCCATCGCAGGAACACGCACTGCAATCGAGACGCTCCTTAAATGTGCTTTTGCAGGAGCTGTTATCTGTTAGCTCCAGGGAAGGTCTATCTTTTTTAGAAACCCTTTTTAGGACTTGAGTTCCGGTGGTGAGTTCACGATTACTCTTTGACAGGATTAAGATGTTTGGTTTGTAAAATGTCCTGGAATGATGAGGATGATAATAAAATGAAATGATTGGGTCTGGCTGACACTTTTTCATTGAACATTTTTGCCAAACAAAAGCAGGCAATTTTGCTCCGAAAAGTCGCAGTTTTCGCAGGCCATGTTTTTGTTTTTTCCCCAGTAAAAACAGACAAAGGTGTAGGGAGTGGAAGGGGGAGGAGTGGAACATCTTAAAGAGACTAGATGCAAGTTGGACATTTTATGCTCACTACTGCCACCTCAGGTCTTAAACGTAACTGCAGCTTCTATATTAAGGTCAAAGTAACAACTTTTTGACTAACAGTGCAGGATTTTAGACACAGTTGTGGTGGTCTGAGCTCATTCTACACATTAGGACATTGCTGGAACATGTGGGGGGATGAATAATACTTTTAACAGTTTTAACATAAAAATAAAAAATAAAGTTGATATTTGTGTATATTTGATCTTGTAGTGACCCGGCGGCTGTGTGAGAGGTCAGAATCACACCTTAACGCCTTAACCCACCTGAACAGAGCACATTTTCTCCAGTTTGGCATTACCCAAATCTAAAAGCTTCTTGAAGCGACAAAAATGTGCCAGAAAAGCAACAATAACACAATTAAAAAACGGTCACGATTAGTGACCTATGGCCTATAGGCTCCAGTTGAGAAGCTTTTAGATTTGGAGAAAATGCGCTTGGTTAAGGCGGAGGGTAAGAGGTTAACTTACAATCACGGGTCGTCTCGACAACGCTCAATTGTTTTGTAGGTTTTCTGGTGAGAGCACATGAAAACCTTCCAAACAATTAATCCTGGAGCGTCCTAGAGACCACTGTGATGGAAAGTAAAGGCGTCAGAGCTAGGGCTGGGTACCGTTAAATGATACCAGTATGGTGTATATATAAAAAAGAAAATGTTTAGGTACTACTGGTATCAAAAGCAGGAACCGAAAATAAATATTCAAGCTTATATATATAAAAAAAAAAACTCTTCCTCACCCTCCACGGGCGGTCTCTTTTTCCTCCTGCTCGGGTCCTCTACCAGAGGCCTGGGAGCTTGAGGGTTCTGCGCAGTATCTTTGCTGTTCCTAGAACTGCACTTTTGGACCGAGATGTCTGATGTATTTCCTGGGATCTGCTGGAGCCACTCCTCCAGTTTGGGGGTCACTGCCCCGAGTGCCCCAACGACCACAGGCAGCACTAATGCCTTCACCCTCCAGGTTTTCTCCAGCTCTTCTCTGAGCCCGTTAAATCGTTAAAGTACTGGTATCGGGAAAAAAATTAGCGGTACCCAGCCCTCTCGTCACAGCCACTGGGTCACTACAAGGTCAAACACGCACAAATATCAACTTTTTTTTTCACATAAAAGTTGCATAATGCACCTTTAACATAAAAGTTGTATGCCAGCTCAAACATGTTCTTTGGGCAGCATGAGATTTCATCAATAGAGCTGTTTGATAAAAACCTAACGACGCTAACGCTCCCTTTGCAAAACGCCTGTATTATATTTGACATTCTCGAGAAACCAGGAATCTTCAAAGCCGCCATGTTTAAACCGCCGAGTGTTTGAAATATCAAAGCTCTCGTATGGCAACTTTCTAAATGTCACCGTGGGGGATCCTTCCGCTCTTTTGATGCCGCTTTCACCAGGAACAGTAATAACGGGGCTGAGGTGCGCTTGTCGGCGTGCGTGAGGACTCGCTTTGAGGATGTGAACACGAAGCCTTATTTTTTTGTCCCTAAACCAGATATTTTTTTTTTCATCTCTGTGAATGATGCAAATTTTCCGCGTGCTGTCTGATTGCGTCTGGCGTAGGGTTTCCAAAGAGTCTATTAGAGGTGTCTGTCGCGATGGGAAGTCCGTATTGTTCACGATGCAGGGAGATTTTATTCACAGCCCGAGACAATGGTAATAATCTGACACGACGGATATAAAGGACCAGGTCTGAAAAGTACAAGTTCAGTTTATAAGCTGAATAAACAATGGCAATTCTGTTGTTAACCTCTAAGCCCCGCCTTAACCAGGCACATTTTCTCAAGTTCGGCTTTACCCAAATCTAAAAGCTTCTCGGCTGGAGTTTATAGACTATTGGCCAGTGTAACGCCACATTTGAAAGCTAAGATCAACACGACTGATCTGTGTTGTTGCTGTGTTGTCGTCCCCTTTTTTGTTATGTTTTTATTGTTTTGGACGCTTCATGTTGCAGTTTTGTCATTTTTAGTTACAATTTATGCCGCCAGTTTTGTCGCTGCTTTGCTGTAATGGCAGTATACACCACGCGTACCGACACTGTGGCTGATAAAATGAAAGTTTCCCAGACACGTGTTCCACTTCTATAAACTTACTTATTTGGCTCAAAAACCCAATATCCACATCCACATGTGACACGGTCAAGAAGAATTTTCCCCAATTAAGCAGCACCTGGTTACATAAGACCACGCCTTATATAGGCCCAGGGAGGAAAAAGAGACACAGTGCCATATAGAGGCAGGGGGTAAAATAACAGCGACAAATCATAAATAGCTTCTACACCGCCTTTTTGCAGAAGCTTTAAGATTTGGGTAAAGCCGAACTGGAGACGATGTGCTATGTTAAAGGAACAGGCCACCGTTTTCCATAATGAGATATGTTCTTACCTGAGCTTAGATGAGGTGATACGTACCTGTCTGGTCTTTGTGCCCGTGGAAGAGCTTGGTCGCTTCCAACTTCACCCCTGTTTGGAACTGTAGGAAAATGCTGGGAGAAGCCAAATGCTAACAACATCTTTGGTCGTTTTGCGTGACTGAGCGTACACACAACGACCAGACAGGTATGTATCAACTCATCTAAGCTCATATAAGAACATATATATCAGTTTGGAAAACGGTGGCCTGTTCCTTTAACAAGGCACTGGATTACAACATGTTTAAAGGGGTATTTTATCGTGACATGATGGCTGGGCAGACAGGTACCACACACTCAAACCAACACTTATTGAAATAACATCTGAGAGAGGAAAGAGGCGAGATTTGCCTGAAGTGTCAGAGAAACGTAGGCTGGTAAAACTATTCCACTGTCACCAAAGCACAAACAAAGACTCAGGAAACCGTTTTCATTCATATCTTAGTGCTTAGCAGCAACTGCGCAGAGCTTTTTCTACAGAATCGCGCAGCAGTGTCTCCGCCTGAGGTTTTTAATATGTTTTTGTCATGTTTTTTCCCCCCGCATTT
Organism: Gobius niger; assembly: GCF_951799975.1. Classification (NCBI taxonomy): domain Eukaryota; kingdom Metazoa; phylum Chordata; class Actinopteri; order Gobiiformes; family Gobiidae; genus Gobius; species Gobius niger. Next base: position 27,244,751 of record NC_136859.1, read on the forward strand.
TTGTAACTTTTTAATGCTTTTTCTGCACTTTTTTGTCATGTTTTTATTGTTTTTTGTCACTTTTTGTCATTTTTTTGGTCGCTTTTTAGGGTCTGTTTTGTTGCATTTTAGTCGCTTTATGTTGTGTTTTTTGTGTTTTGAGTTACAAGTTTTGTCGCCAGTTTTGTCGCTGGAGACGATGTGCTATGTTAAGGTGGGGGTTAAAGGTAAAATGATAATTCATAATATAAGGCTTTGGGGAAAATTGTGTCAAAATAAAAATCATCCGACCCCCTCATAAACATGGCTTTGACAGGACCTGATTCTTCAGGTGATTGTTACAACAACAAGCCTCCTAAATGAACCTGTTCAGCACAACAACATCATCGCTTGGAAGTAAGATGGGCTCACTCCTTTGGCTATCACACTCAGAACCTTTGCCCCGTTTGCGCACTGTATACCCATCCCTGTTTATCTGTATCGTCTCTATTCATTCCTATTCCATACAGCTAAGCCAGGGCCACCTCCAGAATATCTAATAAGCCTAATGAAGTTGATCAAGCTCCGTCCTCTCCCTGCTTGGAACGGAGAGACTTGCAGATAAAAAAGCACGGAGCTGATTGCTATGCACACAATGCTCACAATGGCTTCATGGCCAGCTAATCAGCCTATCAGTGACAATAATGAGCAGGCGGCGCGCTACTTTATACCAGTGCTCGTTTCTAATTCAGGATGAGGACACAATGCTATGCTCTTGTTGACGAGAGGGTTGAAAAGTGGCGTTTGTCATGCTGAGTGCAGTCTTCGTCATTAAGATGTGCCCATGTTGGACACTGTAGGGAAAGACAAATAGGCCTACATGAATAAATGATGCAGCGTGTTACATGCCAAAGCCATCAATTACATGAAAATAACTTACTAATTACACCAGACAGTCAAGAGTAAGTACAATTCACAACGTTGACAAAAAAACAGTACAAGGACTGTGCCATTACACCCCGAATTCATTTTTCATTTTGTTAACCTTGTTGTATTGTTGGGCAAGTTGTCCTCCGCATTGGAGAAGTAGAAATGTAATTGGCCAAAGATAAAGAAAGAAAAAAGTGATGCTTAAACCTCTCGTTCAGCTTTTCGACTAAAGTGTGCAGTGCAGAATACATTAGGGCGCTAATGGTATAACTGATGACTGTGATGGTAATGTGGGAATCCGAATGGTGCGTGGAGCAGACCGGCCACACAGATTAAAACTGCAGGGACAAAAGCGATGACAAAAGGCGATGCAGTCACAAATATTTGAATCGTGTTAGGAGAAAGATACAAAAGAGAAACGGTGATTGAAATTCCCCATAGCGGTTTGTTGTTGCACCAGGCTCTCCCCTTATGTCAGCCTTAACATGTAGAGCCTCTTTCCTTTGTGACTGTTCCATTAACCGAGCTGTGAAGGCCTCATCACGTCTTCACACAAGTTTTATAATTAAGCACCTGTGTATTTATGCCTTTGGATAATCTCTGGCTTTAAACGTCCTCATCGGAAAGTACTCAGTCGCTTCTCTCTCTCAAGAAGGTTTCCATTTTGTAACCTTTGGACACATCAACACATTTTGTATAACAAGAAAATACTGTTAGTCGGCGAGTTTTCTGATGGAAGTAGCTTTCAGATGGGACATTTATCAGCTGCTTGTGCCACAATACAACTTGTTTATTACGATACCACTGTTAACATACAACCCCGTGAACTGCTACCTTAACGTGGTGGGGTTGTTTGAGTGCCCGAATGATCTGAGGAGCTCTGTTGTCTGGGGATTTATGCCCCTGGTAGGGTCGCCCATGGCAAACAGGTCCGAGGTGACGGGTCAGACGAAGAGCAGTTACAACAAACAAGGACCGTGACATCGCCTGACATGGCGCAGCCAGGGCCCCACCCTAGAGCCAGACCTGGGGTTGGGGCCCAAACGTGAGCGTCTGGTGGCCGGGCCTCTGCCCACGGGGCCCGGCCGGGCACAGCCCGAAGGGACGACGTGGGCCCGCCCTCCTGTGGACCCACCACCCGCAGAGGGATCCGTAGGGGTCGGGTGCGGAGAGAACTGGGTGGCAGTCAGAGGCAGGTGCCTCGACGACCTGGTCCGCATGCGCAGCTTCTGGCATTCGGGATAGGCCTCGTGGAAGACCCAGGACACGCTGGTGGGACTATGTCTCCGAGCTGGCCTGGTATCGCCTCGGGGTCCCCCCAGAACAGCTGGAGGAGGTGTGTGTGGATCGGGAAGTTTGGGCATCTCTGCTGAGATTGCTGCCCCCGCGACCCGGCCCCGGATAAAGCGGAAGAAAATGGATGGATGGATGGATGGATGGATGGATGGACTGTTAACATAACGGGATAATTGTGTGTGAAGTGGATAGACAAACAACAACAATAACAACAGCTAAACCATTACCCGATTTATAGAAGTTAACATCGCCTACTCATTTAATTTAGTCCAGTCTTATTATGTTTTTCACTAAAATAGATACAAGTAGATGTTAACCTTTCATTGGTCTGATGACTTTTGAAATACTTTCACTTATATGACTTTAACTAGAAAAGGCCATCCATGATTTTAATTGACTGAAGGCTGAGAAACCAGATGCTTTCTCATGTACAACAGCCATGCCTTTAAGAACGTTGGATTTCATCACCGCTTCAATGCTTATGTTGGTCCACAGAGTACATTACTATGTGGTGAGGGTGCAGTCCGTCTGTTGCAACGTTTCAAAGGATGTTTACTGGTTGTTGTCATGGCTCCGGGCATGGCGTATCAAATAACTTGTGTGACAGCAATGGTTTTCCAGAGAACTCCGTGTCCCGCTGCTTTCTTGGAAGAGTTGTCAAGTAGGGTGACGCACATGGGAAATGGTTTGCAATACTCGTCTCCATGTTTTGTTATTCATGTGCAATGTGAGTGTTAGCAGTATTGTTGCACATCAGTGAAGGTTCTTGAGTCATCTTCTGTACTTGGTAGTTAAACGTTTCACCTCTCATCCAAAAAGTGCACAAAGGTTTAGCTCAGCCAGATACAGACCACAGGGAGGAGTTCAGCTTGGCTTAGTCCCCCCTCTCTATTAAGAGCTATTCTCCCCTGAAGGTAAGCATCTTTGTCATTTAAGTCTTTGTAGTTCTGTGTCCTAACGACCTAACTCACACCTAAGTTTCAGTCTGAACGACCCTAATCTCAGCTGATCCCGGCTAATTGCCTGCCTCCTGGTCTGTCCCGGGCTCAGTTTCAACCTCTTTAACATAACAAAGCCCCCGAGATACGGGCTGTAAGAGGTTTCTGTACACTGGAGAAAGATGAAATCGAAGTCCTCCATTTCTGTTCTTGGCGTTCATTGCTTTGTTTGCGGCTCAGTGTTTTGTCTTTGGGATGAACTAATTTGTGTCTCAGTGTGTTCACTGGGTTGTGGTAAACTGACATTCTGTGTTGCCTAAAGATTCTCTGAAGTTTCTCTGAGACCCCAGCTACACGCGGCAAGGAGACTCCCTTTCTTCTGGGCTCTATAGTCTGTCTGTCTTGTTCTTTTGGTCTTTTTGCCCTTTGTGCTTTCGTGAAGGCCCAAGGTGGATCTCTAAATCTGTTTAGCTCTGTGTTGGAGCGTCCTAATGACCCCTAGTTTGTGTTGGAGCGGATGGTTGGAGTCAAACATCAGGCACAGGTCGGTGTGTGGCCTTTCTGTAAACCTCTTTCTGGAGTTGTCTGTTTTCCCCGATGATCACTCAGCAATATAAAAAGGCAAGTGTGTTCTCCTTGACATCCTCCCGAGTGAATTTAATGCTGGAATCCTCAGCACTGATGTAAGAAAAACGTTGGTTTGAATGAGGAGTCACAGAAGCAATTTTTTGTGAAGAAGGAGAACCCGCCATGAACAGGAATGGAGGACTTCGATTTCATCTTTCTCCAGTGTACAGAAACCTCTTAGAGCCAATATCTTGGGGGCTCTGTCATGTTTAAGAGGCTGAAACTGAGCCTATATTGTTACAGTTTGCAAAGCTGCGATAGCGCTTGGTCAGAGCAGTGACGCTACATGTTCCTGACCACATGGCATGAGCCCCGGACATGATGACATCACAAGCTACTCCAGCTATGTCACCGTAAAAACGTTTTACCATGATTTAAATTGCTTTTAGAAAACTAGTTAATGGACCAACACACCAGCCCACAATCTCCTGAAGCATCTGAACCAGGCCAATCAAAACTCCCTGGTTTGTTTTGCTTCCATGGACGGTTCATCATTAGCTCCATAGGGCATTAGTGGCTGACCCAACAGTGACCTGTGCCTTACTGCTGTGCCCTAGTGGACCATGGTCACAGAGCAGAGCGCACCAGTCACGAGGCTGGAGTGCCTCACTGGGACCCGAATGCCATTTTCCTTGGTTGATCCAGAGTTTGACATTCAGCGCAGTTTCCCCCACGCTCACCACCTTTGACCCCGGCACGTCGTTTCTCCCGGAATGACATCGACTCATGTGACCTTGAGACAGTGGGCTCTCCCTGATCTCCACTGGAAGAGCAGTGATAAATGTTTCATTTTTAGGTGAGCAAGTCCAAGGAGGAGGTCTTGGGTTCTTGGATTTTGCAAATTATTCACACATATCCTTTTCCCAGGTTGTTAAAAGGTGTGATGCCATGGAGGACGTCACAACAACTTTGTATTTGTTCATTTTGTTTGTTTGACAGCCCACTGCAATCCCCATAAACCCTTGCCGGGTACCTTTTTCCACAGAAAGGTTATCCAGTAGAGGTTGCCAGTAAAGGTTTATTAATGCAGATGCCCTTAACAGTAAATATTTTCAGTCTATTACTGTAGTACTTTAGTCCAATGTAAAAAACTTAAGTACTGATATTTGTACCAATCACCAATACACTACTTTCGGAGTGCCTGTCCCAGGGGCCCAACAATGGGGTTAGGAGTCAAACTGCCAACCTTCCAGAAGACAAACACTCTGAGCCACTCGAACTGAAGTATCACTGTCCCTTGTGCTCAAGCTTCCAACAGTACATCTTAATTAACGACACATTGCTGTTTTAAAATGTATCCACAGAGGTGGCATGTGGCTTTTCTATAAGTTAGCCCTTTCTAGTTATTCTCCTGGAAACAGTGGAAATCCCAGGGTGCTTTGGTAAGGGCTGCTGTGTTCATGTGAGCGGTTGATGTTCCGCTTCAGAGAGGGCTCTGTGAAGTCCCGGGCTCTGCCGCGCTGATGCAGAGTGGGGCTGCAACTATCAGGAAACAAAGGACAGCGGGAGCTGAGATCCCCATTTTCCAGAGCCAGTTAAAAGCAATGCAGCTTCTTCTAATGCTCACAGGCCTATTTTAGATATAAGAGCTTCTAAGGCCCAACGCACACTGCTGGGCTCGCTCACAATGTGCATGGTAAAAAGGGGGAATAACAAAAACGTGACAAACGTGGAGTGTTCTGCACCGTTAGAGGCTCGGCAGCGTGGGAGATGTGCAAATGATGTAATTTGAGCGAAAGTACCAAAATCTGCATATTTTCGTCACTGCCTTCGAGTCCATGCAGGACAAAAAGTACTTGATTGAATGTATAGAAGAAAATATTTCTACATTTATTAATTTAGTTCATTTGTAAGCTATTGTTTTGTCGACACTGTTCAAATACTGTTGAAAAAAGAAAGATATTTGTGCTACATTGTTGAATGCATGGATTGACAGTTATTTGTTTTTTAGTTGATTTGTCAACTAGTTCAGAAGAAATAGATTGTATCAGTAATTCAGTGACACAAATGAACATTGTGTAAGAGTATGGCTCTCGTTCTAGTGTTTCTTGGAGTGGACATTATTTTAGAAGGGCATGGTCGAACCAGCCACAGTTGGATTATCAATAAAGACCAACCCTGCTCACTACTGACCCCCAAATAAGGTCACACTCTCAAGGATTTTGTTGGACTGCCTTTAGATATGATTGGCATTGGTGTTATTGTTATTGTTTCGATAGGCGTCTGGAATGTCACAAGATTAATTTGTATTTGTTTGTTTATTTTGTCGGGACAGTGCATGTTCATGAACATACATTTGCATCGGTTGTCGCACACTCTCAAACACACACTCATTCATACTGGCCTATTGTACATGTTTTAGTGATAGGGGAAACTGGAATACCCGGAAGAAACCTACACAGACACGGGGAGAACATGCAAACTCCACACAGAAAGGCCCCGTCCAGGTGGAAATTGAACCCGGGACCTTCTAGCTGTGAAGCACAAGCGCTAACCACTGTGCTACCATCTGCCCCACTTTCCATCCTGCTTTTCACAATGCGTTGGACTGTTCTTAATCACTTTCCAGTTACTGCAATCTTCTGTTTTCTCTGCTTGATGCCTGCCAATATTTCTCTAAGGCACTGTCGCTATCTGTATTCTGGACCTGTATACACCAGCAACACTTGCCTGGCTGAATAATGCACTTTTTGCTTGAGCTGCCCCCACTCTGGTTTCACGGTAACAATCAGCTGCACTGATGTGTAATGACAGGCCAGTGGTTTGGGGGTCTACAGCAGCAGATGGGAGGAATAAAGGGGGGAAAGCGCACTGATAGGAAAAGTATGTGGCCAGGAGGGGGCTACGGATGTCTGGGAACGAGAGGTGCTTCTGCTCGGACAAAATGAGAGAATTCTCAGATGAGTTCTTCATTACTTCATCTGTCATTCCACGATATGAGACGCTGTCTTAAAATTAAAATGATCAATATGAGCATTATACACGGCCTGACTGAAAAAAAAAAAAAAAAAAAAAAAAAAACAGTTCTGATCTTGGGTTGCTGCAGTTGGTCAGGTCTAGGTTCAGCAACACTAAGAGTGAGATCAGTTGACTACCTGAACATCCTGAATGACAAGGTTACTCCAAAGGATTTCTTCTTCCCTAATGGCACAGGCATATTCCAAGATGAGCTGACATTGAGCATGAGACATCATTTTTACCGTCATCAATACAAGACATTGCAGAAACTTATAGGGCTGTGTCCGGTTGCCCAATTGTGCTAAAATAGTTCAGCTCACCGAGCATGTGTGCATATCTCATTATTGAATTCTACTGTGCTCGCTACAATCAACTAGCGTTTCTGCGTCAATTTTAGATAAATAGCCGCCCAAAGCACAGAACAACAAAGCACTGTCGCTATGGTTTGTTGCAGAGCTTCTCAAGATACTAATGAAAAGAGTTTCATCCCATCAGTGAAACCAAAGCACGTCATCGAGAAAGAAGCGGTGTGCTCGTGTTTGTGTTCAGCTGAATTTGTTGCATGAACAGTGACTTCACTCAATGTCCTCAAATGACGTGCAAACCGAGACCAAACTATCATGATCTGCTGCCGATTCATTTTCTTTTCTAAAGTGTTCATTTGTGGTTAAAAGCATGTTCAGGATTATTTAGGTGTTGATTTGGCTGCAGTAAATGAGTTTGTCACTCGCTGTTGTTAGTTAGAAATGTCTGTGACAAGTAATTCTGTTAATTTATAATTACTGCTAAGTTAAAATGTCTGAATCCTAATAAATGAAATTATTTGACTTGTATAAACTTGAAAGTTTTGAAGACTATGAAATCAAATAGTTTGATTAATTAAAAAAAAACTAAAAGGTTTAGTGCAGGGGTGTCAAAGCCGTTTGGGTCGCGCGGGCCACATATATTGTGGCCTCATAAATAACGGCTTACACTAATTGTGCTTCATCAGCCTGTATCGTATCGACGTTTCTCAAAGTGCTACATGAAGTCATTATTCATTTACTCCACATTCGTTACTATTGTAGCCACAGCCGCCCGGGGGCAGACTGACCATTTACCACGTGGCTATAATATGCTGTTTATATATCTTATTATGTCCCCTGCTGGACACATGTGGAATTATTTCCTTTTTTTAATTTAAGCTGCCCCCTAGTGGCTGGAGTGAGCAAACTGGTTATTTCTTTCAAAATCCATAACTCTGTACAGGAATAGGCAAGAGACTTACTTTTTTTTTTGACATGCTTAGGAATTCATGCTCCTCAAAGGGCCACATTAAATCATCTCGCAGGCCGCATGTGGCCCGCGGGCCTTGACACATGTGGTTTAGTGCATAAAGGTAAAGGCTCTTTATAAATTTGACTTGTGTGTTGCTCTCATTTAACCCAACACAATATGATGCAAAATGACACAGTGAAAGTGTTGGTCACGTGACTTTTCTTTAAATGTTACCCGCATGACACAGCACGGCCGATGTGTTGCTTTCTGTCATTGATATATACACGTCATTACCTCGGCCTTAGCCCATCACTAGGAGCATCCAGTATTGTTGGGAGAGCTGGGGTTTGGACCAAATACTTTTTACTTTTATTACATTAATTGTGTCTTCTTGATAACAAATTCAGTTTTTTAGGTTTGGACCCAAAACCTTCCCATTTCAGGTTTTTAATTTTCCGACCGAGCTTCCTACTCACTGAGCTACGCCCTTCATCACAACCAGCCTTCTTTAATCACACTAAACAAATTATGAATGGCAAAAGCTCTACCAATTGAGTTAAAGATTCCTCAAGTCAGGTATCGTCATGAATGTTGCTGCCCTGCTGTTCATCTGCGGGTTCTATTTCTGCCTATTTTGTGATGAGAAAGCAATAATGAAAAACAAATGTTGAAAAATGACGTACTCTGAAACAAGCCATCACACTTGGTGGTCTGAACAAGGGTCAATGTAGACGCTGTGATTAGAACCGACCACCCCTGGACAACAGATGGTTCACTTTCCCGACCAAATTTCTTACTCACCGAGTTACAACCAACACTGCAGCCAGCCTTCCGGGCATTGATCACACTGAAATACATGTAAGCGTCTATAAATGAAACACAAATAGGTTATCGTCACATGGTGGGTGCTGTGGTGTGGTCCAGTGGTAAAGTAGCAGCACACTGAAGGCGACTCGCACACCTGGAGGTTCAGATCATGGCTGTGGGACTGTCTCAGTGGCTATGTCTTCATGGCAAGAAAAATCAGATAACTGGAGTAATCAGATAACCCAATAATCAGATGTGATATGTTTGTATTCACTTTGGAAATCTGAGAAAAAAGACAAATTCTGGGTTTGGGATTTTGAAAGCAACTGGATGTTCTGCCCACTCCTCCCTTCAACCATCTCCACTGGCATATTTGGACTTCAAAAGGCTCTGTATCATGACCCTCCTGTGCCTGACAGCCCAGTGGAGTCAGCACTGTTTTAGGAATTCAAAGGTCCAGGGTTCAAACCTCGTCAACTGTGCAGTATTTGTCTTCTCAATTGTCGTGATCTCAGCATAATGAAATGCAAATAACAAAAACTGTGCTTTAACGTTTAAGAAGGATGTGAGGGAAGAGCTGTAGAGACAATATAGTAAATATTTCATGGAGCAATACTCAGAGCAATATGTGCAGCAGCTCTAACCACTTGGCTATCGGCTACTGTGTTTTGTCTTTAAACAAATTTGGAATTCATTTCACAGTGATTTTTTCCCTTTTTTATTTCATTTTTTATTAAAAGGGTTTTTAGTCTTTTTACCATATCTTTTAATCTTTGGAACATTTGTTTGGACTTTTTTCTTTATTTTCCTGATTATACACAGAAATGTGAAACATCAGAAAGAAATCAGATTCCATTTTCATCAGATAATCTCAGATTGTGCTGTTTACATGTCCCTTCAATAATCTGACAACTCCAGAAAGTGTGCTGTGATGTTGCCTTCTTTTCTCTCAATAAGATCTTATCAGAGGAGAGTCAGAGAATAGATCCCGCCTCTATGTCAAGGTGCCATCGACTCTCTAAAATAATCATTGTTTTCTTAAAACACATTTTATCAGTAGTTCAAATGCACGTTGTCCACCCTAGTGGACATGTCACCAACTCCATGAAGAATGCATGTTGAAAAATAAAACCTGAAAGTGATTATTTTCTTTTCATGCCTAAAGAGTAGTAAAAACACTGAAGCAGCCTATCATAATTCGTCCATGAAAGTGTTAACATTAACTGAACAAACTTCACAAATTAAGGGATAGAGAGGGATTTGCTGCTACCGGTGGAAAATAAGGCAAGAACACATTACCGTTGCCACATGATTTAATTTTTTATTTATAAATGAATGTCTCAAGAGATCATCTATAAAGCCTGCAATACAGTCTCCACTTTTTTGGGGGGAAGAAATTACAATCTCTTCTTCATCTCACCCGGCCCTGCTGTACTCTCCCGTCCATCCTGCCATGAGACGCCCCGGCATTAACACCCCGCTCAGTCCCGGGCCGCTCTTGAATATTTCAATATAGCTGTGCTTATCTGGCAGCCCCTATGACCTGCCTGGATGAGCGGGGGAGAGGCGCGGATTCGCATGGCGGGCTGTGAAATGGATACTATACACAGTCATATATAAGTGAAGAAGTAGCCTGGAGGTGAGAGCACGCATGAATACCAGATCTCTGCACCGTCTCATTTGTGTGAATGGCAGAAGGAATTGATAATATAGAGAGGTCCTTCATTTGGGATTTATAAAAAAAAATGTCTCGTGCATTTCCTTATGTTTAGGGGAAAAGTTTTACTTGGTGTAGTTGAAGACCGCTTTTTATTTGTTTGAGAGAACTGCTGCTGACTATTTTTACGGTGTCTCTCAAACACCGGCGGTACTTGAGCATTTTCAACATGGTTTGAATCCTTTCTATAGGCCCAGTTTAGTGTTGATTTGATCTTCTTTTAGGCCTGTTGTGAAACGTTTAAAGAAATTCTGGACTAATACGTTTGTTTTAAACAGTGACTCAAGCCCTATGACATACCAAATTGTAAACTGACATGCACAGCCTCATCTAAAATATTTTTTTCACTATGCCGCTCCAGTGCTAGACTAGAGGTCGACCAATATTAAGGTATTTATCTCCGGAACCGAATGTGATAGACTTCAGTCAGAGCTAAAAAAAAATGAGCTAAACAAAATGAGCTGTCCCAGAAGTTCCTAGGCCTCAGAGGAGCTGAGAAACATTGCGGTGAAAATTCACAAGACGTAACAGTTACCTCTCTAAATTAAAAAAAAAGCAAAACAAAAATCAAAGTCATTCCAAACTTACAATACTTGAAGGAATGCACTTTGGTTTTCAAGAGGGCGAATAAACCGCGCTGCTTTACTCAGGCTTCTAATAATCACCCATGTTAATGCCCTCATCGTCTCCAGTAAGTGCTAGAAAAAAAGAGAATAATTGAAAGCATTTTTTTCCACATTGACTCGATGATGTCCATTTTTGCATTCCGAGCATTTCCGGCGCAGGAGACAGGAGACAGCAAAACCAGCTCCTCCCAAGAAATTGATACAAATGAGGTGTTTATGTGGCATCATCGACCCCCAGCGCTGAGTCCTGTCGGAGCGCTCATTAATGCACCAGGTTAACTGGATTATTACATTCATAAAGGGAAAAGCTTCTGCTCTTCATCTTTTATTCACTTAGTGGGACATGCCAGTGTCTTGTAATTTTCAAATTGCTCTTGATTAAAGGCAGTACATGTCACCAAAATGGTTACTTATGTTGAATCCCTTTTGTCTGCCAGTGTTTTTTACTCGAGCTGATGTCAAAGGGGCTGAAATCACAAAGACGAAAATACACAGCGTGGACTTCTGCTGAATAAACACTCAAAGCGTGAAACATTGTTGATCAGAAGTGGGCGATTTGAGAAACATGTTACAATAGACTGTCCTAGAACGAGACAAGACTGTTGAAAATGATTTGGTTCTGAGACTGTCCTTTTGTAAAGATAGTAGTGGCTGTCACACCAGGCTACATTATATCGGGTTCAACAGTAGGTTTGACAATAATCCTACTATGAGAAAGAATAATAATCTTCTAATTTATTGATTTTAAATCTCACCAACGCAATCGCTGTTTCATCCTTGTAATATAAGGCCCATCACAGATGCTATGAAGTAGCTGTTTCCCAAAGCCTTTTTGCTTTGCAGCCACATTTCTAATGTTGCATACAACTGCATAAAACCTTATTGATTGGAGAAAAAAGAGCTGGCTTCTACTCCACTCTGGCATCCCAAGCAAGCGGTACTTACAAATTGTGATCTATGGTGAGTAAAACTTCTCCTGTTGGCGAGTGGCCCTTCCATTTATCTCCGCCAGAGTAATCACTGTTTATCTGTTTCACATCATTGCTTCTACCTGCACGCCACACTCGCTTTCGGCCGCGTTAACAGAACATGTACAAAGTTAGAATTGCCAGTTCTTGTAGACCTGTGCTGTAATATATTGAAAGCTACATCCGTCTCTTGCAAGGTGATCGCAGTATTTTCAGCATTGCCTCACATTAAGACTTTAAGCTATAGGATTTAGGTGCGCACAGGTCGTGGGGTCACTAACTGCTCGCTAGCCTCTCTAAGTGCTCCCAAGCATCATAAATCCAAGCCCAGTTTATGGCTTTGTCTGTTGAGCCAAACAAGGTGTGGGGAGGCGAGCGGCGGGGGGAGTTAATGATAGAAAAGCACAGAGTGAGGCTGCGTGCTGCTGATGAGATCTCTCCACATGGCACATGAGCAATTTATCCACCCTTAATGTGCTTTAGCTGCGGGCTAATGAAACAGGCCGGACACAGGACATGGCCTTTCCACTCACAACTTCAGAAAATCTATCCTGTTTGAATATTATTGTGTATCTGTGGTGCGCTTTGGACAACCTGGAGGAAATGACTGCTGTGTGACCTCTCATTCGGCCATGCTCTGCTGGGGGCTCCATTCTGTGGTGACCATTAAATCTGTAGCTAAGGAAGACTCCGCACACCTGGGAGGCGACAGGTGCTTGGAAGGCTGGGTAACTTACTGCAGTCACTAAATCTGTAAATCTTTGCTTTCTTGCACATTAGTTGGAGGTAAATCATGCAATCTCTAACAAGATCAACTATATTCCTACTCAATACTGCTACTCAAAAGTCTCTGCTGCGTCACACATAAGTTAAGTATGATTCGAAGTTAAGCCACACTGCAACAAACTGACCTGACCCTTGTCCAACTTTCATGTTTGCAGTGCAACAAGATGACAACGCACTTCACTTATACAGCTCCCCCCCAATTCTGTCCTCTTCAGCATGCAGCAGCAAACACATTAATTCAGCCAGAAAAACAAGCAGCACTCAGACATTTTGTCTTGCATTCTGATTTTACAGCGCTTTTATGTCCTTATGATTAAACAATCTCTTACTCTATTATAAATCACTTTACCTTCTCCTCCATTTGTCTTTACAATGGAATAAAAACATGTTTGTTTGTTTTCCACATTGAACTGCATTTTTTTTTCTACATAAGTACCTCTTTCCATATTAAGTGCTCCATACTGATGGTTATCAACTTTGGGACCCATTTTCAACCTTACCAGGCCAAGCCATGCCCCAATTAAACATGCAGATTCAATAAGCTGACTTAGTTGAGAGTGATGAGAGATGAAAGACTTTCATTGACAATTATTTTTTCCAACTTAAAGCAGAAGTAAGTAACTTTTGCCCCTAGAGGCCACAAGCACCACAGCAGCTGTCGTGGCATGTTGCATTTTCATTAATTGTCTGTGAGAGTAAATACTGATAAAAGACAAAGGGCGAGAGGGATATTGCCCTTTGTGCCACAACCCAGTTGTACAATGTAGATTGTTAGCCTGTTGCAACGTTACAAACCAAAAGCTGTGGACCAGAGGTGCCCAAACTTTTTGTTTCCGAGGGTCAACATGGAAAAGGGCCTGTGGGTAGTGGGCCAAACACGGCGATGTGAAGCGTGAAGCACATATAACTGCAAATAATAATAGTTACTTGATTTTATTTTTTGGTATAGGCTACATTTGCATTTGATTCTATCTATGCAAATAACATGCTATATTAAAACAAATGTTAACTATGGCAAAAGCCTAGTTTTAGTCGAACAAAATCAACAATTGTAGCAATTAAGTGCAAAATGGAAAAAACAATATATAGTGACCTATAGTGACTTTCCCTCATTCATTTGTTAACTCAAAGAAAATGCCACAACCTTTGCAATAAAAGTTGATGCTACAACGCTCTGTGATAGATAACACCAAGACACCACAACAGTGTTTCCTTAACTTTGCGAAAGGAGTGAAACAGCGCCCCCAATTTGACGGCGGTGGCCAAACACAGTGTACTGCATCCATATTTACCATTGCGAATGAATGGGAGAGAGTTAGTATAAACCACACTTAGCGCAAAAGTCTGGCAGAATACAGTCAGGATTTACCTGTCCTCCATGTTGTAAAAAAATAAGTTTAGAATTTTTTTTTTCTTATTGTTTAGATTCCTGCCCCTAAAGATTTTTGCTCCTCCTCATTGTACATAAGACAACTCCTTTTCTGCTATTTAACTGTTTGCACATTTCCTGTCTATTTTGCACACTCTGAGAGATCTTGAGAGCCGAATGTAACAAGTGTATTTCTCCCTTGTGAGATCAATAAAGGATTAAATATGAGCCAGAAGTGATTTTGTAGACACCAGAGCGCAGCGAGGTGTCACATCCAGCTCTGTGACAGTTTCATTTTGTTATTGTTGGACTTCCTGTTTTATTTTGTGATTCACAGTCTTGTTTCAGATGTGTCTGCCTGTTTGGTTTCCTGCCTTGTGTGATCGCCTGACCCTCCCTGATGTATTACACACCTGTGTCCTTTTGTCTCCACTCCCCCTAAGTATTTAAGCCCCTCCTTCCCGTTGTTCTGTGCTGGTTCGTCAGTTCTCCTGGTGTGTCTAGTTCAGCTTCATTCTTGTGGCCTTTTGTGGGCTTTAGGAATAAAACTTTGAAACTTGTTCTGAGAGTTGTGCTTAATGAGTCCATTCCTACTGAGCCTTCATCACACCAGGGAGATTTTTCCATTAGTGTGTATTGAGGCTGCCGGGTTGGAGGCAGGGAAAGTTGCACGTGCTGTTTTCTGGCCAGAGACCCCCTATCATCTCATTAACACTTGTATTACTCTCAGAGGGGCTACGAAAATGATTTATTATGGTAAAAAAAAAAAAAGTTCTGCTTTAAAAACATGTTGAAATTCAATATTTTTCTCCATCTGGCCCTGTTAATTCAACCTGAGATCATAAGTCTGACCACAGAAACCGTGAATGCTAGTTCTCAGCCGTCGTGTTGGCAAAGGCCTGCACCTGACCCTCTGAAAAAGTAATGTGGCCGACCCACCCATTGAAAAGAAAAAAAAAGGCTTGGAGAAATCATAAGCAAGATGACCCGGCACTTCCCGCATTGGCTTTACCTTAAAGAACCATCTTATCCGGGCATTAGAACCTACAGCATGCCTGTACGGAGAAGCCCTATTAAGGAAAGGGCTTATGAATTATTGATTTGCAAATTGCCCCCCAGCCCCCACCCACCCTCTCCCTCTTGTCAACCCCCCCCACCCAGCTCTAAGTCACAGATTCTTTTCAAATCCGAGAGGCTTTGCGGGGCTCTGGGTTGTGAAGGGGATGGAGAGCGATAGCTGTTTGGAAACCAATTAGGGCCGGCAGGGTGTCCACTCCGCGCTCCCTTTCTTCCCCACACGCTGCCATACGCCGTGATCCTTTAACGCCTCCCCCATTGGTCCAAGTCAAATCTTTCCCCAGGCGGTCACCCTTTGTAACGTCGGACCGGGCCGCTCTCAATCCGAGGTCCCGACACCTCCTTGCCTATTCTCCACACCCCGCTGCCTATAGAACACCCCTGCCCCCCTCCCTCCCTTCCTCACGCCTCCCGCCGGTCACTCCGCGTGGCGCGAGATTGACGGCCCTGCAATTCGGCAGCGAGACCACAACGGTTTGTTATTGACCGCGGCAAACAAACCCGCAAGTCTCCAGATCACTAACCGCAAAATCAAATGCACTAACAATCAGCGGTCAGGCCCTCCCGTGTGGGCCGCAGGGAGGTCCGGCGAGGGGAGGAGGAGGAGGATTCAGGCAGCGCCGGGTTGTGCATTGGAGACGCAGGGGCAGACCATAGTCAAGGGCATAGGAGGTTGTGTTCATAATGTTAAGGAGCCGGTTTGGGTGGGAGTGGATGTTGGCTCTGACGGATGAAGATTTGGAGTAAAAAAAAAAAAAAGAGTAAGATAAGGTAAACATATGAGATACCTATGGATGAGAT
Source organism: Gobius niger (assembly GCF_951799975.1). Taxonomy (NCBI): domain Eukaryota; kingdom Metazoa; phylum Chordata; class Actinopteri; order Gobiiformes; family Gobiidae; genus Gobius; species Gobius niger. The sequence continues at coordinate 27,260,866 of NC_136859.1, forward strand.
ATATCATTCAGTCGACCAAAACATAAAATAAAACAAATTAAATTAAATTAAAAGACTGTTGAAATCGTCGTATTACATCAAGTTCTACCAACTGAGCGGAAAAAATAACTTTGACATAAAATAATAAAATAATTTCCATTATTTGTTACAGAGGCAAATGTATTGTGTATTTGTATTTGGACACAAGTAACCAGAATGTTCATTATTTGTTATGTAAACTTAGAAAAACAAGCAATAAAAAGTGCTTTGAACCTATTAAAATTAGGTTTTATATAGCTGGTGGTGTTAATGACTGTGAAGACATTTACACAAGGTATGCACAAAGAAGAAACTATGAAGAATGTGAATGAAGAAATTGAATGAATTCATTTTAGAGAAAGAATTTTGAAGGAAATAACCAAAAGCATACTAAAGACACACAAATGTTGAAGTCATAGTGAGAAACTGGAGTACGGGGCGCACTACACCTTCATGTAAACACCTCGTGAGATCTGCAAATAACATAATGTATTTTCCTGCACTTGAGAATGCTGCTCTGTCTGTGACAATTAATGGTTTAAGCTGACAGTGTTTATAAAAAATAAGAACAAACACTCCAAAATGTTTTCTTTTTACTGCTCTTTTTATGTCCTGATAGCAGCATTATTATTATTATTATTTTCTTTTTCATTTACAGCCACAGATTAGAGAGAATGCTGCATGAAAGCATTGTTTGTGTAGATTTTTGACAGTCTCCTCAGAAAAGACAAGAATCATTAGACAGTGTTTGGTGTGTGAATTAATCACGCTTTGTTTATCCAAACATCTTAATGTCTAATTCTCTTTGAAATAATAAAGAGCATGCAACAACAGGAAAACAAGTTCAGTTCTTAATACATTCTCGGGTTTGCTTTGCACTGCTGCCCCTGGGCATTGACAACTTTTTTTCGTGCATTTTTATGATGTCAGAACTTCAGCATTTGTTATCTTTTTAAGCCTTTTTCAGATTTTTGTGTTTAAAATGTACAAAGAATGGCAATCACCAAAAAGACTGTACTTGTATCTATTGCAAGCACTTTATAATATCAAACATAGTGTTTAGTGTAAAGAATAAACAACAGTCATGCACGCATACAGCTCACGACATGAAACAGTTCATTTTAATGAGGTCTGAGTTTATTTGCCATTTCCATAAATATCTGAGCCACAGATGAGTCATTCATAGAGTAAAATAAACACACGCATGAGCTCTGTGTCCACCATTATTGTCGGGCATTGCTTTGGGGACCTCTTTGTTATGACTTTTAATCAACTGTCATTTTATAAACTGTCTTTGTCAGCCAATTGTCCACTGCCTTTCAAGCTAAAGCAAGAACCTGTCTCTGGGAGGAGGTCTCGGGTTTGATTCCTGGGATGTGTGACCTTTCTATTTGCATGTTCTGGGTCCATCCTCTGCTCCTTTCAGATTGCTAGTTGATTTTTCTCACTCATCTGAGTCTGCTAGTCATTCCAAGAGCACTGAATAAACCTGAATGCAGCCAACCTTATTACAGCGCATTTTCTCCAGTTTGACATTACCCAAATCTTAAAAAGAGTGATGGAAATGAGGGTAAAAACGCAGAAAACTGACTGGAGAGCTTACAGCCTATAGGCCAGTGTTACCACAATTTGAAAGCTGAGACCGACAAAACTGATTATAACGTTTTTGTCGCATTGTCGCCCCTTTGTTACATTTTTTGTGTGTTTTTGTTTTTGTCAGTTTTTAGCTTTTCTGGCACTTTTTTGTCAGTCATGTGTTGGGTTTTTCGCCCTTGTTTTGGTCGCTATTTTGATGCTTTTTTCAAGAAGCTTTCAGATTTAGGTACTGCCAAACCCGGTTCAGGCGGGGGTTTAGAGGTTAAACAGGATTGTCTAATTCCTCCCTACGGTGAGGTATAAATGCAAGTTTTCTAACCAGCCCAGAGCTACATAAGCTTTTTGGAAGAGTGGTGAAATGTCAAATCCAAGCACTAATTTTTAAAAACCTTTGTGATAACGGGACAGGCCAGGACGATTGAGAGCTAACACAAACAACTTTACACACATTTTGCCTTTTTTCTGTGAACTGCATTTGTGCTTTCTTTGCTCCATATTGTTTTGCTGCATACTTTACTACGTCATTGCCGTGTTTTTGTGGGGTTCTGTGGAGAATCCATAATGGTCCTGAAGAAAGCAGCTTTTTAAAAGTAAACAGGGAGCTTATCAACTAAACCCATTTGAGACCTACACATTTCTTCTTCTGAAGAGGCACCAAGAGCCCCCCACACCTGCAGCACAGTGGAGGCATCTCAAGAGGCGCTACAGGAAACAAAAAAAGGGGGGAAAAAACAAGGAGGTATCCAGGTTAGACTCACAGCTAAGCCACACATGCCTTCTGTCTCTATATTGTTCTGGATAAGAAACGTTCACTGGAGAATAAAACACAATAACCGCTAAGGTGTTCCCAGAAAATGATGAAAGACTATTGTGGAGCAGAGGGAGCTGCGCAGGAGCGGGACAGAAGGAGGAGGTGGAGGAGCTGACCAGTGCAGGACACCACGCTCTGAAACAGAGACAAACCCAGGAGGCGCTGAGGGCAGCCAGCCAGGTTTCTTCCTGGTGCTACGGTTTCCCTGACCTCCGGGTAAGGTTGACCCACAATGGCGACTCAGGACTAACACCTGAACACTATTTGGTCGTGCACTTGTACAATGACAAATAAAGCTCTCTTACTCTTACTCTCTTACTACTCATGCAACAGTGTGTGTGTCCAGCTACCACCAACCATTCTTTTTATTCCATAGTGTCCACATCATCCACAGTGACACATGCTTCGTAAACCTGCTCTTATGTTGCTAGACCCTTGTAATATTTGTTCTTTCTCCCCCCGCATGTTAGAGCTTTTATCCACCCTCTGCCTCTCCTCTTCTCTGTCCTGTCACCTGGTTGTTGAGAGCCAAATTTCACCCGCGTGCGTGTTTGCACTCGCTGTTATAAATAGCATCTCTCCTCTCCTTTTCCGTGTGTATTGTTAGTCAGTGCTGCTGTCAGAGGTTGTTTACGCCTCAAACAGCCCCCCTCCCAGGCTCCTCGTACTGTCACATGCGATTGGCCGTCGAGCGCTCGATGGGCCATTCTCAAGGAACGGGGGGGTCGGGGAGGGGAGGGTGGCAGTCCGCCCCGGCAGCGCCATGGCAGTCACTGTCAACTCTAGGCCTCGCTACAGGCTCAAGGTAAAGATTGATAGATGACATGGAGAAAATGTTGCCGGGGAGGAGGAGATGGCGGTTTGCTGACAGAATATGCTTCAGATCGGAGAGAAATAGAGGTCCTGGGAGGGCTAGGCTTGACTCGAGACAAAATAATAAAAAAAAAAAAAGAAAAAAAAAAAATCCCCACATGACTAACTGCCCCGGAGGCTAGGGAGAGAAAAGGCCCTGTCATAACCTATTACTGTATCTCAATTCTTGAGGCGACACAGCAGAATGTAACCATGACATCGTCGGGGAGTAGCTCAGATCTCGTGGAGGAGGAAAAGTGGCGGCAGCAGAGTCGTGAGCTCTTGTTAAAAACGAATGCGATACATGTTGGGGGCACAGTGCACACGCCCGTGAGTAATGCAGTGCGCTGTGTCTGGCCAGTTTATCATGGACGATCAATACAGAGTGGGCCGAGGATCACAGTGAGTGAGAGGTGTCGCATTATCACTTTGGGGGAAGAAAAAACAACATTGGACATTATAGAGTTTGAGATTGTTAGCATAAAAATAGCCAACAATAACTATAAATACATCAAAGTGCTTTTATGAGAATGAAAACTCCAGTATATTACAATTCACAACCTTGGTTTATTAATACTACATGTTTTTCCAAATGTTTTCAGGTTCTATCCATCCATGTTCTTTCTTTTTCTGGGGCCGTACATGGAGGCAGCAGTAGGAGCAGAGATGCCCAGACTTCCCGATCCACACACTCCTCCTCCTGCTGTTCTGGGCCCCGAGGTGACACCAGGCCAGCTCAGAGCTAATAGTCCCTCCAGCGTTTCCTGGGTCTTCCACAAGGCCACCTCCCTATAGGACATGTCTGGAACCAGGAGGTATCCGAAACAGATGCCCGAGCCACTTCAGCTGGCTGATTTCGACGTGAAGGAGCATCGACTCTACTCCGAGCTCCTCCCGGGTAACTGAGCTCCTTGTCCTATCTCCCTATCTCGAAGGGTGCGCCCAGCCATCCTGCGAAGGAAACACATTTGGGCTGCTTGTCCCTGCGATCCTGTCCTTTTGGCCACTACTCAGATCTCATGATCCGTCGGTCGATCTCATGCTCAATCCGTCCCTCACTCATGAACAAGATCGACCCCGAGATACTTGAACTCCTCCATTTGAGGCAAGGTTTCAGGTTCTATCCGTCACAGGTAAAACAAAAATTGTATCTTCACACTCAGCACTTTTATCTCTAGTAAACCTTTTCTAATATATTTCAAGTCAACATGACAGCCAGAACAAGAGCGATCGTGACGTCGTCATGTTCGGGGTTCACGCTGTGCTTCGAAGGCAACATGAATCTATTGAATGAATAATATTTGTTCCCTGAAAGGCAATGCTTCCCTTGTGCTGTAACAGATCTGTGGTATAAACAAACAGCGCTACACACCTGGATGCATCATCTGTTTGCAAACAATTCGGAGAAAGGCAAAAACAATCATTTCAATAACTTTTTAAATTGAGTTTTGTTACATTTCTTTAATCAATGTTAAGCCTTTCTGGGTTTTCTCATACACTATTCACTATTGTATTCTACTGTATACAATACAATAGTATACAATAGTCTTAACCATATACCTATGGTTAAGGCTGACATGTACAACAAAGTGGATCGATATTTACAGAAAAGGTATGGAGCATACATTTAGGCTCTAAGTTAAAACACAGACCTGTGTCTGGTACTCAAAAAAAGAAAAGTACCCAGGATTGTGCAGTTTCTGTGAGGACAAGGCGTAAATTGTTGAAGTGAAAAAAGTTGAAACCTCATCTTTTAGAGACTAGGATCAGGTGTCATAAATGTAAAACTATATGAGCTAAATCTGCCATACAGGTACAAAATAATGAAAAAGGTCAACAAAATAGACAGCAGCAGAGATGTTCAAGTATTGTTACCTGGACTGGGTCCTGAGAACAGGACATTTTGCTTATACCTTCAGAAGCTTCTCTCGCTCTCGTTGTCAAATGTACCTGTTTACATTGTTTGAAAATCTGGACAATGGAAAATTCTGGACCACTGAGGGTTCGGCATGACTGGGTTCATGTTCCAACACTCAGATTTTAACGCAATATATATACATCATGTGATATATACTGTACCTATGTTAATACGTGCAAGCAACTTTTATTGGTGTCACTTGACCCAAATTTCACTAAACATTGTCAAATTCAGCTCATTTTGGATGTAACAAATTTTTCACAAAAACCCTCAAGTATATAGGGCTGAATAGATACTCAATCGTTCTATCTTCATGTATGAGCTTCTCATGTGTCATGTTAACATGCTTCTCTGCTTTCAGCTGCAGGTCGAGTGAATGATGATTACTACAAGAGGGAAAATGCTGTTTCATGCTTTTCCAGACAAACCTTGGTAGTTCAGTGTAATATGTGAGCAGCAAACAAACCAAAACATGCCCTGCCTTAAAATATTACAAAGGATGGTGTTTCTATGATGACAACCCATTGAAAATTGAATTGTCCAGGGTTTAATGTAGTGAATGTGGGCAACACCACAAGCATAAGACACATACTGCATGCTATGTCTTTTGTTTTATGGCCATGACTTTTTTCCATTAATTCTGATTGATTAATTAATTACATAAGGTTTAGTGTGATTAAAAATATTCATCGAAATGAATCACACTTTACTTTAGCAGCACAGACACTTTTTCAGTTTCCTTGTTCCTGCAAGACGGTGCTTCGGGACGAACATCGACAAAGCCAAAAACTATTTGTCCGTTTCACTTGTTTATTCCCACAGTTAAGCCGACATACACGTATTTAAAAAAGATCATTCACCAAAATAAATCAAACTGCTCTTGTCTTTGAAATGATCACACACTGGCCTCACATCTCCACGAGGATAAGTTCAAATGTAGGAAAATACAAAGCCTAAAATACAAATACAACCCCTAAATAAATGATGCTTGAATGTGATTAATTGCAATTAATTCATTATATAGGCCGATTGAAATTTTTAATGCGTTTTTTTTCTTTCTATAATTTCTCAATGGGGCAGTTAACGGACAAAAAGCAACAACAAAGTGTAGTGTGGTGCTTATCTAAAACCATGAACACATATATTTTTCCGCAGGGCTCCTTACATGCTAATTATGCATTAAGTAAACACCAGATGCTGCACATCAAGGATTCAACAATAAAATCATAATTAAATGAGGTTTGAATTTTCATCGACGTGTGATTTTTATGACACTTTACATACATACGAACACATCCAACACACTAGAGTCTGCAAACTTAGATGTGAATGCTAACTTGAGCATTTTACATATTCAAATCTCCATTAGTCTACCTTTGTGCCAAATGCCGTCTGGAGCAGCGTGACGGCGTCTACACCAGCGTGCTCCTGATGGACATTTACACCATGATTACACCGCCGGGGCATAATGACGTGTGAGTTTAGCCGAGTTTTTAATGCCTATCATTACCGCGCCGGCATATTTGTTCATCTATGTTTTAGTGATCTCCAAAGTGGTCATTGGAGTGTCACTTCGTGAATAGCGGGCTGATCAAGCGGAGGCTGTTGTCATGGCGACTGGCAGGGGAACACAGGTAAGGGCACGGATGATTGCCGCAGCTGAAGAGCGCCTGATGAGTGGTGCGGGCCGCCGTACAATCAGGCCTCAGCCAGACTGGATTCAAGTGACAAAGAGGAGTGAAAAAGGGAAAGAAAAACATTTTGGGATGGTGAAGCCGCCATTTCGCCCCCCCCCCCCAACGCCGCCCTCAGAAATCGCTGGAGCTTTTGTGACCAGCCCGCCAGAACTGCCCTTCATTTCACCCTATGACAACTCTATCTCAAATCTTGCATATTAACGGCTGTGAAAGTGGGCCGAGTGAGTATGAGTTAGGGCTGCGTGATAGTTAAAACCATGGAGTCAATTTGAATTCTGATATGTGCAGTGAACATGGTAAGGCAACCAGCAAAAGGTATTTAAAAGCTTCTCGACTGGCGCTTACAGCCTATAGGCCAGAGTCGGCCTCGTTTGAAAGCTAAGGCCTACAAAACTGATCGTAACATTTTTGACACGTTGTCCAAGAATTTGTCACATTTGATCATGTTTTCGTAGTTTTTTGTCACTTTTTAATCTTTTTTTTCCCCCTTGCTTTTTTGACCCTTTTTTGTCATGAAGCTTCTACACAAATTCAACCAGAAAGACCTACCGTCTGCATTCATTCATCAACTCATCACCGGCAGCTCACTCCGATCATCAAATCACAGACCCCGCTCAAGCCGCACCTTCACGACAGCCAATCACCACAGCTGGTCAATCCCTGCTCCAGCCGCTCATCGCTCAGGATCCCATCACTCAGTCATTTCCCAGCCGTGCTATGACCCTCCTCCACCCCCTCCTCCGCCTGGCCTCTCCTCGGCTCTGCTCGTCATCGACTGGCCAACCAGGGTCTCCTCCTTTAACACCACCAGGGTCCAGGCTCCGGGGAAGATGAGATCTGGCTATCATTCATCAATGCCGTGCATTTGATATTGTTAATTCAATCTTCCGCCGGCCTCTGAGCCCCAATACTGATTCATGTTTGTTAATAAAACACTGATACCGCCATTGTGTCTCTGCGAGTTTTTTCAGGTTGAAATGCTTTCACTTTTTGTTGTGCTTTTGTCGCTTTTTTGTCATGTTTTTGTCACTTTTTTGTCGCTCTTTTGTCCCTGTCTTGAGGCTTTTTTGTGGCTTTTCCATCACTTTTTAGATGTGTTTTTGTCGCTTGTTTATTGTGTTGGCACATTTTTCTGGCTCTTTTGTCACTTTTTCGCTTTCATCCTCAGTTTCGTTGTTATTTTTATGCTTTCCTCCAAACTGGACAAAATAAGCTCGGTTCATGTGGGGGTTAAGAGGTGAAATACTTAAGGTTAGTCATTTTTGAGCAGTCTTACAGAAAATAGTTTTATTCCGGCGACTTTATTTTAAACCAGAATTTTGTGCCTTCACATTTTCTCACACTTGACATTAACCTTGTACAAGGTGTTCCCTTTCGACTTTGTCACAAAACGCTGCCTCACGTAAGATTATGGCTCTAATAGTCCTCTGTGCTCCGTTATTGATTCTCACATCGAGCAAATATCAGCTTAATGTGCCTAACGAGTGGAGCAGAACTACCGTCATCCAGCCATGGCCTCCTCCCCAGTCTGGTGCACACAGATAAAGTGCTCCCATGCTAATGTTGTAACTCTTGGAAAATATGGTTCTAATTACCTCAGCGCTGTGCCGAAAACATCAGCAAAACATTTTATTGATCATGTTAAATCTACTTGGGTAATGAAACTAAAATCTATCCTCGGTTTCCTGTTTCACACTCATTTGGTCAATAATGTAATCTCCATCTCCATGTCTTATGTTTGTGGATGTATTGTGTGTATATTAGTGTATCTATTCCAATCCATGGGCAGTGTGTGTTTGGCTTGAGAACTATACAACAGGCACTCCAAGTCAGAGGCAGCCTCGAGAGAGTGAAAGGGTGTCAGAGCGGTGAGTATACGGTGCAGCTGGTTTTGACGGAGGCCTGCTGAGGACACGCTTATGGCAACACTTCATTAAAACACACTGGCGCTGGCATATTGTCCGGACCAGACACCAGGCTCAGGGAAGTTGTAATGTGGAAACAAACATTAAAACATGCCGGGGTGCTCCAAGGCACGTCAAGTCACGGTAGATATAGTAACGTGTTCGAGAGATGCAAGGAGATAAAACCATGTTAAAAAAATGAGAAGACTCCAAAACATCAACCAACTATACATTTTCCGTTGAAAAGCTACTGGAGGATTATCTGTTGTAAAAGCACAAAACATTAGCAGCTTTTTTTTACCTTGTAAGAAAAAACATTGCTAAGATCATACGTAGAACCGGACTTAGCGGGACTTTTTCATGCGTTCATCTCCAGCAGGTTTCTCTCCTGCAGGCGTGGCTAACTAGTCAAAAACCAAGAGCCGAAATTTTCAACCTTGATGCTGTGAAGAGCCACAACGGCACCGACCATTCACGAGATCCAGGGCCGTTTGTTTTGATTACATATGATGACCAAGATTGAAATCAATTTACATCAAATAAACTGGGACAGCATTTAATTTATTTATTAACTCTATTATTATTATCTCTTTTCATGCTGGAGTATGTTTGTGTGTGGGGCCCTGCCCACTGAGCCCCGTCCTCTGATTCGCCCCTGGCCTGTGTGCTCAGTACCAGCAGCTTGGTCCTGACTAGGCCTGCGCAAAGTTCACAAACTTTAAGCGGGAGCCTCTGGAGGACACTTGAGATTCTGTTTGTTACAGTGTGTGTCACAGTTACAGCACGTGTGAAAGAAAAGTTAGTTAGTTAGTTAGTTAATTTATTTTCTTCGGTCATTATGAACATTTAAATCACATGTCACATGTTTTCCAAAGATCTAAGACATTATACAATAAGAAAACACATACATTAAGAATTAAATCTAAATGATGCCTGACCGAAGGGGTTTAGGCTGAAGCCAAGACTTATTTTGCCTAAACCCCTTTTTCAACTGTGACTCTGTGTCCAAAGATGACACATTATACACTTTCTTTAATACCAACGATGGTAACACTTAAGCACAAAACTTAAACTTCAACAAACAAAAATTATGCTATGTATCCTCGATCGACTTCTCTTCTAATGGTCTTCATTCAAGTGTTCTATACTTCTCTATCATGTTTGAAAAGTCAGTATCTTTGTGTATTTATGCACCGCGATGTTTCGTTAGAGCTCGTCGTTTTTCATTTCCTAATTTTGATCTTTTTCTGTGGTAATGAGGCCGGTCGCTCATGGAGAATATTATATTGGCAAGGCAACTTTATTTATACTGCGCATTTCGTACACAAGGCAACTCAATGTGTCCATTTATTTTTTTATTTTTTTAAACCTTGTGCACACGTCTCTTCACACACACAAAGTACATCTCTGACATGTTAGAGCCAAATACTGTAAGTAATCTCATGCCTGGAGAACCTCAAAAAGTGCAGAGGATGTGAGACAGGCCTTAACTCTGACGATGCTCAAATCCAGGCTGAAAACAGTTATTTTAGGCTGATGTATTTTAGCTGTATTTTTGACGCTTTATGGATTGATTTTATCTGTCTTCTTGTGATTTTACGTAACTGTAACTGTGCTCTACAAATAAACGTGCCTTGCTTTTCTATTACCCACCCATATACAGTACAGCACACAAGCTGCACATAAGTTGAGCATAATGCCAAAGTTAATGTTGATGAACTTAGACATTATGCTCAACTTATCTCAAATATTCTATCATACAGTATGTTGGCCTACTGTAATTTGATTCTTAAGTGGTTTGTACAACACTACCATATCTACAATATCTCTACACACTTAAACATGTTTCCATTCACAGCAAACCTCAGAGCGGTCTACTCTAATGTATGCATTGAATAAAGTGCGTGGGCCTGTGTTCCAGGCATGTATGCTCATATTGACCTATTGCCTTTAACTCAGCAAAGCAGTAGATTTAATTACGCACAGGCATTCCACACGGGAGGTCTTTCTATCCCATTATTGGCAACACCATCACACAATTAGTACTTTGATTCAATCATTGATTTCCCGTTTTAAATAGCCTAACCTTACATTCACATGTAAACAAATAGGCTGACATTAATGCTGTATCAATCTCCTTTGAAGATTTTGCAGATCATTTAGGAGAAACAAATGTAACTGGAAAGATTCTATTTTGAGGACTGTACGGAATGCCCACAATAAGCACAGTATAAGAGCCCATGCATATTCATGCCTCCCCTGCGGGCGTTCATTACAAGTGCTGCTGATGCTAAATATGCTATGCATGTATGGAACATATGTAAGTCTATAGTGTGCAGGCCAGAGGAGAAGTTGTGGGGTTGGTTGTTTGTAGGGCAAGGACGCTGGACTAGAATAAGAAAAGTGTAAGATTAACAACAATGTGTGTGATTTATCATGGCCATGCACTACACTGTAAATTATAGATCAAATCTCCATTTAGGTCCAGCTTTGCTCTGCTCACATGCTGCCCCAGTGTTGTCGGATGGATTGGTCAAACACAGTGGACAGAAAGAGTTTGAGGCAGTAAAGGGATATGGCATATGATGAAGCTCTTACAAGCTCTACATGAGACTACAGTCCTCCCGCGCCAAGAAGATGATTGCATGTGAATACTGTTGAAAGTGCAGGCCAGTGCACTACTGCCAGCGCCTATCGCCCTGTCTGTTGACATTAGCCCTCATTGTGTTCGTCTTGTTACCCTGTATAAGTCCAGTCTAATAAAGCAGTATACGCCCAGGGGCTAATGCATCCCAGTAGGCCTGGTCCTGTGTGGCAGAGCCCGAGGTGTCAGGCTTCATCCGCTGGCCCGTTGCCGGAGGGGAATCAGCCTGTTTGATAAATGACGTGCTCCTGAAGGATGGCCCGCAGTCAGTCAGCAAGGGAGAAAATAGCACAGCGCTCACATGACGAATGCACCCTGCCCACACCCTCCATTTGACCCAGGCGCAGAAAGACAGCTCGCTCGGCGCTGATTCCCCTCTGTCTTCTTAAACAGCACGCGGCACTGTCAGTAATGTTAACAATTACTGCATCCGCCCACCAAATGGGTACATCTAAAGCGGACAGATTTAATTCCTTTAACATACGTGTGAATTGATTGTTGCTTCAGAATCACTAATTAAAGCAGGGACATTTCCCGGCAAGCTCCACATTGATGGAGAGCAGATCATTAGTGGCCCTTTGGGTGCTTTTAATACACTCTTCCGACAGTGAGGGATCCAGCGGAGACTTAGGAGGAGGACCCGGGCCACACATCAACCTTGTTGACCTGTAATTTGCACTGGGACAGATAGAAGCGGCTCTAAAAATAAAAGACAGCCCCAAGTCTTTCCAAAGTACTGCTTATGCGACATCGTTTGCACATTTTTACTTTTGAATCTTCTGAATCAGGTAAGTCTTGAGAGTCATGGAAAAATGCTGAAACACATAATGATATAATAAGTGAAAAATATGGATCAACATCTTACAAAAAACTAAATCATGGACATGGGACTTGACTGAGACTCATGACAGTGCTTTTAGTGGGCCGGTACGAGCCAGAAGTCACTTCTAAAAATGCCCCTTGAGTTTCTTCTCTGAGCGCCAAGAACGTGCTTACCGAGCCCCGGTACACACGAGCGCATCTGCATTAATCCTCCTTTACTATGCTGCCCTCTCTGCCGCTTGTCTCTACACTTGCTACTTCTTCCCGCTGAGACTTCATTACCCATACACTATAGTGCATACAAGAGAAGCCCACAAGTGTCGCTCAGGCCACGGTCACCGTACACCCAGAGAGGGGTTTGTTCATATCACGTCGTGGGGAGAGCAAGACGGCTCAGTCTTCGGTTAGACCAGGCTTTGTGTGCGCACAGCTTCACTCACATACCTGCAAACAGGACAAAGAAGATGTATTTTTTGTTGTATATGAAGGTCTATTGATGGCTGCAGATGTAAAAGCCTCTGAATATATAGCTACACGTGGCACCGTCGAGGGGGGAAAAAAGTGAAATGCACTTGCTCTAACAGAGGACCCAATCGTTATAAGACAAGTGCAATCCAAATAAGCTCTGGCTTTAACTTTGTAGCCCGAGTTTTCACTGCACTGTATACCTCACTTGCATCAGAGACAGTATCTTTGAGCACTGTCTACGGGGCAGCAACTCCTGGCTTCACTTGAGGTTCAGATATGGTGACTAGGACCTGACAAGATGCAGATCTCAAGTCAGCGGTATACTTCTAACCTTTATGTAAAAAGGTATTAAATGGTTAATACAAACTCTCTTAACTTTTCCCATTCATTCTCAAAGGCAAGCCCTTACAGTACAGGATGGATGCAGTTCACTTTTTGGCTACGAGCATCAATTGTTTCTTTGTTTTTTTAGGCTCATACTTCAATGTGCATATGGATGGATATTCTTTGACCACTCATAACTAAAACATCAGCATTGATACACCTTACTCCTTGGTATTGGTGCAACCACCTATGCTTGAACATCAGTAAGACGAAGGAGATGGTGATCGACTTCACGAGGAAGCCACTGCCGTACACACCGCTGAACATCCAGGGGGAGGACATTGAGGAGGTGGACAGTTTCAAGTACCTGGGTGTTCACCTCAACAATAAACTGGACTGGTCCCACAACACCAACGCCCTGTACAAGAAGGGCCAAAGTCGCCTCCACCTTCTGAGGAGACTGAGGTCGTTCGGAGTGAGCAGGCCTCTGCTCAGGACTTTTTATGACTCTGTGGTGGCCTCTGCTCTCCACTACGCTGCAATGTGCTGGGCCCCGGGCAGCACAGAGCGGGACAAGAACAGACTGAACAAGCTGGTCAGGAGGGCCAGCTCCGTCCTGGGCTGCCCCCTGGACTCTGTGGAGGAGGTGAGGGACAGGAGGGTGTTAGCCAAGCTCACCTCCATCATGGACAACACCTCCCACCCACTGCACGGGACTGTAGAAGAGCTGTGCAGCTCTCTCAGTGGCAGACTGAGACACCCTCAGTGCAGGACGGAGCGCTACCGCAAAGCCTTCATCCCCACTGCTGTCAGACTGTACAATAAGACTGTGAAGTAACGCCGACTGTAACAAGTGAATTTCTCCTTTGTGAGATGAATAAAGGTTTATCTTATCTTATCTTATCTTATCTTATTCCTTCTGGTTTTGGATTCTTCTCATCTCTCCAAGTAGATTTCCAAAACAAATCCCAGAGAAAACAGATATTATTATTCAAGTAGCACTACAATCCCTGTATTAGATAAGAAGATAAGTGGCATTTACTTACCTCCGTCTTTATTTCATTACTGGGCTGCTTCTGCACGCCTTATTGTTCTTTCCCCTGCTGTATAGAGAGAAACACACTGTGAGCTGTGCCGGCTCAATAGCCATGATCACCAATCCTCGAATCAATTATGTCCTTATTCCCCCCACTTGTACGTATCGGCACATTGATAGATCTCATAACTTCAGGGGGCTGCATGTAATTAAATGGACCGCGAAGGGTCCTTACGGTGGCCAGGCTTTGCATTTCAAATGACCTCGTGCACATTCAGATGCAGGGAGTCACAGCGCGCCATCGACTTCTCCTTGAGCACAGAAAAACCACAGGGCTGTAAGACGTTTTAAGTGAGTCTTTACCACCCCACTTGCTGTAAAAGGCTGGTGACCTTTTACGGAGCTTGTCCACGATCGGTATTGGAGGAAACTGCTGTGTAAAAGCAACACTTTTGGGGAAAATGCAGTAATTGCAAACATTGAATGGCTTGCACACATCTAAAGTCATATCTTAAAGAGAGGTAAGAATGCAGGATATGCTCTCAGAATATACTATCAGTGTTGGTATTAGAGTTGGAAGGATCCAACTTCCAGTTTTGGATGAGCATATCAAAAACAATGCCTTTAAAAAAAACATAAACAAACATCATCTGAATTGCATAATTACATTCATCGACATACTGTATGTTGTAACCGTGGACAAGTCACTTCACCCACCAAGCCTGTAGATGAGTTCAGAGTGATCAAATGTGATGACTTTCACCCTTGTATGATGACAATGCATAGCGGCTATAAAAGTAATAGCTCAGAAACCCATCCATATGCATAAATAGGGTGTATGAGTGAGTTAATAGTGATTTCAAAGGTTGTTGGAGCTATTGTCTGTCAGCCCCAGGGCTACATTGGTACAGTAGCTCATCACTTCAGAGTTAGAAGAGTGAATGAAAATGGTCTATGGTGTTTTGAGAGGCTTATATAAATCCAAGCCATTATTATTAAATACTGCTGGGATATCACATCTTATTCAAGAATGAGATTTCTTTTTGTGATGATGACTAGTGAGGACTGTTGTAATTTTGTATCATCGTCATTCATTTTCTGTCATTCATTTTCTAAAACTCTTTGGGGGAAAAACAGGCTGAAAAACAAACATACTTTACATCATGCATCACAGGAGGCCTGTGATATCTCTTACCAGAATTGATTGCCACAGTTTGTCAAATCCATGACTTGATGTGCAGGTACTGGTTAAACATCATGGTGCATTAGACAGAACAGTGGGGCTTAGCACTGGAGCATTACTGGGACCATTGGAAATTGATTCAGAAGTGCAAAAGTAATCCTTGTTATATTCCAAGCTGCCCGTGACACAGAGAGGTGAATGCATTCAATCATTAAATGTTTTGTTTGTTATCCTTATGGGAAAAAAAAAGAAAAAAAAATACTTGACATCATTACATGATAAAACAAAACAAAAACGTTTAAAGTTAAAGTCAAAAACGTTAAAAAGTGTATTATTATGACTGAAGCCTTTATATAATATTTAAGGACATGTTTTTGGAAGTAAATAAACAATGAATTATCACTTATAATATTGGCCTATTGGCCTTTCCAACCCCCTCATATTAGTATAATATTATATGATCTCCAAAATCGGTCGGGCCCAGGAAAAAACAAAATGTTAAAAACAAATGTTGTGGGTTCAAATACTGAAGCTTTATAAAAGGCTTTATAAAAATGTATCACCTTGGTGCTCTAATGCTGCACTAATTATGACTACCAAATATATAGTATATACAGTATATGTACACTGACATGACTTGTTATTTTGTAGATTTGTACTCTATAATTAGATAAAAATAACATGGACATTGGACATGTTATTTCTAGCAAATGATCAGATGTCAATCTACCTGATGATTGAGAATTTAGTGATTGCCTGATGACTAATTTTAATCTTCTGTGCACTGTCATGTGACACTATTTCAGTCAAAGTTACAGCTCTAAGGAAGAGACTAGTCATGAAACATGCGGTTTGCAGCCGGAATGAGGTCTGCAACGTCACTTTAATCTCTGGATTTGTTTTGTGATTTACTGCTTAGAGCTTTCCATATGATTATTTCATGATTATTTATCTCCTGTTGCTCTGACTGTGTAATCCCTCAGTCATTGAAAAGTGTTCCATTATAACAAAGGTTTAAAAAAAAAAAAAATCATCTGGCAAAAGTTTTGTGAGTTGAAGACGTTTCGCTTCTCGTCCAACTAAACTAGATAGTTTTACATCTAACTCCTCTCCTCAGAAGAATATATTCAGCAGTCGGAAAGGTGTTGGAAAGTACGTTGACGATTCTTGGGAACAAAAGTAGTCTCATTTTATTTGCTATCACAGCATTTCTATGGATTTATAACAAACAATACCGCTTCTTTGATATCCCTGCCAAAGATTCCTTCTGTTGCTGGCTTCATAGCATCTACTTTTGAAGGCTGAGCAGCAGGTTCTCTAATCTGCCGGGTCCGAATAAAGGCACGGTGTCTTTTATGCCAAGCATTCTAATTTATCAGAAGTCAATAACTTCCTCCCATCCACAATTACTGTACTGAGAAAACAAAGAAAAAACAAATGAAAATAAATGCATGCTTGCATCTTTTGAAGTTTGAACTTGACTCAAACATGCCTATTGACTTTTGGTGGGGGGTGGTGTGGGGGCGTGGTCACTGGCCTGTATCTGTGCAGTGTTTTCGAGCCAGTGTCCAGTGTTATCTGTTAACATGCTCAACACCCCCAACCAAATGTGCAGTAAGGAGTTTTTTCCCCTTCCAGGAGGATGTAAACAGCCCGGCTGCTGCAGTGGATTTGGGGGAGAGCTAGGCGAGGCTGACTAATCAGAGGGTGCTTGGGAGAGCATTAAGACAGACGTGTGGAGGGGAAATGTGACACCTGGAAATTACACAATGTAATGGAACCAGCCAAGTGGTAAATGTAGCTTTTAAATAGGTTTTGTGTTCTCCATTAACTTGCCAGACACTGATTGGTCCTGACAGCGGGGAAAGTGACGGTCAGTGTGTTGCCCCCTCATTCTCTGGAACAGCCTGTACCTCCATGCATTCACACACGCACACACACACACACACACACACACACACACACACACCCACACACACACGCACACGCGCACGCACAGGGATATCACTGTGGGACACAAAGTTCTCCACAGTTAGGGCTTTTCTGGAGCCAAATCAGAGCTGGCTGCAGTGAGGCACAGGTGAGGGAGGCAACACGCTCAATTGCATTGTTTGTAATTAGAGGTGGGCATGCCGAGCAACCAGCAACATGTAAATTAACCTGGTTAACTCAAAATATATATTTTTGAGACATAAATAGCATTGCAGAAGTGAAAGCAGTTTCATCAATGATATTGTTTTTTGCTTTTTAACCTTTGTATGATAATGGTAGCGATTCTAAGACATTGTTTTCGCTGTGTCAGAATCTGGTAAATGGTTTCATTAATGCAGTCTAGATAAGACTAGACTGCATTAATGAAACCAACCAAAGAATATACAGATATTCTTTGGTTGGGGTTGTAGATCAGTGAATCAGGACTAAACAGTAAGGGTGCTATAATTGATCCTTGTGGGACTCCAATCAGCTGAGATCTTATATAAAATTTTAAACACAGTGAACCCACAATTTCGTCATTGTTTTTCAAAACTTTTTCCTTGAAAGGAGATAACCTAGTGTAACCGGGGGTGATGCAGAGGGGTAAAAATATAACTAAGAGTTAGCAGTTTTAACCTTAGCTATTAACCCAAAGACACACAGGTAAGTAATATTAACACAGAGGCAGGTTCCATACTTTTAAATGCCAAGATTTATTTCCACAAATGGTTTCTTTTTCTTAAGTTTCTTTTCTTAGTTCCATGTTTGAAACATAAGTCCATATTGTCACAGTCCACAGACCCACGTGCCCCAACAGTGGGCTTACAGAACTTTCATACATGTGCGTGAAGCATGAGTAAACAAAAGGAAAAGACACTAAGCAAGACATCAGAGTCCTGCACTGACCCGCCAGTGAAACCGAACCGCTCTCCGAGGCGCAGTGTCACCTGGCATTCGGATACACATGCTACGTCCACCAGACCTTCGGGACCTCCGCACCCGATACACAGTGGCTCGTCCACCGGACCTCCGGGACCTCTGCACCCGATACACAGTGGCTTGTCCACTTGTCCAAGCACTCCCCCCTGATAGTTGTGCCCCTCGGCGCTGCTAGCATGTTGCCCCAAACACGGGCGGGCGCCAGCATGACCACCTGGAAGAACAAAGACCAGAGGCAGAGCGAAGGTGGGCGTGACTTTTTATACTTATTACGTTGCGGCCCTAGTGGATTTATCAAATTTCCTGTCACGGCAGCTAAAGCATTGTGATTGTTGATACACAAATTAGCAGGGCCCAATTTATATTTTATAAATAACTGGTGTTTGGTGTGACCCATAGTTGAAATTACTGATTTCTTTTTAGGCAAACTTTTTTTTCTCTCTCTGTGAAGGCTCATCAGTCAGTGCCCCACATTTACTGGGTGCAAAACAGGTTGACCAGGCTGTGGCAGTGAACTATAGGAACCCACACAGTTCACTCTCGCCCTGCAGTTCTTTCAATGCAAATGTATTCTGATGAATGTGTGTACAGCTTACAATCACTAGAGCCTTGTCACTTATTCATTTAATACATCACATGATAAGGTAGACAATTCTGAACTGATTCTTACATTTTTCACTCTCTCCTCCGTCACAATCAAATTGCACTACACAGTTACCTCTTTCATTCTCTACGTACTTTCAGCTATGGTCATGAGAAAGGACAAGATAGTGGGTGAGGGTGGTTGAGCGCTCCCTTGGAGACAGGGTCAGGAGTTCAGTCGCCCAGGAGGAGCTCAAAGTAGAGCTGCTGCTCCTACACGTCGAGAGGAGCCAGCTTGGGCATTTGTTCGGGATGCCTGGTTAAAGCGAAAATGAGTGGATCTTGTACGCCTTGCTTTATTTGACAGATTGTTGTTTGTGTACACTCTCAGCCATACAAGGAGTTTCTATTGTAGACAAAAGTTCTTAAGCGCTCATCTGTCCAAGTTCAGGTGTTGCTGACTTTTCGCCTCTCAAGAATCTTCATCAGCACTAATGAGCTCTGATGGGCGGCAGGCTGAATGAATACCGATCCAGTGGAAGGGGTTTAACTTGCAAAGGTACCATTCGTCTTTATTCTAAAAGCTACTTGTTCAAAAAGCTTATTATTGATGTCAGTGTCAACGACGCTGTTCACCTTGTCCTCGTACCTGCACCATATCATCATTAGTGACCAACGAAGCGTCTTGGATGAGGGGCGAAACATTTGTAGCAACAACAAAAGACAATCGCTCTTGAACTTCTGTTTACAGATTGTTTTATTTGTTTTTTTGCCTGTTACCATGCTACTTTCAGTAAACCACTCACTTAATGAACCCATGGTCCAAAAAGTCAAATTTACCCAGCTTTTCTCATAGCAGAGCCCTCTAAATATTTCCTCCTATATCTAAAGACCCCTCCAGTGCCATTATCCGCGCACCCCTGCACTTTAGCCCCGGCAGCTGGCGCTAAGTTTGGCTAAAATCAGTGTGCATCCAAATAATGGGCCATTACTCCGGCGTCAGTAAAGAACAGTGGAGGTCCGTATAGTGCCGGGCTGGTGGGAGGGATTGAAACTGCGCACTGTGATATGTGGGGGAGGCAGAGAGGATGTCCAAGTCAAACACCAATTACTGCAGGCACTGAGCTTGAGATAATCCCACACCACAGAAAGAACTGGTAAAATGTTCAAGATCTAGACACTGGCATTGTTAAATGTCTTAAAGTTGCATTATGTTGGTGTTGCAAAATACATTCAAATTTAAACTTATTTAATTCCAAGCCCCAAAATCTGGGACAAAATAATTTATTATTAATGCCATTTTTATATCCACGCATTCCTGTTTGATTATCTCCGTTTGGAAATGGCGGCGCCTGTTTGCGTTCTTTTATTAATAATTCAGAACATATCAGGCTGCTAACACATCAACTTTCACTCTGAGGTTGTTGAGTTACAGGCTTCTGTGTGTCGTAAGTGAACATCAGTGATGACTCATTGTTTGGCCTTAATCACAGACTTCGTGAGGACTAAACAGGGATTGAGAGAAAAAATGCATGTACTTTTCTATCTTCTTGCTTCATTGCAAAGGTGGGTAGATTAGCCAAAGTATTTACTGACGAAAGTACGGAAAGTATTCAGTGAAAATAAATATTGATCTACTGTGACAATAAAACAGTTACTCTAAGTGGATTTTGAGTTATTCTTTTGAATTGCTTACATCTATAATATTAAACGCAATCTCGGGATGGGCGGGGCTTAAGCTCCATAGGGGCGCCGCCATGTTATTTTCCCATTGGCCACGGGCCACCACGAGACCGTCCCACCGGCAGAGGGCATTGGCCACGGGTCCATATGGACCGCGGTGCATTGCTGTACTGCTGTCCGAGGACAACCCGTCACAACAATGTGAGTGAACAAGATCTGAAAATGGAAAGACACTACTGAAATATATCAGTACAATTGCAGTTTCTGACAGTATAACTCATAAATGTACATATTGTTCAATAAAAATAATGGTTCAAACGACATAATTATAAAACTTTTTTTTCCCTTTTCCCCCTCTTGCTCAGATCCCATTGGTTTAACTTTCAAAACATTTGATCTTTAATGCGGCTAATTTCGCTCTCTTTATTCCGAGTTGCTAAGCGGGCTCCGCGGCTTGTGAAGATTCCAGAGCAAGCCAGTCTTATCTCAGAGAAGACAGATGGGATTGTCGATAGTTGACAGACACGCTGATAACGGATTTAGGTTTTATCAGAGATCTCGGCAAGGCTGACAGGCTGCATCTTCAAAGTGACAAAAGGCCAGAGTCGCTGCATGCTCGGCAGATGGAGAGGTGTGGTTTTATAACCTCAGCCAGGAGCCAGATGTGAGGGCGCCACAACTGTCCGGCCACACAGGCAGCAGATAAGATCCACGCGGACTAATCCTATTCCACAACCGCTCAGTCAGAGTGTTTTGGATGTGAAATGAGTGAAAATGAGTGAAGCTTTTGATGCAGAAACATGTGTAATAATAATTATACACATAACTACTGTGTTAATATGAGCGCAAACTGTATAATGTCAAACGTCAAAAAAGAAGCTGCTATTACGGAACTTACCTTTAGCAGTGGTCAGCACATGCCTCTTACTTTCTGCTGTCCTCATTCACATCTTGCTGGGACCTCATGTCGTTGACGCTAACGGCGCGTGGCACTGTTTATCGCTGCTCACTTGTTTATGATTCCAGAGCTGTCGAGTTAACATCAGGTCATGGTCTTTCAGCTTAAGTAGCAGACCTCAATCCGTCTGACGTGCTGACAGTTGCCACAAAGCTGATTGTACGCCTCAGTGACAGCTCTAGCTGTGGCTATGCTAACCACATGCTGCTCATGTGCACTGATCCTATGTGCCATCAAACACGTTCGATTGCAGTCAAATTTACAACAGGCTTGAATCAAGTTTGGATTTGAGTATTGTTCCACGACCCAGGGGTGTTCTACAAGTTTTAATTCGAATGAACAACAAATTATGGCTGAAATACTGTTGCTTGTTAAGACGAGACAATGGAGGCAAAACTCTTTCTTTGAAACTAAATTTCAACCTGTAAAGAGCCTCAAACTATCGTAATGACACTGAATTAGTATGAATATAGAGAGTTACCAGGACTAAAACAGGTCTAAATGATGACACACTACACATTAGACAAGCAGGTCCAAACCAGGACTAAACCAATGACCTGCAAGAGCAAGTTGAGTCTGATGTGGCTCAATAACCATAGCCTGCAGACACCTGGTCTAGAAAGAACATCTCTTAATCTCCACAGAGCCAAGTATTTCAGTCTTGTAATGAACACATATTTAAGGTTAAAGTAAATAATTGTCTGATTTATGACGTTATTATTGTTTATCTTGCATTTATGTCAATAAAAGTTTCAGACAGATATCTCTGAATTAATATTTTGCTTTTCACGCAGTGACTAGCCAATCTTTCTGTGCAGAATACTATGACATATCTAAAGGTCTTAAGTTTGGTATAATATCTTGTCTGTTTAGTTGCCCAGAAGCTTTGTATGAATGTTCCTGTATTTAGATACTTGTTGTCTTGGAGCCTTTCTTATTTTCATTTGTTCGTTTGCTCACTTATCTTGTTATAAAATATTTAACATAAGCTTTATGAATCTTGCTGCTATGACTCACTGCTTGTGTTGCATCTGTTGTGCAAGCTTTCATTAATACAGTGCAGCCCAACGGAGTCGGACCGAACAAGGTTAGAGATACAGCAGTTAAACACGAATCCAAACCTCAGAGACACAACTGAATATTGATTGACAAGTGATAAATAATGCATAACTCCGCAGCGCAGTTTGATATGAAGTGGGAAATGGCTGTGTTGTGAGGTTCCTTGTATAAGAAGGAGAAGAAGAAAAAAAAAAAAAAAAAGTCAGAAATGCAGATAAATAGGTGATGTTTGTACCAGGCTATGAGAAACACTGTACGAGCAAAATAAGAAATTACATAAATCAGGTCTGAACTCTGGGCACAAGATTCAAGCACTGACATGCACAATTCTAATTACAATTCTTTTCCTATGGCTTTACATTTGCAGGCCTTGTTCCTGATGCATAAGTGCAGCAGAAACATACCTGCGCCGACGTGTTGCAAAAAGGGTCCGTAGTTTGTGTAGCCTCACAGAGTTAATCAATACCTTCTCTCTTTGTTGTGTAAAATTCATCGTCTGCTTTTGTACAATCTTTAGCCGGCTGGCTGTAGTGACTCGTTTCTCCGCCTGTGTCGTCTTGATGGCTTTGGATGAGTCACCTCTTGTCTTAAAAAAAGCCGAGTAGTGTCTTTACAAGGCACTAAAAATACACAGCGACAGTTGACAAGCAGCGGGGTATAGCTCCTGCTCTGTGTCTGCACGTGTGGCTGGCAGCTCCGCGCACAGGCCCAGTGCATTATTAATGAGGGCATACTATACTCAGGGTGAGATTGCGGGTCTGACCTGAGGAGGGTCCTGTCTTACATGTAAGTACCTGTGGAGATCAGTTCGGGCTCCTCAGACCAGAGGAAGATCAAGGGTTGGAGGCTCAGTACTGACCCGCTCCTGTGTAAGGCAAAGGCAAGAACCAAAGTTTAATTAATGAGGGGAGACTTAGAAAAGATAGAGGGAGTAGACGATGGTGCAAAAACGCCTGTCTATTTTACTGGAATTGGTCTTTCACAGGCGTGCTTTCGAGAATCTGATTGGCTACCATCCCATTCAGAGGGCTGTTGGAAAGTTCACTTCGTCTTAAATTGTCATATACTATTACCAAACTGTCCTCCCGTGGACCCGCCACCTGCAGGAGGAGCCATAAGGGGCTGGTGCAATGTGATTTGGGCGGCTCCAACGGCCGCCCCCACGACCCGGCAACGGACGAGTGGAAGAAAATGGATGGATATGACCAAACTTGAACCAATATGGGGAAACTTGTCCTAGCACAGAAATTGTGAACCCACTCTAAATACACAGATGAGTAATGTTCTTACTACTTTGTCACAAAACAAGTACTCACCTTATTCAGCTCCACCCACTGTTACGGTGTTCGCACTTGCTGGGGGCAGGGTTTTCCGTTGTTGTCAATCAAAGAGAGTGAAGAGAATAAAATGGGAATAAAAGGAAAACCTACAACAACAAAAAAGCTCAAAGGAAATACACTTGCGCTGCCTCAGGCTGATCACAGAGCGGGAAGATGACATAAAACAGTGACCTCAGATTATTTTTGTTTACTTTCAAGGTCTCTCTGCAGCAATAACTTGGCTGCGAGGAACTGTAAAAGACCGAAGCCAATCAATTTATTTACACGGCCGTATATTGCAAATGCTACATGTTTCATCAAAAACAGAAATCAATGTCAGCTCAAGTCAGACCTGCTGTTCGGAAAGACGGCGGTGCCCGTAGTGAGTTCTTGAAGAAGGTGAATAAGGTAAAAGAAAAAGCAGAAGCACAAAGACATTTTCCAGACATCATCAGCTGAAACACGGTGGCTTTCTGATGACAGGGACCACGTGAGAAAGACAAGGGTGATTCGATGGGCTTGTCCAAGCTGTGCAGAATAAGAGTTAAACTGGTTCATGCATGTTTAAAAGTAGAAAAACGTGACAAAAGAAGAGGCATGGTCTTAACTTCAAAGAGACTTTTCGAATGTTCATAGCAATGGCCTCAAACACTACCAAACTCCTGCTTCCTCCATCATTCATTTCTTCCCAGAGATTCTTGTACATTACTGTCTCACTGCGCGCTTTATGCCGCCTCTCCGCTGCCGCACTTGAGGCTATTGTAGAACTCATTACTTTAATTGGCAATAAACTGCAATTATTTTCCAGCTGCATATTGCATTTCCAAGCAACTACAAACACTGTCCAACTTGCACAAATGAAAAGGAACCGAGTCTTAACCCCTTCCTACGCCTTCTCTCAGTCCGGCTCTGCTTTACTC
Source organism: Gobius niger (assembly GCF_951799975.1). Taxonomy (NCBI): domain Eukaryota; kingdom Metazoa; phylum Chordata; class Actinopteri; order Gobiiformes; family Gobiidae; genus Gobius; species Gobius niger. Next base: position 27,285,573 of record NC_136859.1, read on the forward strand.
TGATAATAATTACTGTTGAGGGGTGAAGCAGGTTAATCTTTAAAGTCCCCTGCACACCAAACGACTCAATTTCCTCTCCCGCGCTTTCATACTAATACATTCTGTGGCTTTCCTTGACTCAATAAAAAAAAAAAATGAATAAATAATAAGCGCAATTGAAGACTCTTGGTCGAGATCCACACTTCCCTCTTCCACACAGAAACTTTCCCATTCCATTCCCCCATGCATAATTTATATAAAACATGTGTCTTAGAAAGAGGGCTGATGATGTGGAATGGTGCGGAGATGATATAAGTTGGAGAACATGCACAGGAGCCATGTTTAAGGTCTACATTTCGTGAATATTGAATGTATAGTGGGAAAGCAGCTCATGTTTGAAAGGTCAGAAATACATGTGCTTTAATCTGGAGTCAACAGGACCAGCTCCTGGCAACGGCAAACAAGGTTGTAGGACAGGGTTTTCATTGGTAAGTGTTTCAATGATGAGATTCAACCTACTAGACCTGTCTGACCATTTCTCCTTGTTGGATTCTTCTCTCTTCTTGAATATTTCAGGGGACGCTTTCTTGGTGACTGTGGGAGAGTGCATTGCCCATGAGTATGAGTATGCAATCCTACATTTGCACAGACTCTAATGTAGGATTTAGGATTTAAAGGCTATGTCTCGGTTAATCTTCCAAAATGATCATCCGAAATTCTGGCTCAAGAGTTGCAGATGGATTCAGTCTCATTTTGTGGTTTTCCAATGTTTTCCATGCCAACCAACCAACCAACCAAGCAACCAACCAACCAACCAACCAACCAACCAACCAACCAACCAGCCAGCCATGAACCAACCAAGCAAGAAGCCAACCAACCAACCAACCAACCAACCGACCAAGCAAGCAGCCTCCCAACCAGGCAAGCAGCCAGCCAGCCAACCAACCAACCAACCAACCAAGCAACCAACCAACCAACCAACCAAGCAACCAACCAACCAACCAACCAACCAACCAACCAAGCAAGCAAGCAGCTAACCAACCAACCAACCAACCAACCAACCAATCAACCAACCAACCAACCAACCAACCGACCAAGCAAGCAGCCTCCCAACCAGGCAAGCAGCCAGCCAGCCAACCAACCAACCAACCAACCAAGCAACCAACCAACCAACCAACCAGCCAGCCAGCAAACCAACCAACCAACCAAGCAAGCAAGCAGCTAACCAACCAACCAACCAACCAACCAACCAACCAATCAACCAACCAACCAACCAACCAACCAACCAACCAACCAACCAACCATGTAGGATTTAAAGTCTGCATCTCAGTTAATCTTCCAAAATGATCATCCAACCAAAATTCTGGCTCAAGATTTGGAGATGGATTCAGTGTAACTTTTTGGTTTTCCAATGTTTTCCACGCCACCCAGGCAACCAACCAACCAACCAACCGACCAACCGACCAACCGACCAACCGACCAACCAACCAACCAACCAACCAACCAACCAACCAACCAACCAACCAACCAACCAAGCAATTTGATTACATTTTTCTTTTTTAATAAGCAGCTTTATATTTTATTTTTGTATGACAAGGTACAGGTTCCGAAGGGTGAAGATCTGGGAGAGACATTGAGTGGCAGCCTTAACAACAAGACGATTGGCTGTCCAACATTGATCATTGTCATTTTCAAGGTTTGTTTTATTGTCCCGTAGGAACTGCAGAAAAGATGCACTGGTCTGCTGTTCTATTGCAACAGCTATATGACCGCACTGAATAAGGGTTGAGGTGAATTACTATGCATGATGAAAGCAACTGTTGAGACGCTACATGTTTGATTGAAAATCTGAAGGTGAACAGAGACATATTAGCAGAGAAAGTTGACAGGGATAAAGATCAAGACTCATTTGTCTACACTTAATGGGCTCATAACAGTAATAAGTGAGAATGGCGGCACATGCACACCAGGGTCTGGATCAGGCCAGAGGTTTCCTAATTAACCTCTGAGAAGAGTTATCTGCACAAGGATGCATGGCGTGTGTTTGTGCGTGTGTGCTTGTTTTCACCTGTGCGTGTGGAACCCCGGCCTCTTTCTGCATGTGTGAGGAGATCTCAGAGGCAATGAGACCTTGGACAGCACTAGCCTGGCTAACACCAGACTAAAATCACAAGTGATATTTAGTCTGGGGACCACCAATTCATTTTCTCGTAGGAGAGGTGTGGTTTACGATCGTCCATACTCGTTTATTGGGCGATACGAAAAAAAAAAAAAAAAGTCTCATGCGTCTGCACGTAGCCACAGCCAATCGTATCATCGTATGAGATGACGTATGACGTACCCGCTGTAAACTTTTGAGCTAAATTATTTAGAACCAGGTCTAAAGCTTGATCAAAAAATACCATCGTGTCTGCTGCTGTCACGTTGCATCCGTAAATAAACTTTTTTTTTATTATCCGTAAATAAACTACAAGCTTCCATATATCTAATAGCGTGTCATCGTCTTGCCGTCCCTCCTCGCTCTGTGATTGGTTCCCAAATCCACCGGAGATTTCGGCCATGGTCCCCAGGCTGTTGTGCAGTTCGAAATAATTCGAGCGCACACAGCAGCATGGTGTTAGCCAGGTTAGGACAGCACAGTAATTGATTCAGATTCTTCAAATCAATTCTGGGACAGCTGGGGCCGGCCAGATTAGAAGTGAAGCGCCGTCTGCCCCCGGTGCAGTCATACAGGCCCCAGAGCAAACAGTAATCTCAGGATTATAGACCTCGGGGAGATGTACCTGTTTTCTCTCATTCCGCTCCCTCTTGCTCTCCCAGCACTGACAGTCTATATTCACTCCTAAGTACTCTGCCCAAAACGCTGCTCTCCCTTCTCCATCTGTAGAGCTACACAATAACTGGTAGGGTAAAAGCTGCAGCCACTGAGATTACACCAGACTTTGTGAGCATTCGTTCTCTACTTTATTCCGTACCTCAGTGTAGTATTATCACCATGCCTTTAACTTTTACTGAACTTTTGATGACCACTCTTACTTAGATTGTAATATGTGAACAATTGGTTCCTTTTTTTTGTCAAATTGTTTTTGCCATGCCCTCATTTTAGGTACGTCTTTGGTTCTTTTAACTTACCCACTTTCTTCGTTCAAATGAATCGCTTTTGTAGTAGAAATTCCTTCAGAAGCAAGCAGATTATCGGGCGCACTGCTCAGAGGAAGCACTTAACCTAATGAAGTAAATAAGGGAGTGCGTTCAAAGGTCGTTTGTATAATTGTTTGGGCCGGGCTCGTGCAGAAGAATGATGCAGACCTTTGTCCCACGGCTGGAATATATCTTATTGCCCTTTCCCATTGAGTGAATTAAGCCACAGGAGTAAATCTGTCAGCGTAATGGTAGAAAAATGGGCCTTCGAAGGAAGGAAAGAGGAGTCATTTTCAAAAGAGCATTGGTCTCAATATCATTGTGGGATATGCTTACTTTACAATAAGAAGGTAATATAGATAGGAGTTTTCTTTCTTAAGCCATGATATTACATTTGAAAAGCATTTTTTCTCGAACAATTGTATAATGACAATAAAGTTCCTCATTTATTGTCCAGTAGGTGTCAGTGTCTCCTCTGGGCACTACAATGTTCTTCATCAACCTAAAAACACATGCAAAATAGGATAATCTTCCAGCTGTACTGTAGATAGTCTTCATCAAAACCCAGAGCTAGAGAAGGGTCCTCGATACAACACTGCAATTGCTCACTGCTTCAGAGAGATTACCCTAGCATCATTGAAGGTTGGGTCTGATGCAAATTTCCCAATGAGGACCATAGATCTGGAGACACTTCAGCCAATGGGAGAACGGAAATCAAGCCTGCTTCCATTAGAATCAATGCACTGTGAGGCTAATCAAAAGTCTCATTTCACACATTTTACTTAAATTATGGGTTTTAGATGGGTGACGAGGACGATGAAGCCTTTTTTAACCTTAGCCAGAGTGAAAAATACATTTGATTTGGGGTTGGTCTGACTTCAGAAAATCTAAGGAGCCTTTTATTAGGTCCAGCTTTCCAGTTAACAACTGTACATTCAAATAGCTGTGATTTTCTGAAGTAAAAGTATTGATCCATCTATGATTATTCGTAATGGACTTTTTGTTTTAATTGTCCTTATCAACTATTTACATATCACAATTGCTCCTTCACTTCATTTTGTACGATTTGCCTCTGGTATAAAAATGCTTGTCTCCTCTAATGAATGAACCACAATAATTGCTCATTGTTTCTCTTTCCTGAAGGGACCTTCTCCTGTCTGACAACTACTTACTGAATGACAGCGCATCTGCACAGCTCCGGAGCAAAGAGATAATGTGAGCGCCAAAAGCACAACAACTGTACGATTGGGCTGACACCACAAATGAGCATTTGCCCTAATGTTTTCGTGGTCTGCGGGGACAAATGACTCACTCATGCCTGACGTACCAGTCTGTTAAACTCTTCTCTTACACTTCCACTCAGCACAAGGGCAAGCAAAACACTGCAGCATTAGAAGCGTGACTGCAGGAAAAGGCTTCATGTTTTAATGGACATAAAAAGACACAAAAACAGATAAGTAGGACACTTCCATTTATGTTCTTTAGAATATACACTTCATTCATGTGTGGAGTTTCTGTGTTCTCTCCTTGTGCAGAGTTCCCAATTCCGAACCACTAAATAAACATACATTACGGAAATCGAAAAAAAAAAAAAAGCAAACTTAAAGGGGGGGTATTATGCAAAATCGACTTTTTCAAGCTTTACATCATGTTATTATGTCATCCCCTCATTAAAAACATGCCTGAAGTGTTGCCTTGGCACATTCACGTATTTTTGAGTAATCTGTAAAAACTCTGATGGCGGCCATTTTAGGGATAGGTTTGCCTGAGTCCTCCTAGGAACGCCTCCACCTCCTGGAGACGCCTCTGAGCTTTCGTCACCAGCCGAGTAACCAACCACTGCTCCTCAGCAGAACCCCCTCCTCACTGATGCCACAGACAGCATGTGGAGGGGGCGTGTCGGAAAGGGGCAGAGGTTCTTAAAGAGACAGAGGCCTATTTCAAGACATTCGCTGCAGCCATTTTGAGAGAGCAATTTTATACAAGGCAGTTATTCTAATTTACTGCATTTACAGACCAACAGAAGGTTCTCCTCATCATTGTAGTGTGATTTAGACTGGTGCTATGTGATTGAAAAAAGCATAATACCCCCTCTTTAAAGTTGGTGAAAGATTTTTGGTAGGTTGGTAAGCATGGAACCCTAAAATAAAACAATTGATACTGTAGTGTGAGAGGGCATTGTGATTGAAAGGCGCCATGTTAACCACCCATGCAGCCGCTGGGTCACCAAAAGTTCATATATGCACTCTTATTAAGTTGTTTTTTCTTTGCATAAAAAGTTCCATAATGCACCTTTAAAACATATTGCTATCTATAGGTTTCCTTCGGTGCTATCATGATGTCCTTATACACACACTGTACAACATGTGTTGAGGAGAGGGAACAGCTGGAGTGAATGGTGTGTGAGTGTCTGGTAGTGGTTGGACGCACTGATGGCGAAGATTGGCAGCCTTGCTTCCGTCAGTGAACACCGGGTAAACCGCAATGATATGGAATAAATGAGTAATGCAAAGAGTAATGCTTTATCATTATTGTTGTTGTAGTGGCTGGTTTTCAGCACAAGATGTATAATGATAACCACTAGCATTGAACAAAGCAAAAAAATATATAACTTTACTTTCCACCTTTGAGACTAGTCTGATACTCTGGAGGCTGGCTTGGTTTGTAAGCACACATGACGTAGAGCAGAGCAGTCTGGCACAGGGCTGACCGAGTGAGCAGAGGCGGGTGTGCAGGGAGCAGCTCAGCAGATGGAGATCAGGTGTAGAAAAGTGCAAAAAGGCCAATGAAGCAGAACGTGTTGGGGCGATGGAGCGGACTGGGAGTGGACAGGAGAATGGGGAGAGAGAGAGCATGTCCAGCTGGGCGTCTGACAGGTTAGCTCATGGAACAGCCTGGTTAACATCTCACAGACAGAGGAGTGTGCTGATCCCAGTGGAGCAACCTGCCATAAGGTAATGTTATAATCCGGAGAGTGCTCTTCATGCTAAACCTGCGAAGGATAAAAGAAGGATGTTAACATGAGAGGGGAGGCAGCCGGAGGGCTTCAGTGGGGCAGTGATGCCGGGACGCTCTTGTACACACAACGAGTGATTAATGATACCGCTTTTTACATGTGTAGTTTTTTTTTCTCTCTCTGTGAAACAATTCTACAAAGATAGAGTGGCTATGGTAAGCACTCTCGCCTTACAACAAGACAATCATGTCCAGGAATGATCGGAAAACAGTGCTATGCCATTAGGGACATTATAGTACAGGCTTCAAAACAATCAGCTAAAAGGAATTACATGTATTGTTGTTGATGCCATGATGAGAGGTAATTCCATCATGGAAACGCGATTATCGAAATGACTCCCCAGTTTTTCCAACAAAAAATTACAAGATGAGGGGGCGTTCATGTGCAATTTTCAACTCGGCGAGTGGTATTTGCTATAATTGCGATACCACGTGAAGGCAGCATAATTCAAATATCCTGCATCCAATTTCCTCCCCTTTCAGGTTGTGTCTTCTGGGGATAAACCACCACAATATGTTGATTGGTTTACTGACTGAACCCAATAATCAACACATCTGTGCAGACCCTTTCTGTAAATTGAGGTTGCTTACAAAGACCTGTCCACATTTTATGACTCATCTGCAAATCAAATTATTTTCAATTGCTCATCCTAGTGAGTGGACATTGTCTGAAGGCGCCTTGTTGTTCCAAATATTATAACAAGACTGCGGTCGCCGTGATGAGATCGGTGGTCCTCCGTCAAAGCCCCGACAGGCTCTTAAAGTGATTTGAGCATGATTAGCGTAGCAGAGATCACATGATGAGTGCAGGGGAGTCAATGGTGATGGCTTCAGAGGTCGTGACCCCCAGTCCTCTCTTCCACTGTCAGTGAGGTGAATGAGCCTGGGCACATGAATTAACCAGGATGCTGCTCCTGCCACATGCGTTCAGTGGGTACAACGCAGAGCTGTAATGACACATCGAACTGGCTGTCCATCTGACCATTAATATAACAAGGCTCTGAGTGGCTTAATTATGCCCCGGCGCAGTCAGGAACGTATTAATAGACACAGATTCTTGAGCCATAATCTGTACTTTACAGTTTCAGGGATGGACGTTTAGCCTCTCTTCCAAGAAGCTCCGTCAGCAGTGCTAATGGTATCGATAGCTCCCACTCTCAGGCAAAAAAACCCCCAACATGTCTACATTCCCCTTTTCAACTGAGCGCATTGTCTCCAGTCCGGCTTTACCCAAATCTAAAAGATTGTTGACTGGAGAGCCACAACGCCTGATTACAAAGAAAAGGGATTGTAACTGTTTTGAAGCGTCGCCACGTTTTCGTTGCTCTTTTGTCACGTTTTTGTCATTCCTTAGTTGCTGCTTTGTTCTTGTTTTGGTCACTCTTTTGTTGCGTTTTCATCCTCTTTTTTTTTGCTATTTTGACACTTTGTTCAAGAAGCTTTTAGATTTGGGTAATGCCAAACTGGAGAAAGTGTGCTCGGTTCAGGTGGGGGTTAACAGGTTAAATCAAATGTATCTGACTAATATTTATCCCCAAATAATAAACTGTCTCTTGAATTTGGCTGGGGTTTGTCATAGAAATCAATTATGACTGAAGTTTAGCAAACTTATATGCAGTGGTACTTTGTGGAGAGTATTTCCATTTGCTCTGATATGTAAAAAAATAATAACAAAAAAACAAAACAAGAACATTTATATGGGGAGTAAAAAACGTAGTTTAGCGGAAATGTTCAAAATTTGGCAGAAAATTCCATTTGGTCGTTCCAATCAAAAGAGCCAATGAAACCCATATCATATTTTTCAGTTACCATAGCGATGACCAGAACACCCCATTTAATCTAATGAAAAAATGGTACGATTTCACATTTTTACCAAGTGAAAAGGGGCAAATGGAAACATTGTTTTTCTCATTGCTTATACCATAAGATTTCCAAAACTATATAGTCTTCATACTGGAGTTTCCATGATGGGATTACCTTTCATCACGGCAGAGAGCAACAATAACACATGTATTGCCTTTTAGCTGATCTACTCACCCACTCACTTCTTTCTCACGCCGAACCGCAAGTGACGACCCACGGGGAAGAAAAACTAGTGAGCAGCGTGTCCTGATTGAATGCATTATATACTAAATAGTGCAGCACTATATAGTTAATGAGGAGTTAAACAGCTCAAGGAATGTTGGAATGTGTGGAAAACTCCTGTACGATGGAGAGCTCACACTAACATCAGCAGAAAATATTGTCAACTTCAAATGCAAAGAAGATTCTACCTTCAAACAGGACTGCTCGGACAGCAACACTATAGATGTATTATGTACAAATGGGTGCTAATATGAACCTCAAAGATACAAAGAAAAAACACATATATAGCAGGAACCTAGCAGATCCTTCTTGCTGCAGAGAGGAGGACTGAGGCTGGGGCTGGTGAGTGGGCTCTGTTGGACCAGAGCACGCATGTGCAGCCATCCAAAAATGCAAGGGATTGGATCAAGAAAAGCAGAAATTAGCTCCTCTTGAAGCTCGTGCTGGAGGCCCGGGGTTCAGCACAGTGAAAAATCCACACTTGTCAGAAGGCGCAGTCGATGCATGACATGTAAATGATACTGGCACGAAAGAAAACAGCCAGAGGGTACGGGCTACAAGGTTTCTGAAGTTAGCCCAAATATCTGAGTGCGAGAATGAAATGGAGGAAGACTGTTACTCTAAATCAACAGTTGTGAGTGGCTATGTGAGTGGCTTTCAAAAATCAATAATTGCACAATAAGAATGCAGTTTTTTAAATCCTCTATGATCACTATGTTAACACTTATTGACTTAACACCATCCTTACAGTCCCTGCTTATAACCTGATGGTAACTCAGAAATTACAGAGTGTCATTTAAAAAACCACAAACTCATGGCAGTGGAGAATGTTATATCACTGAACAATAGCACTATAAAAAGACCATATAGGAGTGTCGAATCCTACCAATAATCAGGACTGTCTGGGTGCACCATTTTGCTGATAAACTAAAAATATTGTATGTGAAAGTACCTCTAGTATGCTATAAAATGTAGTTATGCAGAAGTCCAGCTGGGCATACTTTATATCGTTTTAATTTAATCAGAGATACCTATGCAGATGGAAATTCAACCATGGACTGAACAGGTTTGGTGACAATGTGTTGAACAGAGATGTGTTTCATGGAGTTTTCCATTTAATGTATGCCAGAGTGTGGGCTGGCGTTTTGAGTGCAGTAGAGGGACATGGACTGAAAATGCTGGATCATTGAAACAAGATAGAAAGACAGAAAGCTGTGGCTGTGCATGTTAATGAACATAGATTTCTACCCATTGTCCCCCATTCACACTCTCAAACACACTCTCATTTGGCAGAATTTATGGCCCTCAACATCTGGTTTAGAAAATATAATTCATTATATCTGCTCCAGTGAAGGTTAGGGTAGAGCCTTGCATACTTGTGTCTTGACTAACTTCCAGTGATTTTTTGCTTCAGAAAAAGTCAACCAATAACGTAACATGCATAGTCTCTCAGTCTTAATTCTGTCATTCCTTTATGGTCGACTTCCCACTATTAACAGGCTTATGTCTCACTCATTATTCCAAAATAGTCAAAGACACCGTTTTCAGTCTATCACAACTAAGCTTGAATTATTTCTCGAAACCCCCTTTGTTTCTGGATGAGAGAAGAAGAGAAGAACTTTCTATTGTCATTATACAATTGTGCAAAGATATTGCTTAGCTCAGATGTTGGGTTTAGTCCTGCGACAACCTGACCACGTTTTTAGCGGGGAAACCCAGAGTACCTGGAGGAAACCTACGCTGGCACGGGGAGAACAGGCAAACTCCACACAGAAAGGCCCCGGCCAGGATCGAACCTGGGACCTTCTAGCTGTAAGGCAAGAGCACTCACCTCTCAGCCACTGTACTGTATCCATTTCCTTTATGGTCCATACAGCCACAGCCAACTCAGCCCGCCCTCTATGTATGCGCGGCCCCATCTGACGCAAGCCTTCTATCAGCCCCACTTGTTATCTCCGCCATCTTGGCTTGATAAGAGCATTAGCATAATGAAAAAGAGTGCTTTTAATTTGACGCCTATTCCATTATTGCAGAAATATTGCTTTGTCTGATGAATGGATCTTTGGAAACACATCGGGGCGCATTGTGAAATCCGAATGCGCCGGGCCACGTTTGATTACAGCAGTTCCTTATGCAATCATGCAATCCCGTTTTCCAATTTTCAGCATAGAGAGCACATTAGGTTGATTAGCAGGTGGCCCCGACCGCTGATGAATGCGATTTGATACAGCCAGATAATTCAGCCTCGACGCCCAATATTCCGCTGATCCAAAAGACAATGGACATTAATTATAATTGTTGCTAACGCTGTTGGCAGAAAACGTGCTCGTTGCCTTATTCGCATCCAATTTAACAACACCGGGAAGTCAACGGGGAGATGTACAGTGTGGGGAGAAGTGGAAAGGCGGGACGAGTGTGCAGCAGGCGGACAGACAAGAGTGAAAAGGAACAGAGATTTGGACAGATTATTGCCCGTTTCGAAGCTGGGCAAGGTTTTTTGGGGGGGATTGTCTTTTTTGGTAAACTATATTAAAATATACATAACATTTTGTCAATTAGCCCTATGCAGTTTTTACTTTTTTTTGTTGATGCACAAGATTAAAAGTAATGCTCTTTTATGGATATATATTTTTGTAATTGTGGATTTAAATGTGTGTGAAAGCTGATGTTTTGGACAAAAAGACTGCATCTACTGATAAAGCATGTGCAGTGTATCGATTGTGGATTTGCAGACAGATGTTGTGCACAGCTCGGTGGCACAGCTAGAAGGTCTCGGGTTCAATCCCTGGATGGGGTCTTTCTATGTGGGGTTTGCATGTTCTCCCTGTGTCTGCGTAGGTTTCCTCTGGACTCCCCTGTGCCCTACCACTACCACTGCATTGAAGATGGGTCAAATGCAGAGAATGACTTTCCCTATGGGGAATAAATGATTAGGTAATAAAGTACCTTATTCTGTCACAGTAAAGCTTGGTGTAATGGCAGAATTAACTTAAAATTGCCAGGGCTTTCAGCTGTAGCTTGACATGTGTTTAAGGAGAGTGACAAATTAGCAGAATGTCCAGACTGGGCCTTTGGGGTTTCTACAAATATTAAAAATCCACCTTATATGCACAAATGTCCACAAAGTACCGGTCAACATACACAGTTGAAAACTGTTCAGCCCCAAGGTCCAGACTAGCTTCCACACTTCCACCAAAGAGCTCCCCCACCTGTCTGTAATAAAGATTGGCTCACCTGGCACCACACAACACACCCACAACTTACTATATATTGCACTAGTTCAAAGTAGAATACATAAATAATGGACAAAATAAGGACAAAACTTAAGGAGGCCAAAATGACCTTTACACTTGAAATCGCTCATTTTAAATCATGCTTTAAAACTTGTTGGGAAAATTAGGAAAAGACCACGTCTAACAGTTTCAACATTTTGCAATCCCTTTTAAAAACTAGAACTAGTTCTACTCCAGTCATGTTTAGTCCTTATTAGACCCGGTTTAGTCCTATTTAGTCCATTATAGACCGGGCTTCTCAAAAGAGTGGAAAGTCCTTAATGTACTTGGTGAGAAATGTCTGATCTAAATGATGCGGGGGAGAGTTTTATTTACCGAAGTGTTAAAAGTTCAGTGTAAATCATTGAGTCAGTTGGGGGTACTCACACATTGGCCTGCAGTGTTGCACAAACCAGAGAGAATTTTCTGTCAGTGCCCGCGCTGATAGAACATATTGAGTAAGTTGCATCAGTGCAGATATCCACAGAGTTATGCTAGATAGATCGAAATCCACTGGACACAATGGAAGTATTATTTTTTTCATCGTAGTTTAGTTGTCATAGAAGGAGGATTAGTTGTCATTGATTTCATTTTCAATGCTTTTTATGCTGACAATTATTGTGTTGTCACCTTTACAAATTACTGCCCCCTTTCAGGGAACTGTACAGTGGAAAGAAAACAAACAAACTTCATTTGAAATCTGTCACATTTCTGCCTCAATCGGTAATAAAATGTGGTCTGATCTTCATCAACATGACAGGAATGATTAAACAGTGTCTGCTTGAACTAATGCCACCGAAACATTTACATTTGATCATGTTTTTATTGGCAATAACACTCAAACATTCACAAGATGGCATAGATTTAATAGCTGGTTGACCCTCCTTTCGCAGCGATAACTTTAACCAGACGTTTCTTGTAGCTGCACAATGATCAGGATGAATCTTTGACCATTCCTCTTTAGAAAACTGTTGCAGTTCAGCAGATTCCTGGGAGGTCTGGTGTGATTGGTTTTCTTGAGGTCATGCCACAACAATCTCAATGGGGTTTAGGTCAGGACATTGACTGGGCCATTCCAGAGTGCATATTTTATTCTTCCAAATCCATTCTGAAGTTGATTTGTTTTTGTGCTTTGGGTCATTGTCTTGTTGTAGCACCATCCTCTGCTGAGCCTCAGCTGTTGGAAAAAATATCTTTATAACCTTGTGAATTAATTTTTCCATTGATGATAGCAAGTTGATCAGGCCCCGAGGAAAAAAAACAGCCCCACACCATGATTCTCCTGCACCATACTTCACAGTGGGGATTGGGTGTTGATGTTGATGTGCTGATCCATTTTTCCTGCACATATGATGTTGTGTGTTCCTCCCAAACTATTCAACCTTGGGTTCATCAGTCCACAGAATATTTATTTAGTAGTGCTGTGGAGCATCCAAGTGCTCTTTCGCAAACTTCAACTTTTTTTTCCGACTTCCTCCGTGGCATTCTCCCATGCAACACATTCTTGTTCAATGTTTTGCATGTTGTAGATGTGTCAACAGAGATGTTAGCATGTGCCATCGTTACAGGGCAGCCACACCTTGGATGTGAAGCAACAGTGCCAAGCTGTCTCCATTTATAGAGCACATTTCTAACCGTGGATATTTGAACATCAAGACTTTTAGAGATGACTTTTAGATGAGATAAATTCCAGCTTTATACAAATCAATATTTCTTGATCACACATTCACATGCTTTTCAGTGGCAGTGGCAGCTTAAAACCACATCTCAGTGATTGGACTTCAGGTTGATTCACACCTGACTCCAAATGTCTGCATAAATGTGTCTAATTAGCTCTTGGAGGATATTTGGCCAGGTGGTGTACTTACTTATTCCACGCTGTCCTGTGAATGTTTATTTGTTATGGCCAATAAAAACATGATAAAATGTAAATGTTGGGGTTCAGGCAGACACCGTTTAATTATTCTTGTGATTTTAATAAAGATCAGACCACAATTTCTGACCACTTTAGCCAGAAACGGTGCACTTACTTTTTCTTCCCACTGTTTATGATTTGCCGTGCGTTGTAAGGGTGCCCCATCTCCATTTGCAGCTAGACTGTGCTCCCTTTGTCACTTCTATTTGACAGCTGTTTGAGTGGTTGGTGGTGGTCGGAGGGGCCGATGGCGCAGACAGGTTGCCTCGCTTCCGTCAGTCTACCCCAGGGCAGCTGTATGGAGCTCCACCGAGTATGGAGTGAACGAATAGTGCAATGTAAAGCGTCTTTGAGTGTCCAGAAAAGTGCTAAATAAAACCGATGCATTATTATTATTATTATTATTTGCATTATTGGTCTGTTCCTCTCTTGCCTTCAGGTTCAATGAGGAAGAAGCCACTCTCTTCCCCATTTACCCCTGTGGAAAGACCCAAGATGGTTGTCCAGAGTTCTCAACCAAACATACATATTTCAAAAAGGCAGCAGTGGAAAGGCAAAAAAGAATGTTACACCAAGCCTCCCTGAAAAGACGAGATGCACAGTGCGTCCCTGTGCTGGCTTCAATGGAGAAACAATAAACCAGGCTGGGAGGGAGAGAGCAAGAGGGAGATTGATAGGCATGCACTTCTGATCACTCAACCAACAGCGGTTCACTTTCCCGCTCGGCGCGTTATGCACATTTGTGTTTATGAAATTGCGATCGATTGTTTCAATTACATGCATGGGTGGACCGTGCCGTTGTCACAATTGATGTGCTACTCTAAGTCAACCTTTTGTAAAAAATAAAAAAAATCATTCAAGTTGTACGAGGTGTAAAACTTCTCCACTGGATATTTCTCTTGCGCTGAGAGTAGTTTGAAGTACGGGAACATCGCTTCTTTAAAAGCCGGGGTTTTATTGAGCTGCATTTCAAATATTGCTAAACAGATGATGCTTCAAGCGAAATGGATCTCAATGTATGTAGCTGGACCTTGATAAAAAAAAAAAAACTTTTTTACAATCAGCGCCTGGTCTAAAAAGCGTGCATAAACAATTCAGGTTCTTTTTGTAATGCGTAATGTAATGGCAGCTACACATAATGATTCATTTATTGCTTTAAGCTCTTGGTCACCTGGGCCCGATTGTCGTCTACACTTTCTCTGTTTACGGTCCTGCCAGTTAAGTCTATCAGGAGCCTCCAGGTGATAGACAGGCAATGCAATGCTATAATTACAAGTGCATAATAATACAATGGCAATTATGCTCATTGCGCAGAGAGATAAAGAACCGCTTAAAAGTACAGTTGCTGAGAAACTGTCCAAACTGTGATGTAAGAAGAAAAAAATATAACAGAGGTAGGGTGTTTATGACAAAGTCTCTCGTCAACCCGTGAAATGGAAATGGCTCACGGTACATGCACAAAGGACATACTGTATGTGTTTGCCATGAAATTTGAAGCTAAAAGAATAAGAAGGAGGAGAAAATGAAGAAGAAGAAGGAGAAGAAGAGTAGAAGAAGGAGGAGAAGAAGAAAAAGAAGAAGAAATAGAAGAAGAAATAGAAGAACAAGGTGGAGAAGAAGAAAGAGAAGAAGCAGAGTAGAAGAAGAAGGAGAAGAAGAAGAAGAAGAAGAAGAAGAAGAAGAAGAAGGAGAAGAAGAAAGAGAAGAAGAAGAACAAGGTAGAGGAGAAGAAGGACAAAAAGAAAAGAAGACAAAGGAGAAGAAGAAGAAGAAAAGAAGAAGACAAAGGAAAATAAGAAGACAAAGAAGACGAAGAAGAAGAAGAAGACGGCAGGAACAAGGAGAAGAAGACGAAAGCAAAGAAGGTAAAGAAGAAGAAGAAGGAGGAGTAAAGGAGGAGGAGAAGACAAAGTCAAAGAAGGAGAAGAAGACAAAGCCAAAGAAGAAGAAAAAGATGAAGGCGAAGAAGAAGAAGAAGAAGAAGAAGAAGAAGAAGAAGAAGAAGAAGAAGAAGAAGAAGAAGAAGAAGAAAAAGAAGAAGGAAAAGAAGTAGACTATTATTAGAATGGGCCCTAAGAGCTTTGTTTGACATGGTATACATCCGACTGGAGGTTCAGAAAGAATTCTCCGGTTGTTAAAAAATAATCCCTTTCTTATCCCTATTGTAGAAAGCCAACCTAAAGGGTAAAGATCCTCCAACTGACTGACGTAACACCGTGATATTGATTCAATTTGTGATATTGATTGAATTTCCATTGACAGTTTTCAAATCCCAGGTGGCCAATCTTCATAATTCCCCCACATTGTTTGGACATTGCCCACTCATCGGCCTCCTTTCACCTTTCACATCACCAGCCATGGATAATTGCTGTATCCACTCCTCTGAGGAATTCCCAGGGGGACAACAGGCCAGGCAGCAGTCGGCATACAACCCTGGTCTTCTTGACACTGTAATATGAAGCTGGTGTACAGAAGAGCTCACTTGGCAGTAAAGGCGAGAGAGGAGCCTTGTAGAGGTCTGCCATTGCTGACAGAGCAGACACGGTGGCTAATTAGAGCTGTGCGACCTCCCAGCGGTGCAACGCCTAAATGTCTGCTCTTTGGAGTTGGAGACTCAGGCTTTAAGGCCTCTCCCAGCGCAGCACGGTAAGCCTCGCTCTATAAGCAAAATTAAGGCTGTTTACTTGAAACTGGGGCTTTCAAACTCAATCAATGGAGACAAGTTGAAAGATTGACAACAGTCGTCACAGATAATGGCTCCTCAAATCAAAGTATGCGTTTCAAAATGTTCCCAAATAATCTTCTCCCATTCTGGTTTGCATTCATCATCATTTTGAAATTTAGCCCCACTGATTGTCTGAAGGAGTTCTGCCCCGGTGAGAGGTTTATGATTAGGCTGACTGGTAAAGATGACACTTCTCATGGGTGTCAGCTGCCTTTAGTCAAAGTAAAAGTCATTCTAGATAAGACCATAAATCACGAGCACATTAAGAGAAAGCACTGCTACATTAAAATAAAATTTACATTCTTGTCAGGTCAAACGCCTTTATTGACCGTGCGCGAGTAAAGAAGAAGCACTCGGCGCTCTATTTCCCTCTGGTCCTTCAAGGGACATCACTGAGAACAATGTGGGTTAATTAATTCCCAAGACACTTGTACTGGCCCATGATGACTATTGTCAGAGAGATTTATGTAACAGCACAAGATGAATAGGGAAAGAAAGAGAGCCCCGATAGGATGAGAATGGGTTCAGCACCAGGGACAGCTCCGAAGACGGGATTCTCGCTAAGTGCTCAGAGAACCAGCTCATCCTGTAAACATCAGTGCTGTACTGAATGTATATACTTTAAATACCTAGTCATGGCAGTTGTTTTGGTCAGATAACAAGTTATATCTGGGCTACAACGGATCAGTTGAGGAGATATGTGCAGGTTTTTATGAGGGACAACATCTTAGTCTGTTTGTCTGATTATATGAACTGTTGTTTGCCTGTCCTGCAACATATTAGTGCAATAAGAACACACAGCTACCTTAACATGAATCACAGTGTGACCATGAGCATGAGCTGTGGTGTGTTTGATGTGTTCAGCTCCGCAGATAACATCACACGCACAGATCCAGCCGAGAGAGACTGACTCCTGTAGCTCAATATATGCAAATGTCAGTCAGGCAAAGTTCACTTGTACTGATTATCCATGTACACGATCTGTGATTAAGCCCGCACTCTACAGGGTCCATAGATTGAGTGAGAGGGTGCCCAATGACCCCTGTCTTACTGTTACAGTTTTTCCCAGTCCAGTCAGTGATGTCAGGCCATCAGTTTCCATTATGTTACGCTGAAGCCTGTTGTCTGTCGTCACCAGCTATTCGGAGTCCCATACAATATAGCACTAGCGGGTGCAGATGTTCTAATTGTCTTTGTCACAGATCATTATCAGTCTTACAATCTTCCATTCTGAAATGCTTTAATATCTTTGCAGATTGCAGAGGAAATTTAAAAGAACAAATTGGCATCCAGTGAGTTAGATTAAAATACTCATCCACTAGTTTTGGAGATCATCATGTTCTTGCTGCTGAAATTAGTGTAAAAATACACATTTGTTCATGCTTGCCTTGCGTTAGTCAGAAGTGGCAGGCCAATCATGCTCTGTGACTGCGGTGTGACAGTGGGAGCGTGGCCCATACAAAGCTGTAGGAGTCGGGTCGATGCCTGGTGTGAGAGTGTCTTCACACTCATCTGCTGCGCTGATGGACAGACATACTCTATTGATCCCTTCAGAGACATGTTCCACATCGCAAACCCACAAAACAAAAATGATACACTGGGTGTGTAATGTGTGAGTGGGAAAGAAAGGATTTGGCAAGATAGAACAACTCCAGAAGTTATTGTATTTACATCCCAGCTACATCCCAGAAAGTTTTCTCAATTTGATACAAACTTTTGTCATGTTCTAGATTTAGAACTTATAAAAAATGAGTTAGAAGCAAAATAAACACAGGTCCTATTTGTTTTTATATTGCAGTGGTACTGGTTCATGAGGAATTGAGAAATGGATGTAAACAGTATACAAGATGGAAATGAGAGGAACGGGTTCAGCACCAAGGACAGCTCATGTACCCTTTGAGTTGTCCATTTATACCCCTGTGTACCCGTTACCTCAAGGGTCCGATAAAATATGTTCAAAATGAACAATGACTATAGAGTGAAGCCACAGTACTCTCAAATTCAAACCTTACACTAAAAAACCTCATAAAAAATTAACTTTATGAACTACTATCTCATGTGCCCCCTGGGGTCCTCGTTAGGTGTATTCATGGTTAAGACTGGGTTTACAGGTACTGCTTGTTAAGTATTAATGGTTTCGGGTGGGTCATGAATAAGCATATTACGGCCTGGTAGTTGATAATAGTATAATGAACAGCTTATTAATATCATTACAAGTCAATTATTCATAGCCTATTAATTACTAATGCTTATTAATAGCTTATTAATACTTAATGAGCACACCTTAAAATAAAGTGCTGCCGGTTTACACACAGTTTAGACATGATTTAGTCCGATTCAGGGGTACATGTCAGACTCTTGGATCCAGTTAAGTCCTAGTTTGGTTTTGATCTAGGCCGGTTTGCACTTACATGGTTAAACATTTTATAAGATGGTGCTTTGAACCATTACAAACCATCATAGCCATTGCGTTAACCCAAATGAATCATGCAGTTATGATCATTCAATTAAATCAAATTAAAACAAAAGACAATATGGAATTGAAATGAGTAATTACATGATGAAATGGTGCTCAGGCCTGTTGCAGGGCCAAAACAAACACTAGTAAAATACAACCACACATTCGCCCATTGATTGCCAATGCGCAATTCAAGATTATATATTGATTGTGCGCCTGTCTTTGGGGAGCGGAGGGAGTGTGGACCTGGTAACTGATGATTCATTTCCTCAACTGCCCTGACTAATAACAGCAATCCCACCGCCCTCTCACTACCACAAGGTGATTTCGCACTCTAAACTCCTGCTTTCTCGGACACAGTGAAGATGCCCCTCTCGGTCGGTAAAATACAAACGTTTACAAACTGCTCCGCTGCACAGTTCAGAAAGGACCCCGGCGCAATCATCGGCATTCAATTCCTCCCATTCTCAGTCAGATTCGCGCTCCCCTGCTGCCTGTGAGCTCCTGTGCGCCCGCGGCGGCTTTTACTTGACATTATTTTTTTGACTTCCTTATCACACATTGCACAAAGGATAATCCACATCATCCGCAAATACCATGGTGTGACTTTATCTTCCAAGCGTTAATAAACATGTGTTGATGATTTGGAGGAGCCATAGCATAGAGGGGAATGTAATTGACAGACACAAGCTGAGGCATTTATGCGGGAGAGCGTGCGCACTTTGTAACATAATTAAAAGTTGTCCAGGGCCGGGGATCGCCGCAGGGTGCAATTACTCATAACTGCCAATGTGATAACACGGAAGTTTGCAGATCACTGTATTGTGCGCGAAGTCAAAATGTTTCATAAGGGGGGGAGGAGATTTTTCACAGGTTTTGGTGTGCGTACACAGAGTTTATAAGCTCACAAAGTTGCATACAAAGCAGAGATGGGCACAATCATAAGTCTAGTCTTTGGGCGAAGGATCCTTAAAGAGGGGGTATTGTGCTTTTTTCAATCACATAGCACCAGTTTATATCACACTACAATGATGACGAAACCTTCTGTTGGTCTGTAAATGCAGTAAATTAAAATAACTGCCTTGTATAAAATTGCTCTCTCAAAATGGCTGTAGTGAATGTCTTGAAATAGGCCTCTGTCTCTTTAAGAACCTCTGACCCTTTCCGACACGCCCCCTCCACACGCTGTCTGTGGCATCAGTGGGGAGGGGGTTCTGCTGAGGAGCAGTGGTTGGTTACTCGGCTGGTGACGAAAGCTCGGAGGCGTCTCCAGGAGGCGGGGGCGTTCCTAGGAGGAATCAGGCAAACCTATCCCTAAAATGGCCGCCATCAGAGTTTTTACAGATTACTCAAAAATACGTGAATGTGCCAAGGCAACACTTCAGGCATGTTTTTAATGAGGGAATGACATAATAACACGATGTAAAGCTTGAAAAAGTCAATTTTGCATAATACCCCCCCTTTAATGCTTGAGTGGGTCTCTGATATCTGCCAGGACCACCTTTAGCTTTGATTACAGCACGATCCAGTGTTGCATTAATTTTTCACCAAGATCTTGTATTGATGGTGGGAGAGTGTGACCACGGTGCAAGGCCTTCACCGGCACATCCCAAAGAGTCTCAATTGAGTGAAGATCTGAACTCTGTGGTGGCCATGTGTGAAACCACTCAGGGAAAAAGAAATCCATTTATGGACTAGCCTCATTTAGGATGTTCAGGGAGTCAGCTGATCTCATTCTTTGGGCACGTATGTTGCTGAACAAAGACCTGACCAACTGCAGTGACCCCAGATCAGAAGTTTGTTGAATCCAGTTTAGTTGGTCAGGTTCAGTTGTATTTACTTGTATGACTTTCAATGCATGTATTCAGATGTAGCCATTAGATAAGCTTTCTGTCTTTTAAAATAATACCGTTGGAGAGCCACTTATTGCACCGACAAACACACAAAAATGAAAATTCAAAAAATGTGTGCAGCAGATAGACAGGTTGTAATTGCTTCTATAATCAAAACAACTACATCAGGGTTTCAGCCTCTGAAAAGAACACTGCCTTGTGTTTGCAATCGTCTGACAAGCTTGTCTGTCAAACTTAAAAGTAAAATCAATGACAGAGCCTCTGGAGGATAATCGCCAACAAAACCGCTCATAAGTGCGACCGCTTGCAAAGACCTGTGCCTCGACTGGCGCTTTCATCACACCTATTTTATGTTGCTGCGGATTTTTAATGGGCCATTGATTCTTTTTTTGCAAACGAAAACAAGGTGGAAACGCACAGCAAAACCATTTTTAATGTAGTTTGAGGCCACTAAGCATGTCTGGATGTGCTGGATGCGGCATTTAATTAATTTCTCATTGTTTGCGTTCGACAGGGTCGCCGAGGTTAATTGAGTCTTGCTTCAAAATTCTGGCTGGGGGCCACATGTGCAGTCCTTACAGTATATTCCTTTTAATTAATGTAAAAGGGGTGAGCAAGCAACCAGCCTGGCTGCGCCTAATGATGGGCAAATGCGTAGTAAACAAACAACAAAGCTCGGCCCTGTCTGTGTAATGCGACGAGAGTAGTAGCTAATAGTACAGTGGATATAGGGGTCTACGCTGTCACCGATAGATGCTATACCGCTCGAGCTAAGAGAGTGGAGAACCAATATAACCAAAACAAAGTGCGCTTTTGGAAGGTTTGCTGCACCACAACACTGCCTTCTCGTTCAGGAGCTCTCTCTGCACATAATAAACACTTTACTGGTCGCTTTTCCAAAGATTGCAAACATGAAACGAATAATTGCTTGCTTGGAAACAGCAGAAACACTTACCTACTCACTAAAAAACGTAATCTGGCCACTCTTTCTGTTCAGTATGAAATGACAAGTGTGGTGAGAGTGCAGGGCACCAGCTGTATCTTACGATGATATGTCTACTATTTTTCAGTTCATCGGTTATTGGCACAAAGTAATGCAATGTGTCATCACTCAATCCCTGATATTAAAACAAAACAACCAGACTTACATTTTTTAAAATGCCAACATTTCTTTCTTCATCAAGAGAGCCTCGTCATGGCAGTTTTTGGTGACCGCCACGCCCAGACATGGGCTCCGAGCGGCTCTGGTCTCTAATGCAACTTACATCACCCATTTCTTAAACCCCTGCGACTCTTTATCCAACAGGAAAGTGTCCTTGTCCTCAAAAGAGTGACCCATCTCATTCATGTGCAAATGCACTGCCGAGTCCAGGCCTAAAAATGTGTCATGGTGGTGTTGATTCTCAAAAGGCTGTGATGCTTGCACAAAACACATGCTGTTGTAGACCTCTGTCCCCCATGTTTTTGCCTGTAATATTTGTCTTTGTGGAGAAAACAGCTGGTTTTAAAGGGGGGGTATTAAGCAAAATCGACTTTTTCAAGCTTTACATCATGTTATTATGTCACTCCCTCATCAAAAACATGCCTGAAGTGTTGCCTTGGCACATTCACATATTTTTGAGTAATCTGTAAAAACTCTGATGGCAGCCATTTTAGGGATAGCTTTGCCTGATTCCTCCTAGGAACGCCCCCCCTCCCCACTGATGCCACAGACAGCATGTGGAGGGGGCGTGTCGGAAAGGGTCAGAGGTTCTTAAAGAGACAGAGGCCTATTTCAAAACATTCACTACAGCCATTTTGAGAGAGCAATTTTATACAAGGCAGTTATTCTAATTTACTGCATTGACAGACCAACAGAAGGTTTTGTCATCATTGTAGTGTGATATAGACTGGTGCTATGTGATTGAAAAAAGCATAATGCCCCCTCTTTAAGGCAAAGCTCGAACAGTTTACAGATCAATAGTTACAGATCAACAGATCAAACAACCTAATCGTTTGACATTGTTCGGAACAAAAGCCCCCCTCAAAACATTACCTGGACAATGTCCCGGAGGGATGTGAATTTGGCTTTTGAGAAACATTCTTCATATTGAGAAAACGTAAAAGACAACTAAATGAACATTGAGTGATTAACTCACTAATTAATGACATGGTTGAAATTAATTGAAATTAATCAGACTTTACTTTAGAGGCACAGACACTTTTTCAGTTTCCTCTTTCCTGCAAGACGTTGCTTAGGGATCGCCAAAGCCACAAAAACAATTTTACTGTCAAACTTGCTTATTCACACAGCAATGCCGACATAAACGTATTTTAAAAAAGATCATTCTCCAAAATAAATCAAACTGCGCTTGTCTTTGAAGTGTTTGAAATGATCACACGCAGGCCTCACATCTCCACTTCAAATAAGTTCAAATGTAGGAAAATACAAAGACGCATCTAAAATATACCTCTCAAACAAGATGCTGGGATGCGATTCATTGCGATGAATTCATGACAAAGGCCATAATTAACTCCATTGAAAATACATTGACGTAGTGCAGGTAGGATAACGTAATATCCCTCCATAGAGTGGCACAAACTAACTCCAGCTCTGATGCACACAGAGAGAGCGGGTCAGGACTGCTGATGAAGAGCACAGCGGCACGTATAATCAGGGGAATATTAATCTCTTCCTGATTGCACTCTATAGCTTTCGCAGTGTAATTGTGGCTCCTACAGTGCCTTCTTGACCTTAAAAGTTTACTCTTTTCCCATCATTTTGTTCATAGTACAATAGAACCTCCCGGATCATAGTTTTCTTACATTTTGACTCGTTTTAGGCCAGTCATGTGTGTTCATATGTGCTTACAGTTTCTGCATATATCCAATAAATAATGTGATTGCCACTAAAGCGAAAAGAATGTGTGTGTCACCGAGAAGTGAGCTTGTATACTGAACGTGCTATTGGGGGATGCCTTCCTACACTTACTTAAGACAGATTGCTGAGGTTATAGGGATGATAACACTAATCATTCATTTGATAAATCAGGTCAGCCCTGAATCTATTATTACTCAGTGGCTTTCTCATTTATAACCAGTGGCCGCAGCCCGTGAGCAGTCATTTTCCATCTCACCGTCTGTCTGGATGACTGATCAGGGCTTGTGATTGGCCCGCGTACGTCAGCGCCATGAAAGCACATATACATCTTGAGCAGCGGCCGGCTCCAAAAAAAATAAATAAAAAGCTATAGGGCCCAGCCAGGAGCCGCGGTAAACGTGGCAATCAGGAGCGGAATTGGGCCGATTCTTCATACGCCTGTCGCCACGTGGCAACTTAAATAATAAGGGCGTTGTGGGGCGCGAGCAGGCGTTCACTCTGTCAACCGGGGATGCACTGGGTTTGTTGAAGGTAAGGGCGGCGAATGGACGTTTAATTATCTGCCACCAAATGCCCACTGGGGGATCACAGATGTTATGACTACTACGCCGTAATGCATTAACTGGGCCACATCGCACCTGGTAGCAAACATTATGACAACATCGAGCGTCTGGGTTGGTTCTCAGGTGAATACTGTATCTTCAATTGGACTGGGTTGATTGAGCGGGCGGGGAATTCAATATCCTTTCAGACCTTAATTATTACTCCAATTACTATTCAGATCAAACCTATATTGGTCTGTTTTATAATGTAATATTGTTGCTGATGTTCAATATCCTCTTCGCTGCCTCAGGAACTGCATGGAAGTTGAGGGGTAAGTTCCCCCGGTCGACTCCCATCAATCAGTGACATTCATTGATGGATATGATAGTGTAGCAAACCAGATATTTTTCAAAGGATAAAGTGTGACGCACTTCTACATCAGGGGTTCCCAAACTTTTCAGGCTGCGACCCCCAAATTAACTCAACCAACAATCGGGACACCCTGCTGTAAAATGTAGTTAGCATTTCTAATAATTTAAGGTGCAAAACATTTAAACTCTTAACCCCCACCTTAACCGAGTGCATTTTCTCCAGTAATCTAAGCTTCTACCTCTTCATGATGTTAGACGATAACATTAAATCGCTATTTATCATACTGGGTCAGGCTGTACAGTCGTACTATCTCTGTCATAGCCTTGACTGTGGTGCTCAGGCGCCCACTCTCAGCCACTGAATGCTTGCTTATCAGTATGACGCTCTGAGAGGGTATTTATCCCTCTTCTGTGGAAGCATAGACAGACTTGAATGGTAGGACTAGCGCAATGTCACGAGTTCATGTCTCCGGGTCCCGCACCGATGGTAAATAAACTACTCCTGCATAAGACATCCAGACTGCTGCCTATTCTTCATCTACCCTCTCGAACACCATTGTTAATTCTCTAACATATGATTGTCACGGTTTTGTCCTGTTTGTTTGTGTTTCCATCACGTTTTTGTTGCTTTTTTGACATGTTTTTTGACATGTCATCCTCACCTCCTCCATGACCGTGTGGTTCCCCGGCGCTACAGACCAGGACAAGCACCGACTGCAGCGCATTGTGTGTGCTGCTGAGGTGATTGGCTGTGAGCTCCCATCTCTCCAAGACCTGTTCACCTCCAGGACCCGGAGGCGCGTGGGTCGGATCACAGCTGACCCTTCTCACCCTGGACACGGACTATCCACCCATCTCCCCTCAGGCAGGAGGCCACGGTCAAGGCCCACTTGAACAGTTTTTTTCCCCTCCGCCATCAGACTCATGAACAAAAAGCAAGACCCATAACTTAGGCACAGACTCATGGATGTAACTTTCTCTGTTGCACTGTGTGGTGTGTCCACACTGAGATCAGCTGCTATCACTTTATATCACTTTATATCACCTTATATCACCTTATCACTTTATATATCTGTAAATACAATCCCACTATGTCAATTGTTGTCATCTTTTTTATCTAATATTCTTTATGCATGCCCCCTATAACCTTATAGTTTATAGTTTTATAGCTTATTTTTATCTAGATTCTGTGTTATATGTTTTATGTTGCACGTCTGTAGCGAGAACAATTCCTAGCTTGTGAACCTGTTCTCAAACCATGGCAATAAAACTATTCTGATTCATATTCTGATGTTTTGGTCACATTTTTGCGGCTTGAGCACAGTTATGTTACACACGAAATGCGGCCAAAATGCTACAAAAAAGCAGTGAAAACCTTACAAAAACATAACAATTAAGAGGCAAAAAAGCTTTGAAAATGTGGTAAGAACATTGGCATAAATGTGGCAAAAATGTGACAACATAGCAAAGAAAACATGCTAAAAAACTGTGTAGGTCTTAGCTTTCAATAGAGGCGTTACACTGGTCGGTAGGGTGTAAGCTCCAGTCGAGAAGTTTTTAGATTTGGGTACAACTGGAGAAAATGTGCTCGATTAAGGCGGGATTTAAGGGGTTAAAATCTGGTTTAATGACGTCAATTTGGATACTGTAATTTGATATTTGGCTACTAACTAAAATATGGTGTTTTTAATCACAAATACATCAAATTCTGAAATGTAAAAAATATTGCTAGCAACCCCCACTTCAGAGTCCCGCGACCCCCACTTTGGGAATCACTATTCTACATGATTGATTAATTTAGTTGATCAATAAGCTGCTAACTGAGTAAGTAAGTAAGTGCTTTATTTGTCATTGTATAACAAAATAGTGTTCAGATGTTAGTCCTGAGCCGCTGAGACTGAGCCGCGCCACCACTGTGGGTCAAACTATAGTATCTGGAAGAAACCTCACTGGCTGCCTTCAATCTCCACTGATCCACTGCAACGGTGCAGAGCCCTGTTTCAGAGCGTGGTGTCCTGCACTGGTCAGCTCCACCTCCTTCCTCTTCCTCCTGTGCAGCTCCCTCCACTCCACAACAGTCTTTCACCATCTTCTGGGACGAGTTTACCAGTTAATCTGTTTTATTCTCCAGTGAATGTCCATTAGCCAGAGCACAAGTAGGGATAGAAGGGATGTGTGTCTTATACCTGTGAGTCTTGCCCGGATACCTCCTTTCTTTGTCCATTCCTTGTTTCCTGTAGCGCCTCTTGTGATGCCTCCACTGTGCTGCAGCTGTGAGTGGCTCTTGGTGCCTCTTCAAAAGGCATCAAAAATGTGTAGGTCTCAAATGTCTTTAGCTCATAAGCTAACTGTTTGTTTACTTTTAAAAAGTTGATTTCTTCAGGACCATTATGGACTCTCTGCAGTATAAAAATCCACCGAATCCGAAGCATCCAGTAAAACAATGTGGAACACAGAAACCACAAATGCAGTTCGCAGAAAAAAGTACAAAAAACACAGCTGTACCAAGAGGGAGGGCGGTTGCTGCTTGTTTACTTACAAATCCTAATGATTAAAATCTGGAAAAGGGTCAAAGGTCATTCTACAAGTTCTGACAAGTTTAACTTTTGCAGCATTTACCAATGGTCAAAGGCAGGAAAAATATATAAGTATATACATTTCTAGTGCATCAAATGATACATTTCATCAACTAAACCGCACAAAGAGACACTTGGGAGTTTCATTCATTTTTTGGAACGTTCGGGACATCACGTTGAAGTGTTGCTACATCAATCTCCCATGTGCAAAGGAGCCATGTAATTCTCAATCTGTGTACCAAGGCTGCGTCTGAAATTGCTTTATTGTAAAACACAAAAGCTCCTTGTAAATATGCTCTCTTGTGCAGCAGGAATTCTCACATGTGTTTTTGTCACCACAACAAAAGATACCGAGACACAAAGACAGACTATTGCTCCCAAACTATCCATCCACCGTCGGATCAATACCACTCTCTTGTAGTTTTTAAAAGTTGACGAGTGGCCCTTTTTTTGGGGTGTGTGTGTGTGGGGGGGGGACAAAAACAGTATTCTTTCCACTTAATAAACTTTGACTATTAAAAAGTGAATTTCATCAACAACAGCGTTCCCTAAAAAAGAAATATCCATCAGGGTATTAAACTCTGAGATGAGTTCCCATATTGATCCATTGTTGAAGGGAGATGTTCGATCTCCTCCATTGTGCTCGGTCTCGTGGCAGATTTCTTTATGTTTGAGGAGAGAGTACAATCAATGCCGCAAATGTTCCACCGGTCCGTTATTTTTTTGCCTCAATTGAAGCAGTCCCCCCCCCCCCCACTCACAAATAATTACCGACAATCCTGTGGCTTTGGATTGCACATTCTCCACAGACAATCAGAAGTAAATAAGTTAGCACTGAAAAGATGAAAAGCAAGTTGAAATGGACTCTTCAAATATTAAAAGAAAAAGATCTCAAAACATTCCAGTCAATGGCAGAAGTCTTGTGTGTGGTCAATATGTCCTCTCTCTACAATAGGGATGATGAGTTTCTTCTGTCGAGGCATTGATCAGTTGTAAATGGGACCACAGTCACGGGAGAGAAGACCATGTGACATGTGTTGTATGATTCTTTGAAATGTCCAGCTGCTTTGAATTATTCTTCAAGTAAGTATTGCATGTAGTTGATTTGAATGTGATGTACAGGAAAAATAAATACTTTACAGTTGAAGAGCATTTGCTAAATTTCGGCCTAAAAGTATCACGAATAGTCTTTAAAAGCACCATCATAAGTTTTTGCAGCTGGTCATGACAAGTTATGTTTTTCTCTTCCTTTCAAAGATGTTATAAACTTAGAGTCTTTTGTTGTTTTGACACGCACAACTTTCTTTCTTTTTAAACTGCTATTATGATGCCATGGGACAGCAACTAATGTCTTATTTTGGTAATTGATTAATCAGCAGATTATTTTACTATTCATTGATCAAACGCTTGGCTGTGCAAGGCTAAAACTTTAACCACTAAAAGCTAAAGTGACGGGGTGCCGATGTGGCGATGGAGTAAACTTAAGTGACTCTTTGTAGGAGGCTCTTACAGTGATAAAAGTCTCTACAACTAAACTTGGTTTGTGCAAAGCTGCGCATAAACACAAGCACAATTTTCTGTGAACCGAGCATTCCTCATTTGGAACCTAAGAACCTCCAATGCTCAGCCACTGAGCCTTAGCCACCTGAGGCTGCACCAGGACTTTATCGGGGACAGGAGCTGGGACTGGGGAAGTGTGCGAGAGTCATTCATTGACTGCTGGGGCGACTTGTCGGAGCAGTGAGCAGCCAGTGTGGGCCGGCGCTCAGGGACCCATCTCTACCTGGAGAAAACCTACAGACATGGGGAGAACATGAACATGAACTCCTAACCTTGTCCTTATCTGTTAACAGTCTTGTTGTAATGTCTGTCATATTGATTTGAGTGCTGTTTTTTTTTAAATATATTTTACTGTGTTGCATTTGATCAGATTGTGTTCAGTGTTTAATTGTACTTTTATTCCCTTCAGGAGGACACATAACAACTGTCCAGGGACAACAAATGAAAAATAGCCCTTATACTGATGACATTTACAATGCACAAAACACTCTACCCACAAACCCTATGTTTAAGTCATTTTTTCCCCATGAAAAGTACTCAATGTTCATGTCATTTTTGCTCTTTTTGAGTCTATGTGTACTAGGAAACGACTAATCGCTTTGTAAAATAATTATAATCAAAATAATAAAGCAAACTATTTCAATAATCGATTAGTTGTTTCAGCCCAACATGCCATAACCAACAATATAACGGCAACCTGCATTTTTTACAATACACTGAAGGACAAAACAAACAAACAGACATGCAAAAAACTCAACTGCTGCTCCTGCTTCTACTTAGACTTGCGATAAGGGCCTTTCTGGTTTAGCCTATATGTAGCCTCATGAGAAACTCTGGATTATCTTTTGTAGTTTAACTACTTTGTATCAGTTCAGGCCTGTCAACTTATAATACCATGAGGCCATATATGGTGCTGTTTGTGCTCATCACACGTGCAGTTCTGATTGTTGCTTTATACACGTACAGAATATTGACTAATAAAATTATTCAAAGCTCGTGTGTTGATTATATGTTGCATTTCATCATTTTACACATGAAAATCTTAGTGCTGATGTCCCTTATCAATGCAAAATTGCAATAATATTCTTTATGAAAATGATTGTAACTATCCTCTCTTTTTCACAGTTTATAATATCCCAGAGAGACCCCGGCACAACTCAGAGCGGCCTGTGCCTGCATGTGATTGAGAGCACACACCAGCGTCTCTCCATAGAGGGCAGCCACACTCCCGGAATGTCTTGTTTGCTGCTGCTGTGTACATTTTGTATTTGAAAGAGCAGCAAGTCAATGAATCTGGATAATGCGAGGGCCCGGCCACATAACTCACGTTGATAGTCCTTACATTGTGCCAAAGGGCTATAAATCTGCTCGGGGTAGACATGAATATGCAGCGGCGCTCAGTCTGGCTTGTTGCTGCCCGCCTGCACCCCCCATCCCCTCCCTCTCTCTCGGATGCACACTCCTTCCTCCATCTACCCCCGCTACCAAACAGAAGAATAAAACCAATGAGCCGCAGCACTAGCTCATCAACAGCTTTATATCACCAACAGGGCCAAATCCAGGCATAATTGCAAAAATCCTGATATTAAAATAGTTTCACAACGGGTTGGCTTATATAACGTCTGAACTCTAAGCATATTAAGGTCTTATACTTGTGATGATGCACTAAATTTAAGAAATACATTTACATATGGAAGCTGGGGGGAAAGTTTTGTTTTGTTGCAGTCTATATGTTTTTTTTTGTGTGTGTGTATGTGCATTAGGATTTTCCGGAGTCAGAGTTGCCATGTATTGAAATGATAGATATATCAATATTTCAGTCACTGAAACCAACATCCAAAACTAACACACCATATCTTGATGATATTTTCTAAACTACAAAGGAGAAAAGTTACCTACTTGTTTCCAAATTGTACACATAGGACTGTAAAAGTTAAACAATTGCATGATGTAAAAAAAATAATGATGTGATGTTTCAAATGAAAGTGTGTGAAAATGTACATATACATGGCCATCTTCCCTCTAAATATACTGGATTTAAGGTGCTGTATAATTTAGTACTGTACAGTGTTTTGTGCATCATAAACTGCTGGAACCATACAGCTTCGTGTCTGCAGAGGGGAGACGCACGAGCTCCCCTCTCAGCTCACACGCAGCCTCCATCAGCCTGTGCGTAAGAGAAGACGAGTGGTCACGCAGATAGACACAGGGCAGTAACAGAAGCCTAATGCACTCATAGAGACAACACACTTGCTCAACTGCCTGAAAAAAAAAGAAGAAAAAAAGAAAGAAAGGCTGCTTTGTAAAGTGGCCCTATCCTCTCCTGACACCTTTCCCTTATGGAGATATACTCAATCCATTCACAGAGAGGGGAACGCGTTTGCACTACAGTGAAGGGATGGGGAAGAGATGCTCATTCTTATAAATAAACCTTCACAGAGCGCGGTCATATCTATAGGGACAGCGCAAACAAGAAGACTTATGTCATCAAAGGGATCCCTATCACTTCCATAAAACACTCATTGCACTAAGTTGACAACTATGCGTAACGACGCGTGCCTCTAGTGGCACCGGGGAAGGAAGGAGGGTCCTCAGACGCACGCACAAGCGCTGCTTCCCTTCACCACGCTTCCACCGAGTGCGAGCAGAAGGACATTTTATTTCATAGCTCAACCAAAGGGGCATTTGGGACCGGCTTAATTTGGACATTTTCCTCATCGTTCCGCGCGTAACGGGAGTCGCTTCAGAAACTATTAATGCGAGTCAGATTCCATCGTTGTGTGACTGTTTGATATTGTTTTTTTTGTTGTTGTTGTTGTTTTTTTTTCTTCATTTTTTGGATGTCCCCAGACAGTCCACTTGTTCGTGTTCGCTGCCGCTTGGAGGCGACCCGAAGTTCCGCAGGCGCAGTGCCCTTGTTTCCGCGCCTCTCCTCGCCGCTGCCTCGTTCCTCGCTGTAGACACATCGCGCCGTATCGGTCCGGTAGGAGGGGGATACAGAGACTCCTGAAGCCAGCCCGCGGTTCGCAGGTGCGCCACAGATCCGCCTGCGTGGAGCGGGGCGCCTCATCCTAAACCAACCACAGTCGCTACAAGCACAAAGAAAAAAGAAAAAAAAAACTGAGAGGATGTTGCAGCAAGTAAAATGAGTTTGTCGCAGGCGCATCAGTCTACACATGCCCCTCGGAATTCAGTTTTGATGAGCTGAACTGAGCCGTCTTTGGAATTTGACAAAAAAAAAGAAGAAAAAAAAAAAGAAAAGTGGATCCA
Organism: Gobius niger; assembly: GCF_951799975.1. Classification (NCBI taxonomy): domain Eukaryota; kingdom Metazoa; phylum Chordata; class Actinopteri; order Gobiiformes; family Gobiidae; genus Gobius; species Gobius niger. The sequence continues at coordinate 27,317,196 of NC_136859.1, forward strand.
GCGACTTTACAACCATGAGAAATACTTGGCTGTCTCCCCGGGAGCGGATTTGGGAATACTGGACGTCGCTGGTGGCGTGCCTCTTTTGGATTCACTATTCAAACGGGATGCCTCATGTCATCCGAATAGGTGAGTTTGACGCACGCACCTTTTTTTTGTTTTCAGAGCCAAAAAGTTGCTCTTTATTTGAGCTGCAGCGCTTCCTTTTCTTTGTCCTTTTACACCATATGTCTTCTTACTGCAGATATTAAGGGCAGCAACAGGAGAGCAGTGCCCGAAAAAAAAAAAAAAAGGCTTGACTTAAAACGCGTGTGCAAAAATGCTTAGTGCTACAATGACCTCTGTGCGCTCTGCTTGGTCCCGTGTACCTTTCTATTGTGAATCTTATTAAAAGTGGCTCATATTTCTCCGAGCGTTTGGTTACAAAGATCAATGTAAAGTGTGAAATTACACAAAACAAGCATAGTAAAGTTTCAGATCATGTGCGTGCCATTCATGTATCCCGCGTACTGTAGTTGAACAACATCCACGTTAAAGAAGTTTTTTTTTTCTTTTTTCCTTAAGCGTAAAAACGCAATCGTCATTGTTGTTCCAATGTGAGGATTGTCATCTGGATTTGGACGAGCAACATTACGCGCCGCCAAAAAGACACCCTCAACTGAATGAAGATCAATACGCTTTTTGTCACACGAGAAATCGTTTTTGACATTTGGCAGAGCGCCACCCTGGACAATTACTCAAAATGGCATTGGCCCACATTAACACAGCGCGCGGCAGAGACAGAGCGAGGAGCGCGTCTTAATGGCACCGGGCTTTTTGTCTTCGACGGCGAGCCGAATGTTAAGTGGAATATTGTTTATAAGTGGAGTTAATGCTCCCTTGAAAACACACGTGAAGTGAGGAGACCTGCCTCTCCCACTACCCAGATTACCTTATGCGTTATTTGCGTAAAGTGAAAAGGCGCGGTTAATTGGCGTTATTAGTCAGGTGATATAGCGATGTTTCTCTGTATCACGTGACAGAAGAGAAGGACTAAATGCAGGAGTATTATAAAGCAGCGTGAGTAGTCGTATGCAGATGTCACGCAGGCCTCGGCGCATGATTGACTGCCCCTCTCCAAGGAGCAATGCCTTCCTTGACATTGCAGCGTGGGGACCTTTCCAAAAGGCATTGATGTTTGAAGCTACACCTTTCCATCTGGCCTCTAATTGTCCCCTGAAAATAATCATATTTGTCTTATTCCTAAGACCTCAGAAATGATTTGACTTGCGCTTCACGGTGGTCAAACGCCAAAATGAACATGTACATTTACCTTGAAACACACTGGTGTTTTGCCTTTTTAATTGAATGGTCTATTGTCCATCTCTCAGTATATTGCACGTCCAACTCACAGGGAGACGGCAAAATATCCATCTCCTATTTCCTTATTTCTCGATATCCCTGTAAAAATCAATGGTGCATTTCTAAAATTTCCCCACATTTGAGACGCACATTGCTCCTATTCGTAATGAGCAGATGCTATAGGATTATTTTTAGTAAAGGATTTTTTTTTCTCTCTCAATGGGTCTATTGTTGTTTTTGTTATTTGACAATTAGGGTGTCAAATGCTCCAACAGAGGGCTCTGGCTGCTAAAACACTGAAGGTGGGCGGTGATGCTCGCGCGCCGTGGTCTTAGGTGGTCCCCATGCATGCACTCTACCATCTGGGTATAATGTTGGCGTTCCAAGGTAGATAAATCGCCATCGATTTTAACCATTTTTTTCCCCTCCCCAGCTCTGTGCTTAGAAGTTGAGGCCAGATGGTGTTTGGTCTTTTATTTGTTTGAGAGAATAAAAAAAAAAAAGAGCCACTAGTCCTTCTGTATTTGTGCTTCTCGCGCTGCGCCACACTTTTAGTCTTCCACCGACCGCGTTTTGTCATGTTGGTCGCTTCTTTTTCTCTCTCACTCTCTCTCTCTCTCTCTCTCTCTCTCTCTCTCTCTCTCTCTCTCTCTCTCTCTCTCGTGCGAGCTCTGTGCAATGTTTAGCAGCATCTCGTCTCATCCAGGAATCATTCACTTGATAACGGCATATAGATGAAAGTGCTTGAGCAGGAGAGGGATAAAAGCGAGGTTGTGTACATTGTTTGCGGAGGATATAGCACAGAAGCGTGACAAAGTTGTTCTTTTTGGTAACAGTGTGCCGCTTGCAGGGCTCCAAACTGCTCTAAAACACAGCCCATTTTGGAGGCTTGAACTCGCTTTAAATGAGACATCTGCACGTGTTCTCCGGCACACAGTCACACACTTAAGAAAATAGACATAGGGCTTGCATCAGGAACTGCCTCTGAGACCGTATGTTGCCTCCACTCTTTCGTGCAGATTATTTGCAGTGTACTAAATGGAAAAATGCATCTGCGCTACAGCTGTCACAAGCACTTTGGTGTGTGGCTGCTGTACGAGGAGTTGAAGGGCATCTTTTGGCCAATTTGGGCCATAATGAGACACGCTGCAAAACAGAACACATAAGGAGAGTCGAAAGGAAACATAAAGGGAGGCAGTGGAGATGTTTACGCAGCGGTTCAGTATACAGGAAAGAAGGAAAGAACGATGGTCTACAGGGTTTAGCATGACTTCAACATGAATCTTCACAATAGGTCTGTTAGCTCACAAAAGGTGCAACAGTGAACATGCGTTTCTGGGAGGTGCAAAAGAGACTCTGTTGTATTTGAAAAGCTTATAACACGATCTCGGAGTGCGGACAGATGAATCCTGTTCATCATGTGTTGCCTCTTCTCTCTGCCGCAGATTATTCAAAGCCTGACAGGGATTTATTGAATAATCAATGGCTTTATCTACCTAATACTTAAAGCACTTAATCAGTGCCAGTTAATCAATCTCCCTCATGATTTCATGTTGCTTTCATTTCCTTCGCTTCTCTGCCTCATGCCTTGATGTGTTTATTTTTTTATTTTTTTTTCATCTAGTGTCCCGCCATGCTCCAGGCCACAGTTAGTCCAGACGTAATTATTGTCCCAAAACATTCGGAGTCGGAGTTGAATAAATGGTGCTTGAGGTCATTGTGCTTAAAGCTTGTGAACCACTTCAGCAGCTCGTCTGTATCCGCAATGACAGAGAGAGACAGAGAGAGAGAGAGATTTCATGTTTAGTGATGAGGCTCTTCTTGCCATGGGTCTGCACAAACGTCTCCGATGGAAATGACTCAGAAACATTTTCACAGCGCCAAAACCTGTTAATAGTGCTTCAGGATTAGAGCAATGTGAAAACAGAAAGCTGAGACAAACTGGTTATTAGGCGTGATTTTAAAGCTCTGTTTAACTTTGCTCTTCGATATATGGCTTTATTTTACCAGTGTAAGTGCTGATTGATCTGAATATACTATGCATGGAAAACCAGTACAAGTATCAACCATTATTTAAGCGCAGAAATGCATGGTCGACAACAAACGATTTTCACATTTCATGAATAAAAATCTTTTCATAAAAAAGTAACACAAAGTGCAGTACCCGGACCTGTACTTTAAAATGAATCCTTTTGTATGTAGTTGTCCAAATCATGTTGCACAGAAGCAGTGCATACACCCACTAATCCATAGGCAAGCATGTTATTCGCATGACCAATTGTAGGAATCTCCACAGAAAATACCACCCACATCACTGAAAAGACAGGAAAAAAAGAAAAAAACATTGAGGAAATGTAAGATCAAAGTGGTATTGAATTAAGAAGCCATCAGTCGCTGAGTGCAGATGAAATATTCATCATCTCCATCTAAATCTGATCAGTCCCAGGACAGCGGGGCAGGAAGCAGGAGCGGTGCTGAGGAGCTGCACAGGGAGATGTTGTTGTGAATACGAACAAAGGCTGTGGAGGTCACTGAAGAATTGGATACAGACACAAACTCTTTTGAAGTGTAATTCTATTAGCAGTTAGTACAAGGCAGAATGGTTTATTTTGCCTAAAACATCCAGCTTCTCTCACTTTTTTCCTCATAGCAAAAAAAGAAGCTATATATAGGACTTTTCAATATGATTTCAAAGCCTATACGGCCAAACAGGAAATGCTCAGTATGCTCATGCACTGCTCAGTTGGTTAATCGCTTCCAGAATTTCACCCCCCCGCATAAAGGCCTTTATCTTGTTCAAGAGTCTTCACAAACCACTTTATACCACCTGATGAATGTTTTAGTGTAACGTTAGTGAGTGGCTTTGTGTTAATGTAAGAGGTACTGGACGACTGACAGTCTTAATTAGACAAATCCAAATTGATAGAAAATGCATTTTGTTTTGAATTTGATCCATTGAATAATTGTGTTGTCTCATCACGAGCATAGATGAAGTTGTACTTGTCCAGTTTATTTGAAATTCCTTGTCTCTATGGAAAACCATGGCATTGTTGCTGTTTGTGATAATAGTTTTTTTCTTCTTTTTTTTTGTATCCAGTTAGTGCGCTGGTATATTGTTATGCGAGGCTGCCTTTAAGACTGTGTTCCAGTTCCAGGTTTTGCAGCCTTTCTTTGAACCTGGAGTCTTCAAATGCGTGGCTTGGCTTCCCCCTCTTTCTCTCTATCCACCTGGCAGCAAGGCAACAGCTGCACATTTTTATTTTTTGTTAAATCCAGAGGCGGCTAGTGATCGTTCAAACAGGAGAAGCTCATAATATTTTCTACTCATTATCATGGATCTGCATCCCTTAACCAAGTTACCAACATGGTTCCTCCATTTTAGCACACAGCCTCTGTGTGCACTTAGGATTTATTTAGACCTTTGACTCATAGTTAAAATTGTAGTATAACATGCAGTATTCCTACATCAGCAGCTAAATCAAGACCAAACATTAATGCTAACAAGGTTTAATCTGCAACAACAGCATTTCTTTACTCACCGCAAAAGTCTTCTTATCCCACAAAAATACATTCTTCCATAAAACATGTCGTTCAACACTGAAATAAAGTCATTTTCAGTTTCTTCTTGTTACTTCATATTGACAGCAGCTAATGCCCGTCACTTGCTAGCCTGGTGAGACCGGAATGATACCCCTGTGTATTTTTTTGTACAAAGGGATATCAGTCTGGGACCCAAGCCATTGTTGGCGGCAGAAGAAAACTCAAACGAGCCCATGCAATCAGATTTTTTTTATTTGCGGTCACATGCAGCGTCACTCAGGGGACATCCCTATTTTCCAATTGGAAATGACCAGAAACACATTGACAGTAGGTGAGTTTCATGATTCCTAATCCTGTGCAAATATTAATGCAGAACCGCTAACTTGGTTTACTTCACTTTCTGTTTGCTTGCATATGTAGCACTGTGGAAATGTAGTTGATGCCGTGGTCACCAGCCTCAATCGCTGGTACAGGTGACACTTGCTGCTCTCAGGCAGAACCAGAGCAGTAGCATTCAGAAGGAGCAGCTGTCAGTCAAAGCTTTAGGTGGTGGGTGTCCAATCAGAGGCTGCTCTCTAGAAGAACAGCTTCAACGGGATTCCCAATAGAGCTTCAGGCTATTAATACATACATTAAAATTGCCAATTTATCGAGTGACTGTCTAGGGGAAGTTCTGCTTCAATGAGGTTCCCCCACCGGTTAAATCATCCTCTACATTTGTACATTAGATCATGTTTATCTTTAAGGTGAGACACTACAGGCAAAACTCAATTTTTTCAAAAGGCCAAATTGGTCTCTGAACATATAAGCTTTCACCCAGAAACAGAAAATATACCTAATCTTTACAACAACATGTTTAAATATTGCGCTGATTCAATGTTTACCCATAGACTTATATGGGACAATGCAATTTCAAGGGCCTTTTTCTCAAAACACATTTTTCTGTCATTGTGGCGACGCTATGTCCACGTCAGTCGGACCTAAAGGCTTCACATTTTCCAGCCTTGGATTGAACAATATTTGGAAGATTTTTTCAGAGGGATTTTTTATTATTTAATCCCTAAGCCCCATTTATTGAGTTTTGAATGTCAAAAAATAAGGCAAATTACATTTTTACAATTGTTTCCACTAAAAAACTGCTTATTTTAAAACTAAACAAGAAATCCTAAATCCCCTCTGAAAAAGTCTTGGTAACTCATTCATCAATAAAATTAAACCATAAATTTGAATGTAGCTCTTTCCATTATTCAGATTTCGTCGCCGAAAAGATGGCATTTTCAGGCATAAAACACCTTCTTATATGAAAAGATAAAATGACAGAAAACTTGCAATGTATTTTTTTTCTCACATTTATGCCGGTAATCTACAGCAAAAGTTTCAAATTGATATCTGTAAATATACATTTTTTCCCTATTCACCTGCAGTGTCTCGCCTTAAGTTGGTTTGTTTTCCTTAACGTTGCACTCTCTGAACCAGGGTGTAACAACAGCCCTAGTCAAAATGGCCGAATAACATCGTCACTGCTGGTTTGCCGATACTCCTCTCGCCCACATGCATAATAATATATAGTCTATCCACAGCATTCTGAAAACATATGTGCGGTTTCACTGGGCCTCTTGTGTGCAATCCAATTCCACTCTCTCTGTCAGCGCTCGGGCGGCGTGTCATTAGCTTCAATCTCGCTGATGAGGAACGGCAGATGTTCGTTTTGTTGAGTCTGTCTTTGAACGCATCATCCTCTGTACTCGTCTGTCTGTGATCCTGCCTACAAGCTGTAGGAAGAAAACATTTGCAGTAAACAAATATGTGCCCCTGACAGACATAGGCATTTTTTGATTGGAGCAAAGCGTGGTTTTAAATCTTACTAAAACAAACGAGACAGAGAGAGAGACAGAGAAGCAGAGAGAGAGGTGGTGGAATTAACAGTGGCAGACATATTTGTATAGTTAGGTTTAGATTTAGCACTTTTTGGAGTGAATCCTTCCTCTTGGGTATGTGACTTATCCTTGTGGCATTTCTATTTGGCGGCTTCTGTGTATTGTACTTGGCTAACTGAAATCATCACTCATCTAAACATTCTCTGACATGATAATGACACAATATTTTGTCTGGTGCAATTAGAAATGCTGCCTTCATTCATCTTTTGGCCATTATTGGCAAGAGCAGGATTCACAATGAACTCTCAGTCAAACATATTCTGTGGAATTCTTTATATTGCATCAAGGCACAGGTTCCCAGACTCTTCCTCAAAGGGCCAGATCGGTATCAGTGAATCCACAATATAGGCTCCTGGAAAGACGGGCTAGGTCTGTTTACCAATTATTGACACAAGTGTGATTTACTAGTTCCTGGTTTGATCTTGATCTAGGCCTGATGGTACTTGGCAGATCAAATATGTCATGAGGTGGTACTTTGTGGGAAAAGTTTGACAACCAACGTAATTTGTGGCTTTTAACTCTCTGGCATGGGGCCTTTTGGCTTCGGGTACATTAACATTGCCTTAATGTATTAATGTGCATGGTCCCACTTAAAACAAAATAAATACATCTATAGTATTATGCTAAAGGAACTCTTTTTCAGAGGTTTATTACCATGTTACAAAGTTATTTTCTCATTAAAAGACATACCTTGAGTTATTTTTGGAGGTGCTTGCGCATCTTTGAGTATTTTTTAATCTTCTCCGTGGCTATAGTTCATATGCACGCGAGCGTCACGTAACTTCTCAGAAGGCGCTGCTCATCCTGTCTCCGATATTTCCCTATAAGTTAGTAGTAGTATCTTGGCTAAAAAATAAATAGCTCAAGATTATGGTACAATTGCAGGCAGTGAGTTACTGGACGAAACTTCCCATTAGCATTTTGTATGTTTTCTTGAACTATTTGTTGATTTGTGCACATCGCTAATCTTTATTGGGAAAATCGGCGTCCGGAGATCGCACTTAGAAGTCACTGGTCATTTGCGTTCATACAGCCTATTCTTAGCATAGTATCCTGAAAACCTCACCTCTTGAGTTCTTCCTATGCTTAATCCTTTCAACGCGAAGTGAAAACACTCACCATTGCTTAAATCTCAGCACTGCCTCCCGCGGAAAATCATAAAACATTGAAGGGCAAAGTTGTATCCCACTATCCCCGATCTTAGCCAGTTACGATGTTACACGGGCAATTTAGTCTGGCATCATTATCATTGAAAGTAGTAATCATCATCCTTCATATGTCTGAGTGTATGTTCTGGTTTGGTGTAATAGTCTGTAATGCTCTAAAATGCTCATAAGGCCTCTCCCTAACAAGACTTAACGGCGCCAGAGAAGAGCAGGTACTTAGCCCCTTGTTCAGTCACACATAATAATTCTCATCCAGTAATCCCGGTCTCCAGAGGCTAATAGAGCGGATCTACCAACCAGTAAGATAATCCTGTGCCACTGCAGGGCCCCGCGGAGCCCCTGCTAGCTTAGCCTTAGCCACCGCTCGCACGTCGGCAGATGGTGTTTTCATATCATACTACAAAGTGTGCACTCCAAAGCGAAAGGTCGACACCGAGCATATGTTTCTCATGAATACGCGAGGAAGATGAGATGGGCACATTGTTCACAGATTCGAGTGTTTTACGATACACCGAATGCAATTATGCGCTGGCTTCGATTGAGATAAAAAAAGGAGCTTGAGTGTCCTTCTCTCATCTCTGTGCAAATATTAATTGCATTAAAACTTTGCAGACTTGATATTTGTCACGTATTAGGGGATAGATGCTGCTGTTGACAAAGAGGAGGAGATTAAGAGGCTGAGGTGGCTTATGTTGCTGCAAATTATAGCTCAGCTATAGTGCGCTGGTAGGGCTGGGAGATTTTGAATACAAAAAAAAAATCACAATTATTTTACCCATATTGATCGATCTCGATTTTTTATTCTTATTACTTGTTTGTTTTAATGATAAAAACGCTAAATGTGGTCTTTCCTGGTCTAGCAACTAAGGAGAGTTTGGAGAATGTCAGACGGCGAGAGATAGCGCATGGTCTGTGTTCAGAGCCTCACTAGGCCACGACTTCACGGAGTTTAGCGCTAACAACTTAATATGTACATAAAGAAATACTAGTAAAGAGAGCATTTATAATTGTAAAAGATGATCAAACTTACAATTCGCTGTTAGAAGTCCAGCTAATCCACGGCTGCAGCCTCAAAATAATCCACGTGGTCCAAATACAGCGACAGTTTTCCTCTTCGAAGGTAAACTTTTCGACTTTTCCTCTGACGGCTCTTAGCGTGTTTCTGTTTTGCCCATTAGACGAGTTAGCGCGAGTTTGTATCTGATTTTAAACTTAAATTCACCATATCCCCCCCCTCTTGCTGCCGCATGTCCCTCCCTGTTTGTTTGGCCAAGTGATTCCCTGGGCTTGACCTGAAAAGGCACCCTTTTTTTTTTACCAGAGTGCAGCAGGACTGGCCAATTCATCGATTAAAACGCACGATTATCAAGATTGACCTTTATTTAAAACGCGATTCGATTAATTGTCGATGCACTGGTGTCATATCAGAGATGGCTAGTTCACATGCTACTTTGACAATTTTCTAACAATTTCTGTTTTCACATGGGCCACTGCACACACAGTCTGAGCACCAATGTGGATACAATTATATATTATTTGAGCACTTTTTCTTTCTTTCACTTGAGGTTTGGACTGCACCAACTTGAACTAAAGGGGTGTTCCACCTAAAGCAGCACTAAGTAACTCATGCCCCTAGAGGCCAAAAGCGCCACTGCAGGTGTCATAGCATGTTCAGTTTTTTTACTCATTAATTGTCTGTGAGAGTAAATACTACTCTGACAGAAAAGACAAAGGGAGAGAGGGATATACTACACAATGCAGATATTTTTTTCACTCAAACTTGCCTGTAAATACTGTTTAAGTGGCACTAGCCCACAGCTAGCTTCTTCTTTGTGATTCCATTAGTGTGTATTGATGGCTCCGACCCGGAGGCAGCAAAGTTGCAATTGTGGTTTTCTGGCCAGAGACAGCAGGGGGGGATGAAAGACCCCCCCCAATCATTCCATTAACACTTGCATTACCCCAGAGGGACTATGAAAAGGGTTTATTAAGGGAAACACGTTACTTAGCACTGTTTTAAACACCCGAGTTAGTTCAACGTCAAATGGTTTCTCTCTGCCACAAGGATGAAAAGTTTGATGTGAAAAATTCTTTCTGATTTTGATACATCAGTCATTATTTGATAGATTTACATGACAATTATGCTTGAGTTTATATCTGGAACAGCAGCCCAGGCTCCTACTGCAGCCCAGTTAAAGCCTTTAGGCATGGAATAGCACAACTGTGAGTCTGTTATGAATTGATTATTTTATTTTGACGGCCCAAAGGCACTGTGGCCCAATGAAAAAACATCCTGACTCTCCCGATTACCCAGAACGCCTTTGAATGAGCCCTTGACTGTCCAGACAAATTGCCAAGGTTTTTTCATCACATATCCAAATGTTACGCAGTAATACCGTGCGCCACCCAAATGAATTAGACGCACAAATGTGCAAAGACCTAGAATGCACCTGCTTTGCTTTTAGGGATATGACCATTTTGCACAATTGACACTTTGACAAGTCCCCAAGTCCACATAACATCCATCAGAAACAAGCGCCTGATTGATTGGGCCCACAGTCGCCCCTGGCCCCGCAGCGTTTCCATATCATTATACGACGGCGGCTTTGGATTTGACAGTGCTTTCAAAATTCACCGTGTGTCAATGCTGGCCATTTCCCTTTTCGAATGTCTCTGTTACCACCAAGGCAATGAATCAAATTTCATGCTCCAGCCATTTGTCTTTATTATGCGGCCTTGTCCTGAACGTTGTGGCGTCTCCTCAGGGCGCTGCTGCCGTGTGGAAAAGTCAAATAACATCCAAAACAGGTGGAGAGGAAAGGCAAGGCTCTCAGGGTCACGGCTGCTGTGTGGCGCCAAGAATTAGTGCAGTGGAGGTCATTTTGTGAGTTCATTTTGGTATATTTTAGCTTTAACTTTAACTGTGGTATAATAAATGGAGAAGGCTTGGGAGGAACAAAGTATCAAAACAAATGAGCCATTTAACTAACAACTAATTCAAGGGGGCACATAATGTAGCGTGCAAACTACAAATACCACATAGGTACTTTCAGGCCAAACCCACTAGGAACTGAAACTTGTGCATTAGTTGAACACACATCTTGATTTGATATTTCCTGAAAAGAAAAGAAAAAAGCACAAATTTAAACTCTTACTGCTTCTTGCAGTGCTGCTAATGCCACTTATGCTGCATTCATGTGGTCTCCAGTGCTTGGTTTCTTGAGATGTGACAGCGTTGTTCCCACGTGGCATGTGTTCATGTCCTTTTATCTTGGAAAGGAGAGATTTTCCGATGCCATTAGATGAAAGCTATATATCTTTCTGAATAGCATTTCCCATACATTCTAAAAAGTGAAACATACTTTTGGTTTTACAAATTATTACATTATACTGCATATCTTTTGCTCGTGTAAGTGTCATACGTTTCTTTCTGAATTTACTAGCCTATACTCCGAAGACGACGGCTCCCAGTGAACTTTTGACCGTAGCGGCGCTTAACCAAAAAGCTCACATTAAACGATAAACCTACAAATCAAAAGACTCAGGTGGGGAAGTCCAGCAGCTTGTTTTGATCCGAGTTCCCGAGAAAGCGTTGATGTTGGTTTTTCAACCAGTTCTTAAGGATCACACGAACTCGCTGTTAACTCAAACTCCTGCTTTTTGCATGTTTATCTCCAGTCTGTGTGGTTATAGATCACGATCACGACTCAAGGTCTTTAGATGGGTCCCCCACCTTATACTCTCATTATTGAAACAGTGCCTTTAGTGTGAAGGATGCACGGACTCATTTGCTAGCTCGATCAAATGTGTGTCTCGTGTTTAGATCAAATAGATTTTCAAGCACATGTAAGCAATGCACTTTTTATTGCACTACATCGGCATTTGCAAAGCCCCGGGGTGAGAACATGTGCTTTATCATGTCAATATCCAGCGTATACATTTCCAAGGCTTCATTTTGAATTTGACATGAGAAAAGAAAAACTGCACTCAGACTCACAGATCTACGTAACATGCAAATGAATGATTTTATATTTGTATGGTTAGTTCGGGAAGTAATTTGTTTCCCCCGCAGTAGACATTAGGTATACATTAGCGCTGAAAAACACACAAAACAGTGGCGGTGCATAGACGAAGCTGGGGGACTCTTATTTAGCTTGTTAATTAGCTTGAACCTTTTGATCCCAATTTGAAAACCCGCCACGTTGCGCCTCCGCCTCCCTTTGTGCCTTGCCCTCCAGCCAGATAAAACCGTGCTTTATTTCTTTTTAATAGAAGCGCTGTAGACGGCGTTTGCGCTGCACTCATTTCCACCGTTCGCCATGTTGTCCTTATGCGGTCGCTGGTGCGCTATGTAAACTTAGTCACCTCCGACTTCTCATGTCAGAAGTATATGCACATGGACGCATGCTAAATTAATTAAACTCTTTCTACTTTGAGATAAGGAACAATTTGACCATATTTTTGTATTTGTTTGTCACTCAGACTAATATACAGAAGAGCAACACTTCATTTGTGTTGCTCTTTTTTTTTTCATTAATTTTCAAATCTTTATTTAACCAGGGAAGTCCCATCGAGTTTTCAAAGTTTCTTTATTCGGAGGGTTCCTATTGTCTTTGTTTTCAGCGGTACAAGAAAACAGAGCACCCAGTGAAAATCTAAGCAGACGTGGGGAGAACATGCAAACTCAAGAGAAAGGCCCCGTCCAGGTGGGAGTCGAACCCGGGACCTTCGAGCTGTGGCAAGACATAGAAATGCCCTCAGCAGTCTGAGCCTGTTGCTACCAATGTGTACGTCTGCTAGCCAATGGTTTTCCTGACCTGTTTGAATTGAGTCTTCTACCCCAATTCAAATGACAAGCCAGTCCTTATGTTAAAGGAGAAGTAACTTTTACTCCCAGCCACAAGCTCCACTGCAGGTGTCGGGGCAAGTTTTTTTTACTCATTAATTGTCCATGAGAGTCAATACTATGCTGACAAAAAGGACAACAAGAGAGAGGGATATTGCATGCCACAACCCAATTATACAATGGAGATTTTTTTTTTTCATTCAAACTTTGCTGTAAATACTGCTTAAGTGGCGCTAGTCCACAGTTAGCTTTGTCGTTAGCTCTGAAAAACCAAGTGACAACGTTTTGCAAAATGTTCATCAACAAACCGAAAGCTACAAACATAATACAGTCAGGACTTACCTGTATCATGTCATAAACATCCGTAAATGCAGTGAGCAGCAAGGGAGATGTTTTCCATTAGTGTGTATTGGGACTGCCGGGTCGTAGGCAGGGAAAGTTGCAAGTGTGTTTTTTCTGGCTAGAGACACCAGGGTGAGATGAAAGACCCCCCAATCATCTCATTAACACTTGTATTGCCCCCAGAGGGACTACAAAAATGTATGATGATTTTAAAACGTATGTAGTTTCTCCATCATTATAAGCTGATTTTTAGTGGCTGCTGGATGTGTATTCGACACCACAAGGAGCAGCTTTTATTTAGCCACATTTATATGCTAGTTCTTGTCAGAAGAATATCGTAAAAGATCTATACATTAATAAATTTGGCTATGTGGTCGATGGGTTGACAACGGCTTTAAACATCTGGATAGTTCATACTTTGCGATGTTTGAGACTAAATGCTATTGGCTATTGAAAAAAAAAAAAACACTGAGCAAGCCAACGAATGCTGAAAAGTTTCCTGGACTGGCCGAATAACTGACTACCCCCATACGTCAAGATCGAACAGCACTTCTCCTTTTTATTACTATGAGGCTACATCTCTAACCACTGTTGTTTTTGTACAAAACACATAATAGAAAAGAACGTACCACGCGACAGGACACCAGGCTCAAACACCGATTAGCGTGATCAAAACACACCTTCTGAACTTGGCCACCTCATTCACCTTTGCTAACTCTCCTCTGCTCCTACATTACATCTACCAGGGCTTAATTCTTCCCGGAGCAATCATGCGTAGACAGTGCAGGTATCAGCTGCGGCGCACACTTTTAAATCCCATTTAACTCCGGCTAAGGACAATGAATGGAGCCTGACACTTTTCTCATTTTGCCCTTTTAATCAAGCGCTCATTGTTGGAGGTGCGCTGCAAATGTCAGGTCTTGGTTGCGCGCTTCTCCTCAAATTGCCGTAGCATGACTGTAGGGAGATTTTGTATTGGGCCGGGCGTAAGAAGAGCTGGCGTGGAGTCCCCGGAGCGTAGGCAGCAGCAGCAGCAGCAGGACTTCCTAATCAAGTGTGAGAGAGAGAGAGAGAGACACAGCCGCTGTTTGTGCCCCAGAGAGGAGGAAATAAGCAACAGATAAGACAGGAGCACTTCGGGCCAGGAACCACTACAAATGAATGGCCATTACCACAATATCTCCCAAACAACAAGAGAGAAAAGGGACATGTTTAGAGAGGCACAGTGCGCCACAGGGTCTGCTCTTTACTAAGGACCCAAGATCGAATTTTCTCTGCAAATACTTAGACATAGGATATTTAGATAGATCAGACGGAATATATTTTATTTTTGGCTCCTTATGATCTGATTTTTTGCACACATTTTGCTGCTTTATAGGCACCTCTTATACCCCTAAGCGACTCTCCGTATACTCTTAACGGGTTATTCGTCAGAAGTTGCACATGGCGCTCCCTTCTGATACAAAGCTTTCCATTTTCCAATTGTTTGGAATAGAATCTGCACAAATCTTTGTTTGCTTTGGATCCGTTTTTGTCTCAAATTCCACTTCCACACACACACAAAAGTTGCAATTTCACGTCTACATGTTTCTGTGATAATTTGAAATGCTGTGTCTTCCTCAACCACCGGTAACAAGCACAGCCTACACCCCTGTGCCCTGCGTATTTGTCTTAGGGGGGTTTCCTCAGTAGCTTTGTGCTCATCCCTGCCCTGATGGATCGCCGGGAGGTTGGAAGCCAATGTCAATTTAGTTAACACAGCCAATACCCCGAAGATTCCACTCAGCACTCGCGCCGTGTGCAGCCTAGACAATCTCCCGACTTTCTCCCCTGTCTCCGCCGATGCTTTACTGTCTGCCCAGGTTTACTGCACCCCCCCCTTTCCCCTCCTTTTCCCCATGAGGTGGTTAACCGCAAAACCATTCCCCGGTGATTGATTTGAGCTCCAGCTTGTCTGCATGAGATATATGGAGGAAGACAGATTACCGGTGACAGGGAAGCGGAGACAGGGGGCAGCCTCCGTGGGTGGGATTTAGTAAAGCTATTAGTATGAATTAGGGGCCGTAATGTGAAACCGCAAATGAACTTAGAGACCGGCAGGTTTACGTTCGGCGGTGGGTTAGGGAGCTGGCAGTGGTGGCTGTCATAGGAACCGCATGGTAGTGAGATTTCCAGGTTCATTTTGCAAATCAGCGCAGAGACGATCAGGCCATTTTAAATCGTTTGTTGTCTCTGCCACTTTTAGTGCTAGCGTATTATCATTCGTTAATACATTTGCTTTAATAGATGTCACCTGACCTGCTATTAAATGCCTTACCTTTTTTTTTGTAACTAGCAACTGACTGGGAGGGAGCTGTGCATCTAAAGTATAAAACCTTTGTCCTTCATTTTGAATTACTGGGGTTAGTTTGTTGCTCCACCCATAGATACAAGATAGAAGAGATAGCCAGTTATCCATTCAGCTCCATTCATAGTAATGATCCCGAGTGATCTGTGAAATTGACATGGCTGCTCAATCTTCTCCTAAGCAAGAAGTGGACTGGCTACCAGGCTCCACAGAGCTCCAGAGCCTGTCAATCATAGATTTAGGTTTCCACTTTTTATTGCTGATGTACAAAAAACAGCGTGGTTAAAAATATGACACCTAAGCCCAAACGTTGTCACATGGTTTCATTGCAATTTTCAGAAAAAGACAAACTCTATGGAGCCAAGCTTTTAAGCAGTGCAAACGAGGTCCAAAGTTACATAAGAATCCTGTTTACCAAGTGTGTTTTGGAGTCGCTCCTGGCCACCAGGGGGTGATTTTACAGCAATGTCAGCTCCCTGCCATGAGGGCCAAAGAGAAGCCAATTGGCGAGGAAAGCATTTATTTTGGGTCCTCGTGCTGACATCGCTGCGATACCACCCCCTAGTGGCTAGAGGCGACTCCAGAAGGCCTGATGTAACATGAAATCCTATGGGGACTTTACACGTGCCAAAAACAACTTAAAAGCCTATAGCTCTAAAGACTGTATTTGTTTCTAAAATAGAATTTCCTTCTGTGACACCACTGAGGGGGATATAATATTTTTAACCACACTGATTTTTTCTTCAGTGGTTTTGATTGACAGGCTCTGGCGAACTGTGGAGGCTTGTTGCTGCTTTTTTTGACCCACAACTAACAAACTAACAAACAAACTAAATTGCATGTTTTCTTTTTTATTGTTTGTAAAGATAAAAAAAGCAGAGATATATCCTTGATTGTTGTTGCGGTCACCTCATGTTTGTCCACGGGTTATAAAATAGAGAATAACATTTTTAAATTTGCTCATATGTCGGTAGACCTCACAGATGTAAAATCAGTTGTGAAGAATTTGAAGCATGCATTGATGTGAATTAATATGTATTGTTGTGTCTTGATTAAAAAGCATGAACAAAGATTAACCTCGTCAAGGTATATTTAATCAACTTCATAATGATTGTATAATTAAAAGGCTGAGACATAAAGTGCCGTAGCTTTTGCATTTTGTTTGCAAAATGTTTATGCTAACTAACCGCACTTACAAGGTTTGCAATTAAGAATCTAACAGAATGCATTAAATTATCTGCCTTTCGTAATCTGTGCCAAGTTCTTCACTGAAATGAGATGGAATTCATTTTCAAAAAGCTGCTTAATTTTTGTAGGGAAAGAAAAAAACATAATAATAATCAGGAAATGCTTGTAATTGCTTTTCACCAAGAGAGCACATAATACCATGAAAATCTGCCTGTGTCTAAATAGTGTGCAATCAGCAACTATTATCCGGTTTGATGAAAAGGATCAATTGGAGCAAAGCTGCTATAATCATATGCAAATCCAGCCCGACATCTGCACTTTATTAGGCTGATTATTTTCACTGCTAAAGCAAACAATGTATGGATTTTTTTTTGCCTGCCGGTGGAAATCAGAAATCCTCGAAAGATTCACAGTGCCGAGGTTAATTGCATCTGTACATGTGTGAACCGAGGCCCAAATCCTCACATTTTGTAAACAGTTTATCATCAGCGCTAGATCATTATTTTTGTCGCATGTACCTGCCAGAGAGTCCTCGGCTAATAATAGCATCTGCTTGATGTGACTGGCGTTTTGCCCTCTGGGGCCAGGGTGAATCCGAGTGGGTTTTTGAGTGTGAGTGCGTAGTGTGTTAAAATGCCTGAGTGTTCATTAAAGAGGGGGTGAGGGAGGAGAAGATTCAAAGATTACTCAAAGATGTGCTAGCTGCTCGAAACACAACTCTGTTTTTCAAGAGAGAATAACATTGTAGTGTAATACAATGTTGTTCTCTCTTTTAACACCCATACATTTGATAGAGATAGAAAGATATAGAAAGATATAGATAGAAAGATAGCGATTAGAAAGAGTTTCTCAAGTTTCCTTTTGATTTGTTAGTTCTCGATTATGGTGACACAGTTTATACAGCATGCGCACTTCACTTTCTGTGCTTAAACCTCTTGATGCACTTTATTATTCTGCTATTCGTTTTATAACTCATCACTGGTTACTGGATGAAAAAGTTGGCTGGTCTTGCTTGTTCGACTTACATTTCAATTTGCTGGCTCAATCGGCGGGAATCTACAAGGCGCCGTTTCCAGGACAATTGAGCCCTGTTCGGTCAGTTCCAATCAATTTATGATTATTTAAAGATTCAAAGAGCTGGAATGAACCGAGAGCCAAAGAGAGCGGGCGAGAACGGAGAAGAGATGTTTCCTTGTTAATGCGATTTGTCAAATAGAAGAAAGCATTTTATCATAAGGGGCTTGTTGGGAGGCTTCCTCTTTACTGGACTAAACTACAGCTCAAGTAGTCCGCCAGGTCACATGACTTAAAAGAGTGTTTAAGTCGTATTACACCGCCCACAAATGGAACTAAGTACAACGACTTTTACAACTGGCGAGAGGGCGTCACTTATCAAAAAAGGATCTCGACTGAGGTGCGGTTTATTACAAGCAGCACTGTACATGGTCCCATTTAAACAGCGCCTTTACCTGCTTTAGGCACTCAAAGCGCTTCAGATCAAGGAACCAGTCACCGAATTTACACTCCCATTCATACACCAGTGCACGCAGACCCTGGAGGCAAGGTGGGTGAAGTCTCTTGCCCAAGGACACAACGACAGTGTGCACCTGCTGGATTCCAACCACCGATCCTTCAATCACAAAACGACCCGCTCTACTGTCTGCGCCACCAGCCTCGTATTCTTCCTTTCGCTTTTATAAGTTCTTTCAGGTCAAACTATTCATCCCACCGTGTTTGTTCGTGTCCCGAGCCGGTCCTGCTGTAGCGCGGGTCGATGTCTATGGCTTGCTCTATGGATGTCTTTGGTTTGCACTCAGCCGAAGGGTTACGTGATAGTCTGCATTTAGAAACACAAGATCAGGCCCTATGTATTAGAACATTGTGGTTGCTTTAATTGAGAATCTAAAATCCCTGTATAAAGATGTGTTTAAAAAGCTCTAAATAATCGATTTTTCATAATACCCTCCATTTCCACCATGCAAGTTGGGTTTATTAACGATAATGCCGATGATTCAAATCCAACCAACTCGACCCTAACTTGAATCTGCTATGTCTATGCACGCCCCTTTGCTCTAGTACGTGAAGTATCCTCTGTTAGCTGAGTGCCTATTACTCTCCTCCAGACTAAATGCTTGCTTTCTTCTTAACTCCAGCGGAGCCTCTTTTCTCATGAATGTTTTTCCATTAGCATCAAGGGGGGCTTTGTTAGCTTGATTGCTACTAGAAGAAAATTTATAACATTGACCGCATTTAAAATAATTGGCATCGCTGAATTAATGCTTAGTTAATGCCCTGCTCTGCCTGCCTCTGCACTGTTCTGATATGGATCGCCTGTCTGCCACTGGGGTAATCACTTTAAATGTGGTTAGGCCCGTTCCGAAGCAGGAAAAAACAAAAAAAAACACACACACACGGCTACAATAAAAAGCACATGGGGGCCAGCTATTTCTTAATGAAATGTTTCAAATGGAGCTGCAGTGACATACCCTTCTCATTTTACACATACATCTGAGAAGATTGAATGATTGAATGTTTCCTCATTGGGATTCTAATCAGTGAAAAAGCTCAATGACTGAACTTTACTCTAAGCGCTGTTCGCTTTGTGGTTTTCTTATTATCTGTGTCGCACAAGTGTTTCCAGTGGCACAGCCAAGGTTTTCAAGTCATCGGGGACTGGGGAATTGAAGTAATCGACCATTATCTGGTTTAGAAACCGGATCAAGATCTACCATTAGCCTTAACCTGTTGTTTACACGTTAGTCTGGGAGTAAGCTTTCCAAACCTGTCTGCGCCCATAAATCCTTTTCTTAATTGTTTGATTATGAATTCACTATGACTACATTTTGTGGCAAACATGACACTTACTTTTTACATAACTTTATGCAGAATACCCAGCGTGGTACAAAATCAGGCATGAAGAGCGACACAAAAAAGCTTGATTTGAGTGGAACTTTTGGGCCTGGTTCTGCAGGGGGGCCGGGGGGACAATCAACCAGCCTTGTGCTATATGCTTGGTAACGACGACTCGACTGGCTCCGGACCAGGCGGATCGCAGGCCCCTTGTTCTCATTAGAGCAGACAGGGAGATGACAGGGGGAGCTGCTGTGGATGGCCTCTTCCGCCGGCACCGGCAATTATGGATGGGGTAGGAAAAGGCACTGTTCTATAATAATGTATGACAGGATTATATGAAAAGAAGAGTATTTGTGGTGGATTGGTGAACAATTCTATATCATTACTGGAGGAATGATGATGATGACGCTGCGAACAGGGTCCAGGCTAAGAGGAGGCATTCGGCAAATGTGCCATATGAATCCCCACCACTGTTAGACTGTACAATTCAGCGGTATAGTGATTCATGCCCAATAGCCTCTGTAGACAAAACCATGCACAAATACCCGCAATCAGTGTCACTTTATCAGTTATAATAGGGTTCACGTGACATTGCCAATTTCTCTGTAATTCCTGGGCCAATTCACATACAGTTCACAAAGTTCAAAGTCATCTCTTCCAGCTCATGTGAGCTATGGTCTAATTATTTCATCATAAAGGCGTCCAAAAGTGGAGTCAATATTCACAAACGTGTGGGTGATGTTGGCCAGTAGATTTCAGCCGTTTGACGTCACACCTCTACTTCCAAGTTTGCATAGACCGGCAGATGTACGAGAAACTACAAAAAACTTACCACAATCAATATTTCTGAAACTCAACAAGGAGTTACTGAACATACTTATTTATCAGGCCCATTAGCCAAAAATGCTGTACCTAAATAGCCTGGCTAACACCAGACTAAAATCACAAGTGATATTTAGTCTGGGGACCACCAATTCATTTTCTCGTAGGAGAGGTGTGGTTTACGATCGTCCATACTCGTTTATTGGGCGATACGAAAAAAAAAAAAAAAAAGTCTCTTGCGCCTGCACGTAGCCATAACCAATCGTATCATCGTATGAGATGACGTATGACGTACCCGCTGTAAACTTTTGAATATAAACTATTTAGAACAAGGTCTAAAGCTTGATCAAAAAATACCATCGTGTCTCCTGCTGTCACGTTGGATCCGTAAATAAACTTTTTTTTTATTATCCGTAAATAAACTACAAGCTTCCATATATCGAATAGCGCGTCATCGTCTTGCCGTCCCTCCTCGCTCTGTGATTGGTTCCCAAATCCACCGGAGATGTCGGCCATGGTCCCCAGGCTGTTGTGCAGTTCGAAATAATTCGAGCGCACACAGCAGCATGGCGTTAGCCAGGTTAGTACCTAAAAGTAATATTTACCAAAATCGCTACATCTGGGTTCAGCGGAGAAATGCTAACGTCCGAGTCGGTACAGCAGCTACACTAACCCCAGAAGTACTGACTTTAGTAAATAATACTGTTTTAGGTGCGGCATTTTTGGCTAATGAGTCTGAGAAATAAGTAGGTTCAGTAACTCTCCGCTGAGTTTCAGAAATATTGAAGAGTTTGTCATGTTTTTTTCTGCATATTTGCCGGTCTGCTTGTACCCTGAAGCGAAAGTCGTGACGTCACACTCAGTGTTGCCACAGATTACTTGGAAAAAGTAATATATTTCTGATTACTGCTTTGAAAAGTAACTTAGTTACTTTACTGATTACTTGATTTTAAAAGTAACTAAATTAGATTGCAAGTTACTTTATTAGTTACATTCAGCTATGGCTGACAACATCTCCACCGTCACAATACTCTAATGACAAACCCTTTAACCAAGACTCAATTTATAGGAAGTGCATTTTAACAGTAGCATGAACAAAGCTGACACAGACAAAGTGACATTTCCATTTCTCTCCCTGACCAATATTAGTGTTTTTAGGCTGAAAGCATGACATGTCATATTATGTTACGTCACTCGCCAAGATTTTTCCAAATGAAAATGACAAAATATTAACTCAAAGTGATTTGGAAAAGTAACGTAAATCTGATTGCTTGTTTGGAAATCGTAATGCGTTAGAATACTAGTTACTGAAAAAAGCAATCCGATTACAGTAATCCATTACTAAGTAATGATTATGGCATCACTGGTCACACTTAACAAACGCATTGGCACCTGCCCTCCGACTGAAATGGAATTCTAGAACATGATCGCAACTTATCACAAACTTTTCCCTGTGCCTCAGGGTTCTTGACTGCGTTGTGACTTTTTTGGGCCACATTCATCCTCCTGTTGTTTAATCCATCTTTCCCTCCCTTTTTTAATTCATTATTCATGAGATACCTTAATTTTATTTCTTGTTTACACATGTACTTTGTTCTTTTTTGATTGTAAACACCCTATTTGTACCCCACTGAGTGTTCCTCAGAGAGTTCAATCAAATCAAAGCAACCTTTTGGAGCTTTTATCTATAATGACACATCCTCATCAGAGATACAGGGTGGTGTTTTGTTTCGTTTGTGCCTTTTTCTATAATCCTGCAAGTTTAGTTCGTCGCCCTCTTCCTTCAAACTTCAAACGCCAGCCCACACTCTGGTGTACGTCGCGGGGAGATTTCCCTGACGCTGTGCTGTTTGTAAGAGCCGACTGACTTTAGCCAAACTCGTTGCTGGCCAAACACCTCCCCACGCATCGGAAAAGTGCCATTTAAGATGAACGCGCTGGCTGAGAGTAGTTCTCAAAGCCTGAATAAACCATGATATCCCACAAATTATACCCTCCAGTTATTCTGAAGTTATTCTGAAACATTAAAAGAAAGAAAAACGACATTCATAAAGTTTCTCCAGCGAACTCTACTGGGTTTCAGAGTGGCTACCGATGACCCTCAGTTACCCCTCGCTAACTGCACCGCTAACCACCGGCCTCGATGAAATAATCACAACGGCCTTTTGTTACCTGTCTTGTTCGACTTACATTTCAATTTGCTGGCCCAATCAGCGGGATCTACAAGGCGCCGTTTCCCGGACAATTGAGCCCTGTTCGGTCAGTTCCAATCAATTTATGATTATTTAAAGATTCAAAGAGCCGGAATGAACCACGAGCCAGAGAGAGAGAGAAAGAGAGATAGAGAGAGTGAGAACAGAGATTTTTCCTCGTTAATGCGATTTGAGCCGGCCTCCACCTTTTCGCTTCCTGGGCAGGCTACGCTCCGTGATTTGAGAGCGGGCGGTGCACTGGGGAGGGGAGGGTTGGGCCGAGGTTGGAATAGCGGTGCATGGAAATGGCTGCGTGATTGCTTGTGTGATGGCAGGCTTGACTGATGGTACCACCCGTCCGCTCCCCCCCAAAAACACCTCCCTCTCTGCTTGATTAGCCACACAGCGCAGAGCCACGCAACACTGTACCTCGCGTTATTATAATTTTTCACCTGTTTGGCATAAGCGTCTAGCCTGCTGTAATTACTCCAAACAACGAGGCATTCATTATGACGCAAGAGCTGGGGCGAATAAAATGGCTACTGTATTTGAGTTTACTGAGCGATACAACTTTGGCGCTTGAACCCCGGCAGGTGGAAACATCAGCGAATCAATGAGGAAAGAGGTTGATGATTTGGTAGAAGGTGTATGGTTTTGAAGCCAACACGTCTGTTAACATCTCATGCAGACAGCAAGGTGCATTATGGAACTTTTCATATGGCGGAAAGCAACTTGCAGCAACGTGCATAATTGACCTTTTTTTGTGACCCAGTGATTGCATGGGTGGTAAGCATGGTGAATTTCTTTAGATCACGGTGGCCTCTACAATGCTCCAGGATTTGTTTTTTTCTGGATGGAACTTATGAGTCCAGAAACCCTAAAGGAACATCATAGAGGCCTCTGCGATGGAAAGTAAAGGCATCACGGTCAAATACACACTAATAAAATGTGCAACTTTAAATCGTTATATCTTCTAAAATCGTTCTGAAACTGATTTATTATTTCCTGGATTTTCTTTTTTTTAAATATCATTAAAGGAGCTATTCCCGATTTTGTCCTCCTTTAGTATTTTGTTCTCCTTTAGTATTTTCTCCTTCTTTAGTATATTGTAAACTCAAACGTTTGTGGGGAAAACTTATAAAACATTTTTATCAATTTCATGAACTTGCAGCGTATTTTCTTACTTATCCCTGTAAAGACTTTGAATGCTACAATTATATTCGGAAAGTTACGAATGAGTTTTGACCACCACTAATTTTAATTTAGCAGCTTCCCCTTTCATTGTTTGCAAACAAAAACTCAGGTAGGGCCTTTAAGACAAGTACAAAAAGGTCATACCGCCTTCACTCTGCCCAATCCCGTCAGATCTTGGAAGCTAAGCAGGGAAGGGCCTGGTCGGTATTTGGATGGGAACACCAGGAAGCCTGGGGTGAATGTAGTGTGAGATTGAGTGGTCGGTGGTGGTCGGAGGGGCCAATGGCACAGACTGGTTGCATCAGTAGCTTTCCACCAACAAATATGGAGTGAATGAATAATGACGGCAGTGTAGCGCTTTGAGAAACTTGGTAATACAGGCCGGTAAAGCACATTATTATTATTTTTATTTTTATTATTCACCACTGTTGCCTGTCACTTGGCTACAGAATGATGTGATATAGTCCATCACTTTCTTCACAATTCTTCTTTTTAACCATTGTTGGGAATGTTAGGTGCTTTGTATTTTCATAACACTCGTTTTATTATTGAACAATAAATTAACACATAATGTCATTCCAAGTTTTTGCCATGACATTTCCCCTCAAAAGAAGCCATTCCTACATATTGGAGCAGGTTAGAAATAACTGCCTGCTATCATTTCTTTTGCTTTCAGAGCGTCTATAAAAAGACAACCCTCTCATCAGCTGTTATTATGCGATGCAGGTAGCATATTATGAAGAGTGAAGTGCGCCGATGAAATTGCAGAGATGCCGACAACATTGTGTCAATAAGTGGTTCTTTTATTCCCTGTGTCAATCCGCCGGCCGCTGAAAATGGGCCCACTATAAAGGCTCTTTCAGCAAGCCAACTGCAGAGTGAATCGCTATCGCGGCATTTATTACCACCGACTTAGTAGACATGATTAAAAGTTAAAGCCGTCAGAATGAATGGGGGCGGGTTATTGATTGGGACAGTGTATTTGGGTGACCTGCCCGGGGTGAGGAGCTCATCAAATCATGCAGGGCTTAATGATTCTTTATGGGTTGGCAGAGGCCTCCGGTGACAGCAGAAATCCGTAAAGCTGATGCCTCTGTGGTCGATTGCAATGGGGTGGCTGAGGTTTGGTGGGCCAGGCAGGTGTATAAAGCACCGAAGGTGACTAATAGTAGGGTAAGCTGAACACACACTGAGCAGAATCGATGAAAAGTTGAAATTGAGAGAAAAAAAGGAATTGTTAACGTCAAACGATAGTGATTCTTCTTTACAAACGCGTCGTAATGAGTGTGATTCCCCAAAGCACAGTGATTGAATTGCGAGTGCAGCTTGAAAACTATATATCTGACCAATTACGATCTAGATTTGTGCGCCATCATCAGTAAATGGGATTTGCAGGAGGGATTATCGTACATGCACAAGCCAAATGCAATCAAAGATTAGACGGAATGGCGGGGTGCGTCGGTCCGTAAATCTCTTCAAATGATCAAAAAGCATTTAATAAATACAGTTTTTGTCATTTGGCAGGTAAAAGATTGAAGCGTGAGCGTCTCTAATCTAATTGTGTTCTATCTCAGGAATAAGCCCCGGACATAAAGGAGCAGTTTAGAAAGGCGCTCTTGTATTGTTCGGTATGGAAGGTATGGTATGCTTGCAATCTTCCGGCATTCTGCCTGCGACCTAATGGCGTGTAAATAGTCCATTCACCTTGTACATGCAGGAGACCACTACAGACACGCTTTGTACTCAAGGACATGTACATTTAGCGGACCGTTTCCTGGCCTCCACAATATGCCTTGTGCAACGTCTTGTACCTGTCAACTGCCATGGTTACCGTATCGTCAATCCCATTCACGTCACAGTAATCTAAATGTAGTCTTGCCTCTTTGCGCAGGTGAATAGCAAGGCATAACTCTGGAATGAACATAGAAAGTAATTTGCAAAATGATGAGCAATGATAAATAACTGATTTGATGCTTCCTAATCCATACAGGAGAAAAAGAGCACTGACCTCGCATGCACGCTTACTGTATCTTTGTCACTGTTATGGGAGCCTTTTGAAAGCCTTGTCTGGGGCACTTTTGATGTTGATGACTAGCCCTTGGTGGTAGTGAGAGCTCTGGCGGGGCTGTGATAGACTATCGGGCAGTTTCGAAAACAGCTGAGAGCACAGATCACCTGCAGCCCTCAGCCTGCGGCAGCTTTCCAGAGAGTGCATCAGAGAATGACATGTGAGCTTTGTAAGCTTCATGGACTCGCCTTCGCTGCGCACAATCAACCTGCAAACGGAGGAATACAATTCATCGTGTGTGAAACTGTGTAAATGAAGAGATTGTTTGCATTGTTTTGAGCTGGTCACACAAATTGAGTTTGACTCCTGTTTCTCCTGTTTCGACTTTATGTGAAATGTGGGCCGAATCTGGAAAACATTGTCTTATAGGAGACAAAGTATTGGTGTGTTGATCATGTTTCTGCGGACGCGGACAATGTTTAACCTCTTATCCCCCACCTGACTTATCCCAGCACCTTTTCTCGAGCGTACAGCCTCTAGTGTAACAATGCCTCATTTGAAAGCTAAGACATACAAAATTGATCGAAAACTTGTTGGCAAATTATTTCACGTTTTTGTTGAAATCTTGACACATTTTTGTTGGGCTTTCGTTGCTTTTTAGTCACTGTTTAGTAATGATTGTATTGTTTTTCATTATGTTATTATGTTTTTCCGGCAGGTTTTTGTCACGTTTTAGAAGCTTTTTCTGGTGTATTCGTCACTTTCAGTTACTATTTTGCTGCTTTTGTTGTCTTTTTTCCATCGTTTTTTTGCCGTGTTGTTTTTGGTCACGTTTTCGTTTTCATCCTATAGATCAGAACAGATCAGAACTTTTGAAAGCGAAGACCTTGTAGCTTCTGAAAATAAGTAAAACACACCTTACAGGTGTTGGAGGGCAGGTAACTGGTTAACTCACAGTGGAAAACGAGCTTGAAAATGATGCAGCCTAAACGCTGAAGGAAGTGATATTAATGAGGGGAAGAATAAGTGCTTTTTGCAGTCACACCACGCCTCAGTCGATCCCTTCTTTGTAAGCCCCGCCCCCACGCCCTGGCCATGCAAGCACTGTTTGCATGCAAGATGTCACTCTCTTCTGCGCTAACGCTGTTGTTGCGCCAGGCGGAAGATCAAGCCCTTTGTCTCTGAGTATTACAAGCCACACACATTACTTTCAGCTCAATTTGAACTTGATTCCTTGAGTGCCACAGGTTCTCCAACAACTGGAGGAATGTGAACTCCGCAGAGGAGCAATAATACATCAACAAAGGCTCTTCCAGCTGAAACATCTCTATGAGTTTTTGAGCAAGTGATTTTCCACTGAAAAGCGCGGTAATTTCATTTCCGCATGATTCCACTCGTCACATGTTTTCGCAGGCCCTCTCATAACCCATGGCCTCTCCTCTGTGTCTCCATATTTACCGAGAGCGCAGTGTCACAGCTCTCCAGTGGAATAGGACTCGCTGTCAATCGAATCGAGGCTTTGTACTGACTTTAGCCCGCTGGAGCAAACTTGCATGGGAAAAAAAATAAATCCTCGTCACTTCGCGGCATTTACATAAGTGGCGGAGGAGCAGCAGATGAGTGGCTTGTCGTAACATTAGCAGTTTAGTGGAGAGTAGGTATTCACCTCCCCTCAGAGGGAAAGGACTGGAGACTGACATCGAGGAGAGTCCCTGAAGAGCACTGGAACAAGGGTAAAGATGACATGTTGGTTTAAGGCCTCCACTCCTCTGTGCGTGAGTGTGTTTGGACCAGCCTCAGCGTGTGTGGATGACAGTACGCGGAGAGATGACACTGAAGATTTTGCACACAAGCATAAACATCATCATAAATAGGACACGTCTAAATGACAAACACACACTTCTCTGACAGCAGTCCAAGCCTCTTCTTTTCTCTGTCCATTTGAGTCTTGTGTGGCAAGGTTTAAGTGGAGAGTGTGGTCAAATTTCAGCTTGAAAGCCAATAAATCAAGACCAATCGAGTGCGGTGCATTTGGACACGCGGAGGAAACTTTTATCTGTGAGACTCACCTTGTGGCGCATCGACCAGGCGGCTGAAGAACACTCGTGGGGAATGTTGTGCGCTTTGTGTTTTTATCAGATGTGTGCGCAGCAGAGCAGTGGTCCTTAAACAGGTGCCGGCTCTCCTTCGGCTCGGCCCGCCGAACAATCTCTGGTTTTTACTCCATTTCAGTGCTGATAAGTGCTAACAGTGCGGCTGACAAGAGGCATTTTTCAGCCTGTGTGTCAAAGTTGCGAACGCGAGTCGCTGCGGTTTATGTGGAAGCTTTTTGTTTCTTGCATTTTGTTTTTGGATTGAGGATTATGAAAGAAGATGAGTCATATTTCAAATACATTGTTTAATGTGTTAAAGGAATAGGCCACCATTTTTCCATACTGAGATATGTTCTCACCTGAGCTTAGACGAGTTGATACGAAACCTGTCTGGTCTTTGTGCGTGCCCGTGGAAGAACTTGGTCGCTTCTAACTTCAACCCGTTTGGAGCTATAGGAATACATTGGGAGAGGTCAAATGCTAGCAACATCTTTGGTCTTTTTGCGTGACTGAGGGCACACAGTTCGTCCATACTGTGATATGTTCTTACCTGAGCTTAGACGAGTTGATACATACCTGTCTGGTCTTTGTGCGTGCCCGTTGTAAGGGCGTGGTCGCTTCCAACTTCACCTCCGTTTGGAGCTATAGGAATACATTGGGATAGGCCAAATGCTAACAATATCTTTGGTCGTTTTGCATGACTCAGGGCACACACAAAGAAGAGACAGGTACGCATCAACTCGTCTAAGCTCAGACAAGAACATATCTCAGTATGTAAAAACGGTGGCCTGTCCCTTTAAAACGTACAAAGAGCTACTGTAACAAAATAACAAAGGCAGGATTTTTTTTTTTTTTTTAGAGATAGTTTATTAATTTGTAAATGACACTTTTGACCTAGTGTGATGGATTGGGGAAAAGAGGTATTGGATCA
The DNA here is from genome assembly GCF_951799975.1 of Gobius niger. NCBI lineage: Eukaryota > Metazoa > Chordata > Actinopteri > Gobiiformes > Gobiidae > Gobius > Gobius niger. The sequence continues at coordinate 27,345,996 of NC_136859.1, forward strand.
TTTACTCACGAATATCACGTTCTCCCAAACATGGGATCAAATTCTCAAATTGATACCCTGCATCCGGCAAACGTTCTAGGAATCAATTTGAATTTAGATGCATTTTAAAGAGCACTCTATCCAGGAGCAATATAGAGCCAATGTCTTTGCAATCTGATTAACTATGATGCAGTGCAAATGTCAACTGAACATTCATTCTCACACCCATTTGACGACCAATTCACGTACTTAATACAACAAAGTAGGCCTCCAGGGAAATCAGGTGAGCTGAGATGTTTCCAGGTGGGCTGTAGTACTTTGGGGCCAACAGGACTAAATTACAAAATAAATAACAAACTCTGGGCTGCAGTTTCAGACATGAATAACATCACACAAACATTTTGTTCGTCATGGAAATCTATCAAATAATTACTGCGGTATTAAAATCCGAAAGAGTATGATCGCATTGTCTATTCATATGTCTCTCTTCTAACAGGGAGATACCATTTGATGTTGAAGTAACTCGAGGGGTGTTCAACTTTAACACCCCTCCTCCAAGTTGGTAGAGTCCAATAGTGGATAAAGAGGTGTCGGTGTGAAAAGTGATCATTTTCCGCTGACTGTGGAGATGTACCTGGCCCAGATTATATAAAAAATATATAAAAAGCTGGGTCTGATCGTACAACGTCTAAATTTTACACCTTACAGCAGGATGTCCCAGCACGCCCTGACAACAAGACTGCAAACGATTTAGTTATCTCATTTTCAACACACCTTCCCCTTCTTAATGCTTCAGTTTTATTATCATACCATGAGATTATGCCATCATCTGGCGCGGCATAAAACGTGATGGATAGCCGATGTCCACCGGCCCGCAATGTGAGCTCCCTCGTACACGCTCTGAAAAATGTGGAACCCCTTTATAGAGCCGCGCTGCTCCAGTGTCACCGCCGGAGACAGATACACTCATCTTAGTTCAAGGTAAAACATTTCATTTTGTTGACAAGCTGCAGCGCTCAGACGGTTACCACGCTCGCGCCTCTGAAGATATGTAATTTTATTTTCCCTTTCTGAAAAATCGCCCGGGTGACAGGCTGTGTCAGTGCTCCGGGCTCAGATCATTTAAACGGCGCCTTCCGAAATCAAAAGGCAAATAACGCTGAAGCCGGCGACGCATTTAGAGGAGCGAGAGCAGAGGCGGTGTTTTCCAAACCACCTTCGTTAAAGTTTCGTAAAGAATTAACATTTCAGAGTTAAGTAGGACTGTTTTTGTGCGTCTGCGTTCATAGAGGAGTTTCGGTTAAAGCCATAATATAGGTGAGAGGAACACATTTTGCAAAATCACAGTCGAGATCAAGGTCAAATCAGGACTAAACCAAAAAAAGGGTACTAAAATAAGCACTAAAACACCTAATTTGCAATATAGAACACAATTGATGTCTAATTACAATGAATACAGGACGCACAGTGGCACAATATGAACATCAGCAGTCCAGAATACAACTGTTCCGCTGTGCGTTATTATGTAATCCAGCGTCATTAGCCCACCTTCAGTGACCTCTTGCATCATGCCCACACATCTCCGTCAGTAGTATGCTAACAGCCAGGTTTCCTCTCTGAGTGGGAGCAGCGGGGACAGAGATGTGAACGCGCTTGGGTTGGTGCTGGCATGTGAGCCTGATTAACTTGTCCTCGGGCCGGAGATAGCACACTGAATCATGGTGCTCTTTAGGTCGCTCCGTTATAGAAGTCATTTGTTTTGTGGACTTGTGGAGGCAGGAGTCCGTGCTCGTTCTGAAAACTTCAGCGACAACTTTACTTTTATGGAGCTTCCATGCCTTTTTTATTTGCCCGGAGTATTTCTTGTTATTTATTTATTCATTCTTTTGACAAAAATCCTATGGCGGCAAGAACATTACATTCAGTGGTTTCCATGGACTTTGAGTCAAATGTCAATGAAGCTGCACAACTTTTAGCTTTCTTTAACGTGACAGACTGTACGATTGCAACATGCGGAGAGAGAGAAACTTCAAGTCTTACAAACTTACAGTATGTGGAGGTATGACACATCAGTTTCATGGCATTTACTATATCATTTCTGTGGTTTCTTTATGCATGTGCATCCGACCCCACACAACTACTTAAAGCGTGCTTGATTTGATTTAGCATCGAGGTCAGAGGTCATTTTTATATACTAATTCAAAATCTAGAAAGGTCTGTCAATTCATCAATTATTTCCAACTAGACCTCATCTACAGTACATGTCGTCGATGGGTTGACAACAGCTGAAAACATCTGGATCTGGATGTTGGATGGCTAAAGGCTAACAGCTATAGGAAATACATTGAACAGGCTAATGGACCGAGTAGCCTGCTTGCTAACTGCCCGCATACGTCAAGATCGAACGCTGTTTCTCCTTTTTATTTCTGTGCGCAAAATGAGTAGAGAGACAAGACAGACCAAGCTCCCTTCCCTCCTGATTGGCCAGTTCACAGCAAAGCTTGCCATCTCATTGGTCTAAGTTATGGCACTGGGTATCCTGATTGGTTTCTGAGATCAGCAAAGGGAGGGACCTTATAAAAAAAATTGCTTAATATTAGTTATGTTCCGTCAAATTGCAGGCCCGGGTGGTCACTTACACACAATCTATTTACGTTGGAAATATTTAAACTTACAGACTGTCACTTTAAAGGAACAGGCCATCGTTTTTCCATACTGAGATATGTTCTTTCCTGAGCTTAGACAAGTTGATGCGTACCTGTCTGGTCTTTGTGCCCGTGGAAGAGCATGGTAGCTTCCAACTTCACCCCCTTAGGAATACTTTGGGAGATGCCAAATACTAACAACATCTTTGGTCGTTTAGCGTGACTGAGGGCACGCACAAAGACCAGACAGGTACACATCAACTCGTCTAAGCTCAGGTAAGAACATAATTTCAGTATGTAAAAACGGTGGCCTGTTCCTTTAAAGGGGGGGTATTATGCAAAATCGACTTTTTCAAGCTTTACATCATGTTATTAAGTCATTCCCTCATTAAAAACATGCCTGAAGTGTTGCCTTAGCACAGCCTTTCCAACAATAAAAATTAAAATGCACCGATCGTAGTTTCAATACAGTTGAGACAACGAGCGCAGTGTTGTGATGCCACAGACAGCGTGTGGAGGGGGCGTGTCGGAAAGGGTCAGAGGTTCTTAAAGAGACAGGGGCCTATTTCAAGTCTTTCGCTACCGCCATTTTGAAAGAGCAATTTTATACAAGGCAGTTATTCTAATTTACTGCATTTACAGACCAACAGAAGGTTTCGTCATCATTGTAGTGTGCCATAGACTGGTGCTATGTGGCTGAAAAAAGCATAATACCCCCTCTTTAAGTCTAACTGACTTTTCATTAGTATTACAATTTGTGTTGGTCCAAAAGGTTTTTAACTTATGATTAAATGATAGTTTTAGTAGTCTGCGTACCATTTTGCCTTATGGGCTCCACACACGGGAGGTGAAGTCACTCCTCTTCAAATTTATTTCCAATGGAGATAGTGCTTCTTCTTCTTCTTCTACAAGAAAGTTGAGAAATGTTCAACTTTTGTCACTGTCGCCTAGCACTACAACCAATCAGCGGGGTTTAATTGACTTAATAATATTCTAAGGGGGTAAGACGTTTATAAATTCCCCAACATTAATCTGTCTGTTTGAAAAACTTTTTAATCCATCCGAATCGGCCACAAATTCAATGTTTTCCTTATTTAAAACAATCATCAATGATCATATGCTCCTTTACCTCCGCACCGTGTAGCTCAAATACCGTCCACTTTCAGAGCTCAGCAAATCTGTGTAAACTTGTGATCCATACGGGAACACAGTGCAAAGTGTGTCGCTTCCGTTAGCTGCTGCAGTTTTGTCTCGTCCCGTGTGTTGATTTTTTCCCCTGGGAGTTTCAAGTTTCAAGTTTAATGGTTTTGTATAGCCCAATATCACAACAGAAGTCGCCTCACAGGGCTGCACCAAACATCAAAGCAATAAATATGACAATTAAAAATTCAAGTAAATGTAATGGCAAATATAATGTCCAATAGGAGGTAGCGACGAGCGGCGCGGGTGTCCCCCGTCCTTAGACTCTCCAGCACGGCAAGGAAAAACTCAAAAACCCGGCGGGAGAAAAGAGAAACCTTGGGGAAAACCACAGAAGGAGAGATCCATTCCCATGGACGGACAGGCTATAGAGACCCAGGGCTGAAGGATCCCTCAGCAGACGGGCCAAGATCACAGACCGTCCAGTCCTCAGATTCCAGAATGCAGGGTTCCTCCGTTCACCCAGGTTCCTCCGTTTGATCTAGACAGGCACTCCCGAGGGGGAGTGGGACAGGAGACACCATGTGAATAGTGATGAACAGACTACAGATAAATTAAGTATTGTATCATGATAAGACAAAGTCTGAAGTCAGAAGAAGAGGATAGCACTCAGTGGACCGTACTTCCCACAGCAGTGTTTCTCCTATGGCAGCTTTACTTCAGGCTGTGGGTTAGAGCTTTACCTAACTGACCTGATTATAAGCTAATTCGAAGAGGTAAGTTTTGAGCCTAGTCTTAAATATAGGGACTGTGTCTGCTTCTTTAACGTGGGCTGGGAGTTTATTCCACAAAAAAAGGGAGGCGATGATTTTCGCCAGTCACTATCGTTTGTCGCCTTCCATGTGTCGAGCCCATTCGGCTTTGTGGACCTCAGTGTTGTCCTCGCCCAATTTAGACATTTGGAAATTCTGTCTGAGTCCTGATCCTTCTTTGTCATGCGTAGCTTTGATGAAATTACCCTCAATTAAATCCGTGCCAGAGTGATCCGGCCTATCTTCAGATGCGATCAGCCTAAAGTTTGCTCAGTTGTGGGAGGGACCGCCACACTTCAGTCTCCTCTTTAATTAACAAAGCCCTTCTTCCTATTCCCTCCCATATCGCCTCACGCTTGTCATGCTCCCTGACAGAGTTTAATTGAAAAAGAGACATGTTTCTGTACCCTGAGCCCGCTCCACGTAGATCACAGGGGCCGCTGATGTGACGCGAATGTCCCTCTCTCTGCTCCCGAAACGACGCGCCACGCAAAGCACTACCGTGAACCATTACCCATCATGCCGCGGTCCTCTCCGAATGTGTGTGTTTTCCCTGTCATTTGAAAATATGACGCGCTATCTGTTTTGAGAAGTGGATTGGTTTCGGGGCGGGCAAGAATAGTGATGCAATTTAAAACCATTTCACCTCGCACAAACAAATGCACATCAGCGTTCGGCCTTGTTCGTAATTTTCTTGTCAAGTAAAGCTCGTAATGTGCGAGAGGACATGCACAGACTAAACAACGCGAAGGCTTGGCGCCGCGGTGGGGAGCTGTCAAAAACGGCTTGGTAAAAGTAGGAACACCGGAATATTCGCAAAAAAAGATGTAACATTGAGACATCCCTTGACCATGCAGTAGTTTAACACTTCATAGTTCTTCTGTGCAAATATCAGTTGAATCTTCATGTTAAACATACCCCCCTCTTTTTTTCTGTAGAAATACTATCACATGTGCCACAATTTTGATGTATCCGGCCACAGCAGAAAAAGGCGACAGGCTATTTTGTTGTATCTATTGTCTGCTTGACATATTGTAGTTGGCAGTAAACTTACAGTAAACACTGCAAATGCAAAGTGACATCCAATTCCTAGACCTCCAAATTGGTTTCTGCCTACACATTAAACAACTGCTGGCTGCAGGTAGCAAGAACAATGGTGTTTTTTTAAACAGCACGTCTCTCTCTGTTTGGGGAAAAATATGACACATCCACTATGATGGTTGATCATAACTCTACTGTACATCCTTTGGCACGATGCAGGTTTTTATACATATCTACATATACATATCTTCATAACAAGGTCTTGTTTTTATGTTTTAGTCCATAAATGTTGCGTAAATATTAAATGTAGAAATCCTTCTTACTGCTTTATTGCTTTCATTGAAAACGTAATCCCATGTTATGCACCATTCATTTGCAATATAAAACGTATTTATTATTTATGTATCTCCGGGTGGATAAGACGACACTCTCAATGCATTTGAATATGTCTTGATTCTTGCATCACATCTTGAATGCTTTGATTTGATGCATATCCTTTTGGGATTATGCCAAGCAGACGTCCCTGTCCGATGAGTTTATCTTCTGATGGTGTGTCCACTGATCTGTGCCCATGACAGCTGTGACTGTGGGCATTATATCGGAAGCCTGTCCGTCCTGCTCTTATTTTTAGAACGCCTCGCGGCCATTTTCCTTAACTTTGGCACAGATGTCTGCATTGATTGAAGAGTGAGATTCTGACTTAAAGGTCACTTGTTTGGCATTACATTTGCACTTACGAGTTCTTCCTTCTAATAAGTATGGATTTATGGATGGAAATGAGGGACTTATATCTGGCCGTCGTGTTTTCCATGGTCAAAAGCAATGACTTTCTTATATTTGGTTGATGAAAAAGACTATATTGGATTAAAACTGTTCAAAGTTTCATATGTGGCTTTATTTTTTTTTCTACTTTGCCTCCAAACACTCCTCTTCCTCTCTGACTCTGTGGAACGGAAATTAATGTCAGTGAACATCGTGTTACAGCTTATTGCTTTGTTGTGGCGAAACTCCGGTGTGTGTTTCCTCCTCTTGCTACTCTGTGGGACAGCGGTGAGCTGCGATGTTTGAATAATCTAAGGGAGGTGCCTCATTACTTTGAATAGCTGCTGTGTGAGATTCATTGATTATTCAAAGATGCATAAATGACTTAAAACACAACCCCAGTGAGGAGCAACACCGACCTCTTTCAATAATGTCTACAAGTCCATCCCGAGTCATTGTTGCTTCCATTGGGGTCTGGGAATGGAAAGTAGTTTGTCGATGTGCTTCTGTTTCTGCCAGGTGTACCCCGCCCCGAGCCATTAGCAGTTGGCTCTGCAACCCTTGACATGAATCAGCAGTGTTTTAATGCGTCCGTGTTTTAGAGAATGGATGTTTTATGCACAAAGATCAGGAATGACCACGAGCGCCGCATTTGTTGAGCGAGGCGAACCGCATTGGAAAAACACAACATGGGGCGAAATCCACCGAGTTAATAACCACGTAGCTGATTTCATCTCACTTCTGCTATTCAGTGGGAGCGCGGAATCACTCTGGTGTTCACAGTTTGTGGCAGCCGCCGTAGTGGGAGAAAAAAGAAAAAAAAAAGGAGAATTATTAGATTTAATAGTATGTCGGGAGAGAAAAGCAATGAATAAATAAGAGGTTATACAGTGGTGCAATTCAAATCAGCCTTGGATTCAATTTGTCGATGGAATGGTAATAGGGAGGCCAAAGAGTGGAACCAGAAAATGCTATGTGATTTTTCTACCCCCTCTGTACCATGCTAATTTATGTTTCACGCTCGGCAAGACCAAGCCAAACTGCACATTTTTCCACTCACTCCTGGCGGACCATTACATAGCTAATGTAGGGGGGAAAAATACCTTGGCCGTGGTAGAATATTTAAAACCGCATGTAAAAGCTGAGGTGTTATCCTTTTTCCGAGCATTTGCTGATCATATCAAAAACATCAAACGTAATTTCCGGACTATAAGCCGCTACTTTCCCCCACGCTTTGAACTTTGTGGCTTATAAAACGATGCGCCTAATTTATAGATAGTTTGTTTGTTGCTTTGTTTGTCATTATACATGAACTGTACAACGAAATTTGTCCTCTGCATTTAACCCATCTCTCGACACCACTGGACGACCCGAGGGGACCCATCTCCATGATGTGGAGCCAGGCTGTTGGTCAGAAACACCTGGTTTGAGGATTCACCTATTGCACATGTTTTTAGTGGTAGGGGAAGTACCCGGAGGAAACCTACGCAGACACAGGGAGAACATTCAAACTCCACACCCCATCCAGGTGGGAATCGAACCCGGGACCTAGCTGTGGAGCACAAACGCTAACCGCTGTGCTACCGTGCCGTCTATTGTTATGGTCATACTGAGTATTGCGTCATGTTATCAGTAACAATGCGCCTACATTTAGTACAAGTGGGCCCAAAAACACTCAGCTATTTCTAATGAAAGAACTCATAAGGATTACTCAAACACATTAAAAAGTAAAGATAATATTATTAATTAATATTATTATTATATTTAATATTATAAGATAATATTGCCAAGTATCATTTCACAATAGCAGGAGAGCTGCAAGGTGGATGTTTCAGCAGGATTGTATTGTTTGTGATTGACTATAAGAAAAGATGGAGTAGAAATTAGCAGAATTAGTTGTTTCTCTAAGGAAAGATGGGTTCTCTCTAAAATTATGGAACAGCTGAATTAAGGTGTAATAGATTCACAGAAAGGCCAAATCGTCTTGCGGCTTAGACATGTGCAACATTGTCAAGCACGACACCTAGAGGAAGACCAACCGGGAAGTTTATGAATGTAGCAAAACAACACATGTGTCTGGGAGGTTAAAGCAGTACTAAGTAACTTGTTTACTTTAATAAATCCTTTATGTTGTCCCTCTGGGGGTAATACAAGTGTTAATGATGATTCATGGGATCTTTCATCTCCCCCTGGTGTCTCTGACCAGAAAACCACAATTGCAACTCTGCTGTCTACGGGTCAGAGACACCGATACACACTAATGGAATCACGGAGATGAAGCTAACAGGCTAACGGGCAAAGCTAACTGCGGGCTTGTGCTACTTAAACAGTATTTACAGGCAAGCTTGAGTGAAAAAAATAATCTCCATTGTGTAATTGGATGTACAATATCCCTCTGTCCCTTTGTCTTTTCTGTCAGCGTAGTATTTACTCTCACGGACAAATTAATGAGTAAAAAACTGTAACATGCTACGACACCTGCAGTGATGCTTATGGCCTCTAGCGGCATGAGTTACTGAGTTACTTAGTCCTGCTTTAAGTGAGGTGAACGCAGATTACAGGGCAATGCCGCAGTAATTCATGAGCCAAAATAGTTGCATTTGACCCATATTTAAATGCCGCAGGGTAAACTTGTCAGGGGCAGTTGCTGACTCATCTATCAGGGGGGATGAGCCTTAATGTTTCACGTTTCTCTTTTATCTTGGAAACCACAACATGGATTTCAATGTTCAGTAGACACACCATTTTCTATTTCTAAGCAAAATACATGTCTCAAATCAAATCGAACCCTTTTTAAATGCATTTTGAATGTATATTTTTTTGAAGAGCTCTTTTCAAAAATCGGCAGAGCATCTCCCAACGTTGAAAAGATGGATGCGTTCTATAGCACGGCACAAGATGTCCTCCCTCTGAAAGTGCTAGGCATGGTTTGTATTTCTCCCATGTCTGCTCCAGCCCTTTGCCTCTCTTCAAAAGCTCTAAAAGAGTATGTGAATAAGGGACGCGCGGAGTAAATGTCCCTCCTAATGGCGCGCAGCAGGACTCCACCGTGGTTCTTTTATGAGGCAGGAAGAAAAGGCGCGCACGCATCATTATAAAGTGCCCGTCTGAAATCTAGCCGCGACGGTCGACGAAAGGAAAAAGAAAAAAAAAAGTATCCCCTCCTGGCAAATCGTCCGTAATGGGACACATTAGCGTAGCGTTAGCCTGTTAGCGTGCCTGCAGGTCACACGGCGGCTGCCAAATTCTCAGTGCTGTTTAAAAAAAAGGGGACGAGCCAGATCTCTCTCCGGTGATCTGTGAGGAGATGAAACACTACCTGACATGGCTTTTTGGAGAGGGTAATATTTCTCCATAATATAGAGGAGCGATCTACTTATTGAATTTGAGATGAAAATTGCGCGTTCCTCTCTCTACGAATGAGTTAGAGCAGAAGGAGTGTGCTTTGATTAAAGGTGACAGTCACTCTATTGAAACGCCATATTGCGGTAATTTGGTTCTGTAATGTTCGAGCTTATTAAATTTTGTCCCCTATGAAAAAACTGCTCCTACTTTAGTGATGTTGCGAAATGCAATGGGAAGCCACTTTCAATTCATAGTTGTTCGTTTCATGCCGTATGTTTAGTGTAACTCTTACCTTCCGCCTTTGAAGCATTTTTTGTTGTGTTTTTGTCGTTTTTTTCTTGCATTTTTGTCACGTTTTTGTTAGAGAAAGTAGGTTCAAGTGGGGCTAGAAGCTGCTTATAGGAGCTTTCTTTTGCATATTTCACTTCTTAAACTCTTCAATGAAGGGATCTCACAATATGCAATGGTGGTATAGATCAAGTGGCGCATTAGCACGCTCCATTTATCCACTATTTCATGTCAAGAACACTGACTAATTCCGTTGAGAATTATCCTCGCTCGCAACTCGAGAAGTAAAAGTCTCCCCCGTTAGGTTGTTTCCCCCCCCCCCCCCCCCCGAATCTCGCTACTGACAAATGCGGCATGTCGTTCCAAGCACATCATGTCGGACAACAATGCCGCTGGTCATGGCGATAATTAAGTCCGCGCAGGATTTATCGCGTACTCCACTAGATTGAGAATAGACTGCGGGTCAAACGGGGGATTGCGGGAAGACGTATGGAGGCCGGGCTGAGGTATAGGCCGGCCCCCGAGGGGAGGGAGAAGTGCGGTCTGCTGCCAGCGCTGTCACTCACCGCACTGCTCTGCCTTCAAGATAAAACCAGCTTTACGTCCTTTCAGAATAATAGACACTTAAATGTAGATGTATACGGTAGTGATTCAGAGAGAGGACAAATGAATCACAAAGCCCTTCACCCATTGTGGACAGTGAGATTGGTGGCGGTAGCCGGAGTCGACGGAGAGAAAAAGGATTAAAACGTTTTTATCTTTTTAATAATACGTATTTTAGGTGTCAAATCATCATGAAAACTTTTGATCAGAGCTTTGGAATTGGAGGAGAACGATAATTAAACTGGGGAGTTGATGGGCGAATCGTTTCAGGGCTGGTTAGCAAATTATGGATCTGCGAGAGATAACTATCAGTTAAAGGCAATTGGTGGAGCACAATTCAGTAGGAGGAGGTGCTGTTGTAGCTGGGTAACACAATGTGAGGTTATAAAATGTCTTGTATTGTCTTATTCACTCGAGTTTCTTAGGGTTTTTTTGTTTTGTTACCTGGGAGTTACATACAAAAATGCTATTGTACAGTATTAGCCAAATGGTTGTACTTACACTCTGCAAAGGACAGGTTTTAATGCTTTTTGAAAATATGACTTATTTAAATGGATAACATCAGTTGTAAGTAACAATTATTGCGAAGCACTACTGAAGATATGTTGGGGAGAAAAGTAAGAGTCTTTTAAAGGGACTATACAGAGTTGTGTGTTCCAGCAATGTCCTAATGTGTAGAATGAACTCCTGCAAATCCTGCACTGTCGCTCAAAAAGTTGTTACTTCGGGTCTGAAGCGCCGTCATGCACGAGCCTAATATAGAAGCTGCAGTTACGCCTGAGGTGGCAGTAGTGAGTATAAAAATTACCAGCTTGCATCTAGTCCCTTTAAGCTAATGACATAGATAGAGGTAAAGTTCCATAGCACTTTGATTCACTCATTTCCCATTGACATAACTAGGTTGGCACGGCAACAGTATAAAATTGTTTGCCTCTATCTATGTCACTTCTTGTCAGAGTCCAATAAGGAAGTGAAACTATAAACATAATGGCCAAACTAAAGAACGCAAAGTCTTAAATGTAATTAACTATGTTTTAGCACTTGTGTCTAATATGTCATATGCACTTTACTAAGTAATAGATACAGGCGGCATCTCTGGAATTACCCATTTATGGTCATGTTTAAAGCAGAAAAAGCTAAACTTTCTATAATGACTCCAAAACTAGTTAAACAAATCTTGAAGTACCAATATAGTTTTCTACCCAATAAAGACATGGAGAGGAGTGAAGTAGTTCAACAATCCATGAATACATAAATAACAGTCATGTTACATGCTAACACTAGCTGCCGTTTTTCGCTTCCACTGAACAATCTGCTGTGGAAAAAAAAAAAGAAAAAAACATCCATATAGGCCCGATTTAGGCTTGACTGTATTTGTATTGATAAATAAGTTTATATTCTGGCAGAAAATGAATAAATAGAGTGAAAAATTGTAATACATAAAAAACAGAGTCATGCTACATGCTAACGCTAGCTGGCATTTTTCGCTTCTACTGAACAATCTGCTGTGAAAAAACATCCATATGGGCCCGATTTAGACTTGACTGTGTTTGCGTGTGATAAATAAGCTTATATTCCGGCAGAAACAGACAAAAACAATGAAAAATTGTGTTTCCCAAAGCATACTTCCTCCCCCCCTAAGCAAGGCCACGCCCCCTTGTCTGGCGCGATGTCGTCTGTATCCATTGGCCTTTGACACATGTCTACTTCAATCCAGGGAATGCCTTTTTTTTTCCTTATATGTAAAAAAAAAAAAAATCTTCAGTTCAGGGCGGTCAATTGACAGACTAACCTATTCAGGACCCACTCAGCGATATAATGGGAAAGTCATCGGTGAGAGATGACTATCAATTAAAGGCACTTACGGCGCTAATGACCAGCAAAGGCTTCCTAATGAGAATAAGTGAAGGTGGGTTCAAGTCCCTGGGAGTCAAGAGCGGTGTTAAGATTCCAGCCGTACGCGCTAACAACCGCGATCGCGCCGGGGCCCACTCATCACGCTATCAAGGTCATTATCCGCTGTAATCAAGTTTGCAGGCTCTGTTTTGCAGGGAGAGACAAAGTTGGGCCTTTTAAAAGAAGCGGTAGTGGGGATGCGTGCGCCGCGGTTCAGCAGGTGATTACGCTAATTAGTTCCTTCTGTCTGCTAGGAGGCATGCTAATCACAGAAATTGCCCTGCGCTGTGTGTTTTTTTTTTTTCTTTTTTTTTTTTCAAAACGCACACTCGCTCGCACACTTGACCGGTCTCTGTCACACGCTGCTTGTCCGTGGATTATAATAAGGGAATTGGAGACGGTGGAGGGCACTGCCTCTGCTACTGGGCGCTTGGGAATCTCCATGTAAGCCGAGTGATTATGAAATAATAGTCCAATTAACTGGTGCAAATCAAGGGTAGCATACATACTTATGCAACACCGAGATAGTATTACAGGCTCTGGATACAATCTGTAAAACGTCCATTATAAAGATTGTAAAATGAGTTTGTTTTTGCCGCTGGATTTGTTTTGATCTGTTTTCAGTATAGTCTGATGTTGCTTCTCGTCGTGTGCAGATTGATTGCTATATGCTCCTGTGGTTGTTTACGAGCACCAACGTATGCCACTTTACAGAAACAGGGATTGTCGTTTTATGCCGTTCAATACTAAGTGAACTGCTTTCTTTCAGTAAAACCTTTGAAATGGCAAAGTGACATGCGTTCAGAAGAGGAGATGGTCTATTCAAGGCTTGAGGGCCATTTGCTCTTCCTGCACTACGGATTTAAAATTTTGCTATAAAAGTTAGCTGTGGAAGGCCCTGTGAGTCTGGTGGCAGAAACAACTTGCACCTTTTGAACTTCCTGCTTGGGGAGCATTTCAATCAACGCCACATCTTTGCTGTAAACTTCCTGCAGGGACCATGTTTGCTATCAACTAAGGCCCTGTCCGTACGAAGTCAAGCTGAGGACCAAGCGCAAAGATAGTTTATCAATCCAGTCAATACGAGCCCGGCGTTTTGGACGTCTGTAAACAAACATTTTCCAAACTAGGCCCAGAATGGTAAGCTCTCAAAACGCTGTTTACGTGGCGTCGTTGTTACAATGTCTCCGCAACATAAAACGGTGACATGGCAGCGCCAGAGTGGTGTCTGTTATACTGACCATATAATGAGTTTTACTCATGGATCTATGATGGTTTTACTCTGCTCCTCTTTGCTTCACTGTAGTCCGCAAGCCACAGGTGGCAAACACGTCCGAGTCAGTCTGTGTTTTTGGACGCACGCATTTACCGAGCTGGCTTCGTGCTTACAAAGAAAGTTTCTGAAAATATAAGGGTTTTGTATTCGTGTGGATATAGCCTTATACTTCAACAAGTCGGAAATTTAAAAAAAATAAATGCATGAGTGCCAAAAAATATATAATTGGCTACAAATCTATTGGTTGAATTTTGACCCACTATTCAGCGAGCGGGTGAGGCGGGTGTTGTAGGTGACGTCAAGCATTTGCGCCGCATTTGCTGGTTGTAGTTTGGCAATGGCGGTGGATATGAAAGTAATGGGAGCTCTTCAATCCGTTCTGGCTCCCAAATATCCAGAACTAAACTAAAGCCTTGAAATGTGTAAGGAATGCCCCCAAGAGTTATGATGGCTGCTTCACTCACTCGGGCGCATTACATACCTCACAACCAAACGCTAGCGAAAATCAGATCCAATCGTTTGAAAGGAGTTCACCCCTCCCACCTGACAACGGAGCTCAGTTGTGAAGGTCCAGAACCTTGTACGAAACGCATTGAGTATGAGGGTATGGTAAAACCAGGCTAGGAAGGTCCTGACCAAACAGAGCTTTGAGATGGGTCACTGGTCCCTGTAGCATTGAATGATGGATCAAATGCAGAGGACGGATTTTAGTATATGAGGAGAAGAAAGTGTACATTAAACCTCTTCTTCCAGATTTATTGATTTATTTCTTTTTCATTTTCAAAAAATGGCTAAGGAAACTAGTCAAGCTAGTCTGTTTATGAGGGATGAGTTTATAAACATGTTCACAAACACAATATTTTAGAAAAAAAGGCGGAGCCAGGCTTTTAAGTTATTTTTAACATGTGTAAAGTCCCCATTGGTTTCCATGTTATAGCAGAGTCACCTCAAGCCACTTCGGGGTGGTATCGCAGCAGTGTCAGCACCCGATCATTAGGACCAAAGAGAAGTGATATCCTCGCCCACTGGATAAACTGTTCTGTCAATGCTACTAGCACTGCTCCTGGGCTTGCATTCGAATGATAATGATGATTTGTGAAATCTTGTGACGAGGCAGGACGTAGAACAACGCGAGCCTCGGCCAGAGGAGACTGCTCTGTGAACTTTAGATCCTCCATGTTTGGACAGAATTGTTTCTCTGTAAAAGCTGCAGGGATGTGGAACTCGTTGCCATTGACTGTTCGAGAGAGAGTAGCACTTTACAACAGTTCAAACTTAATCTGAAGAAGTGGTTGAAAGACGGTCGGATTTGTGAGCATTAACACGGGGATAGTAGTAAATATGAGAAGGTACAAGTTTTTAAAACACTGTATATAATTGAAATTGCTCTTGTAAATACTGTAAATATTGTATCTGAATGTTTGAGGTGATCCTTTTGCCGGTGCCTTATATGTATTTTTTTTATTGTGAACAAACTCTAAAGTCAGATGCTCATTGGTCACTGTTTAAACCTGCTGTCACTTTGCCTCTGCCCAGGGACTACAAATGAAAATTAGCTTGTAGCTATCTCTGGTCTGTGCAACACATTTGTTGTGCAATGTCCCTGTCAAATAAATAAATACAATAATATGCCCACAGCAGCTCTGTTTGCAATATACTATAAGGGGGCGGATCATATTTCGGTTTACAATGAGAACATAAAATGGATAGAGGGCATTTAACTGATTACTTAACTATTTTAAAATCTTCAGCAACACTGTATTAGGTCAAGCTGTTAACACTATATAGATGATGTATGCGTTTCCCTGCCCATGTAAGAACATGGGTTGTTCCTACAAGTTAACGTGCTAAGAGCGGATTACATACGTACCATCTTGTCCCTGATCTTGACCAGTGTTGACCATGAGCCCGACAATGAAAGGATTTATTTGAGCTGTGATCGGTCTGAAAGGTCAGTCCTTACACACGGCTCTGCCTCGCTCAGCTCCGGGCAGGCAGGAACACGGTCTGGGCAGGAAAAGAGCATGATACCCCTGACATGCCACCCTCGTCCAGCTCGGCCAGATATTTGATTATCACCGTGGCAACCTGCGCACCGATGACCCCCATTACCTGGCTGGCACTCGGGGCCAGGTGCTCAAATAAAATGTACTTCCTGCCGTCTCACATGCAAGGTCAGAGGAGATGGGGCTGGCGCTGGGTGAAGGCCCTTGAAATCACTGGAGTGGCTGCGTCGCAAATGGCCGATTCAATGATAAGTTGCACAATAATACAGTCTAGTGTCCCTTCCAGATGTTTGTATTATGTTGCATTGTGCCATGTTGAGGGCTATTACTCTACTGAATTGCAATTTTATTTTCACCGTCTGCAGCGCACAAGCTCCATTTTATGCTAATAGCGAACTTATATGAAATCACTCAACCATTCCTATAATGGATGTCCTCAATCTGCAGCTATCCTCGGTGATATTAGAGGCTGCTACTATTTGTGCGTGCATTTTTATGTACAATAAACACAAGTGGTGCCAGACTGAATAAAAAACATAATGCATATTCAAAATCAAAATGGCTTCAAATATCTGCCTGCTGATGGAAAACATGTTTTTAAAGTCTATTAACACGAATAAACCAGGTCAAACCGACCAGAGCAAATACAAGGTCCACTGATGTAAGATTAGTGTTTAAAGGAATAGGCCACCGTTTTTATATACTAAGATATGTTCTTACCTCACTTTAGTCGAGTTAATATATCCCCGTCTGGTCTTTGGCCGTGCGCTCTGTCACGCAAACGGAGCACATACGCAGCCTCTCCCATATGTGACATAGCTCCGAAAAAGCTCACGATAGAAGCTACCAAGCTCTTCCACGTGTTCCCTATTTAAATAAAGTTACGTGAAGTGTTTTCATGCGAAGTATATTTACACAGAAATGTAACGTGTCGATTTTATAAGCAAATAAAAAGGGGGACTATATTGTGAGGCGTAATGATACGAGGAGCACAGCGTCCGCGTAGTAACTCCATAGTAACTCCTAAAGACTTCCCCCGCTCACTTCCGTCAATAACCTTTAGGAGTTACTGCGCGGACGTTTTACTCCTCGTATCATTACGCCTCACAATATAGTCCCCCTTTTTATTTGCTTATAAAATCGACACGTTACATTTCTGTGTAAATATACTTCGCATGAAAACACTTCACGTAACTTTATTTAAATAGGGAACACGTGGAAGAGCTTGGTAGCTTCTATCGTGAGCTTTTTCGGAGCTATGTCACATATGGGAGAGGCTGCGTATGTGCTCCGTTTGCGTGACAGAGCGCGCGGACAATGACCAGACGGGGATATATTAACTCGACTAAAGTGAGGTAAGAACATATCTTAGTATATAAAAACGGTGGCCTATTCCTTTAAGTCGATTGATATCTGTGGAATGTGCCGTCCCAAAATTATGGATGACAAACTAAGGTTACAACCGATAGAGAGTACATTCAGCCCCTTCTGCAGAGTCCGAATGTAGTGGTGAAAAAATATGATAACTCTGCACAGCTGGGGTGCTCCCAAAGAAATTGCTTGGCACCATTCTAACTCTTGCAAGTGTTTGTCGGATGCTGCCGCGGCATTGCTAAGAATAGCCACCATGCAGTCAAGATCCAAAGATTACTCCAAGATGCGCTACCAGCTCGAAACAATATATGTTTTTGAAGGGAGAACATTCTAACAGAAGCTCTAACAAGTCGATTTTGCAAAATACACCCTATTAATAGTTAAATGTATTGTCTATTTATCTGTTCTAACCCAACTAATGGAATACATCATCCAGTTTATCTCAGAGACCAGTAGTAAAAAGAACAACCCCATCAGCGAGTACGGTGCATTTTTGTGGACAGTTAAGAGTGCGATTTCTCCATGATGCATCATTTTAATATCCGTATTTTTCACCCTGTTTCCCTTGGCAAACCTACCCGAGTGTGGCTGTGTCATTTGGCTATGTGGGTGTTCTGGAATAGAGTGCAAGCTTTAGCACGTCTTGCAGGTTATATTTTCATCCACTCGTCGACTGTGTTAAGGGAATGGTGCAAACATATGCCGCACATCACATTATTACGGTACTGTGGTGGTGATACTGTTGAGCTGGACCTTTACAATATAGTGAAACTTTGATTGATTGACAAAAATCACTCCTGACTCTAAGTACATCACTTACTGAGCAAAATATACTTTGTCTTACGATTACGCGCTATAACATCATGGTTCAGCAGAAAGTCACGACCCACTCACAGCTTTGAGTAATCTTTGAAGCTTCTCCAGTGCCTATTAAGTAAAAACATGTGCTATAGTTTCACCACAGCCATACAAGCCGTATACTTGCTTTTTTTTCTTCTTTCGTTTCAGCTGCTTTAGATCAATATAGCATTTTCTAAGAGACTAAATGTACGATAGTGATAAAGATGAGCAAAAAGCATGATCCCGCCCACTATAATAAGATAAGATGCTAAATGTTGTATTACAAAGCCATGCAGGTTTTGTAGTTTATTTTTGGCAGACTGCATAAACAACGTGCATCCAACAACATGGCAGTCCGTAGAGATGTCTGACTGCCACTGGGCTGCAGTGGCATCAGTCACCCGCCCGAAAACTGCAGTTGTGGCCCCAACACGGCGGTCTCTGGAGGGGTCTCCCGCACCCGCCCACACCTGCCAGGGACCTGCCTCCTACCAGCACCTCTCCTCCGCCTCCACCCACCGGCAGCAGGGCAGGCGGTAATTAATTTCCCTCATTTTAACTGGAAGGCAAAACACTGTCGTCCCGGGAGTTAGGCGTGTGCCACCAACCCACGTTCTGCATTCAAGGGATTAGGATAATTAGCCCCCGGAAGAGTGGGCAGACAGATGGAGAGAGGAGACAGTGGCACCTCCTGGCCAGGGAGGACCATCTCTCTGCTTCTGGCGTGTGTTGGGGAAGATGGCGTAAACAATAGTTTCTGTTCCTCTTTAATGGAAAAGACTTAATGAAGAAGCCCAAACACAAACAGATTGCCAGACACATTTGCCTGAGGATAATCCATCTGATATGTCACTGCAGATTTTTTACACCGATTTCTCCTCCGCTCAGATGAATAAAGGCTGTATACAGATAATGTAGAGCAAATGTGAATGATTCTTGACTAAATAATTTTTTGCAGGGACATCATATCACAGCCAATCTTGTTATTTATATTACTGTATTTTTTACTTGGATGCATCTAATTCATATCCAGAAGGAAACAGAAATCTAGTGCTGCCAAAATCAGATGAGAATGTGACTGTGAAAAACATGTCGCATAACTAAATACCAGAAGTTACTGTAAAGAAAGATTACAGTACTAGTGTAGGTACTAGTGTTACATGTGAGGCGCCTGGCCAGGCTGTTTTGACAGCAGCTGCTGCCAGCTCCACTCGGCCGGCCGCAGGAGCCCTCAGTCACTTAATGAAAAAGAGTGGACTTGTTGCAAGTCAGTGATGCAGAAAACAGATTAACTCAGCTGGGCTGTGCTCAGTATCATGTTCAGCCAGAGCACCATCTCCAGGGCTGGACTGGAGAGAGCCAGATGGGCTGAGAATGCTGAAGTAGCTTGGTTTAATATATGTGGAGTTTTCTGACATTTTCCTTCATGTTATGAGTGACATATGTTAAATGGAAATCTTTCACACACCAGGGGTGAGTTGTGCGGAACGAATTGAAGTACTGAATGAATGTCATGAGTGTGTGAGCTTTTTTACACCTTAAATAAGTTACAGACATCTATAGATTACTCGTCTGCAGGTGAAATATATCGGCACCAATATTTGGTGACCATTTTCTACTCATTAGCGCCTTTAAGTCGCTCCTGACATATTGCCCCAGCATTACCAAAGGATGACTCAAATTTGCTCGAATAGATTCTAAAACTGGTTCACTCTGACACTGACTGTAGCCTGCCTCACAACACTGTTAAACATACACTCCTTCCTGCTAACATATGTACGCCATAATGACTCTCCGCCCCGGCTGACAGCTCCGGCCATATCTGTCCTCCCTTTCAGTTTTTCTCCACTCCTCCCGAGCAGCACAAAGAAAAATAAGTGACAGTTAGCTTCAGAGACTCAGGCGGCGTGGTGCGGTGTGTCTAAGGCTGGCATCTGACAGCGCACAGCAGGGAGCCCGAGATTGTGGATGGATGGACTTGTGCAGGACTGAAGGCACAGCAGCAGTGTATAGTGGAGGCTTTTGACAGGCAGACAGCAGGTGAGAGCACAAACGATACGGCAGTTTAGGGAGTGGGCGTATCACAGTTTTTGTTGTTGGGTGTTTCAGGTTTGTAAAACGGCGGCTCTTTGGCGGAGATGGATGATATTGGGGGTGGGGGGGACTCCTCTGGTTGTTTTCTTCGTATTTATGATGTTCTAGCTAAGTTTCAAGTTTTACTAACTTAGAATAAAAAGAACAGAAGCTCGCTCATCATCTCATTTGTCATGGATTAAGACAAAAGCTTGGAAGCTAAATCAACTTTAAAATCTGAAGTAAAAAAATAATAATTTGCCTGTGTTTTATGTAATTGTCTATAAAAATGATGAACTGAAAAGCTAAATTAGAGGGAAAGCTGTACCACTGATTCAAAAGCCTTACCAGATTTCCAATAGTAAATCACACAACAGGAAACAAAGGGCTCGCTCTGCATCTTAATAAGTCTCAAAGCTTTTTCTCTACACTGCAATGGAAGAAAACAGCACTGTTTAAAGCAATTCAAGCTGCTGTTTCGCGTCTCAGTGTCAGAATCTGACTAACGTAGACCTAAATATCGCACAGGCAACGGTGTATGTATGACACACAAATAAAGTCAATAAAACTGGTCCATATGGATGTTTTAACACAGCAGATTGTTCAGCAGAAGCAAAAAAAACAGCAGTTGTAGCTAGCGTTAGCATGTAGCATGATGCTAACATGATGTATCACGTTACAATCTGTCCGTTATTTATGTGTTTATGGGCTGTTCAACAATTTTGCTCCACTCCATGCCTTTGTATCTTTGTTGGGTACAAAACTATATTGATAACAGAAGTTAAAGTAGTTTTTAAGTATTTATAGAAATTACCATATATGGCCGATTCCAGAGACGCCGTCTGTATCAATTGTTTGTTAAGTGGTGACGTCAAAGCGCTACTTCCGGGTCCGCGGATGTACGAGAAACTACCAAAAACTCTTCAATACCACAATCGATATTTCTGAAACTCAACAGAGAGTTACTGAGCATACTTAATTATCAGGCCCATTAGCCAAAAATGCTGTACCTTCTGCTATAAAAGTAGCATTTACCAAAATCGGTACATCCGGGTTAGCGGAGAAAAATGGCGCAGCAGCTACGCTAACCCCGGAAGTAGGAGTGACTAGTGACTTTAGTAAATATGACTTTTTTAGCAGTAGGGTCGTCATTTTTGGCTAATGAGTCAGAAATGAGTAGGTTCAGTAACTCTCTGTTGAGTTTCAGAAATATTGATGGTTGTTTTTAAGAGTTTTTTTTGTTTTTTCTCGCATATTTGCCGGTCTGCTCGGACCCAGGAAGCGGAAGTCGTGACGTCACACTTCACAAACGTATACTAGTTTTATAGTGACAATGTTCAATCGCACAGGCAGAATTGTTAACTGCTACATAATTGGCAAGTTTGTGGACTCTTTGGCTTTTCAATCTGAAAATGTCTCCCAAATCCAGGCCGGAAATGCACTAAATGTTCCTATACATCTTCGGCCCCTTGCCCTGCATCTGAGATTATGACCTAAAATCACAATGTCGTGAACTTAAAGGGGCTATATCATGCTATTTTAGCCATTCCAAAGTTAAGTATAGGCATTTATATGATATATTGTACCTCTACCATTATGGACCACTCATTTTTGTGATAAATATAAGTGTTTTCTGGAGGTATTTTTCAAACCCGGAAGACACAACGCTTTGATTCAGTTAACTCCGCCCCCTCTCTCCGCACATACAACTTTACCGCAATATAAATAAACAACAATAAGTGAAGTTACTTCACGATGCAGTTATACGGAGTTGACATCTGCAACACAGCTTCATAAATGGCTAACATACATGCTAATATGCTAACACACAAGCTAACCCGCGTTTGGACTGACTCACCCTCTGGTCCATCGCTGTTTACATTATGGGACTCGCGTTGGTTATAAAAGTTAATCCACTTTGATTCTGGCGAAGGTTCCCCAAACATCCATCAGAGACAGTCACAGAAAAACAATATTTTGGTTGATAGTCGCTGTTTCCCGGAGAAAAAAACAGCTGAGTGGCCTCTTCCTGAAAAGGGTTGAATATAAACTCCTCGTCCTCGTAGCCAAACGCGATTCTTTTTCTCCGACCGTGACATTATCGTTAGTTAAGAATAAAAAACAGGTGTCCAGAGTAGGTAACGAGCTCCATCTTCACAGCTGCAGCGCAAACATGACTGATCTGTTCAGACGCGATGTGTTTGTTTTGGCCACAGCTGACCTGGAAGCACTTCGGGCACATCCTTTTTCTTTTTTTTCTTTTTTTTTTACATTTTTTACTCTTTGTTTCTCTCTTACGACAGAAATAATGAAAAAGCTGTTTTACAAATTAAAATCAGGCCGTAAGCATAGAATTAAGACATTACATTACAGACGTCGAGCACTTCCGTTCCGCTGTTACGACACAACTGAAAACTCAGTCGTTCATGAGGAGAGGGAGGAGCAGCTCCTCAGAGAGCAGGATTCAGGAGGATTACTGAGAGCTGCGTGAATGAAGCCACAAACCACTCTGGGGGTGTTTTTGATAAGGAAATAGCATAACAACATGGCTAAAAGCTCCAAAAAGTCGATTTTGCATGATATAGGACCTTTAACTTATATTGACACACGGGTCTCCAAGTCAGTTCATATTTGTTTAACACAAGTTTGTGTGGAGCCTAGGAAAAGCAGTGAATGAAATTTGCCCTTGAGGTCAGCGCTTTGAAGTGCTATACCGTTTCTATTGCGCTCACTTGTGTAATCACAGCTCACAGTGGAGTTAACAGCGTAGCATGAATTAATTCCTAGTCAGTGTTGCTCTTAATCAAACTGACCTTCAACTTGAATCCAATTTCGAGCGGCGCCGCTACTTCAGTGGAGGATAACTTTGCTTTTATTTTTGCTAATTTAATATTGTTTGTGAGGATTATGTGTTGACCTGCGCTATCAAGGTTGCACCACATGAATGAAGGGTGGTAATGAATAGCTACTCCCTTTTAAGTGCGAAGTAAACGCTGACCCAGGCTTTTCTCTTTGCGTCGCATGAACGTTCTCAAAGGCAAATAAAAAGTGCCATTAGTGTCACATTTGACACAGTAAGTTCACTACAGAGGCGGAGTTAAATGTGGGTCACCAGATGGAGAGGGGCGAGTGCTGAGCAAGCTTAATTGCCTGGTATCTCTTAAGGCTTGAAGGGGAAGGCTGTTAAAGGGGTTGCCAAGTGGAACCGAACTTGGATAAAGAAAGCCCCAAAGTTGCAAAGACTGGAATTTTGTTGCACAATCTCTCCGTATTAGTTAGGGAGTGCACAACAATGCGGGGAGCTATCATACAAAACAAAATATGAATATATGTAGAATGCAGGTTGTTGCTGTTTTTTTGCATTTGGGGTGACAGTGGTTCAGATGGTAGAACGGGTCATTATAAGCTGACGGTTGGTAGATGGTAGTGCAGACAGTCGTTGTGTCCTTGGGCAAAACACTGAACCCACCTCAGAGAAGGATGGTTGCTCCAAGGCCTTTGATCCCCCCAATACCTGAAAGATCGAACATATAATGTTATAAAAGGGCGTGGTCCTGCTCCTGAACTTAAAGATATTTTACATTTAATTGAAATTATGTTCATGTAAGAATCAAACATTAACAATGAAAAAAGGAGCTAGAGCTGATGAAGACTTTAATGGGACTCCTCCTGCTGACAACTTTAGGAGAAAAAAAAAAACTTCCAGTTGTTTTTTTGCTGCGTAGTTTACAGCTTCAGCACGGCATGATGAAGACAGTTTGAGTGCAGTCCGGCTCAGAGCTGATGTAATGTTGGATAATGGGCTTTAATGTGGAGGACAGTTTGAGGTTTTAACAATGATGCAAGTGTAGAAGAGGAAGAACAGCTAAATTAAACAGGATTTCCCGAGGATATATATATTTTTTTTTGTTTTTGCTTGACATGTCCTCATTAGTAGTAGTAGTTAGTAGTTTTGAACATTTAGATTTTAGATCACATGTTTTCCTTAGATCTTAAACATTATACAATAAGAAAAACTTGTGCATTAAGAATTTAAGATAATTAAGATAACAAACTTGTAGTGTGACTTAATAGCAATAGCAATCAAAATGAAATGATGTAAAGTTTAGCCTTTCTTTACGTTTTGTTTGTCTTGAGGTGGAATAACAAGGTATACCCCCTCACTTGTTTGTGTTCCTTATGGCTGTATGTATGTGGTTTTTGCATCAGTTTTGCCCAAAAAGAGAAATTGCAGCTTGGCTTTTATAGGCAGATTCTGCAACATGCATCTGATAAACATTAGATATGTGTGCGGCTCCTGTTGTCTGGTCAATGTGTCTTTTGTAGATGAGAATATCAAAACAACCTTGGGGCTGCACACTTGAATGAGAATCAGACACTGTATTTTCTGGTTTAGAAGTTTCATATCGTGACCTGCTGTAACCAAGAACACAGTCCTCACAGCTTTTTCACCTGAAGACTTTTGCGTTTATTGCAAATGAATGTACTGCATATTGTGTACTGCATTGCAGTGTATTTCAACATTCTCTCCTTTACCAATCATAAATCTCTGCTGGCAACAACACCATCTAGAACACATGCATCTTCTCATACACCCAGAGTCTAAACATAGCTTTTTTTTTTTTTTTTTCTGTGGGGAAATGCATCCAGACTGTGCCTTTAAAAGCAACACCTGGCACCCACTCCATGTACACTCGGCACAGGGCTCTCCCTTTGAACGAAGAATAATTATGTCCGAATTACCTGGTAAGCAATCATTTAATTCCCCCTGTCACAGTGAATCAGGATTAATTTGCAGGGAAATATTACACAATGCATTATTGAGTAAGTCGTCTCCCGAGCTAAATTAGTCTTGTGGATTGATAGTGTGGACGTAACCTGCGATCGGCGAACCCATTTCATGAGTCGTTGGTGGTGCGTTCACAAGGGCACGGAGAAGTGACGACTTGATTTTCTCCATAAACAAACATGGTGCTTTCGACTGCACGGTGACAGTCACTCAGCGGCATAATTAAGTGGGTTAACTGAGTATGGCAGGATTAGAGCATGTAATGATTCCTGATATGTCCCCCAAGTGTCGCTTAACGCAGTGGTTCGAGTATGCAGACTTCTTCTAATTTTGCGCGGATATTGTGTCCAGTTGTTATTGCCCCGTTGCTATGCTTTGCTGGATTTGACAATGCGTTGAACGCACTACACCAGATTTATATCTAGTGGAACACATTTTCATTTTGTCCTCCACTGTCCATCTATTTACAAAGCATTTATATCAATTTCATGAACTCTCACTCTCAGTTTTCCAGCATTTCTTTGACAATAACCCCGAAAAGTCACTGTGTAAGTGCCTATAAACTCGTCCCTGTGAAGAAGCGGGATATTCCAAATGCCACAACAAACATATTCATTTAGTAGCTTCCTCTTTCATTACTTTTAGACTGGATATGATAAGCCCTGGTCCATACTGTGTCCATGTCTTTGGGCAAGACACATCACCCACCTGAATGTAGTGTGTGTGGCTGACAGCGGTCAGAGAGATTGCAATTTCACCCTTTGGTCAGGGTTTGCCAGGGTAGATGAGGAGAGCAGAACAGGAGTAGTTTAACCACTGGTAAGTGAAAACAAAACAAAAAGATGTAAAGCCATTTTGAGGTGTCGAGAGTATTGTGAAGGCCAATACTTTCCTGTAATTTTTGTTTTGTCTCTTCTGTGCCTTCTGCTACTCTTATGATGAAAACTGCAAACATACGCCTGAGCAAAACAAACGTTTCTACCTGGGTTTAACTAACTGTTATGATCTGGGGTTGCTGCAGTTGGTCAGGTCTAGGTTCAGCAACACAGTGTGCCCAAAGAATGAGATCAGCTGATGACCTGAACATCCTGAATGACCAGGTTATTCCATAACTAGATGGCTCGACGGGAATATTCCAAGACGACAATGCCAGGATTCATCAGGCTCACTTTGTGAAAACGTGGTTCAGGGATCATGAGACGTCACTTTCACACATGGATTGGCCATCACAGAGTGCAGATCTTCACCCCATTGAGAATCTTTGGGAGAAGGCTTAACCCAGTGGTCACGCTCCCATCATCAATACAAGTTCAATGAATGCGACACTGGATCATTTGACACTGTAGACGAGACATTTATCGAAACAATGCCACGTGAATGCGTGCTGTAAAGTAAAAGGCAGTCCAACAACATTAGAGTGTGTGACCTTTTTTTTCTTCTGGTCGGGCACTGTAATAGTAATGCTTCATTTAGCCCTGACCTGGTTTGATCCAATCCTTCCCTGGAGTTTTTATTTTGTCCCTTCTGTTACCTTTATGATGACATCAGTAAACATGAAATGGGTGGGTTAAGAGACTTCATGTGCGTATTTCATAACTTTATAATGAGCTTAGTATAATATCAGACATTTAGTATATGAAGCAGTTGTATGCAGTTCCATTTAATTCGTACATTGACCTTACAGTTTCCTGCAGGCTAATTGTCCTTTTCGAACTTGACAGAATTCTCCCTTGACGCTTAGAGTCTGCCATCGGCCTGCGCTGCGGCTAAGATCTAATTTCCTCCGCTGTGCCCTCTCCATATAAACTTGAAGGAAACAAAGACAGCTTTAAGTTTCTACTCCTATAACGTCTTTGCGCTCGAGACCCACTCCTGCTTTTTGAATGACTAAACAGGTCCTGTAGCATCTATCCAGTCACTTCCAGTACAAGTGCTTGTGGGGTTTAAGCAGTGCAGTTAGAGTGAGTAAACCAGTGCGGAGTCAAATCCTTAAGGAAGCGAGAGTATCACAGCTGCTCCCGACACAAACACTGCGCTTTATGGCAGGCAGGCGTTCTGGTTGCTTTGGTCTCCTGATCCCACGAGCACCCTTGAGACGGGGCTGAATGGACTTAGTAGTTCACTCCTGGCATGTGGCTCTTATTATGCTGCTTTAGCTTTAGCACAGAAACACAATTACTTTTTTCTTCCCCCCTCTTTCTTTGTGGTTGCATTACTACAGCCAGGGATGTGGGTGAAGTGAACCGGACCTCGCTATGCCATTAACAATCTGCATGCTATATTTTTATGGAATTACGCTTTTCTCATTGATGGATTTCATTAAAACACATTAACCCTTGTGTCCTGTTGCGAAAATTGGGCAGAATTTGGATATACATTCAGACACCCTTGGGTATTTCAAACAACATTGATTTTGATACTTTTTTATTTTTTATTTTAAAGTCTTCATATTTTCTCCCTAATCTCATGTTCGTGGCATTTCCCATTATAAACTCACTTTAAAATCATATTTTTTTTTGTTATTTGTAGTTTCTTCTGATCAGAGGAGATAACATTTGTGATTTTTATAGTTCAAACTGAATATTTACCCTGAAAATGCATTTTCAATATAGAAATGCATTTTCAATGCATCAATGCATTTCTGTGGGAAAACCTAATATCACTGTGAGGCTGTTTCTGTGGAGTTATGAGGCTCATGGGGGATGTGCTTATATGGGGCGTTAGCGAGGGAGTTGCTGGGGGGTGTTGGAGGGTTTGTGAGTTGGGGGTGGTTGTCCATGGTGGGGGTAGTTATCAGAGGTTTTTGTTTACAAATATGGCTGTAATCAAGCAGCTCTTTAGTTAGAGAGTTAAGAGGTTAATGTCACTTAAACCTGAGAGCATTATTCCAAAAACACTTTATTATTTGCTCACAAGTGAGCAAATAGTTAATTCCCCCATTAATTGAAGATGTGTCAAGAGTTCTTTACTCAGTACACAATTGAAAAACTTCAGTTTAATTTTTTCTCTTTGTACTTATTTCATATAAGCTGATACTCATATAACATATAATCAAACTCAAAAGGTCGGCGTATCCCGCCTCATTTCTACACTTCTGCACCAACCCACACTTGTATTTCTCAATTCCACCCTGTTGTGCAGAATTGGAAGTAATACCTTACTTACAGAGCCATTCATCACAATGCGATTTGTATGTAGCAGTTTGCAGCCCTTGCAGCCTTGAAAGGGGAAATACTGGATTAAAAATGTGACCTCAATTTGACACCACACCAGCGGCATTGTGTGCGGGCCGGACCAAAATGGCCGCATGTGCAGTTATTTTGGAGGGCTTTAATAGTGAAAAGGGCCCATAAGAAAAGCTGTTGGCCAGGTGGCTCCGGCGGGTAATGAACTTGTCAGCTCGCAGGTTTTAGCGTTATGTCGGGATTTTGTTATTATTCAACGCAGCGCCGTACTTGCTCTCCCAGCTCAACTAATTCTTCAAGTGTGTACATGGTTGAAAGCACATTCGAGCTTTTCCCGCTGGACTCGGGGCTTTGCATTTTCATTCAAATCACGTCATCTGTCCCAGCTTTGGTTTAGCCGAGCACCTCTATGTTTGGGGCTGCGCATTGAATGCAGTGTAAATCAAAATTGGGAAATGGATGGTGGCAAGAAAATGTATTATCTCAGTGGCTCATGTAGTTATCCGGGCTATAGCTTATATCTATTATTATTTATACCATTTATGCCCTTCTGTTTATTTGAACTTCAGAATTTGAAGGTTCTTAACCTCTTAACCCCCACCTGAACCAAGCACATTTTCTCCAGTTTGGCTTTTCCCAAGTCTAAAAGCTTGTTGGAGAAATGCAATGAAAACAGGTATGAATAAAATGTGATGAAGAAGCGTAGAAAAAAAGCAAGGAAGGAAGCAATAGAAAGAGCAACAAAAATGTCCCAGAAAAGCAACAATAACACTCAAAAAAGCAACCAAGAAACAACAAAAGAGCAACAAAAAAGTGGCGAAACACGACAAAAAAAGCAACGGGGAAAAAAAACGATGAATAAGCAACAAAAGCACGACAGACAAAACATGTGAGAAGAAACAAAGAAAATAAGTGACCCAAAAAGCGACAAAGAAGCAATAAAAGAGTAAGGAAAATAAAACGTGCAAGGAAAAAAAGCGAAAAAAGAGCGATGAAAACACAACACGACTCAAAAGTTAGGATCAGTTTGGTAGGCATCAGCTTTCACATGAGGCGTCGGAGAAAATGCACTCAGTTAAAGCGGGTGGGGAGGTGAGAGGTTAAGTAAATCATTCATCTGAAAAAGGTCAACACTCCGGTATGTTCCTCGGCTGGTTATAAGCAGCGCCGCTCACCACTAAGCGCTGGTTGACTGCCACTTCCCCACACGGCGAGGCTGTTGTGGGACGTCGGTGTCCGTGTCAGGGATCATAGTGGACAATTTATGCTGCGCGGCCAGTGTGACCGACACCGTGAGGCGAGGGAGAGGGCCGTGGAAAACCATGTGAGAAAACAAGTTGTCACTATAAGATTCTACAATAGCCATGTAGCTGTACGAGTGATCAGGACAGATGCAGTGGTACGGTATGACCAAGTATGTTTTCATTGATTGTTAGGCACGACAAACGCAGTTATACGGTCAGACAGATCCACAACACCATGCTCATCCTTACTACTTTGGGTCGGTTCTAAATCTCAATGTTTGAATTGCTTTTTTTTTTTATTATGTGTGTTTTTAGCCACCTGCAAATCTATGACCTCTGCCTTCATTTGGTAATTACTTACTTGCTTACTTTCATGTTTTGCTTTGCGCTCATCCTTGAGCCCGGGAATAAAACTCATGCGAATAAATAAAAGTGTCAGGCTTAATGCTCGCCTGGTCCTTGACGAACGTTCGCACAGGTTTTTAACCGAAATAAACAGTCTGTCCTTTGTTTTATACCCAGGGAGGTGTATTTTATAAACATGTTCTGTGTTTTTAACCCACACAGAGACTAATCATTGAGACATTTACGGAAAAAAATCCCCGATACATGAAGCGAATACTGTAATGATGGGTTCTTATTGTATCTACAGTATATACCCTTCTGTCCATTGGCAGACTCTTAAACGCACATGAACATGAGCAGTCTGGCCTGTGTCCGTGCAGCCTGTTTAGTGGAGGAAAACAGCTCCTCTCCTTGTCAGCGCATCTGAAAGTGTCCTGATAGGTCCGCTGGCGCTGACCCCGCAGTTTGGACACCCGCCAGAAGGTAATCCTGCCAGTGACGACAAGATGCAGCAGGAATTTCAAGCAATTTTGCGCGATCGGGTATGAATATCAAGCGTTCGCTCGTCATCTTTGTTTTGGGGGTGGCTGGAGGCTTGTCTGGAAATATGGGCGAGTTACTTCTTGAACGCCTCCAAATCCGTCACAAGGAGTGGAAATCATTTGTTTTCTCAGGGTGGAAACTTGTTTGAGCTTTTAACCGTGTTCTATCGTCGCTCCCTTGTCAGTAAATAAATGCATAAATGATACGAAATAAATGTTTTTAAAGCCCATGACTGGATCGTTCTGTGCTCAAAGGGAATCATTGACCCAGCGTTGTGCAAAACAGTTAGCACGTGCAAAAGCGGATCAGCATTTGCACATTCGTTTTCTCACACGTGGTTTTACTTTTCATAGAAAAAAGACCTTTGGGCCGGTCAGCCTTTGCTGTCCAGGTCGCTAAAAACTGCGGAACTCCTTGTCTCCTGAACTGAAAAAGGACTTCAATCTGGGGGCTTTTAAAAATGAATTAAAGCTAAAGTATTAAAAAGAAAAGTGTGAAATCATTTTCATATTCCACTTGTGTAATGTTGGAAATCATGTACATATATTTTCGAAGTGTATTGTATTTTTAAAACCCTTCTAGAGACAGACATCGCAAATTAGCCTTGGCCTCACTCATAATTAGAGATCTCCATTTGAGTAGTTTAATATTACAAATACTCTGAGGGACACTCAGAGGAGCTCAATACAGACCAAAGTTCTGCCTCCACTCCACTGTGCCGCTGTCACAATGATTTCAGCAGCTCTTATCGACGCCTCTCCCGAGGATGTTAAAGGTCACGCGATATTGTTCTCTGATTGGACAGAGCGGCTCATTGAATTTTCCGTTGAAACACAAACACAGCGTTTATGAACTAAATCTGATTCTTTTACCACAAAATAAAGAACAAAGGTGCAGCCTTAACATTTGCATACAGTGCCTCACTCAAACCCAGGCCATAAACATTAAGCTATGGTTACATTCTTGAAATTTTTCTAACAGCTTTAAATGTTGTAGTATGTTACTTGCGACTTGTTCCCTTTCAAATACATTAAATACAATACAATTCAAATTTCAGATCTGGCCCTTAATACTGTAATACAATATCAAAAGGTACATTTGTTGCAACGTGAACACAAATAGCCGCATGCTACTTTCCAGCTTCCACTCGCTGTTTAGCCCCTGTCTTGATAAATGGCTGTCAAAGTGTGTTCTTCAGGGTGCAGTGGAGTCACTAGCATGCCGAAAGACGGAAGTGAAAGTTCTCACGTTTCTTTTTTTTCTCAGAAGTGCCTGCAGAATCCTGACTAGCCCAGTCGTTTTTCCACTTTTCTTTAGACACTATTTAAAATCATAAAACATAAAATACTACTGCAAACGTATACCTAAAAATGCTAACCCCTCTGCCACTGCATCCAACTAAATCCTTCTACTTTCCACATATATTCTACTGGCTCAGGAAAGCATCTCTGGAGTTTCCGTCCTGTTCTGAGTGGGACTGTCCATGTGTTGCCTCCAGACGTAGGAGTCTGGCTGTAATGACACACATACTTAATGGGTTTGTTTAAAATGTCCTAATGGTGTTCTTGGTCTGGATCCAAAGATACTCAGAAAGGCAATAGTGGAATAATTTAGACATTTAACTTTGGGCAGCAAGTTTTTTTTTTTCCGTGAAGGACATTGGTATCATTTGGTGGAGAACACACTACAAATAACTGGGCAAATATCTGCGGGTGTTGAGCTATTCCAGACATGACTATTCTATGCTGACTTGCTTTCTCATATGGACGAGCATATATCTTATTAATGTAAAGAGTCAGGGGCATGGGCCTAATTTGTGTTTTGAGCTTTTCTTAAGTAAGCATTATTTTCGAAGAGTAATGGATGCATCCTGTTACTTTTAGTACTGCTTATAAAATGTGTCAAATAGTCTGTCTTTGTCCAGTGGGAATCCTCATGGTAAGCCGCGCTATTCCATTAAGCCTGATTTGAGACAAGCACAAAGCTATCAGTGATTTAAAACAGCAGTTCTAAGATTTTTGATCATGTTTCTTTTCTCGTATACACTGCAACAAGTGGATTCTAAGCAAGTAAAACATGTCTTACTTTAAGAAATAAGTTCTGATTTTTCCCCTAAAAAGTAATAATGTCTTGCCGAGCAAAGTTTTCTTGTCAAAAAAAAATCTTATTTTAGGAAATAAAATCTAGCCATTTCTTGTTCAGATATATTTGCTAAAAAACATGCACATTTTTCTTGTAACAAGAAAGTAGGACTTTTTGAATCTTCTTCAGCATTAGACAAAGAATAGTTTTTCTTATTTTTAGAAAAAATAAGATCACAGCAACTTCGATTCGATTCCCACCAGGACGGGGCCTTTCTGTGTGGAGCATGTTCTCCCCGTGTCTGTGTACGTTTCCCCTACCACTAAAAACATGTACAATAGGTGAATCCTCCAGCCAGGTGATTCTGGCCATCTGGCTCCACATCATGGAGATAGTATTTATTAAGAACATTTTGCCGAAAAATGTGTGTAATATAGAACATTTTACTTAAATCAAGCAACATTTAAGTAAAATACCCCTCAATTTGTCACTCAATAAGAATGTTTTCCTTAAATTATTCCATTTTCTGAGGACATTTTGCTTAATTGTAGTTATTTATTTGCTTAAATTTAGTGTTTTTCTTGTTTTATGAAAATAAAAATAATTCTTAGCAAGAAAAAAATGCTTACCCCATTGGCAGACAAGACAAAACGTCTTATTCTAAGATTTTTAGGCCCGAGCCGGACGCAGTCGCGGCAAGGGACTATTGTTTTTGGGTGGTTTCTTATTATTATTTTTTTTCTCCGGAAATGATCGCGTTTTTGACCCGCTGAACGTGGGCGAAAACTCACCAAAATTGGCGGAGGCAATGAGGCAGCGAAAAAATTTATGATATTGGACGAATGGGACACGCCCACAACAAAATGGCTCCACAGCGCCCTCTGGAAGCGGACCCCAATTCAAAAAATTCGGGGCGTTTTTGGGCGTACGCCCGAATCACTCGCCACAGTGAGAGGGGACATCAGGACAAGCCCAAAACTCACTTGGAGCGCCACGCCCACTCGCACAGGGAGGCGGCCATCTTGGCTTGAAACCCGGACATCGTCTAAACTAATTTTACGTTTTAACGAACTAGTCCCTGGTTTTTCATCGGATTTAGCTCACATTTGGCACAGCGCGTCTAGACATATTGAAATTCAATATTTGCCCAGCGTTTCTCAAAAAAGTTTCACCGTCTCCGCGTAACGCCGCGTCAAAAAACGCGTAGATTTCGCGTTGTTTCCAAGAAAGCTCACGCTCACAGGCATAAGCCCACAGAGCTCATATTCATGTCACTAATGCGCCACCTGAAACTGAACAGAATGAAGCCATTAATGTGTAGCCTGCTCCATGTATAGCGCCCCCTAGCCATACCTTGAAAACTGCACTTTTGAATCTTTTTTATACAATGATGCCAGTATGTTCTAGACACTTTTGCAAACCAAAAAATACATTATAGTCATGTCATATTTTCTAAGATGTGGGCGTGACTTTGACTTTTCATTGGTAATCTGTATGGACCTGTCTTGTTTGTCAACAAACTAGTCCCTGGTTTTTCAGCAGAATAAGCCCATACCTGTTTAAACAGACTCTCCTGACACGGGGCTACAAAAAATACCTGACTTTTTTTTCACTCAGACCCCCCCGTTTCGAATGGCGCTCCCCCCAAAAACACGTTTTGTCATGTAAATTTGACACCACCTCGCAGGCACGCGCTCTATCCAGTCTGGATCATACTTGGCTGACAGAAGGCCACTTACGGTCTGATTCCATAGAGATCAATTACTCCACGGTGCACATCACTATAGCGCCCCCTGCCTATACCCTGAAAATTTTATTTTGTCCGATTTCCGCGAAACTTTCCAGATGTCTTCTACTCATCATAACAAACAAAATAATGTATTACACCATGCCTCTATCTTGCTCCGTTCTCTTGATATTTAGGCCCGAGCCGGACGCAGTCGCGGCAAGGGACTATTGTTTTTGGGTGGTTTCTTATTATTATTTTTTTTCTCCGGAAATGATCGCGTTTTTGACCCGCTGAACGTGGGCGAAAACTCACCAAAATTGGCGGAGGCAATGAGGCAGCGAAAAAATTTATGATATTGGACGAATGGGACACGCCCACAACAAAATGGCTCCACAGCGCCCTCTGGAAGCGGACCCCAATTCAAAAAATTCGGGGCGTTTTTGGGCGTACGCCCGAATCACTCGCCACAGTGAGAGGGGACATCAGGACAAGCCCAAAACTCACTTGGAGCGCCACGCCCACTCGCACAGGGAGGCGGCCATCTTGGCTTGAAACCCGGACATCGTCTAAACTAATTTTACGTTTTAACGAACTAGTCCCTGGTTTTTCATCGGATTTAGCTCACATTTGGCACAGCGCGTCTAGACATATTGAAATTCAATATTTGCCCAGCGTTTCTCAAAAAAGTTTCACCGTCTCCGCGTAACGCCGCGTCAAAAAACGCGTAGATTTCGCGTTGTTTCCAAGAAAGCTCACGCTCACAGGCATAAGCCCACAGAGCTCATATTCATGTCACTAATGCGCCACCTGAAACTGAACAGAATGAAGCCATTAATGTGTAGCCTGCTCCATGTATAGCGCCCCCTAGCCATACCTTGAAAACTGCACTTTTGAATCTTTTTTATACAATGATGCCAGTATGTTCTAGACACTTTTGCAAACCAAAAAATACATTATAGTCATGTCATATTTTCTAAGATGTGGGCGTGACTTTGACTTTTCATTGGTAATCTGTATGGACCTGTCTTGTTTGTCAACAAACTAGTCCCTGGTTTTTCAGCAGAATAAGCCCATACCTGTTTAAACAGACTCTCCTGACACGGGGCTACAAAAAATACCTGACTTTTTTTTCACTCAGACCCCCCCGTTTCGAATGGCGCTCCCCCCAAAAACACGTTTTGTCATGTAAATTTGACACCACCTCGCAGGCACGCGCTCTATCCAGTCTGGATCATACTTGGCTGACAGAAGGCCACTTACGGTCTGATTCCATAGAGATCAATTACTCCACGGTGCACATCACTATAGCGCCCCCTGCCTATACCCTGAAAATTTTATTTTGTCCGATTTCCGCGAAACTTTCCAGATGTCTTCTACTCATCATAACAAACAAAATAATGTATTACACCATGCCTCTATCTTGCTCCGTTCTCTTGATATTTAGGCCCGAGCCGGACGCAGTCGCGGCAAGGGACTATTGTTTTTGGGTGGTTTCTTATTATTATTTTTTTTCTCCGGAAATGATCGCGTTTTTGACCCGCTGAACGTGGGCGAAAACTCACCAAAATTGGCGGAGGCAATGAGGCAGCGAAAAAATTTATGATATTGGACGAATGGGACACGCCCACAACAAAATGGCTCCACAGCGCCCTCTGGAAGCGGACCCCAATTCAAAAAATTCGGGGCGTTTTTGGGCGTACGCCCGAATCACTCGCCACAGTGAGAGGGGACATCAGGACAAGCCCAAAACTCACTTGGAGCGCCACGCCCACTCGCACAGGGAGGCGGCCATCTTGGCTTGAAACCCGGACATCGTCTAAACTAATTTTACGTTTTAACGAACTAGTCCCTGGTTTTTCATCGGATTTAGCTCACATTTGGCACAGCGCGTCTAGACATATTGAAATTCAATATTTGCCCAGCGTTTCTCAAAAAAGTTTCACCGTCTCCGCGTAACGCCGCGTCAAAAAACGCGTAGATTTCGCGTTGTTTCCAAGAAAGCTCACGCTCACAGGCATAAGCCCACAGAGCTCATATTCATGTCACTAATGCGCCACCTGAAACTGAACAGAATGAAGCCATTAATGTGTAGCCTGCTCCATGTATAGCGCCCCCTAGCCATACCTTGAAAACTGCACTTTTGAATCTTTTTTATACAATGATGCCAGTATGTTCTAGACACTTTTGCAAACCAAAAAATACATTATAGTCATGTCATATTTTCTAAGATGTGGGCGTGACTTTGACTTTTCATTGGTAATCTGTATGGACCTGTCTTGTTTGTCAACAAACTAGTCCCTGGTTTTTCAGCAGAATAAGCCCATACCTGTTTAAACAGACTCTCCTGACACGGGGCTACAAAAAATACCTGACTTTTTTTTCACTCAGACCCCCCCGTTTCGAATGGCGCTCCCCCCAAAAACACGTTTTGTCATGTAAATTTGACACCACCTCGCAGGCACGCGCTCTATCCAGTCTGGATCATACTTGGCTGACAGAAGGCCACTTACGGTCTGATTCCATAGAGATCAATTACTCCACGGTGCACATCACTATAGCGCCCCCTGCCTATACCCTGAAAATTTCATTTTGTCCGATTTCCGCGAAACTTTCCAGATGTCTTCTACTCATCATAACAAACAAAATAATGTATTACACCATGCCTCTATCTTGCTCCGTTCTCTTGATATTTAGGCCCGAGCCGGACGCAGTCGCGGCAAGGGACTATTGTTTTTGGGTGGTTTCTTATTATTATTTTTTTTCTCCGGAAATGATCGCGTTTTTGACCCGCTGAACGTGGGCGAAAACTCACCAAAATTGGCGGAGGCAATGAGGCAGCGAAAAAATTTATGATATTGGACGAATGGGACACGCCCACAACAAAATGGCTCCACAGCGCCCTCTGGAAGCGGACCCCAATTCAAAAAATTCGGGGCGTTTTTGGGCGTACGCCCGAATCACTCGCCACAGTGAGAGGGGACATCAGGACAAGCCCAAAACTCACTTGGAGCGCCACGCCCACTCGCACAGGGAGGCGGCCATCTTGGCTTGAAACCCGGACATCGTCTAAACTAATTTTACGTTTTAACGAACTAGTCCCTGGTTTTTCATCGGATTTAGCTCACATTTGGCACAGCGCGTCTAGACATATTGAAATTCAATATTTGCCCAGCGTTTCTCAAAAAAGTTTCACCGTCTCCGCGTAACGCCGCGTCAAAAAACGCGTAGATTTCGCGTTGTTTCCAAGAAAGCTCACGCTCACAGGCATAAGCCCACAGAGCTCATATTCATGTCACTAATGCGCCACCTGAAACTGAACAGAATGAAGCCATTAATGTGTAGCCTGCTCCATGTATAGCGCCCCCTAGCCATACCTTGAAAACTGCACTTTTGAATCTTTTTTATACAATGATGCCAGTATGTTCTAGACACTTTTGCAAACCAAAAAATACATTATAGTCATGTCATATTTTCTAAGATGTGGGCGTGACTTTGACTTTTCATTGGTAATCTGTATGGACCTGTCTTGTTTGTCAACAAACTAGTCCCTGGTTTTTCAGCAGAATAAGCCCATACCTGTTTAAACAGACTCTCCTGACACGGGGCTACAAAAAATACCTGACTTTTTTTTCACTCAGACCCCCCCGTTTCGAATGGCGCTCCCCCCAAAAACACGTTTTGTCATGTAAATTTGACACCACCTCGCAGGCACGCGCTCTATCCAGTCTGGATCATACTTGGCTGACAGAAGGCCACTTACGGTCTGATTCCATAGAGATCAATTACTCCACGGTGCACATCACTATAGCGCCCCCTGCCTATACCCTGAAAATTTTATTTTGTCCGATTTCCGCGAAACTTTCCAGATGTCTTCTACTCATCATAACAAACAAAATAATGTATTACACCATGCCTCTATCTTGCTCCGTTCTCTTGATATTTAGGCCCGAGCCGGACGCAGTCGCGGCAAGGGACTATTGTTTTTGGGTGGTTTCTTATTATTATTTTTTTTCTCCGGAAATGATCGCGTTTTTGACCCGCTGAACGTGGGCGAAAACTCACCAAAATTGGCGGAGGCAATGAGGCAGCGAAAAAATTTATGATATTGGACGAATGGGACACGCCCACAACAAAATGGCTCCACAGCGCCCTCTGGAAGCGGACCCCAATTCAAAAAATTCGGGGCGTTTTTGGGCGTACGCCCGAATCACTCGCCACAGTGAGAGGGGACATCAGGACAAGCCCAAAACTCACTTGGAGCGCCACGCCCACTCGCACAGGGAGGCGGCCATCTTGGCTTGAAACCCGGACATCGTCTAAACTAATTTTACGTTTTAACGAACTAGTCCCTGGTTTTTCATCGGATTTAGCTCACATTTGGCACAGCGCGTCTAGACATATTGAAATTCAATATTTGCCCAGCGTTTCTCAAAAAAGTTTCACCGTCTCCGCGTAACGCCGCGTCAAAAAACGCGTAGATTTCGCGTTGTTTCCAAGAAAGCTCACGCTCACAGGCATAAGCCCACAGAGCTCATATTCATGTCACTAATGCGCCACCTGAAACTGAACAGAATGAAGCCATTAATGTGTAGCCTGCTCCATGTATAGCGCCCCCTAGCCATACCTTGAAAACTGCACTTTTGAATCTTTTTTATACAATGATGCCAGTATGTTCTAGACACTTTTGCAAACCAAAAAATACATTATAGTCATGTCATATTTTCTAAGATGTGGGCGTGACTTTGACTTTTCATTGGTAATCTGTATGGACCTGTCTTGTTTGTCAACAAACTAGTCCCTGGTTTTTCAGCAGAATAAGCCCATACCTGTTTAAACAGACTCTCCTGACACGGGGCTACAAAAAATACCTGACTTTTTTTTCACTCAGACCCCCCCGTTTCGAATGGCGCTCCCCCCAAAAACACGTTTTGTCATGTAAATTTGACACCACCTCGCAGGCACGCGCTCTATCCAGTCTGGATCATACTTGGCTGACAGAAGGCCACTTACGGTCTGATTCCATAGAGATCAATTACTCCACGGTGCACATCACTATAGCGCCCCCTGCCTATACCCTGAAAATTTTATTTTGTCCGATTTCCGCGAAACTTTCCAGATGTCTTCTACTCATCATAACAAACAAAATAATGTATTACACCATGCCTCTATCTTGCTCCGTTCTCTTGATATTTAGGCCCGAGCCGGACGCAGTCGCGGCAAGGGACTATTGTTTTTGGGTGGTTTCTTATTATTATTTTTTTTCTCCGGAAATGATCGCGTTTTTGACCCGCTGAACGTGGGCGAAAACTCACCAAAATTGGCGGAGGCAATGAGGCAGCGAAAAAATTTATGATATTGGACGAATGGGACACGCCCACAACAAAATGGCTCCACAGCGCCCTCTGGAAGCGGACCCCAATTCAAAAAATTCGGGGCGTTTTTGGGCGTACGCCCGAATCACTCGCCACAGTGAGAGGGGACATCAGGACAAGCCCAAAACTCACTTGGAGCGCCACGCCCACTCGCACAGGGAGGCGGCCATCTTGGCTTGAAACCCGGACATCGTCTAAACTAATTTTACGTTTTAACGAACTAGTCCCTGGTTTTTCATCGGATTTAGCTCACATTTGGCACAGCGCGTCTAGACATATTGAAATTCAATATTTGCCCAGCGTTTCTCAAAAAAGTTTCACCGTCTCCGCGTAACGCCGCGTCAAAAAACGCGTAGATTTCGCGTTGTTTCCAAGAAAGCTCACGCTCACAGGCATAAGCCCACAGAGCTCATATTCATGTCACTAATGCGCCACCTGAAACTGAACAGAATGAAGCCATTAATGTGTAGCCTGCTCCATGTATAGCGCCCCCTAGCCATACCTTGAAAACTGCACTTTTGAATCTTTTTTATACAATGATGCCAGTATGTTCTAGACACTTTTGCAAACCAAAAAATACATTATAGTCATGTCATATTTTCTAAGATGTGGGCGTGACTTTGACTTTTCATTGGTAATCTGTATGGACCTGTCTTGTTTGTCAACAAACTAGTCCCTGGTTTTTCAGCAGAATAAGCCCATACCTGTTTAAACAGACTCTCCTGACACGGGGCTACAAAAAATACCTGACTTTTTTTTCACTCAGACCCCCCCGTTTCGAATGGCGCTCCCCCCAAAAACACGTTTTGTCATGTAAATTTGACACCACCTCGCAGGCACGCGCTCTATCCAGTCTGGATCATACTTGGCTGACAGAAGGCCACTTACGGTCTGATTCCATAGAGATCAATTACTCCACGGTGCACATCACTATAGCGCCCCCTGCCTATACCCTGAAAATTTTATTTTGTCCGATTTCCGCGAAACTTTCCAGATGTCTTCTACTCATCATAACAAACAAAATAATGTATTACACCATGCCTCTATCTTGCTCCGTTCTCTTGATATTTAGGCCCGAGCCGGACGCAGTCGCGGCAAGGGACTATTGTTTTTGGGTGGTTTCTTATTATTATTTTTTTTCTCCGGAAATGATCGCGTTTTTGACCCGCTGAACGTGGGCGAAAACTCACCAAAATTGGCGGAGGCAATGAGGCAGCGAAAAAATTTATGATATTGGACGAATGGGACACGCCCACAACAAAATGGCTCCACAGCGCCCTCTGGAAGCGGACCCCAATTCAAAAAATTCGGGGCGTTTTTGGGCGTACGCCCGAATCACTCGCCACAGTGAGAGGGGACATCAGGACAAGCCCAAAACTCACTTGGAGCGCCACGCCCACTCGCACAGGGAGGCGGCCATCTTGGCTTGAAACCCGGACATCGTCTAAACTAATTTTACGTTTTAACGAACTAGTCCCTGGTTTTTCATCGGATTTAGCTCACATTTGGCACAGCGCGTCTAGACATATTGAAATTCAATATTTGCCCAGCGTTTCTCAAAAAAGTTTCACCGTCTCCGCGTAACGCCGCGTCAAAAAACGCGTAGATTTCGCGTTGTTTCCAAGAAAGCTCACGCTCACAGGCATAAGCCCACAGAGCTCATATTCATGTCACTAATGCGCCACCTGAAACTGAACAGAATGAAGCCATTAATGTGTAGCCTGCTCCATGTATAGCGCCCCCTAGCCATACCTTGAAAACTGCACTTTTGAATCTTTTTTATACAATGATGCCAGTATGTTCTAGACACTTTTGCAAACCAAAAAATACATTATAGTCATGTCATATTTTCTAAGATGTGGGCGTGACTTTGACTTTTCATTGGTAATCTGTATGGACCTGTCTTGTTTGTCAACAAACTAGTCCCTGGTTTTTCAGCAGAATAAGCCCATACCTGTTTAAACAGACTCTCCTGACACGGGGCTACAAAAAATACCTGACTTTTTTTT
Source organism: Gobius niger (assembly GCF_951799975.1). Classification (NCBI taxonomy): domain Eukaryota; kingdom Metazoa; phylum Chordata; class Actinopteri; order Gobiiformes; family Gobiidae; genus Gobius; species Gobius niger. The sequence continues at coordinate 27,387,374 of NC_136859.1, forward strand.
CACTCAGACCCCCCCGTTTCGAATGGCGCTCCCCCCAAAAACACGTTTTGTCATGTAAATTTGACACCACCTCGCAGGCACGCGCTCTATCCAGTCTGGATCATACTTGGCTGACAGAAGGCCACTTACGGTCTGATTCCATAGAGATCAATTACTCCACGGTGCACATCACTATAGCGCCCCCTGCCTATACCCTGAAAATTTTATTTTGTCCGATTTCCGCGAAACTTTCCAGATGTCTTCTACTCATCATAACAAACAAAATAATGTATTACACCATGCCTCTATCTTGCTCCGTTCTCTTGATATTTAGGCCCGAGCCGGACGCAGTCGCGGCAAGGGACTATTGTTTTTGGGTGGTTTCTTATTATTATTTTTTTTCTCCGGAAATGATCGCGTTTTTGACCCGCTGAACGTGGGCGAAAACTCACCAAAATTGGCGGAGGCAATGAGGCAGCGAAAAAATTTATGATATTGGACGAATGGGACACGCCCACAACAAAATGGCTCCACAGCGCCCTCTGGAAGCGGACCCCAATTCAAAAAATTCGGGGCGTTTTTGGGCGTACGCCCGAATCACTCGCCACAGTGAGAGGGGACATCAGGACAAGCCCAAAACTCACTTGGAGCGCCACGCCCACTCGCACAGGGAGGCGGCCATCTTGGCTTGAAACCCGGACATCGTCTAAACTAATTTTACGTTTTAACGAACTAGTCCCTGGTTTTTCATCGGATTTAGCTCACATTTGGCACAGCGCGTCTAGACATATTGAAATTCAATATTTGCCCAGCGTTTCTCAAAAAAGTTTCACCGTCTCCGCGTAACGCCGCGTCAAAAAACGCGTAGATTTCGCGTTGTTTCCAAGAAAGCTCACGCTCACAGGCATAAGCCCACAGAGCTCATATTCATGTCACTAATGCGCCACCTGAAACTGAACAGAATGAAGCCATTAATGTGTAGCCTGCTCCATGTATAGCGCCCCCTAGCCATACCTTGAAAACTGCACTTTTGAATCTTTTTTATACAATGATGCCAGTATGTTCTAGACACTTTTGCAAACCAAAAAATACATTATAGTCATGTCATATTTTCTAAGATGTGGGCGTGACTTTGACTTTTCATTGGTAATCTGTATGGACCTGTCTTGTTTGTCAACAAACTAGTCCCTGGTTTTTCAGCAGAATAAGCCCATACCTGTTTAAACAGACTCTCCTGACACGGGGCTACAAAAAATACCTGACTTTTTTTTCACTCAGACCCCCCCGTTTCGAATGGCGCTCCCCCCAAAAACACGTTTTGTCATGTAAATTTGACACCACCTCGCAGGCACGCGCTCTATCCAGTCTGGATCATACTTGGCTGACAGAAGGCCACTTACGGTCTGATTCCATAGAGATCAATTACTCCACGGTGCACATCACTATAGCGCCCCCTGCCTATACCCTGAAAATTTTATTTTGTCCGATTTCCGCGAAACTTTCCAGATGTCTTCTACTCATCATAACAAACAAAATAATGTATTACACCATGCCTCTATCTTGCTCCGTTCTCTTGATATTTAGGCCCGAGCCGGACGCAGTCGCGGCAAGGGACTATTGTTTTTGGGTGGTTTCTTATTATTATTTTTTTTCTCCGGAAATGATCGCGTTTTTGACCCGCTGAACGTGGGCGAAAACTCACCAAAATTGGCGGAGGCAATGAGGCAGCGAAAAAATTTATGATATTGGACGAATGGGACACGCCCACAACAAAATGGCTCCACAGCGCCCTCTGGAAGCGGACCCCAATTCAAAAAATTCGGGGCGTTTTTGGGCGTACGCCCGAATCACTCGCCACAGTGAGAGGGGACATCAGGACAAGCCCAAAACTCACTTGGAGCGCCACGCCCACTCGCACAGGGAGGCGGCCATCTTGGCTTGAAACCCGGACATCGTCTAAACTAATTTTACGTTTTAACGAACTAGTCCCTGGTTTTTCATCGGATTTAGCTCACATTTGGCACAGCGCGTCTAGACATATTGAAATTCAATATTTGCCCAGCGTTTCTCAAAAAAGTTTCACCGTCTCCGCGTAACGCCGCGTCAAAAAACGCGTAGATTTCGCGTTGTTTCCAAGAAAGCTCACGCTCACAGGCATAAGCCCACAGAGCTCATATTCATGTCACTAATGCGCCACCTGAAACTGAACAGAATGAAGCCATTAATGTGTAGCCTGCTCCATGTATAGCGCCCCCTAGCCATACCTTGAAAACTGCACTTTTGAATCTTTTTTATACAATGATGCCAGTATGTTCTAGACACTTTTGCAAACCAAAAAATACATTATAGTCATGTCATATTTTCTAAGATGTGGGCGTGACTTTGACTTTTCATTGGTAATCTGTATGGACCTGTCTTGTTTGTCAACAAACTAGTCCCTGGTTTTTCAGCAGAATAAGCCCATACCTGTTTAAACAGACTCTCCTGACACGGGGCTACAAAAAATACCTGACTTTTTTTTCACTCAGACCCCCCCGTTTCGAATGGCGCTCCCCCCAAAAACACGTTTTGTCATGTAAATTTGACACCACCTCGCAGGCACGCGCTCTATCCAGTCTGGATCATACTTGGCTGACAGAAGGCCACTTACGGTCTGATTCCATAGAGATCAATTACTCCACGGTGCACATCACTATAGCGCCCCCTGCCTATACCCTGAAAATTTTATTTTGTCCGATTTCCGCGAAACTTTCCAGATGTCTTCTACTCATCATAACAAACAAAATAATGTATTACACCATGCCTCTATCTTGCTCCGTTCTCTTGATATTTAGGCCCGAGCCGGACGCAGTCGCGGCAAGGGACTATTGTTTTTGGGTGGTTTCTTATTAGGCCCGAGCCGGACGCAGTCCTGGCAAGGGACTATTGTTTTTGGGTGGTTTCTTATTATTATTATTATTTTTTTTCTCCGGAAATGATCGCGTTTTTGACCCGCTGAACGTGGGCGAAAACTCACCAAAATTGGCGGAGGCATTGGGGCAGCGAAAAAATTTATGATATTGGACGAATGGGACACGCCCACAACAAAATGGCTCCACAGCGCCCTCTGGAAGCGGACCCCAATTCAAAAAAATAGGGGCGTTTTGGGGCGTAGGCCCAAGTCCTTGGGCACAGTGAGAGGGGACATCAGGACAAGCCCAAAACTCACTTGGAGCGCCACGCCCACTCGCACAGGGAGGCGGCCATCTTGGCTTCAAACCCGGACATCGTCTAAACTCATTTTACGTTTTAACGAACTAGTCCCTGGTTTTTCGTCGGATTTAGATCACATTTGGCACAGCGCATCTAGACATATTGAAATTCAATATTTGCCCAGCGTTTCTCAAAAAAGTTCCACCGTTTCCTCGTAACGACGCGGCAAAAAACACGTAGATTTCACGTTGTTTCCAAGAAAGCTCACGCTCACAGGCATAAGCCCAGAGAGCTCATATTCATGTCACTACTGCGCCACCTGAAACTGAACAGAATGAAGCCATTAAAGTGTAGCCTGCTCCCAGGATAGCGCCCCCTAGCCATACCTTGAAAAATGCACTTTTGAATATTTTTAATACAATGATGCCAGTATGTTCTAGACACTTTTGCAAACCAAAAAATACATTATAGTCATGTCATATTTTCTAAGATGTGGGCGTGACTTTGACTTTTATGTGGGAGTCTATCTGGACCTGCCTTGTGTGTCAACAAACTAGTCCCTGGTTTTTCAGCAGAATAAGCCCATACCTGCTTAAACAGACTCTCCTGACACGGGGCTACAAAAAATACCTGACTTTTTTTTCACTCAGACCCCCCCGTTTCGAATGGCGCCCCCCCAAAAACACGTTTTGTCATGTAAATGTGACACCATCTCGCAGGCACGCGCTCTATCCAGTCTGGATCATACTTGGCTGACAGAAGTCCACTTACGGTCTGATTCCATAGAGATCAATAACTGCACGGTGCTCATCACTATAGCGCCCCCTGCCTATACCTTGAAAAAATTATTTTGTCCGATTTCCACCAAACTTTCCAGATGTCTTCTACTCATCATAACAAACCAAAAAATATATTACACCATGCCTCTATCTCGCTCCGTTCTCCTTATATTTAGGCCCGAGCCGGACGCAGTCCTGGCAAGGGACTATTGTTTTTGGGTGGTTTCTTATTATTATTATTATTTTTTTTCTCCGGAAATGATCGCGTTTTTGACCCGCTGAACGTGGGCGAAAACTCACCAAAATTGGCGGAGGCATTGGGGCAGCGAAAAAATTTATGATATTGGACGAATGGGACACGCCCACAACAAAATGGCTCCACAGCGCCCTCTGGAAGCGGACCCCAATTCAAAAAAATAGGGGCGTTTTGGGGCGTAGGCCCAAGTCCTTGGGCACAGTGAGAGGGGACATCAGGACAAGCCCAAAACTCACTTGGAGCGCCACGCCCACTCGCACAGGGAGGCGGCCATCTTGGCTTCAAACCCGGACATCGTCTAAACTCATTTTACGTTTTAACGAACTAGTCCCTGGTTTTTCGTCGGATTTAGATCACATTTGGCACAGCGCATCTAGACATATTGAAATTCAATATTTGCCCAGCGTTTCTCAAAAAAGTTCCACCGTTTCCTCGTAACGACGCGGCAAAAAACACGTAGATTTCACGTTGTTTCCAAGAAAGCTCACGCTCACAGGCATAAGCCCAGAGAGCTCATATTCATGTCACTACTGCGCCACCTGAAACTGAACAGAATGAAGCCATTAAAGTGTAGCCTGCTCCCAGGATAGCGCCCCCTAGCCATACCTTGAAAAATGCACTTTTGAATATTTTTAATACAATGATGCCAGTATGTTCTAGACACTTTTGCAAACCAAAAAATACATTATAGTCATGTCATATTTTCTAAGATGTGGGCGTGACTTTGACTTTTATGTGGGAGTCTATCTGGACCTGCCTTGTGTGTCAACAAACTAGTCCCTGGTTTTTCAGCAGAATAAGCCCATACCTGCTTAAACAGACTCTCCTGACACGGGGCTACAAAAAATACCTGACTTTTTTTTCACTCAGACCCCCCCGTTTCGAATGGCGCCCCCCCAAAAACACGTTTTGTCATGTAAATGTGACACCATCTCGCAGGCACGCGCTCTATCCAGTCTGGATCATACTTGGCTGACAGAAGTCCACTTACGGTCTGATTCCATAGAGATCAATAACTGCACGGTGCTCATCACTATAGCGCCCCCTGCCTATACCTTGAAAAAATTATTTTGTCCGATTTCCACCAAACTTTCCAGATGTCTTCTACTCATCATAACAAACCAAAAAATATATTACACCATGCCTCTATCTCGCTCCGTTCTCCTTATATTTAGGCCCGAGCCGGACGCAGTCCTGGCAAGGGACTATTGTTTTTGGGTGGTTTCTTATTATTATTATTATTTTTTTTCTCCGGAAATGATCGCGTTTTTGACCCGCTGAACGTGGGCGAAAACTCACCAAAATTGGCGGAGGCATTGGGGCAGCGAAAAAATTTATGATATTGGACGAATGGGACACGCCCACAACAAAATGGCTCCACAGCGCCCTCTGGAAGCGGACCCCAATTCAAAAAAATAGGGGCGTTTTGGGGCGTAGGCCCAAGTCCTTGGGCACAGTGAGAGGGGACATCAGGACAAGCCCAAAACTCACTTGGAGCGCCACGCCCACTCGCACAGGGAGGCGGCCATCTTGGCTTCAAACCCGGACATCGTCTAAACTCATTTTACGTTTTAACGAACTAGTCCCTGGTTTTTCGTCGGATTTAGATCACATTTGGCACAGCGCATCTAGACATATTGAAATTCAATATTTGCCCAGCGTTTCTCAAAAAAGTTCCACCGTTTCCTCGTAACGACGCGGCAAAAAACACGTAGATTTCACGTTGTTTCCAAGAAAGCTCACGCTCACAGGCATAAGCCCAGAGAGCTCATATTCATGTCACTACTGCGCCACCTGAAACTGAACAGAATGAAGCCATTAAAGTGTAGCCTGCTCCCAGGATAGCGCCCCCTAGCCATACCTTGAAAAATGCACTTTTGAATATTTTTAATACAATGATGCCAGTATGTTCTAGACACTTTTGCAAACCAAAAAATACATTATAGTCATGTCATATTTTCTAAGATGTGGGCGTGACTTTGACTTTTATGTGGGAGTCTATCTGGACCTGCCTTGTGTGTCAACAAACTAGTCCCTGGTTTTTCAGCAGAATAAGCCCATACCTGCTTAAACAGACTCTCCTGACACGGGGCTACAAAAAATACCTGACTTTTTTTTCACTCAGACCCCCCCGTTTCGAATGGCGCCCCCCCAAAAACACGTTTTGTCATGTAAATGTGACACCATCTCGCAGGCACGCGCTCTATCCAGTCTGGATCATACTTGGCTGACAGAAGTCCACTTACGGTCTGATTCCATAGAGATCAATAACTGCACGGTGCTCATCACTATAGCGCCCCCTGCCTATACCTTGAAAAAATTATTTTGTCCGATTTCCACCAAACTTTCCAGATGTCTTCTACTCATCATAACAAACCAAAAAATATATTACACCATGCCTCTATCTCGCTCCGTTCTCCTTATATTTAGGCCCGAGCCGGACGCAGTCCTGGCAAGGGACTATTGTTTTTGGGTGGTTTCTTATTATTATTATTATTTTTTTTCTCCGGAAATGATCGCGTTTTTGACCCGCTGAACGTGGGCGAAAACTCACCAAAATTGGCGGAGGCATTGGGGCAGCGAAAAAATTTATGATATTGGACGAATGGGACACGCCCACAACAAAATGGCTCCACAGCGCCCTCTGGAAGCGGACCCCAATTCAAAAAAATAGGGGCGTTTTGGGGCGTAGGCCCAAGTCCTTGGGCACAGTGAGAGGGGACATCAGGACAAGCCCAAAACTCACTTGGAGCGCCACGCCCACTCGCACAGGGAGGCGGCCATCTTGGCTTCAAACCCGGACATCGTCTAAACTCATTTTACGTTTTAACGAACTAGTCCCTGGTTTTTCGTCGGATTTAGATCACATTTGGCACAGCGCATCTAGACATATTGAAATTCAATATTTGCCCAGCGTTTCTCAAAAAAGTTCCACCGTTTCCTCGTAACGACGCGGCAAAAAACACGTAGATTTCACGTTGTTTCCAAGAAAGCTCACGCTCACAGGCATAAGCCCAGAGAGCTCATATTCATGTCACTACTGCGCCACCTGAAACTGAACAGAATGAAGCCATTAAAGTGTAGCCTGCTCCCAGGATAGCGCCCCCTAGCCATACCTTGAAAAATGCACTTTTGAATATTTTTAATACAATGATGCCAGTATGTTCTAGACACTTTTGCAAACCAAAAAATACATTATAGTCATGTCATATTTTCTAAGATGTGGGCGTGACTTTGACTTTTATGTGGGAGTCTATCTGGACCTGCCTTGTGTGTCAACAAACTAGTCCCTGGTTTTTCAGCAGAATAAGCCCATACCTGCTTAAACAGACTCTCCTGACACGGGGCTACAAAAAATACCTGACTTTTTTTTCACTCAGACCCCCCCGTTTCGAATGGCGCCCCCCCAAAAACACGTTTTGTCATGTAAATGTGACACCATCTCGCAGGCACGCGCTCTATCCAGTCTGGATCATACTTGGCTGACAGAAGTCCACTTACGGTCTGATTCCATAGAGATCAATAACTGCACGGTGCTCATCACTATAGCGCCCCCTGCCTATACCTTGAAAAAATTATTTTGTCCGATTTCCACCAAACTTTCCAGATGTCTTCTACTCATCATAACAAACCAAAAAATATATTACACCATGCCTCTATCTCGCTCCGTTCTCCTTATATTTAGGCCCGAGCCGGACGCAGTCCTGGCAAGGGACTATTGTTTTTGGGTGGTTTCTTATTATTATTATTATTTTTTTTCTCCGGAAATGATCGCGTTTTTGACCCGCTGAACGTGGGCGAAAACTCACCAAAATTGGCGGAGGCATTGGGGCAGCGAAAAAATTTATGATATTGGACGAATGGGACACGCCCACAACAAAATGGCTCCACAGCGCCCTCTGGAAGCGGACCCCAATTCAAAAAAATAGGGGCGTTTTGGGGCGTAGGCCCAAGTCCTTGGGCACAGTGAGAGGGGACATCAGGACAAGCCCAAAACTCACTTGGAGCGCCACGCCCACTCGCACAGGGAGGCGGCCATCTTGGCTTCAAACCCGGACATCGTCTAAACTCATTTTACGTTTTAACGAACTAGTCCCTGGTTTTTCGTCGGATTTAGATCACATTTGGCACAGCGCATCTAGACATATTGAAATTCAATATTTGCCCAGCGTTTCTCAAAAAAGTTCCACCGTTTCCTCGTAACGACGCGGCAAAAAACACGTAGATTTCACGTTGTTTCCAAGAAAGCTCACGCTCACAGGCATAAGCCCAGAGAGCTCATATTCATGTCACTACTGCGCCACCTGAAACTGAACAGAATGAAGCCATTAAAGTGTAGCCTGCTCCCAGGATAGCGCCCCCTAGCCATACCTTGAAAAATGCACTTTTGAATATTTTTAATACAATGATGCCAGTATGTTCTAGACACTTTTGCAAACCAAAAAATACATTATAGTCATGTCATATTTTCTAAGATGTGGGCGTGACTTTGACTTTTATGTGGGAGTCTATCTGGACCTGCCTTGTGTGTCAACAAACTAGTCCCTGGTTTTTCAGCAGAATAAGCCCATACCTGCTTAAACAGACTCTCCTGACACGGGGCTACAAAAAATACCTGACTTTTTTTTCACTCAGACCCCCCCGTTTCGAATGGCGCCCCCCCAAAAACACGTTTTGTCATGTAAATGTGACACCATCTCGCAGGCACGCGCTCTATCCAGTCTGGATCATACTTGGCTGACAGAAGTCCACTTACGGTCTGATTCCATAGAGATCAATAACTGCACGGTGCTCATCACTATAGCGCCCCCTGCCTATACCTTGAAAAAATTATTTTGTCCGATTTCCACCAAACTTTCCAGATGTCTTCTACTCATCATAACAAACCAAAAAATATATTACACCATGCCTCTATCTCGCTCCGTTCTCCTTATATTTAGGCCCGAGCCGGACGCAGTCCTGGCAAGGGACTATTGTTTTTGGGTGGTTTCTTATTATTATTATTATTTTTTTTCTCCGGAAATGATCGCGTTTTTGACCCGCTGAACGTGGGCGAAAACTCACCAAAATTGGCGGAGGCATTGGGGCAGCGAAAAAATTTATGATATTGGACGAATGGGACACGCCCACAACAAAATGGCTCCACAGCGCCCTCTGGAAGCGGACCCCAATTCAAAAAAATAGGGGCGTTTTGGGGCGTAGGCCCAAGTCCTTGGGCACAGTGAGAGGGGACATCAGGACAAGCCCAAAACTCACTTGGAGCGCCACGCCCACTCGCACAGGGAGGCGGCCATCTTGGCTTCAAACCCGGACATCGTCTAAACTCATTTTACGTTTTAACGAACTAGTCCCTGGTTTTTCGTCGGATTTAGATCACATTTGGCACAGCGCATCTAGACATATTGAAATTCAATATTTGCCCAGCGTTTCTCAAAAAAGTTCCACCGTTTCCTCGTAACGACGCGGCAAAAAACACGTAGATTTCACGTTGTTTCCAAGAAAGCTCACGCTCACAGGCATAAGCCCAGAGAGCTCATATTCATGTCACTACTGCGCCACCTGAAACTGAACAGAATGAAGCCATTAAAGTGTAGCCTGCTCCCAGGATAGCGCCCCCTAGCCATACCTTGAAAAATGCACTTTTGAATATTTTTAATACAATGATGCCAGTATGTTCTAGACACTTTTGCAAACCAAAAAATACATTATAGTCATGTCATATTTTCTAAGATGTGGGCGTGACTTTGACTTTTATGTGGGAGTCTATCTGGACCTGCCTTGTGTGTCAACAAACTAGTCCCTGGTTTTTCAGCAGAATAAGCCCATACCTGCTTAAACAGACTCTCCTGACACGGGGCTACAAAAAATACCTGACTTTTTTTTCACTCAGACCCCCCCGTTTCGAATGGCGCCCCCCCAAAAACACGTTTTGTCATGTAAATGTGACACCATCTCGCAGGCACGCGCTCTATCCAGTCTGGATCATACTTGGCTGACAGAAGTCCACTTACGGTCTGATTCCATAGAGATCAATAACTGCACGGTGCTCATCACTATAGCGCCCCCTGCCTATACCTTGAAAAAATTATTTTGTCCGATTTCCACCAAACTTTCCAGATGTCTTCTACTCATCATAACAAACCAAAAAATATATTACACCATGCCTCTATCTCGCTCCGTTCTCCTTATATTTAGGCCCGAGCCGGACGCAGTCCTGGCAAGGGACTATTGTTTTTGGGTGGTTTCTTATTATTATTATTATTTTTTTTCTCCGGAAATGATCGCGTTTTTGACCCGCTGAACGTGGGCGAAAACTCACCAAAATTGGCGGAGGCATTGGGGCAGCGAAAAAATTTATGATATTGGACGAATGGGACACGCCCACAACAAAATGGCTCCACAGCGCCCTCTGGAAGCGGACCCCAATTCAAAAAAATAGGGGCGTTTTGGGGCGTAGGCCCAAGTCCTTGGGCACAGTGAGAGGGGACATCAGGACAAGCCCAAAACTCACTTGGAGCGCCACGCCCACTCGCACAGGGAGGCGGCCATCTTGGCTTCAAACCCGGACATCGTCTAAACTCATTTTACGTTTTAACGAACTAGTCCCTGGTTTTTCGTCGGATTTAGATCACATTTGGCACAGCGCATCTAGACATATTGAAATTCAATATTTGCCCAGCGTTTCTCAAAAAAGTTCCACCGTTTCCTCGTAACGACGCGGCAAAAAACACGTAGATTTCACGTTGTTTCCAAGAAAGCTCACGCTCACAGGCATAAGCCCAGAGAGCTCATATTCATGTCACTACTGCGCCACCTGAAACTGAACAGAATGAAGCCATTAAAGTGTAGCCTGCTCCCAGGATAGCGCCCCCTAGCCATACCTTGAAAAATGCACTTTTGAATATTTTTAATACAATGATGCCAGTATGTTCTAGACACTTTTGCAAACCAAAAAATACATTATAGTCATGTCATATTTTCTAAGATGTGGGCGTGACTTTGACTTTTATGTGGGAGTCTATCTGGACCTGCCTTGTGTGTCAACAAACTAGTCCCTGGTTTTTCAGCAGAATAAGCCCATACCTGCTTAAACAGACTCTCCTGACACGGGGCTACAAAAAATACCTGACTTTTTTTTCACTCAGACCCCCCCGTTTCGAATGGCGCCCCCCCAAAAACACGTTTTGTCATGTAAATGTGACACCATCTCGCAGGCACGCGCTCTATCCAGTCTGGATCATACTTGGCTGACAGAAGTCCACTTACGGTCTGATTCCATAGAGATCAATAACTGCACGGTGCTCATCACTATAGCGCCCCCTGCCTATACCTTGAAAAAATTATTTTGTCCGATTTCCACCAAACTTTCCAGATGTCTTCTACTCATCATAACAAACCAAAAAATATATTACACCATGCCTCTATCTCGCTCCGTTCTCCTTATATTTAGGCCCGAGCCGGACGCAGTCCTGGCAAGGGACTATTGTTTTTGGGTGGTTTCTTATTATTATTATTATTTTTTTTCTCCGGAAATGATCGCGTTTTTGACCCGCTGAACGTGGGCGAAAACTCACCAAAATTGGCGGAGGCATTGGGGCAGCGAAAAAATTTATGATATTGGACGAATGGGACACGCCCACAACAAAATGGCTCCACAGCGCCCTCTGGAAGCGGACCCCAATTCAAAAAAATAGGGGCGTTTTGGGGCGTAGGCCCAAGTCCTTGGGCACAGTGAGAGGGGACATCAGGACAAGCCCAAAACTCACTTGGAGCGCCACGCCCACTCGCACAGGGAGGCGGCCATCTTGGCTTCAAACCCGGACATCGTCTAAACTCATTTTACGTTTTAACGAACTAGTCCCTGGTTTTTCGTCGGATTTAGATCACATTTGGCACAGCGCATCTAGACATATTGAAATTCAATATTTGCCCAGCGTTTCTCAAAAAAGTTCCACCGTTTCCTCGTAACGACGCGGCAAAAAACACGTAGATTTCACGTTGTTTCCAAGAAAGCTCACGCTCACAGGCATAAGCCCAGAGAGCTCATATTCATGTCACTACTGCGCCACCTGAAACTGAACAGAATGAAGCCATTAAAGTGTAGCCTGCTCCCAGGATAGCGCCCCCTAGCCATACCTTGAAAAATGCACTTTTGAATATTTTTAATACAATGATGCCAGTATGTTCTAGACACTTTTGCAAACCAAAAAATACATTATAGTCATGTCATATTTTCTAAGATGTGGGCGTGACTTTGACTTTTATGTGGGAGTCTATCTGGACCTGCCTTGTGTGTCAACAAACTAGTCCCTGGTTTTTCAGCAGAATAAGCCCATACCTGCTTAAACAGACTCTCCTGACACGGGGCTACAAAAAATACCTGACTTTTTTTTCACTCAGACCCCCCCGTTTCGAATGGCGCCCCCCCAAAAACACGTTTTGTCATGTAAATGTGACACCATCTCGCAGGCACGCGCTCTATCCAGTCTGGATCATACTTGGCTGACAGAAGTCCACTTACGGTCTGATTCCATAGAGATCAATAACTGCACGGTGCTCATCACTATAGCGCCCCCTGCCTATACCTTGAAAAAATTATTTTGTCCGATTTCCACCAAACTTTCCAGATGTCTTCTACTCATCATAACAAACCAAAAAATATATTACACCATGCCTCTATCTCGCTCCGTTCTCCTTATATTTAGGCCCGAGCCGGACGCAGTCCTGGCAAGGGACTATTGTTTTTGGGTGGTTTCTTATTATTATTATTATTTTTTTTCTCCGGAAATGATCGCGTTTTTGACCCGCTGAACGTGGGCGAAAACTCACCAAAATTGGCGGAGGCATTGGGGCAGCGAAAAAATTTATGATATTGGACGAATGGGACACGCCCACAACAAAATGGCTCCACAGCGCCCTCTGGAAGCGGACCCCAATTCAAAAAAATAGGGGCGTTTTGGGGCGTAGGCCCAAGTCCTTGGGCACAGTGAGAGGGGACATCAGGACAAGCCCAAAACTCACTTGGAGCGCCACGCCCACTCGCACAGGGAGGCGGCCATCTTGGCTTCAAACCCGGACATCGTCTAAACTCATTTTACGTTTTAACGAACTAGTCCCTGGTTTTTCGTCGGATTTAGATCACATTTGGCACAGCGCATCTAGACATATTGAAATTCAATATTTGCCCAGCGTTTCTCAAAAAAGTTCCACCGTTTCCTCGTAACGACGCGGCAAAAAACACGTAGATTTCACGTTGTTTCCAAGAAAGCTCACGCTCACAGGCATAAGCCCAGAGAGCTCATATTCATGTCACTACTGCGCCACCTGAAACTGAACAGAATGAAGCCATTAAAGTGTAGCCTGCTCCCAGGATAGCGCCCCCTAGCCATACCTTGAAAAATGCACTTTTGAATATTTTTAATACAATGATGCCAGTATGTTCTAGACACTTTTGCAAACCAAAAAATACATTATAGTCATGTCATATTTTCTAAGATGTGGGCGTGACTTTGACTTTTATGTGGGAGTCTATCTGGACCTGCCTTGTGTGTCAACAAACTAGTCCCTGGTTTTTCAGCAGAATAAGCCCATACCTGCTTAAACAGACTCTCCTGACACGGGGCTACAAAAAATACCTGACTTTTTTTTCACTCAGACCCCCCCGTTTCGAATGGCGCCCCCCCAAAAACACGTTTTGTCATGTAAATGTGACACCATCTCGCAGGCACGCGCTCTATCCAGTCTGGATCATACTTGGCTGACAGAAGTCCACTTACGGTCTGATTCCATAGAGATCAATAACTGCACGGTGCTCATCACTATAGCGCCCCCTGCCTATACCTTGAAAAAATTATTTTGTCCGATTTCCACCAAACTTTCCAGATGTCTTCTACTCATCATAACAAACCAAAAAATATATTACACCATGCCTCTATCTCGCTCCGTTCTCCTTATATTTAGGCCCGAGCCGGACGCAGTCCTGGCAAGGGACTATTGTTTTTGGGTGGTTTCTTCTTATTATTATTATTTTTTTTCTCCGGAAATGATCGCGTTTTTGACCCGCTGAACGTGGGCGAAAACTCACCAAAATTGGCGGAGGCATTGGGGCAGCGAAAAAATTTATGATATTGGACGAATGGGACACGCCCACAACAAAATGGCTCCACAGCGCCCTCTGGAAGCGGACCCCAATTCAAAAAAATAGGGGCGTTTTGGGGCGTAGGCCCAAGTCCTTGGGCACAGTGAGAGGGGACATCAGGACAAGCCCAAAACTCACTTGGAGCGCCACGCCCACTCGCACAGGGAGGCGGCCATCTTGGCTTCAAACCCGGACATCGTCTAAACTCATTTTACGTTTTAACGAACTAGTCCCTGGTTTTTCGTCGGATTTAGATCACATTTGGCACAGCGCATCTAGACATATTGAAATTCAATATTTGCCCAGCGTTTCTCAAAAAAGTTCCACCGTTTCCTCGTAACGACGCGGCAAAAAACACGTAGATTTCACGTTGTTTCCAAGAAAGCTCACGCTCACAGGCATAAGCCCAGAGAGCTCATATTCATGTCACTACTGCGCCACCTGAAACTGAACAGAATGAAGCCATTAAAGTGTAGCCTGCTCCCAGGATAGCGCCCCCTAGCCATACCTTGAAAAATGCACTTTTGAATATTTTTAATACAATGATGCCAGTATGTTCTAGACACTTTTGCAAACCAAAAAATACATTATAGTCATGTCATATTTTCTAAGATGTGGGCGTGACTTTGACTTTTATGTGGGAGTCTATCTGGACCTGCCTTGTGTGTCAACAAACTAGTCCCTGGTTTTTCAGCAGAATAAGCCCATACCTGCTTAAACAGACTCTCCTGACACGGGGCTACAAAAAATACCTGACTTTTTTTTCACTCAGACCCCCCCGTTTCGAATGGCGCCCCCCCAAAAACACGTTTTGTCATGTAAATGTGACACCATCTCGCAGGCACGCGCTCTATCCAGTCTGGATCATACTTGGCTGACAGAAGTCCACTTACGGTCTGATTCCATAGAGATCAATAACTGCACGGTGCTCATCACTATAGCGCCCCCTGCCTATACCTTGAAAAAATTATTTTGTCCGATTTCCACCAAACTTTCCAGATGTCTTCTACTCATCATAACAAACCAAAAAATATATTACACCATGCCTCTATCTCGCTCCGTTCTCCTTATATTTAGGCCCGAGCCGGACGCAGTCCTGGCAAGGGACTATTGTTTTTGGGTGGTTTCTTATTATTATTATTATTTTTTTTCTCCGGAAATGATCGCGTTTTTGACCCGCTGAACGTGGGCGAAAACTCACCAAAATTGGCGGAGGCATTGGGGCAGCGAAAAAATTTATGATATTGGACGAATGGGACACGCCCACAACAAAATGGCTCCACAGCGCCCTCTGGAAGCGGACCCCAATTCAAAAAAATAGGGGCGTTTTGGGGCGTAGGCCCAAGTCCTTGGGCACAGTGAGAGGGGACATCAGGACAAGCCCAAAACTCACTTGGAGCGCCACGCCCACTCGCACAGGGAGGCGGCCATCTTGGCTTCAAACCCGGACATCGTCTAAACTCATTTTACGTTTTAACGAACTAGTCCCTGGTTTTTCGTCGGATTTAGATCACATTTGGCACAGCGCATCTAGACATATTGAAATTCAATATTTGCCCAGCGTTTCTCAAAAAAGTTCCACCGTTTCCTCGTAACGACGCGGCAAAAAACACGTAGATTTCACGTTGTTTCCAAGAAAGCTCACGCTCACAGGCATAAGCCCAGAGAGCTCATATTCATGTCACTACTGCGCCACCTGAAACTGAACAGAATGAAGCCATTAAAGTGTAGCCTGCTCCCAGGATAGCGCCCCCTAGCCATACCTTGAAAAATGCACTTTTGAATATTTTTAATACAATGATGCCAGTATGTTCTAGACACTTTTGCAAACCAAAAAATACATTATAGTCATGTCATATTTTCTAAGATGTGGGCGTGACTTTGACTTTTATGTGGGAGTCTATCTGGACCTGCCTTGTGTGTCAACAAACTAGTCCCTGGTTTTTCAGCAGAATAAGCCCATACCTGCTTAAACAGACTCTCCTGACACGGGGCTACAAAAAATACCTGACTTTTTTTTCACTCAGACCCCCCCGTTTCGAATGGCGCCCCCCCAAAAACACGTTTTGTCATGTAAATGTGACACCATCTCGCAGGCACGCGCTCTATCCAGTCTGGATCATACTTGGCTGACAGAAGTCCACTTACGGTCTGATTCCATAGAGATCAATAACTGCACGGTGCTCATCACTATAGCGCCCCCTGCCTATACCTTGAAAAAATTATTTTGTCCGATTTCCACCAAACTTTCCAGATGTCTTCTACTCATCATAACAAACCAAAAAATATATTACACCATGCCTCTATCTCGCTCCGTTCTCCTTATATTTAGGCCCGAGCCGGACGCAGTCCTGGCAAGGGACTATTGTTTTTGGGTGGTTTCTTATTATTATTATTATTTTTTTTCTCCGGAAATGATCGCGTTTTTGACCCGCTGAACGTGGGCGAAAACTCACCAAAATTGGCGGAGGCATTGGGGCAGCGAAAAAATTTATGATATTGGACGAATGGGACACGCCCACAACAAAATGGCTCCACAGCGCCCTCTGGAAGCGGACCCCAATTCAAAAAAATAGGGGCGTTTTGGGGCGTAGGCCCAAGTCCTTGGGCACAGTGAGAGGGGACATCAGGACAAGCCCAAAACTCACTTGGAGCGCCACGCCCACTCGCACAGGGAGGCGGCCATCTTGGCTTCAAACCCGGACATCGTCTAAACTCATTTTACGTTTTAACGAACTAGTCCCTGGTTTTTCGTCGGATTTAGATCACATTTGGCACAGCGCATCTAGACATATTGAAATTCAATATTTGCCCAGCGTTTCTCAAAAAAGTTCCACCGTTTCCTCGTAACGACGCGGCAAAAAACACGTAGATTTCACGTTGTTTCCAAGAAAGCTCACGCTCACAGGCATAAGCCCAGAGAGCTCATATTCATGTCACTACTGCGCCACCTGAAACTGAACAGAATGAAGCCATTAAAGTGTAGCCTGCTCCCAGGATAGCGCCCCCTAGCCATACCTTGAAAAATGCACTTTTGAATATTTTTAATACAATGATGCCAGTATGTTCTAGACACTTTTGCAAACCAAAAAATACATTATAGTCATGTCATATTTTCTAAGATGTGGGCGTGACTTTGACTTTTATGTGGGAGTCTATCTGGACCTGCCTTGTGTGTCAACAAACTAGTCCCTGGTTTTTCAGCAGAATAAGCCCATACCTGCTTAAACAGACTCTCCTGACACGGGGCTACAAAAAATACCTGACTTTTTTTTCACTCAGACCCCCCCGTTTCGAATGGCGCCCCCCCAAAAACACGTTTTGTCATGTAAATGTGACACCATCTCGCAGGCACGCGCTCTATCCAGTCTGGATCATACTTGGCTGACAGAAGTCCACTTACGGTCTGATTCCATAGAGATCAATAACTGCACGGTGCTCATCACTATAGCGCCCCCTGCCTATACCTTGAAAAAATTATTTTGTCCGATTTCCACCAAACTTTCCAGATGTCTTCTACTCATCATAACAAACCAAAAAATATATTACACCATGCCTCTATCTCGCTCCGTTCTCCTTATATTTAGGCCCGAGCCGGACGCAGTCCTGGCAAGGGACTATTGTTTTTGGGTGGTTTCTTATTATTATTATTATTTTTTTTCTCCGGAAATGATCGCGTTTTTGACCCGCTGAACGTGGGCGAAAACTCACCAAAATTGGCGGAGGCATTGGGGCAGCGAAAAAATTTATGATATTGGACGAATGGGACACGCCCACAACAAAATGGCTCCACAGCGCCCTCTGGAAGCGGACCCCAATTCAAAAAAATAGGGGCGTTTTGGGGCGTAGGCCCAAGTCCTTGGGCACAGTGAGAGGGGACATCAGGACAAGCCCAAAACTCACTTGGAGCGCCACGCCCACTCGCACAGGGAGGCGGCCATCTTGGCTTCAAACCCGGACATCGTCTAAACTCATTTTACGTTTTAACGAACTAGTCCCTGGTTTTTCGTCGGATTTAGATCACATTTGGCACAGCGCATCTAGACATATTGAAATTCAATATTTGCCCAGCGTTTCTCAAAAAAGTTCCACCGTTTCCTCGTAACGACGCGGCAAAAAACACGTAGATTTCACGTTGTTTCCAAGAAAGCTCACGCTCACAGGCATAAGCCCAGAGAGCTCATATTCATGTCACTACTGCGCCACCTGAAACTGAACAGAATGAAGCCATTAAAGTGTAGCCTGCTCCCAGGATAGCGCCCCCTAGCCATACCTTGAAAAATGCACTTTTGAATATTTTTAATACAATGATGCCAGTATGTTCTAGACACTTTTGCAAACCAAAAAATACATTATAGTCATGTCATATTTTCTAAGATGTGGGCGTGACTTTGACTTTTATGTGGGAGTCTATCTGGACCTGCCTTGTGTGTCAACAAACTAGTCCCTGGTTTTTCAGCAGAATAAGCCCATACCTGCTTAAACAGACTCTCCTGACACGGGGCTACAAAAAATACCTGACTTTTTTTTCACTCAGACCCCCCCGTTTCGAATGGCGCCCCCCCAAAAACACGTTTTGTCATGTAAATGTGACACCATCTCGCAGGCACGCGCTCTATCCAGTCTGGATCATACTTGGCTGACAGAAGTCCACTTACGGTCTGATTCCATAGAGATCAATAACTGCACGGTGCTCATCACTATAGCGCCCCCTGCCTATACCTTGAAAAAATTATTTTGTCCGATTTCCACCAAACTTTCCAGATGTCTTCTACTCATCATAACAAACCAAAAAATATATTACACCATGCCTCTATCTCGCTCCGTTCTCCTTATATTTAGGCCCGAGCCGGACGCAGTCCTGGCAAGGGACTATTGTTTTTGGGTGGTTTCTTATTATTATTATTATTTTTTTTCTCCGGAAATGATCGCGTTTTTGACCCGCTGAACGTGGGCGAAAACTCACCAAAATTGGCGGAGGCATTGGGGCAGCGAAAAAATTTATGATATTGGACGAATGGGACACGCCCACAACAAAATGGCTCCACAGCGCCCTCTGGAAGCGGACCCCAATTCAAAAAAATAGGGGCGTTTTGGGGCGTAGGCCCAAGTCCTTGGGCACAGTGAGAGGGGACATCAGGACAAGCCCAAAACTCACTTGGAGCGCCACGCCCACTCGCACAGGGAGGCGGCCATCTTGGCTTCAAACCCGGACATCGTCTAAACTCATTTTACGTTTTAACGAACTAGTCCCTGGTTTTTCGTCGGATTTAGATCACATTTGGCACAGCGCATCTAGACATATTGAAATTCAATATTTGCCCAGCGTTTCTCAAAAAAGTTCCACCGTTTCCTCGTAACGACGCGGCAAAAAACACGTAGATTTCACGTTGTTTCCAAGAAAGCTCACGCTCACAGGCATAAGCCCAGAGAGCTCATATTCATGTCACTACTGCGCCACCTGAAACTGAACAGAATGAAGCCATTAAAGTGTAGCCTGCTCCCAGGATAGCGCCCCCTAGCCATACCTTGAAAAATGCACTTTTGAATATTTTTAATACAATGATGCCAGTATGTTCTAGACACTTTTGCAAACCAAAAAATACATTATAGTCATGTCATATTTTCTAAGATGTGGGCGTGACTTTGACTTTTATGTGGGAGTCTATCTGGACCTGCCTTGTGTGTCAACAAACTAGTCCCTGGTTTTTCAGCAGAATAAGCCCATACCTGCTTAAACAGACTCTCCTGACACGGGGCTACAAAAAATACCTGACTTTTTTTTCACTCAGACCCCCCCGTTTCGAATGGCGCCCCCCCAAAAACACGTTTTGTCATGTAAATGTGACACCATCTCGCAGGCACGCGCTCTATCCAGTCTGGATCATACTTGGCTGACAGAAGTCCACTTACGGTCTGATTCCATAGAGATCAATAACTGCACGGTGCTCATCACTATAGCGCCCCCTGCCTATACCTTGAAAAAATTATTTTGTCCGATTTCCACCAAACTTTCCAGATGTCTTCTACTCATCATAACAAACCAAAAAATATATTACACCATGCCTCTATCTCGCTCCGTTCTCCTTATATTTAGGCCCGAGCCGGACGCAGTCCTGGCAAGGGACTATTGTTTTTGGGTGGTTTCTTATTATTATTATTATTTTTTTTCTCCGGAAATGATCGCGTTTTTGACCCGCTGAACGTGGGCGAAAACTCACCAAAATTGGCGGAGGCATTGGGGCAGCGAAAAAATTTATGATATTGGACGAATGGGACACGCCCACAACAAAATGGCTCCACAGCGCCCTCTGGAAGCGGACCCCAATTCAAAAAAATAGGGGCGTTTTGGGGCGTAGGCCCAAGTCCTTGGGCACAGTGAGAGGGGACATCAGGACAAGCCCAAAACTCACTTGGAGCGCCACGCCCACTCGCACAGGGAGGCGGCCATCTTGGCTTCAAACCCGGACATCGTCTAAACTCATTTTACGTTTTAACGAACTAGTCCCTGGTTTTTCGTCGGATTTAGATCACATTTGGCACAGCGCATCTAGACATATTGAAATTCAATATTTGCCCAGCGTTTCTCAAAAAAGTTCCACCGTTTCCTCGTAACGACGCGGCAAAAAACACGTAGATTTCACGTTGTTTCCAAGAAAGCTCACGCTCACAGGCATAAGCCCAGAGAGCTCATATTCATGTCACTACTGCGCCACCTGAAACTGAACAGAATGAAGCCATTAAAGTGTAGCCTGCTCCCAGGATAGCGCCCCCTAGCCATACCTTGAAAAATGCACTTTTGAATATTTTTAATACAATGATGCCAGTATGTTCTAGACACTTTTGCAAACCAAAAAATACATTATAGTCATGTCATATTTTCTAAGATGTGGGCGTGACTTTGACTTTTATGTGGGAGTCTATCTGGACCTGCCTTGTGTGTCAACAAACTAGTCCCTGGTTTTTCAGCAGAATAAGCCCATACCTGCTTAAACAGACTCTCCTGACACGGGGCTACAAAAAATACCTGACTTTTTTTTCACTCAGACCCCCCCGTTTCGAATGGCGCCCCCCCAAAAACACGTTTTGTCATGTAAATGTGACACCATCTCGCAGGCACGCGCTCTATCCAGTCTGGATCATACTTGGCTGACAGAAGTCCACTTACGGTCTGATTCCATAGAGATCAATAACTGCACGGTGCTCATCACTATAGCGCCCCCTGCCTATACCTTGAAAAAATTATTTTGTCCGATTTCCACCAAACTTTCCAGATGTCTTCTACTCATCATAACAAACCAAAAAATATATTACACCATGCCTCTATCTCGCTCCGTTCTCCTTATATTTAGGCCCGAGCCGGACGCAGTCCTGGCAAGGGACTATTGTTTTTGGGTGGTTTCTTATTATTATTATTATTTTTTTTCTCCGGAAATGATCGCGTTTTTGACCCGCTGAACGTGGGCGAAAACTCACCAAAATTGGCGGAGGCATTGGGGCAGCGAAAAAATTTATGATATTGGACGAATGGGACACGCCCACAACAAAATGGCTCCACAGCGCCCTCTGGAAGCGGACCCCAATTCAAAAAAATAGGGGCGTTTTGGGGCGTAGGCCCAAGTCCTTGGGCACAGTGAGAGGGGACATCAGGACAAGCCCAAAACTCACTTGGAGCGCCACGCCCACTCGCACAGGGAGGCGGCCATCTTGGCTTCAAACCCGGACATCGTCTAAACTCATTTTACGTTTTAACGAACTAGTCCCTGGTTTTTCGTCGGATTTAGATCACATTTGGCACAGCGCATCTAGACATATTGAAATTCAATATTTGCCCAGCGTTTCTCAAAAAAGTTCCACCGTTTCCTCGTAACGACGCGGCAAAAAACACGTAGATTTCACGTTGTTTCCAAGAAAGCTCACGCTCACAGGCATAAGCCCAGAGAGCTCATATTCATGTCACTACTGCGCCACCTGAAACTGAACAGAATGAAGCCATTAAAGTGTAGCCTGCTCCCAGGATAGCGCCCCCTAGCCATACCTTGAAAAATGCACTTTTGAATATTTTTAATACAATGATGCCAGTATGTTCTAGACACTTTTGCAAACCAAAAAATACATTATAGTCATGTCATATTTTCTAAGATGTGGGCGTGACTTTGACTTTTATGTGGGAGTCTATCTGGACCTGCCTTGTGTGTCAACAAACTAGTCCCTGGTTTTTCAGCAGAATAAGCCCATACCTGCTTAAACAGACTCTCCTGACACGGGGCTACAAAAAATACCTGACTTTTTTTTCACTCAGACCCCCCCGTTTCGAATGGCGCCCCCCCAAAAACACGTTTTGTCATGTAAATGTGACACCATCTCGCAGGCACGCGCTCTATCCAGTCTGGATCATACTTGGCTGACAGAAGTCCACTTACGGTCTGATTCCATAGAGATCAATAACTGCACGGTGCTCATCACTATAGCGCCCCCTGCCTATACCTTGAAAAAATTATTTTGTCCGATTTCCACCAAACTTTCCAGATGTCTTCTACTCATCATAACAAACCAAAAAATATATTACACCATGCCTCTATCTCGCTCCGTTCTCCTTATATTTAGGCCCGAGCCGGACGCAGTCCTGGCAAGGGACTATTGTTTTTGGGTGGTTTCTTATTATTATTATTATTTTTTTTCTCCGGAAATGATCGCGTTTTTGACCCGCTGAACGTGGGCGAAAACTCACCAAAATTGGCGGAGGCATTGGGGCAGCGAAAAAATTTATGATATTGGACGAATGGGACACGCCCACAACAAAATGGCTCCACAGCGCCCTCTGGAAGCGGACCCCAATTCAAAAAAATAGGGGCGTTTTGGGGCGTAGGCCCAAGTCCTTGGGCACAGTGAGAGGGGACATCAGGACAAGCCCAAAACTCACTTGGAGCGCCACGCCCACTCGCACAGGGAGGCGGCCATCTTGGCTTCAAACCCGGACATCGTCTAAACTCATTTTACGTTTTAACGAACTAGTCCCTGGTTTTTCGTCGGATTTAGATCACATTTGGCACAGCGCATCTAGACATATTGAAATTCAATATTTGCCCAGCGTTTCTCAAAAAAGTTCCACCGTTTCCTCGTAACGACGCGGCAAAAAACACGTAGATTTCACGTTGTTTCCAAGAAAGCTCACGCTCACAGGCATAAGCCCAGAGAGCTCATATTCATGTCACTACTGCGCCACCTGAAACTGAACAGAATGAAGCCATTAAAGTGTAGCCTGCTCCCAGGATAGCGCCCCCTAGCCATACCTTGAAAAATGCACTTTTGAATATTTTTAATACAATGATGCCAGTATGTTCTAGACACTTTTGCAAACCAAAAAATACATTATAGTCATGTCATATTTTCTAAGATGTGGGCGTGACTTTGACTTTTATGTGGGAGTCTATCTGGACCTGCCTTGTGTGTCAACAAACTAGTCCCTGGTTTTTCAGCAGAATAAGCCCATACCTGCTTAAACAGACTCTCCTGACACGGGGCTACAAAAAATACCTGACTTTTTTTTCACTCAGACCCCCCCGTTTCGAATGGCGCCCCCCCAAAAACACGTTTTGTCATGTAAATGTGACACCATCTCGCAGGCACGCGCTCTATCCAGTCTGGATCATACTTGGCTGACAGAAGTCCACTTACGGTCTGATTCCATAGAGATCAATAACTGCACGGTGCTCATCACTATAGCGCCCCCTGCCTATACCTTGAAAAAATTATTTTGTCCGATTTCCACCAAACTTTCCAGATGTCTTCTACTCATCATAACAAACCAAAAAATATATTACACCATGCCTCTATCTCGCTCCGTTCTCCTTATATTTAGGCCCGAGCCGGACGCAGTCCTGGCAAGGGACTATTGTTTTTGGGTGGTTTCTTATTATTATTATTATTTTTTTTCTCCGGAAATGATCGCGTTTTTGACCCGCTGAACGTGGGCGAAAACTCACCAAAATTGGCGGAGGCATTGGGGCAGCGAAAAAATTTATGATATTGGACGAATGGGACACGCCCACAACAAAATGGCTCCACAGCGCCCTCTGGAAGCGGACCCCAATTCAAAAAAATAGGGGCGTTTTGGGGCGTAGGCCCAAGTCCTTGGGCACAGTGAGAGGGGACATCAGGACAAGCCCAAAACTCACTTGGAGCGCCACGCCCACTCGCACAGGGAGGCGGCCATCTTGGCTTCAAACCCGGACATCGTCTAAACTCATTTTACGTTTTAACGAACTAGTCCCTGGTTTTTCGTCGGATTTAGATCACATTTGGCACAGCGCATCTAGACATATTGAAATTCAATATTTGCCCAGCGTTTCTCAAAAAAGTTCCACCGTTTCCTCGTAACGACGCGGCAAAAAACACGTAGATTTCACGTTGTTTCCAAGAAAGCTCACGCTCACAGGCATAAGCCCAGAGAGCTCATATTCATGTCACTACTGCGCCACCTGAAACTGAACAGAATGAAGCCATTAAAGTGTAGCCTGCTCCCAGGATAGCGCCCCCTAGCCATACCTTGAAAAATGCACTTTTGAATATTTTTAATACAATGATGCCAGTATGTTCTAGACACTTTTGCAAACCAAAAAATACATTATAGTCATGTCATATTTTCTAAGATGTGGGCGTGACTTTGACTTTTATGTGGGAGTCTATCTGGACCTGCCTTGTGTGTCAACAAACTAGTCCCTGGTTTTTCAGCAGAATAAGCCCATACCTGCTTAAACAGACTCTCCTGACACGGGGCTACAAAAAATACCTGACTTTTTTTTCACTCAGACCCCCCCGTTTCGAATGGCGCCCCCCCAAAAACACGTTTTGTCATGTAAATGTGACACCATCTCGCAGGCACGCGCTCTATCCAGTCTGGATCATACTTGGCTGACAGAAGTCCACTTACGGTCTGATTCCATAGAGATCAATAACTGCACGGTGCTCATCACTATAGCGCCCCCTGCCTATACCTTGAAAAAATTATTTTGTCCGATTTCCACCAAACTTTCCAGATGTCTTCTACTCATCATAACAAACCAAAAAATATATTACACCATGCCTCTATCTCGCTCCGTTCTCCTTATATTTAGGCCCGAGCCGGACGCAGTCCTGGCAAGGGACTATTGTTTTTGGGTGGTTTCTTATTATTATTATTATTTTTTTTCTCCGGAAATGATCGCGTTTTTGACCCGCTGAACGTGGGCGAAAACTCACCAAAATTGGCGGAGGCATTGGGGCAGCGAAAAAATTTATGATATTGGACGAATGGGACACGCCCACAACAAAATGGCTCCACAGCGCCCTCTGGAAGCGGACCCCAATTCAAAAAAATAGGGGCGTTTTGGGGCGTAGGCCCAAGTCCTTGGGCACAGTGAGAGGGGACATCAGGACAAGCCCAAAACTCACTTGGAGCGCCACGCCCACTCGCACAGGGAGGCGGCCATCTTGGCTTGAAAGTGGCTTTTAAGTGGCTTGTAAGTGGCCCGCCCATCCTCCGTGAAAATAGCCAGAGGTCTTAGCCTAGCTGCATACTGGCCTCTGTCAGAGGCCTCCGTCTCCTGAAATTCGCCAATTTTCCAAATTTCTCCCTTTCTTCACAAAAGCCACACTTTTGGACTCATAGGTACTTATACTACCCCTCTGTCACAGACAGAAGCTTTAATTTGGACGTTTTTGCCTCCAAATTCACGTTTTTCTCAACAGTACAATCACAGGAAGTTTAATTCGTCTGTTTCCTGTCCGTCTCTCTGTGTGCTCCTCGTACTATATGGGTCTTTCCAAAATATTGCTTCAATATCGAGGGTGCTGCAGGGCTGAAACCCTCTCTCAACGTTTCTTTGGGCAGCCAGGAATTTACCCTGATTAAATAATGATAGAATATATTATTTTCTATACTGTAAATCCATTTCCTGCAAATACACAAGTGCGGGGTATTTCATGATATCAATGTCAAATCCCCTGCAGTAATCACTCAGTCTTAGTAGCTCCATTGGTAGAGAGCTGGGTTAGTGTACAGGAGGTTGCTGGATCAAATACCAACCTTGACTCTTTTTCATTTGTTTTTCTTTTCGACTCCGCACTTTCTGGTAAGAACATGAATCGTCGCCGATGGTTCCAAACTCATTAGAAACATGAAAATTACTCCTCCAGTGTGTTGCCGGGATCAAATTTCAGCCTGTGAATTTGGAGTACCCAAGCAGTCATCAGGCCAATGTTTGCATGGAATTACAGCCCAGTGATATTATGTTCGTCTCAAATGAAGGAGGTAGCTAGTCCAAACACAACCTTGACACTTTCATATTGCCTTAACCTTTTACATGGGATGCTGCACACATTGTCACAGCCTATAACATGTGAGTAAGGGACATTTTGCAGAAGTTTCTGTGCCTGTGTGGCATCATAGCTTGAGCGTTGGATTCCCAACCATTAGGTTGTTGGATCAATTCTGACTTTACCTTTTTTGTTTTGTTTTTTTTAACCGCAAATATGGTCCCACCCTCATGAAAAACGCTTCAAAACATGCGTCACTAAAGAGAAAGAAATGGGGGATAGTAGGGAGACAATTGAGGAAACACTGGGGAATATGTCGAAAACAATCGGGGAAATGTTCAAGGTGGGGGGGTGGGGGATCTAAACTGTGAATCCGTTTCCTGCAAACACACAAGTGCATGATCTCTCATGACATTAATTTCCAATCTGCTGTTTTATTCACTCAGCTGGAGTAGCTCCCTCGGTAGAGAGCTGAACTAGTGTACAGGAGGTTGCTGGATCGAATCCCAATGTTCACTCTTTTATTTCCTTTTTCTTTTGGACTCAGCACCTTCCAGGAAGAACTCACTAAAAACAGGGAAATAACCTCTCCTCCAGTGTGTTGCTGCAATCAAATTCCAGCCTGGGAATTTGGAGAAACCAAGCCATCATCAGGCCCATGTTTCAAGTGAAGGAGGTAGCTAGTCCAAACACAGCCATGACACTTTTATATTGTTTTCACCTTTTACATGGGCAACTGCACACATTGTCACAGCCTAAAACACATGAATACAGGACGTTTCATGTGATTGGTTGTGCCTGTGTAGTGTTACTGCTTGTGCATTGGCTTGTCAATCATGACATTAATGGATCAATTTTGACCTTAGCTCTTTTTTTTTTTTTTATAACCGCACCTATGGTCCCGCCCCAATGTATGGGTGGGGTGCATGACCTGAAATTACCTCTCTCCTCCAGTGGTGTGCTGGGAACTAACTTCTGCTCAATAATTTAGACAAAAGTAGCCCACATCGGGGTCTAACTACCATGGAGGTACAGCTCAGTGATAGTGTGCTTGTCTTTGGTGGAGGAGGTTGCCAGTTCAAACATGGCTGTGACACTTCTCTAATCCTTTCTCTTTTTTTGTCGGCATTTTAATAGAATTTCTGATACAGTGCAGTCTGTCAGTGATTTTAACAGTTTATACAGTGTTAAGAGTTTCTGCAATATCAACATGTTTGTACAGTTTCTGCAACAAAATAGGGATTATTGCAATTACAACACAATTATGCAACTACATAGGGATTTTCACAATAGCACTATAATGTAACTTAATAGGGACATTCGCATATAAAGCACTGTCATGCAACTTAAAGGGACTTTCGCATATAATAAACTGTAATGCAACTTAAAGGGACTTTCGCATATAATAAACTGTAATGCAACTTAAAGGGACTTTCGCATATAATGAACTGTAATGCAACTTAAAGGGACTTTCGCATAAAATGAACTGTAATGCAACTTAAAGGGACTTTCGCATATAATAAACTGTAATGCAACTTAAAGGGACTTTCGCATATAATGAACTGTAATGCAACTTAAAGGGACTTTCGCATATAATAAACTGTAATGCAACTTAAAGGGACTTTCGCATATAATAAACTGTAATGCAACTTAAAGGGACTTTCGCATATAATGTACTGTAATGCAACTTAAAGGGACTTTCGCATATAATAAACTGTAATGCAACTTAGAGGGACTTTCGCATATAATAAACTGTAATGCAACTTAAAGGGACTTTCGCATATAATAAACTGTAATGCAACTTTAAGGGACTTTCGCATAAAATGAACTGTAATGCAACTTTAAGGGACTTTCGCATAAAATGCACTGTAATACAACTTAAATCAGTGTGATGAGGATTGATCGCAAGGGACCACAGCAAACAGAGGTGGTCGTAAGGCGTGAGAGTGAGCAAAGGTGGTAGCAAGGGATGACAACGAGCGGAGGTGGCCGCAAGGAACAAGAGCGAGCGGAGGTGGCCGCAAGGGACGAGAGTGAGCGGGGGCGGTTGCAAGGGACGAGTCCCCAAGGGCGAGGGCCTTCATCGCCGCTTGCGGCTTTAATTATTATTTTTTTTCTCCGGAAATGATCGCGTTTTTGACCCGCTGAACGTGGGCGAAAACTCACCAAAATTGGCGGAGGCAATGAGGCAGCGAAAAAATTTATGATATTGGACGAATGGGACACGCCCACAACAAAATGGCTCCACAGCGCCCTCTGGAAGCGGACCCCAATTCAAAAAATTCGGGGCGTTTTTGGGCGTACGCCCGAATCACTCGCCACAGTGAGAGGGGACATCAGGACAAGCCCAAAACTCACTTGGAGCGCCACGCCCACTCGCACAGGGAGGCGGCCATCTTGGCTTGAAACCCGGACATCGTCTAAACTAATTTTACGTTTTAACGAACTAGTCCCTGGTTTTTCATCGGATTTAGCTCACATTTGGCACAGCGCGTCTAGACATATTGAAATTCAATATTTGCCCAGCGTTTCTCAAAAAAGTTTCACCGTCTCCGCGTAACGCCGCGTCAAAAAACGCGTAGATTTCGCGTTGTTTCCAAGAAAGCTCACGCTCACAGGCATAAGCCCACAGAGCTCATATTCATGTCACTAATGCGCCACCTGAAACTGAACAGAATGAAGCCATTAATGTGTAGCCTGCTCCATGTATAGCGCCCCCTAGCCATACCTTGAAAACTGCACTTTTGAATCTTTTTTATACAATGATGCCAGTATGTTCTAGACACTTTTGCAAACCAAAAAATACATTATAGTCATGTCATATTTTCTAAGATGTGGGCGTGACTTTGACTTTTCATTGGTAATCTGTATGGACCTGTCTTGTTTGTCAACAAACTAGTCCCTGGTTTTTCAGCAGAATAAGCCCATACCTGTTTAAACAGACTCTCCTGACACGGGGCTACAAAAAATACCTGACTTTTTTTTCACTCAGACCCCCCCGTTTCGAATGGCGCTCCCCCCAAAAACACGTTTTGTCATGTAAATTTGACACCACCTCGCAGGCACGCGCTCTATCCAGTCTGGATCATACTTGGCTGACAGAAGGCCACTTACGGTCTGATTCCATAGAGATCAATTACTCCACGGTGCACATCACTATAGCGCCCCCTGCCTATACCCTGAAAATTTTATTTTGTCCGATTTCCGCGAAACTTTCCAGATGTCTTCTACTCATCATAACAAACAAAATAATGTATTACACCATGCCTCTATCTTGCTCCGTTCTCTTGATATTTAGGCCCGAGCCGGACGCAGTCGCGGCAAGGGACTATTGTTTTTGGGTGGTTTCTTATTATTATTTTTTTTCTCCGGAAATGATCGCGTTTTTGACCCGCTGAACGTGGGCGAAAACTCACCAAAATTGGCGGAGGCAATGAGGCAGCGAAAAAATTTATGATATTGGACGAATGGGACACGCCCACAACAAAATGGCTCCACAGCGCCCTCTGGAAGCGGACCCCAATTCAAAAAATTCGGGGCGTTTTTGGGCGTACGCCCGAATCACTCGCCACAGTGAGAGGGGACATCAGGACAAGCCCAAAACTCACTTGGAGCGCCACGCCCACTCGCACAGGGAGGCGGCCATCTTGGCTTGAAACCCGGACATCGTCTAAACTAATTTTACGTTTTAACGAACTAGTCCCTGGTTTTTCATCGGATTTAGCTCACATTTGGCACAGCGCGTCTAGACATATTGAAATTCAATATTTGCCCAGCGTTTCTCAAAAAAGTTTCACCGTCTCCGCGTAACGCCGCGTCAAAAAACGCGTAGATTTCGCGTTGTTTCCAAGAAAGCTCACGCTCACAGGCATAAGCCCACAGAGCTCATATTCATGTCACTAATGCGCCACCTGAAACTGAACAGAATGAAGCCATTAATGTGTAGCCTGCTCCATGTATAGCGCCCCCTAGCCATACCTTGAAAACTGCACTTTTGAATCTTTTTTATACAATGATGCCAGTATGTTCTAGACACTTTTGCAAACCAAAAAATACATTATAGTCATGTCATATTTTCTAAGATGTGGGCGTGACTTTGACTTTTCATTGGTAATCTGTATGGACCTGTCTTGTTTGTCAACAAACTAGTCCCTGGTTTTTCAGCAGAATAAGCCCATACCTGTTTAAACAGACTCTCCTGACACGGGGCTACAAAAAATACCTGACTTTTTTTTCACTCAGACCCCCCCGTTTCGAATGGCGCTCCCCCCAAAAACACGTTTTGTCATGTAAATTTGACACCACCTCGCAGGCACGCGCTCTATCCAGTCTGGATCATACTTGGCTGACAGAAGGCCACTTACGGTCTGATTCCATAGAGATCAATTACTCCACGGTGCACATCACTATAGCGCCCCCTGCCTATACCCTGAAAATTTTATTTTGTCCGATTTCCGCGAAACTTTCCAGATGTCTTCTACTCATCATAACAAACAAAATAATGTATTACACCATGCCTCTATCTTGCTCCGTTCTCTTGATATTTAGGCCCGAGCCGGACGCAGTCGCGGCAAGGGACTATTGTTTTTGGGTGGTTTCTTATTATTATTTTTTTTCTCCGGAAATGATCGCGTTTTTGACCCGCTGAACGTGGGCGAAAACTCACCAAAATTGGCGGAGGCAATGAGGCAGCGAAAAAATTTATGATATTGGACGAATGGGACACGCCCACAACAAAATGGCTCCACAGCGCCCTCTGGAAGCGGACCCCAATTCAAAAAATTCGGGGCGTTTTTGGGCGTACGCCCGAATCACTCGCCACAGTGAGAGGGGACATCAGGACAAGCCCAAAACTCACTTGGAGCGCCACGCCCACTCGCACAGGGAGGCGGCCATCTTGGCTTGAAACCCGGACATCGTCTAAACTAATTTTACGTTTTAACGAACTAGTCCCTGGTTTTTCATCGGATTTAGCTCACATTTGGCACAGCGCGTCTAGACATATTGAAATTCAATATTTGCCCAGCGTTTCTCAAAAAAGTTTCACCGTCTCCGCGTAACGCCGCGTCAAAAAACGCGTAGATTTCGCGTTGTTTCCAAGAAAGCTCACGCTCACAGGCATAAGCCCACAGAGCTCATATTCATGTCACTAATGCGCCACCTGAAACTGAACAGAATGAAGCCATTAATGTGTAGCCTGCTCCATGTATAGCGCCCCCTAGCCATACCTTGAAAACTGCACTTTTGAATCTTTTTTATACAATGATGCCAGTATGTTCTAGACACTTTTGCAAACCAAAAAATACATTATAGTCATGTCATATTTTCTAAGATGTGGGCGTGACTTTGACTTTTCATTGGTAATCTGTATGGACCTGTCTTGTTTGTCAACAAACTAGTCCCTGGTTTTTCAGCAGAATAAGCCCATACCTGTTTAAACAGACTCTCCTGACACGGGGCTACAAAAAATACCTGACTTTTTTTTCACTCAGACCCCCCCGTTTCGAATGGCGCTCCCCCCAAAAACACGTTTTGTCATGTAAATTTGACACCACCTCGCAGGCACGCGCTCTATCCAGTCTGGATCATACTTGGCTGACAGAAGGCCACTTACGGTCTGATTCCATAGAGATCAATTACTCCACGGTGCACATCACTATAGCGCCCCCTGCCTATACCCTGAAAATTTTATTTTGTCCGATTTCCGCGAAACTTTCCAGATGTCTTCTACTCATCATAACAAACAAAATAATGTATTACACCATGCCTCTATCTTGCTCCGTTCTCTTGATATTTAGGCCCGAGCCGGACGCAGTCGCGGCAAGGGACTATTGTTTTTGGGTGGTTTCTTATTATTATTTTTTTTCTCCGGAAATGATCGCGTTTTTGACCCGCTGAACGTGGGCGAAAACTCACCAAAATTGGCGGAGGCAATGAGGCAGCGAAAAAATTTATGATATTGGACGAATGGGACACGCCCACAACAAAATGGCTCCACAGCGCCCTCTGGAAGCGGACCCCAATTCAAAAAATTCGGGGCGTTTTTGGGCGTACGCCCGAATCACTCGCCACAGTGAGAGGGGACATCAGGACAAGCCCAAAACTCACTTGGAGCGCCACGCCCACTCGCACAGGGAGGCGGCCATCTTGGCTTGAAACCCGGACATCGTCTAAACTAATTTTACGTTTTAACGAACTAGTCCCTGGTTTTTCATCGGATTTAGCTCACATTTGGCACAGCGCGTCTAGACATATTGAAATTCAATATTTGCCCAGCGTTTCTCAAAAAAGTTTCACCGTCTCCGCGTAACGCCGCGTCAAAAAACGCGTAGATTTCGCGTTGTTTCCAAGAAAGCTCACGCTCACAGGCATAAGCCCACAGAGCTCATATTCATGTCACTAATGCGCCACCTGAAACTGAACAGAATGAAGCCATTAATGTGTAGCCTGCTCCATGTATAGCGCCCCCTAGCCATACCTTGAAAACTGCACTTTTGAATCTTTTTTATACAATGATGCCAGTATGTTCTAGACACTTTTGCAAACCAAAAAATACATTATAGTCATGTCATATTTTCTAAGATGTGGGCGTGACTTTGACTTTTCATTGGTAATCTGTATGGACCTGTCTTGTTTGTCAACAAACTAGTCCCTGGTTTTTCAGCAGAATAAGCCCATACCTGTTTAAACAGACTCTCCTGACACGGGGCTACAAAAAATACCTGACTTTTTTTTCACTCAGACCCCCCCGTTTCGAATGGCGCTCCCCCCAAAAACACGTTTTGTCATGTAAATTTGACACCACCTCGCAGGCACGCGCTCTATCCAGTCTGGATCATACTTGGCTGACAGAAGGCCACTTACGGTCTGATTCCATAGAGATCAATTACTCCACGGTGCACATCACTATAGCGCCCCCTGCCTATACCCTGAAAATTTTATTTTGTCCGATTTCCGCGAAACTTTCCAGATGTCTTCTACTCATCATAACAAACAAAATAATGTATTACACCATGCCTCTATCTTGCTCCGTTCTCTTGATATTTAGGCCCGAGCCGGACGCAGTCGCGGCAAGGGACTATTGTTTTTGGGTGGTTTCTTATTATTATTTTTTTTCTCCGGAAATGATCGCGTTTTTGACCCGCTGAACGTGGGCGAAAACTCACCAAAATTGGCGGAGGCAATGAGGCAGCGAAAAAATTTATGATATTGGACGAATGGGACACGCCCACAACAAAATGGCTCCACAGCGCCCTCTGGAAGCGGACCCCAATTCAAAAAATTCGGGGCGTTTTTGGGCGTACGCCCGAATCACTCGCCACAGTGAGAGGGGACATCAGGACAAGCCCAAAACTCACTTGGAGCGCCACGCCCACTCGCACAGGGAGGCGGCCATCTTGGCTTGAAAGTGGCTTTTAAGTGGCTTGTAAGTGGCCCGCCCATCCTCCGTCAAAATAGCCAGAGGTCTTAGCCTGGCTGCATACTGGCCTCTGTCAGAGGCCTCTGTGTCCTGAAAATCGCCAATTTTCCAAATTTCTCCCTTTCTTCACAAAAGCCACACTTTTGGACTCGTATGTACTTATACTACCCCTCTGTCACAGACAGAAGCTTTAATTTGGACGTTTTGCCTCCAAATTCACGTTTTTTTAAACTGTACAGTCACAGGAACTTCAGTTTGTCTGTTTCCTGTCCGTCTGTGTGCGTGTTCCTCGTACTACATGGGTCTCACCAAATCATTGCTTCAATATCGAGGGTGCTGCAGGGCTGAAACCCCTTCTCAACAATTATTTGGGCAGCCAGGAATTTACCCTAATTAAATAATGATAGAATATATTATTTTCTAAACTGTAAATCCGTTTCCTGCAAACACACAAGTGCGGGGTCTTTCCGGACATTAATTTCACATCCGCTATGCCATTCACTCAGCCTTAGCTCCATTGGTAGAGAGCTGGATTAATGTACAGGAGGTTGCTGGATCAAATCCCAACCGTGACTCTTTTCTATTTCCTTTTTCTATTGGACTGACCACCTTCCAGGAAGAACATGAATCACCACCTATGGTTCCACACTCAATAAAAAAGGGGAAATGACCCCTCTCCTCAAGTGTGTTGCTGGGACCAAATTTCGGCCTGGGAATTTAATTAAGACAAGCTGTCATCAGGCCCATGTTTCAAGTGAAGGAGGTTGCGAGTCCAAACACAGCCTTGACACTTTCCTATTGCTTTCACCTTTTACATTGTCACAGCCTAAAACACATGAGTCCGGGGCATTTCACCAGATTTGCTGTGCCTGTGTAGTGTCATAGCTTGAGTGTTGGGATTTTAACCATAAGAGTGCTGGATCAATTCTGACCTTGTTTCTTTTTCTTTCTGTATTCTTTTTCTTCACTGCGCCTATAGTCCCACCCTCATGAAAAACGCTTTCTAAATATAAGCCACGAAAGAGACAGAAATGAGGGGATAGGAAAACAATTGAGGCAACACTGCCCGATAATTTACAGCAAAGTAGCCCAGATCAGGCCATAATAACCAAGGAGCTATAGCTCAGGGATAGTGTGCTTGTCTTTGGTGTAGGAGGTTGCCAGTTCAAATATGGCTGTGACACTTCTCTAATGCTTTTCTTTTCTTGCCGGCATTTTATTAGGATTTCTGATACAGTGAAGTCTGTCAGTGATTTCAACAGTTTTTACAGTTTCTGCAACAAAATAGGGATTTTTGCAACTACAACACAATTATGCAACTACATAGAGATTTTCACAATAGCACTATAATGCAACTTAATAGGGACTTTCGCATAACACGTAACTTAATTCACCTTATTCCGGCTGTTCGCGTGGGCGCCGCCATTAACTGTGCCCGCCCCTTTTCTCCTCTGTGTTAACATGGGGCTGGAGAAGTCCACATAAATTCAGTCTCTACACGAAAACAAAGCCGTTTTCAGGCCGCGCAGAGAAACGCTGCAGTGTTTATTTGTTGGTGCAAATGAACATCGGACATTTTACACAAATCAATCGACTACACATCAGATTTGAGCTGAGAATATTTTCCCTCGTTCTCCGTTAAAATGAACGGGCAGAAGTGGGCGGGGCAGAATAAGGTGAATAGGGACCTTCGCATATAATGCACTGTCATGCAACTTAAAGGGACTTTCGCATAAAATGAACTGTAATGCAACTTAAAGGGACTTTGCATATAATGAACTGTAATGCAACTTAAAGGGACTTTCGCATATAATGCACTGTAATGCAACTTAAAGGGACTTTCGCATATAATGAACTGTAATGCAACTTAGAGGGACTTTCGCATATAATGCACTGTAATGCAACTTAAAGGGACTTTCGCATATAATGTACTGTAATGCAACTTAGAGGGACTTTCGCATATAATGTACTGTAATGCAACTTAGAGGGACTTTCTCATATAATGAACTGTAATGCAACTTAGAGGGACTTTCGCATAAAATACACTGTAATGCAACTTAAAGGGACTTTCGCATATAATGCTCTGTAATGCAACTTAAAGGGACTTTCGCATATAATGAACTGTAATACAACTTAAAGGGACTTTCGCATATAATGAACTGTAATACAACTTAAATCAGTGTGATGAGGATTGGTCGCAAGGGACCACAGCAAACAGAGGTGGTCGTAAGGCGTGAGAGTGAGCAAAAGTGGTAGCAAGGGATAACAACGAGCGGAGGTGGCCGCAAGG
Organism: Gobius niger; assembly: GCF_951799975.1. NCBI lineage: Eukaryota > Metazoa > Chordata > Actinopteri > Gobiiformes > Gobiidae > Gobius > Gobius niger. The sequence continues at coordinate 27,423,725 of NC_136859.1, forward strand.
GACGAGAGCGAGCGGGGGCGGTTGCAAGGGACGAGTCCCCAAGGGCGAGGGCCTTCATCGCCGCTTGCGGCTTTAATTTTCCTTGTTTTTAGAAGGGTACTTTTTGCAGTGTACTCCATTTCATAATCTTCAGTGTGATCTTTGACATGAAATAACCTCTTAATGTTGTGTAATCTATATATTGATTTGCATTTACTATCACTTTTATGCCAATTGCACGTGAAGAGGACAAAGTTTGGTTGGGATATTTGCAATTGACTGGATCAAGCGCCCGTAGTGTCGGCCAAACCGCAGCCTCGTCTCCAAATGTAGCTAAACAACAAAGCCCTATAGTGAACTCATTAAATATTTAGATAAAAAATACTGCTTGTAATTATGTAGCGGCATACATTTTCCGTAATGGCTGCGTTGGGCATTAGCAGCAATAAAAGTGCGAGTTATTGTCGCGAAATGCCCACTTACTGCAATCCCGCCACGTAATTGGTCCAATACATCAGTGAGTACAATTTTGAGCCATTCAAGATGGACTCCCATGAGATTGAAAATTCAGATCCATCGCTGCAGTGAAAAGTAATCAGGCCCTGAAGAAGAAATCATTTTCAATTCTCACTTCTTTCAAATTCCAATTCTCCTGTCAACATTAAAGTGATAGTCTGGAAGTTTAAATGTATTACACATTTTTTAAAATGTGCAAAATCGGCTACCTGGTCTCGCATTTTGATGTAAATTAAGTTATAATGTATCTGCAGTATGTAGATTTTTTGTAAAGTCCTTCCTTCCCGGATATCAGCAACTAATCAGAGTCATGGTATCCTCCCGCGTTGACCAATGAGACGAGCTTTTCCTGTGAACCAGCCTGCCAGGTCCAATCAGGAGGGGAGGGGGAGGAGCTTGATCGTTTACTTCTTGGAAATTCCGTTCCTCTCCTCATTTTGCAAACTGAGAAAGGTGTTCTGGTTAAAGAGGGGACACATTTGATGGTTTACTTTCAACTTTCCTTCCATCCCTCCTCACTTTGCAAACTCACAGACTTTCACTTTAACTGTGTCCTTCTTTTTTTTACCCCGTATTTTCATTTTGGCACAACTTTTTCCACTCATGAATCAATCATATCAATCACCTCGCGCTAAGACTCTGCCGACACACCGAACAAAGATCGGTGATGGCTGCACCTGTCGGAGTTGACCGGGACAAGTAATGAGCGCCGTCCCTCAGGATGTTATAACGAAACCCATTAACTGCTCATGTGTGAAAGTGCCTGCCGTGTTGAATCTCCGCAGCCAAATTAACATTCCCCTCGCATGGCACTGAAATGTAAATATCCTGCCTTGGCGAGAGGATGAGCTGGCCCTTTTTTTTCTTCTTTCTTGCCGCTCTAATCGGCTTTGAGGAGGCGCCGCGAAATACTAGCGTTCGTGCTCTGTGATAAAACGAGCGGCTTTAATTATAAACCGACAAGAGACGAGTCATGTCTGAAAAGACCTAAACATGGGCTTAGTGTGCGAACTAACATGAATCCATATGTCAAACAGTACAGTCAGTTGAGTCTCTTTGAGGGGCTGGATGACCACAATACAGGTGGAAGAAGAGGGAAGGAAGAGGGTTCAGCTACCGTTTGGTATTGGAGAGGATGCACTTCCATATGGGGAGAATAAAGTCCACAGATTGATCGATGGACGCACATGGAGCCCTGTCTAAACAGCAGAACCCACATGATCAAAGGCACAATTAAACACTTGCGTTCCTTCATCTGTATTTCGCATGGCGCGCCAACAGGTTCGTGAAATTGGTTTGCCCAGGCGTCCGTCACTCCTCGAGCGAGCTTCAGTTCTCTCACTCCGTTGTCTCATCATTTGCAGAAGCGATCCACACTGTAGATTGATATGCTTGTTTTGAATTAGATCATAAAAAAGGGAATCGGCTCGGCTGCGTGATTGGAATACAGACCCCGATCTGCATTTCCATGGGCCATTTGACTTTTCTGTCTCATTAAACAACTCAGACAGTGTTTACAAGAGAGTCTAACGCGAGCTGTCAATCAAATCGAGAGAAGTTCGACGCGCCGCCGCTCGTCGTGAGGGAACTCTCATGTCTCTTGTCTTTCGGAGTTACCGCAATGTGTTTTCGCGGAACAGACGCAACTTTTTAACATGCAGGGCGGGGCGTGGGAGCTTCCTTCTTCAGAAAGCTTGTGCTGATGTTCGTTAAAGGGACTATGGGGAGTTTAAAAATGTTAAAATTACGTATTTTCCTCCCCCCACATGTTCCAGCCATGTCCTAATGTGTAGAATGAGCCCAGACCTGTTCACCACAACTGCCTCTAAAATCCTGTACTGTCACTCAAAAAGGTGTTCGGGTCCGAAGTGCCGTCATGCTTAATATAGAAGGTGCAGTTACACGTATGGCCTGTGGTGGCAGTAGTGAGTATAAAATGGCAAACTTGTATCTAGCCCCTTTAAAGAGAGGGTCACGGCAGTGTTCATTTTGACAACATATTTTAATTTAGTTTTAGTCTTAGTCTTTTGACGAAAATGTAATTCGATTTTAGTCTAGTTTTAGTAAAAAAAAAAAAATCTTCAATTTTAGTTTTAGTCGACTAAAATTGCAAGTAAATTTAGTCGACTAAATTTAAGACGGATTTAGTCGACTTTGCATTGATAATATTCATCATAATCATATTTAATCTTGTTCTTCTGCTTCACGGAGCTGCTCCACATGAACAAAGCTCAGATTTACATGATCTGAGGCTCTTTCAGACGGTCAATAGACGTTTGGATGATTTTACTCTCTCCCTTTAATTTTTATTTAGTCTTATTTTAGTCGACTAAAATATCTGGACATTTTAGTCATAGTTTTAGTCTCATGAGAAACTTTTAATTTAGTTTTAGTCCAATTTTAGTCGGCAAAAATATCACTTTGACTAAAATTAAGACGAAGAGGCTGGACGGGAAGTTTGCCGTCCACACCTGTTTGCGGTAGAGGGAGCTGCGCGCTTTTGCTGTCGAGGTATATTTTTCTAACGGCTCCTCTGACATGCCGTGTTCCTGATCGCAAATCGATTTTCATTGTGGGTGGATGCCTTTAGGGAAACTGGGAATGCATCCAAAAGAAAGAAAGGACCGACGAGGACCGTTGCAACGCCTGATAACGCTGAACGAGTTTGTCCGTCTACGCCGCGCTCTCCCGAGTGTTCTGCTCGTAAACACGCAGTTGCTCTTGGCATGTCGGGATGTTCTTTTCTACCAAAATTCTTCACGATGCACTCCGTCTCTTCACCAATGCAAAATGATTTCAGTGGGTTTTTGGAGAGAAGCCTTCCGCGGGCAGCTCATCTCCCTGGGAGGGGACAGAACCTGGCCTGCGCGCTCGCATGATTTAGCCCCTGTGATTATATCCTGTGGGGTTATCTCACATTCCTGGTTTATACCGATTTTCCACAGGCCCTGGAAGAACCACAGAATAATATCCGAAATGAAATCGCCAATATACCAGTCAACATGCTTCAAACAGTGGACCAAAACTTTGAAAATCATTATGTATTGACAATGGAGGAAAATAATGTAAGGATAAAGAGTTTTGAAATGTGGGCAGTTTTTTTATTCAGCATGAATAGGACACATTTGACACAATTTTTGCCAAAACATACACAATTATATCTATAAATTACCCAGCTTCCTTTAGTTTGACCATTTTTGTTATGTCTATAGCTTCACTTCCTTATTGGACACTGACAGGAAGTGACATAGATAGAGGCAAACAATTGTAAACTGTTGCTGTGCCGACCATGTTATGTCAATAGGAGTTTAAGCTAATGAGGCTTTTATATTATGTTAATGTGTTTATTCAACAACAGTCAACAATGAGTCAGCATTCAAATCTGATATCTAGATAATGTATGGCGACATGCACAAGACAACAGTTGAACAAAAAGTTGGCTTTAAGTAGTAATTTCCTCCACGTATTCACATTGTGGTTGTAAAAGTGCTGGCAGTGTGCTTGTGCGATAATGGGATTCAGGCAATATAAAGCTCAATATCTTACATAAATGTATAATTGAAAGCGCTATTTTCACTCCAGTTTGTAGTGTGTGGGCGCACCTGCAGTAAAAAAAAACATCATTTATATTCCTCAAATGTAGAATTTAGTTTAGTAGGTTCCACTTAATGTCCCGCGGTCTATCACACTCGCTAATCCTCACGAGAACACGGACATGTCCAAACCTTGGAGGAATAATCTCCCGCCTCCGTATCCAGAGCTGAAAGAGGAAAAAAAAGAAGAAAAAAAAAAGAGAAAAAAAAAAAGAAGCCCGCGGCTCCAATTCTAATGCATTGAGACCGCCGTTATTCCAGAGAATCTGAGCGCCCTCACACAGCACTGACGTTCATTCCACTTGTCCCAGAAAGTAGCCAGAGGTGCCCCAAATGATCTGCCCCGCGCACCTCCCCCTCATTTGTCTACATTAACTTTGCATGTGTGGTCCGTCAGGTAATAAGTGGGCCACCGATATATTTAGCCGTGTCTGCAGTGACTTTGAAAAACACGGCGACTCCGTCTTCTCTGTCAGGAAGTGTTTCCCGAGCCTAATGTTTGTCCCTGAATAAGTTCTCAGTCTCAATTCAAATGGGTGTGGTTACCTCTCCTTTCCTGGCATCAAGTCGGCCACACCTCGGTCCCTCCAAAGATATGTCGGAATTCTGATAAAATGACCAGACGAAAATGGAGGACAATTTTGCAAAACAATTGACAACTTAAAGGTGCATTATGCAACTTTTTTATAGGAAAAAAAGGTTGATATTTATGCGTATTTTACCTTGGTGGCTGTATCAGTGGTTAACATGGCGCCTTTACTTTCGATCTTAGTCTCAACATCTCTCCAGTATCAATTGTTTTGTAGGTTTTCTTGTGAGAACGTCCGTCATCAGTGAAAACCTTCCAAACAATTGATCCTGGAGCGTCCTAGAGATGCTCCAGGACGGAAAGTAAAGGCGCCATACTGACCACTCATACAGCCCCTTGGTCACTACAAGGTGAATACGCACAAATATAAACTTTTTTTTCCACGTAAAAAGTTGCATAATGCGCCTTTAATATGGAATTACCAGTATTCGCAGACCAAGCCCATAATCGCACAAAGTCTTTCCCTCGGACACAATAAATAGACAACTTTTAAACCATCATTTTCCATATAAGGCAACCACAATGACCACCAGATGAGTTTTGTTAACATTTTGCATTGTTTCGGGTTATTTAGAATCACGTTTTGTGTAAAATATTTTCGATTCTTCCTCTCTTGTCGCCACAGAGGCAATCAAATCTGCCCCGACTGTTTACACCCATTCGCTCGAGTGAGACAGAATGAAATAAAGTGTTACTTCCATGTCGTTCATTACGCCTTTGGCAAAAGACACTCATTTCTCTGTGTGCGGCATAATAGCACTGTCAAGGAGTTTTATACGTAGCTGAACTCACACTCCTGTTCTAATTATGTTAAGCATTATAGGAACTAAGTGGCTGTCAAAACAGTACGGCAATAATGGAAGCTAAATTAAAACAATGTCTTTCCAATTTAAGTGCGGACATTGACACAGCTTAGCCGCACAAACACGGGCGCAGTTATTAATTGTTCCTTTACTTGTAAAATCGATGGCTATTACACCGCGTGGCTTTATGGGGACTATACATCTAACCGCGGCGCTTTGGGCCTCTGGACGAGTCAATTCGGCGTCAACAGGTTTGTGGCAGTAAAAATAAAAAATAAAAGGTCTTCCAAATGCCACTAATGGAAATAGAGCCCCGCAGCTCGCAAATGACCTCCTATAGGCGGCGTAAAGCGGAGAAAAATAAAAAAGGGTGTGTACTTTTAAAGTGGAAGCTTACTCAAATAAATTGCGTCTCTATTTTTGAAACCCTCGCAGAAATCATATAGTGGAAAGCAGCCTGGAGGGAAGGCATGTATGTATTTGGGCAAAACCACTAGATAGTATTAATTACATGGAAGTGTATAGGGATAAACACCTTATAGGAGGTTTCAAAACTTGATTTATAGGAGTGCTGCTTGGATATAAAGTCTTTGTTTCACACAAAGAAGGTTAGCCAGGTTCAAAAGCCTTTATTTTACATGGCCAACTGGATTCAGAAGCCAGTGTGTTTTGGCTCATAGGCAGTTTGCAGGAGTCACATGATGCACAAGGTGGGCTGGCACGTGGTCACCTCAAATCCGACGAAAAAGCAACAACAATTTGACAAAAACAAGCCAGAAAAGCACCAATAACACAATCAAAAAGTGTTTAAGAAGCAACAAAAATGCGACAAAAACATGGTCACAACGCAACAAAAAAAATGTTTTGTAGGTCTTAGCTTTCCTCTCTGCACCCGGGACCCGCCCCGGATAAAGCGGAAGAAAATGGATGGATGGATGGTCTTAGCTTTCAAATGAGGCTGGCCTATAGGCTGTAAACTCCACTCGAGAAGCTTTTAGATTTGGGTAAAACCATAATAATTAGAGATAGATGATTACCTATTCAGCCCCATTCATAGTAAAGGTCCCGAGTCATTGGTGAAACTTACATGGCCGCTCTGTCTCCTCCGACACAGACTGTTCCTTAAAAGTGTGGGAAGTCCTGCACTCGCGGGGCGGGCGGAGCCTCCACAGAGCTTGATTGACAGGCTCTGGGGCCAGTCAATGCACTGAAAATGCTTCCACTATTTCGGGCTAATACACAAAAACCAGTGTGGTTAAAAATATTTCACCCATTGTCACATTGGTCACATCATTTTTAGACAAAGAGAAACTTTTCGGAGCCAGGCTTTTAGGCAGCGCTAGGGAGGCCTGAAGTCCCCCTAGAATCCTGTCTACCAATTGTCTTTTGTAGTCGCCCCTGGCCACAGGTATTACAGCAATGTCAGCTCACTGCCATGAGAACCACAGAACAGCACATTCCTCGCCCACTGGGTAAAATCGAACTGGAGAAAATGTGCTTGGTTTAAGTATAGGGTGTAAAGCAGTACAATACATCAGTTTAATATATGTATATATTTTTTTACAGAAAAGGAGAAAAATCTGTTGTGGGCATAGCCATGGGGTATTGAGGGTTAGCCGTAGCTTAGTACGGCTACGAAATATGTGCACATTACACCATACATGTCCATATAACTCCTGCAAACTAGTTTCAAAGTTGCCTCAGACAGCCGTCTCGAGTATTCCCTGAGGAACGCCCATGAGCCGAAACGCATTTGGGCTTGTTAACTTTCTGAACCTTTTTGCATCCAAAATGGCTGACCTTATGTTCACGGCTCAGTCAACGTACAGTTTTATGAGGGAATTTTCCTTTCCGTCACCTACCAAAGTATACACGGGTCGCCATGAAGCATCTCACTCTATTTAAATTCCGAGACTAACTCTGATTGTGGTTTATTTGGATAAAGTATGTAACAACTCCACAAAGCACAGGAATAGTGTTTTCTCAGCAGCGCACATCACAAAAAGGCCTAGACCAGAGAGGCCAAAACAGACAATTTGTGCCAACCATGTAGTCATATTGCAGTATTTGCTATCGTTACTATAATTGGTATCCAGGCACAACCTCATTGTATTCCTGAGGCGGTGGGCAGATTCAGCGAGGTGGTCTAAACTGTTTGGGGGTCATGATCAAACTGCTCATTAACCAATGTTGCCAAGGATACGACGATTACCGCATTCCAGTTATTTACGAAAGCTTGCACGGCTTTATTTTGGATGTTACGGCTGCCACTCCAACCAGAGAAGACTTTAACAGACAGTGACAAACAAGTGAGGTGTGGTGAAAAGTGCACCCGAAAAGATTTGCTGCTTAAATCAGGCAGATAGAGACGCGTTTGTGCAAGGGGGAAAAAAAAAAAAAAAGTTTCCTTGCCGCTCAACAACGAACAAAGAACCCAGGTTGTAATTCTCCCTTTCCCTCCCACTACACGCGAAGGAAAACACAACAGCGGCGTCGGAAGAGGTGTCCAAGAGCAGAGGACGTTGACGGACACGGTGAAACTTGGCACAGCTGGCGGCTTCCTGTCCACCTGGCTTTAGCCGCCATTGTGTTGCCTCCCGGTTGTCTTGGCTCGAGGAATGATTGAACTGGCGCTGAGGTGAGGATTTTGGCACGGGGTAGGGCTTTACCTCTGTGGAAACAATAGCACGCAGATGGGGGAGGTGGAACCGCGAAGGGCGAAATTGTTCACGGGGAGGATCACGGCATTGTGTGGGTTTTGCAGGAAAGAGATTGGTGGTTTGTTAAAAAAAAAAAGAAAAGAAAAAAAAAGGCCATGAGAGTCCCGCTGCTTGGTCTTTGGCTAATCAATTCCGAGCTGCACTGTCCGACTTCTGTGCCTGTCACCTAAAGGCAGTTTTTTCCCTGACTGAATTGACAGGGCCAGGTTTTTTTTTGAGCATGTGGTGCAAAGACACTGCTATTATTTCTTGTTTGGGAGTAAGGATTAGAGTGGCTTTAAAAAAAAAAAAAGCATTCCCAGAAGACACATGCAGCGTTTTCAGCTTTGGCATGCTCGTGACCCTGCCTTTGTTTATATTTTCACTTTACAATGTCACCTACAGTCAGTTGAATTTTAGTGTGGAATACCTGTGCATTCTGGAACACAACAACTGTATGTGTAATGTACAGATGGGTTATTATGCAAAATCTTTTAACTGGTGCTGGGTACCGTTAAAAGATACCAGTATGGTCTCAGAAAAATACATTTTAGGTACTACTGGTATCGAAAAAGCAGGTACCGAAACTGCCCGTTGTGACTGACTGACAGCTCAAATAAATGATATAAACTGAAAATAATTGGTCTTTTATGGAATAAAGTAACATTATTGTTCTGTTCTAGATGAGATGGTTCAATAATGTATCAGGGTATCGGTATCGTAAACCAGTGCCAGTGCCACCCAGCCTTGCTTTTAACAATGTTAAAATGGTTTTCTCTCATCAAAGACATTCCTAGAACTGTTTTACGCAGCACTTGTACATCTTTGAGTAGACTTTGGATCTTCACCAGTGGCTGTGCTTAACCTGTTACCTGCTACCTTATATTCAAATATCAAAGCGTATTGACTGGAGAGCTTACAGCCTGTTTGCCAGTGTGATACCTCATTTGAAAGCCAAGACCTTCTAGTTTTAAAACAAATATGCGTGAGATCTGTGTGAGTGAAACATAATTTACAAGGCAGTTGCCATTCCTAACCCTAGTCATAAGCCTGATAAGTGTTACCTAACCCTAACCCTAGGCCCCTGATCAGGGGACGGCAGGTAACAGGTTAAGACACCTCCTCCTGAGGTCCGACGTATCCAGGACATGCTTCCCTCACCTCTTGATCTTTTGCTAAACTTAATCCTCTCATCCCAAAATACTCATATTACAGCCACAGCGATCGGTGTATTTTTTTCTTCTCTGTATTGAAATAGGCTTACTTTAGCCAGCTCACAGGATCAGGAAGTGAAACTACTGGATATTTTGTTTCAGCTGTTTTAGATCAGCATTGCATTTTCCAACTGTAAGATAGTGACAAAGAAGTATTTGACATTTTTACCAAATAGTTGCAAAAAGCATAAAACCCCTAAGGAATAACCAACGTTATCTACTTTGAATGTATTGGAGTAAAGCCTTCCTGGACATCATTATTGGTTAGACTTTAACAAAACATAAAACGTTTTTTTCCCTCAAAAATATCATAAGAAAATATAAATATATATACAGATATTTTCCTAAAAGGTTGCTGTCATATCCAATATTGCACACGTACCAGGCCGGGGGAATCCAGCCTGAGTCTCCTCATCTTTATAAACTGCATAGTAACAGCTCTGCACTCCACCGGTCCACTTTTTCTCCTCTACTTTTTAACAAAACTGACAGCGCCTCGTGTTTCAGAATTCAGTGCAGAGACCCTGCCATTATTTCCACTTTAGTCACGGGGAAAGCAGGTATTTTCATGTGAAGCACGCCCCATCAGCCCCCGATCAGGAGCGCGCGGTGCCCGGTGCGATTCCGTGCCGCAGCCTCCCACCCTGACAGATTATCCGCGCTGAATGTTTGGGAATGATAATGAGATCAAAACACCCCGGTAAGTCGGGAAGAGAGGGCGGAGGCTGGAGAGCCCGGGAGTGGAACGGGAACGCGGGCTTGAGCGATGGCTGCGATAAATTGCAGAAGCAGAGGCACTTGAGCATAAAATTAGATTTTACAAATGTGTTGTTACCTGACAGTTGTGTGACAGAGGAGATATCACAACATTATAGGGGCTGCATGAGGAGCACTAATCGCATCAAATAAATAAGAGGCCCTCTCAGCTGTGATGGCGAGCCGATGTGGACACCGAGTTGGAGGAAGGAATAACATAATTAAAAGAGCCTTTTCCCATTATGCTCTCAAACATTAGGAGCCCAAATTCAATTTATATGATAATACATGATGTTCTGGAAAGGCTGCGCACACTAACACATTTGTCTAATGACTGTAGCACTTACTGGTGCATTTGGAAGAGATTGTCATAATTCTGAGCTTTTCTTTCTGCATCTCAAACATGATCTAATGCCTCTTAAGCCAGCAGTGCACCATTATAAGAAGTTGAATTTCTAAAGTTAATGTTTATTTTGTCAGTTTAGTGTATTTTAGTTTCTCTCATTTGATTATTTTAGTACAGCTGAGTTTCTTCCTTTATTCACAGATTCACTTTAACCTTCTACACGACCATTCTATTCTGTTCTAAACAACACATCTCAGAAACGGTGCACTTGAAATCACCTGCATCTATGGTAACAGACGTCTAAAAAGAAAGAAGAAGAAAAAAACATTTGAGAAAACAATTACATGGCACATTATTGGGAGTGCAGTGAGTTAAATACATCATTAGGATGACAAAGAAGCAAATAAATGAGTGTGGATGATGGAGTGCGGCTCTAATTCAGGTCTAATCCAAGAGGCTTCACAAGGAACGAGCCGCGCCGAGACAGGCTTCAGCGCATCACAGGAGAAATACTTCTCCGCCATTTACATTTGTCAAGGTGCAATGCATTAGGGACAAAATTGGCATGCAAATACATGTACATACAGAATAAGGTTTGCATTATTGCACTCAGAAAGTACAGGACGTCTTAATGAAGACAGTAAATTAAATGAAAAGGGGAGGAATTGATGATAAGGGCTGGGAATTGACTAGAAGTACAAACGTGACCTTCGCTAATTATTGAAATATGAATAATAACAACTCGGACCCAATTTTTGTTCTGGATCTCAGTTATTCAATTAAATACTTTTTTACTGTGCTGGAAAAGTTAAATTCAGGACCTTTAAATTACCGATACTGTATGCAAAATCTACTTTTGTTTGTATTTTTATGGTTCTCTCTTCCGCATTGAAAACGCCAGCACACACTCCAAAATCCGTCACACAGTGTTTTAACCTCTTAAAGCAGTACTATGTAACTCTTTCCCCTAAAGGCCATAAGCGCAACTGCATGTGTCATAGCATTTTTTTTTTACTTATTAATTGTCCGTGAGAGTAAATACTACACTGACAGAAAAGACAAAGGGAGAGAGGGAGATTGTACATCCAATTACACAAATACATCATTTTGTTCACTCAAACTTGGCTGCAAATACCGCAAATTTGCCCGTTAGCCTGTTAGCTTCATCTTCGTGATTCTATCAGTGTGTATTGGTGGCTCTGGTCCGGTGGCAGCGAAGTTGCAATTGTGGTTTTCTGGCCAGAGACACCAGGGGGAGACGAAAGACCCTCCAATCATCCCGTTAAAACTTGTATTCCTCCCAGAGGGACTACGGAAAGGATCTATTATGGTAAACAAGTTCCATAGTACTGCTTTAACCCCCGCCGTAATGCATTTTCTCTAATTTAGTATGGCATTACCCAAATCTAAAAGCTTCTTGAAAAAAAGCGACAAAAACGAGAAGAAATCGATGATGAAAACACAACAAAAAAGAGCAAAGAAAAGTAGCAAAAATGCAACAAAAAAAGCGATGAAAGTACAATAATAAAAAAAAGTAGCAAAAGCGCTTCTCTTGCTTGTATGACCCTTCTAGCAAGGAGGGTCATTTTGCTAAAATGGAAATCTCCGCAACCTCCCTCTGTGGCACGGTAGCGCAGCGGTTGCTTCACAGCTAGAAGGTCCGGGTTCGATTCCCACCTGGACGGGGCCTTTCTGTGTGGAGTTTGCATGTTCTCCCTGTGTCTGCGTAGGTTTCCTCCGGGTACTCCGGTTTCCCCTACCACTAAAAACATGCACAATAGGCCAGGATGAATGATGTGAGTGAGTGAGTGAATGTATGGTGGTGGGCAGAGGGTCTGTTGGCGCAGGCGTATGTAGCCGCGAAAGCGCTTCTGACAGTCTCCCCAAGGGGAAACTGAAGCTACAAACGTAGCTTTCCACCACCAAGTATGAAGTGAATGTACAATTGTCTCATGTAAAGCGCTTTGTGACCATGTCTGTGAAAGGCGCTATATAAATAAAGATCTTCTTCTTCTTCTTCTTCTGTTACCCACTGGCTTAGGGATGTTTTATATTTTCTCAAACTGGAAAAAATACGCATGGCGCTCCATGGCTCTTCTGACAGATTCACTCAGACCTGGAATCCCTGGTTTAATTTGCTTAAACAAATGAACTTCCCTTCTGTACCGGATTAACTTTTTTTTTTTTTTTTTCCTATATTACCTGTTTTGTCTGTCAAAGTGGGGGCGCCATACATTTTTCTTTATAATTTTGGACATGCTTTTAGTTAGCTGGTTGGTTGGTGTGCTTTTGTTTTGTTTTGTTTTGTTTTGTTCTGTGTGTGATTTAAGGAGATTGTATCAGTATTCTTTTTCCCTTGTCTTTAATCTAATTTGTTTGAAAAAAGTAGCAAGAGCTTGTCCTGATCTTGTCCCACTCAAACTCTCTCCCTCGCACAAATTAACATGCTGTTCCTTCAAAGTTGTAGGACTGAACTGTTACCGAGCGTGTCCAGGATCAAACAGTGTGCATGTTCCAGCGCGGCCACTGTGCTAACTAATGAGCCAACACGCAGCCTGGCACCTTTAATTAAACCGCAGCGCTCATTTCCTCCGCTGATGCTTATCATTGATTAAATGTAACAGATTTACTGGCCCGCTCCCTCGGCTGCAGCGCGCGTGTGGCAAAAGCCCGAGCAGCCAACTTTCAGCGCTCCGCCATTGTGCAGCAGTCCCTGGCGCAGTGGTGATACGCATAATTACGAAAGGAACATATTCTTCTCCCCCCCCCGCCCCAGAAATTGGCCGTGTTTCCGGAGTGTTCATGCTAATTTGCGCGAGCTTTGTGCCGGTCATTGTTTCCCGGCGTCATTGTGTGAAACGACCGCTGCTTCACGTCCACGGAGACGGCAAGCTTTTCAGGATCGGGAATCCCACTTGTGGAAACGGGGAAAGACAAAAGGGCAGGACTGTACGATCTTGCCGGCTGTGTGTAGTTTTTGACTGTAAAAAAAAGACTTTTGTGGGATTTGTTTGAATATGAAACAGGAACAATCAGATACCCAGCTTTACGTAAGTACATGAAAGTAGCGGAGTAATGAAGATAGTCGCGAAGCTAAAGGTGATGGACTGGTTTCCATCTCTCCATTTGCAACAAGCAGTTGGATTTAACAAGCCCCGCACATCACTCCATAGAAGCCAATAAAAATAAAATATGTATGCATGCTGCTTGACAAACAGGCCTGGATTCCCTGAAATATGAAGTTTTACAAGGGAATAGCAGTTCGGCTGTGTGGTAACTGTAAGTAAGGTCGTATTGAGAGCCTGCAGAAAAGTCTTGTAATTGATCTTGGCTGTGCTTTTTACCAATTTCAGCTCACACAAGGGCAGCGCCGCGGTAACCGTTTTTACCTCCGCTGTAAAAAGAGCAAATACTCAAAGTGACCTTGCCTGATGGAAAGTGTGCATAATACACATTCTGCTGTTTGACAGAAGTCAGCAGGAGGAAATAGAGCAGAAAGTACCTGCACTTTTAAAGTGCTACTTACAGGGTAGTGCTGTAATTAAGTTTGGAACTTTTAATGTAAATTAAAAAGCAAACGTGTCGTGAATGGATTTGTTGAAAACAAGTCATATTTTAGAAAATGTTTGAGAAAACAGGTAAAGCTTTGGCCAGTGATAGCTACTCAAGGACAAGTAAAAGGCGTCTGACAGTGTAAGTCAATAGTGCTTTGAAATATCAAACCCTCGAGCTCGTGTACGGAAGATTAACAAATATTGGATTTCATAAAGATGCATTTGGATGCAAATGGTGGAAACAAAGATGAAGAAAAACACAAAGCAACACACAGTGCATTGTAAAGAATGGTTGTTCCAATCATCATCTACTGTATACAACGTCACCTCCTCTGTGGAAACTCCTGTACGACCGAGATCCTACTCCAACAAAAAACGTGCACTGCTGTGAAATGTTCGGGGTACTGTTTATACACTCTAAATGTTAATGTTTCCTGCTTTGCCCATCACATTACATTCAGAGAAAGCTACGGAGCTTTCATTGTCACCACTTCTTGTTTTGCTAATCCTTTGTATTCTTAACATATTGCCATTGAAATAACATGCTAACCCAAGTTATTCAGTCAAATTTTAACATACAGCAACAATGCTGTGAGAGTGGCTGAACACACAGACTGGGTGCCACTTTTCCATAAGTCCCTTTGTAAAGCAAATCCAAACCATCTTATTCACAATACTGTGCGGTCTTGATTAGTTTCCCACACCTCTTAGTCCTTTGGTTGAATTTGCTTATTTAATTACAGATTCAGTCAGCCAGCGCGTCTTTACATGACAAGGCTAAACACACAACTAAAACCTCTGATCCTGGTGGTATAGACAGTTTTACATCATGCATACCTCAGCGTGGTGCACGGAAATATCGCAAAACAACCCGTGGCATTACTGTGTTTGATCGACTTTGCTTTGGCAGATGCCCCGTCAGTCACGCCACGTTCTTTGAAGTGAATAATCTTAAATGCACACCACGGTACGAATAAATACTATCAGTCCTCTTAACGTAGCACACGGTTTGGAGTCGGATGCACTGAGCTGGCTCCCGGGCAAACTGCCACTTCCCGCGTTCTGGGCTAGCTTTAACATGTAGCCGTGCCCACGACGTTTGCTGCGAGAACACGTGCATCTTCCATGCTCTTTTTTTTGTGTGTGCGTGAGCGAGCGTGTAGATGAGGGATTTGCAGGCTCCGGGGTTGCCTCAGCTCGGCGTGGCTCCATCACCGCGGACCTGACAGAGGCTGCGCGAAAGAGCAGCTCGGTCACTTTACAAGCCTCGATTTAGCCGCTAAACATAGATTAACTCCACTTTTCGATATCAATCTGTCAAGTGGAAGTTCTCTTTGGCCCACAGGCTTCATTGGATTGGAAACCTGGTCGAAGAGGAGGGAGAGGCGGTATAATTTGAACCCACCACCAGTCTCCCGTGGAAGCAGCCGTAACCGTTCGACTTCCAGCAGTGACCTTTCTTTTCTTTGTCCTCCTTAAGTGTACTGCTAAAGAGGACATGTGTGAAGAAAAAGACCGTACAAATGTATCAAATGTATCATACAGGATTGCAGCTCATCTCCATGGTAACGCGGAACAGCCAGTGCCATCTTTGGGAATAACAGACAGCTTTCCTTAGACTTAAATACCCTATACCTCCTACATCTGAACAAAATATGTTTTGTTCATCAGTATTTTGTAAGTGAATGATGTGTTAGAAAGAAAAAAAAGAAGATACTGTGCATTTGTATGTGCATCAGTTTGTTAGCATTTCTGTGACCCTGAAAAGCGACTCTGCAAGTTGCGAAAAGTGCTTACGAACTCACCCCTGTGGAGAATTCTGAAGCTAGGAATGACTTAAGGGAGTTAGGAGTGAGTTTGGGTACAGCTATTTTATGTTCTACGATCAGTTTGACATTATTTGCATGAGAAACATTGTCCAATATGGTGGTGTATGTTGTCACGGGACTCATTCATTGGGAACTTGCAAGGTTGTTGTTAAGCTCCAATGTTCAATATTTCTCAAAAGCACGTTTACATTATATTTCACCAGACAGTTTGTGCGTTGCTTCTACAGCTGATGCATATCCTCGGAAGACTGTCTATAGAAAATGCCGCAATTAGTGACGGGTTTATACATTGTTGGAGGGCCGTAGAGACTCATTAGAAGCCTTCATGCTTTGGTCTAGTGAAAACATACTAATCACAAGCGTTTTTGGCTTTAGATCCGAAGAACATAAGCGCGACGTCTCAATCCGGATTCTGTCCTTGCTTTGTTTTGTAATTCACGCAAACATAACAGCGCTGTTTCAGTGAACAACGTGCGGTGCTACGGCGCGCTCTTCCAATGACGTACACCTGAGGGGCCCTGTTTTGCTTATGGAAGAATTTTGTAAAGGGCAAAGCAAATTATCCGGCGCATTTGCCTCCCAAGGAGCGACTTTGTCCTGTTTATTAAATTTGCCAGAGTGCTTGTGAGCGATGCACATTTTATCCTCTTAACAGTCAAATTACTATATACTCCAGCAATTACTTAATGTATCCTAATGAGATTTCCCGGCGAAATGGAAGGATTCATTTATTTTAATGTGAGGCGTTCCACTGGGCGCTTCATGCATCACGGCCTCCCTCGCAGCATGCAGCGGAGGGGCAAACAGGAGCTCGGGGACGTCGACGTAGCTCGCAATGCGCCGTAGAAGCGCGGTCGTGGGGAGGTGTGATTCAGGTCCTAGAGTGTTGATGTGTAGGGGGAACAGCCGACCACATGTGCTATTTTAAACCCAGCAGGTATTGTGGAGCGTTGGCAAAATAAGGGTCATGCTGGTGAACAGAGGGAATAGAGTAAAGAGGGTGTGTCAAATAGACCTTTTTAGCCAATTCGTTAAAGTCAGTGGTGATTGTTCTTAGCGCTGGTCTGCTGTTGGTTGGGTTTCAACTGGTCCAGTTACTCCCAGAGCTCACCTTGTAGGGCGTTATTTTTGATAACTGAAGGTTGTAGGATCGGCTCCAACACTTTCAATGAAAAATGAAAATAACATTGTGAATACACTTTTTATGCATTGGTTACTGTTGCCTAGGGCTGGGTGATTTTGGAAAAAAAATAATCAAGATTTTTTTCCCCCCATATTGATCGATCTCGATTTTCGATTCAAAAACAACTGCTTTCATCAAGTATCATTTGACACACAAAAGTCTTCCATTGTCTAGGTAAACTAGGTACTGTTTGTGTCAAAGAAATGGCTGTAAACCTGTCGATTATAAAGTCCTATGACGATTCTTGAGATTGACCAAAGTAGAGATTTTGATGAAATTTCAATGAATTGCCCAGTCCTACTGTTGCCGTTCTTTGTTTTTTTTCTTGTTTTCTATCCATTTATTTACTCATGCACATTGCACACTAAACACCCCTACTCTCGGTCAGTGTAGCATCCACTGGGTGAACCTACTGTATATGTTTTAGGGTAGGGAAAACCGGAGGTACCTAGAGGACACCTTCGCAGACACAGGGAGAACATGCAAACGCCTGTACAGAAATGACCCTGGGACCTTCTTGCCGTGAGGCACGAGCACTAACTGCTGCGCTAACATCAGCCCATGCTCCTGCAGTAGCGCAATTGTAGCCTTTTGGTCCACAATAGTATAAGTGTGGCCCATAATAGTATAAGTGTGACAGTCCATTATTAATAGATTTTTTCCCCTTGACGGCCCAAAAGTACAGCAGCCCATCAGGAAACGTCCCGACTCTCTCGATTACCCAGCAAGCCACTGGTTTGGGTGTTTTGGGAACGGAAACGACAATGGACACCCTCATTTTATTCCAGCGACCACACTTCTTTCACGCCAAACAGAAACGCCAACAGAAATCAGGGCTGGCTCCATGTTGAAATGCCTCATTTCGGTACAAGCCTATCCCGTGCAGATGTGATATTAGTGATACAAGCCCCTGAAGATAAGACCAAATCTCACGGATTCAGAATTGCGAGACATTTCATATATAGGAGCGTCCACAGGAGCTGAGACATTCACACTGAAATGGATGTTACATTGTATGGCGAGTGTGGATGGGTTTCTCATGGGCCAGTGCATGCTGACTGCACTTAGGAACAGATCTACAGTGTGCTGAAGGGCTGCTGCTGAGTCACACAGGCTTTTGAAGTCTGTCTGATCTACCAATTTATACAACAGGCTGTTATTATGTGCTCAAACTACAAAACACAGCTGTTCACTCCAATCGACGAAATGATGTCATTTTTCAGTTTACAGCCATTTGAGGGGTACACAAGGACTTTCAAAGTTGTTGGAACTGGTTGAAATGTTGAGGATGAGGATGAAAACATGGTTACAGCCTGGACTATACTGTCCTTCAATATTTTTAATTTAAGCAGGGATTTGTGTGCTGGTCAGTCGTGACATGAGCTAGCATGAGCTATCGTAACAGTATTGCTCTATGTAAGTTATGAAGAAGAATTTTCTTTGTTTGTCATCATACGATTTTACAACAAAATGGGATGTTAGAAATGCGTTAGGAACTCCATTTTTTACAAGCACCTTCTGCTCCTTAAACTTGTTCTCCCTTTTCATGTAAACAGACAGACAGAATGACTCTCATTTTAACTGACTTCTGTTAAATAGCCAGATTTGATTAAGTAATTATCAATTGACATATTTAGTGCAGTTATAGCTTTATTACCAAATCTACCTCATGTAAAACACATGGGAATAGAAACAGCACCTCAAAATCATACAGCAATATCAGAAATAAGGGGCAGCAGAGGGAGGGAAAGGGGATGGCAACTATTTCTATAATTGAATAGTGACAGAGTAGAAAAGAAATCAGTTGTTGAAAGAGCAAATCACAAATCTGTTTTAGCTGATTTGAACCCCCAACTTACTGAAAGGAAAGCCTGTGCTATCATTTCCCCCTGAATATTACGGGGGCAGTTTGCTAATTGCGCTGATCCTTTCCGTGTAGGATGCTTACAGGCTTTTCCACTGGAGTAAGCCCCTTTGAAGCAGAACCAAGTGTCTGGCTATGCAGCGTTTTGTTGTCGGCTATGTTTGGGAAAGAGAATATGTTGCAGCATTGTGCGATGTCAAGTGATCAAATCAGGACACCATCAGTGAGTAGAGTATGCCACATTGCATTATGGATTAGCTGTTAATCATGGGTTGCAGAAAGAAATAGGGAATGGATACCTTTGGTGAGGACACAGTTCTATGTAGTCTTGGCATGGCTACATGAGGCTTTGATGTGTTTACTTGAAGAAAAGATGTTTTTTTGCAGTGTGCTAGTCCATCTTGAAAAAAACACCAAATAGTTTCTTTTGAGCTCATAGACAAAGCAGTCCAGTTTTTGTGTGCAGGCGAGGTGGTGTAATAAAAGGGCATCTTAATGGAGAGACAAGAGCCTGAGGTGTGCTTATGTCCTGATGGAACAGGCAGCGCACACTCACAGCCTCCCCAGATCCATTATGGCTTTACACATCAAAGCTCATGTCGGGGTTCGTAGGCCTCTTTTTAGAAAATAGACAATGTTGCTCCAATGTTTGTTGCGCAAATGTGATGCCTGATGTAATGCGCGCTGCTCTCCTCTCTGCTTTACCTGCTAATATGCTCCGGCGTTTACTCCTTTGTGGATCTCTCCGTTTCATCGTGACATCTTGAGATGCAGTGTTTTCGAGGCATGGCGGCGTCTGAATGCTCCTCTCCTGTCTTGTGTCTTTCAGGTGGGATCTTTGAACAGACCGACGGGCCTGTGTCTCTTGTGAGCGCCGAGGAGCTTGCCTTTAAATTTGCTGTCAATAACATCAACAGAAATAGGACTTTGTTGCCAAACACGACGCTAACGTACGACATACAGAGGATTAATATCTACGACAGTTTTGAGGCGTCCAGGAAAGGTAGGTTGATATTCTGACATGGAACTGGATTGGTGCAGGTAAACTGCTTGTTATCTTTCTCTCGACCCATTTTAGCATACTACAATATAATATTTCGTTCACTTTTAGCCTTTTAAAGCAGGTCAAAACATCAGTATTTTCACAGTTCTAAGGCAAATTCTAAATGTCTGGCCTGTCCTCCACCTCAATATTAAACTATACAGTCTTCAAATTGTAAAAACACAACCTAACCAGCTTTGTTCCATAATCTGTAGCGCTCCCAAGCCCCAATGAGTGGAATCTGTAAACTGCCTTTTCTAGTACTCGCCATTATCGTCTCCTAACTGTCCTCTGTCTCTGCTCTAGCCTGTGACCAGCTGTCTTTAGGTGTGGTAGCCATATTCGGGCCTTCCCACAGCTCCTCTTCAAACGCAGTACAGTCGATCTGTAACGCGCTGGAGGTGCCACACGTCCAGGTGCGGTGGAAACACCACCCCATGGACAACAGAGACACCTTCTACGCCAACCTCTATCCAGATTACTCCTCCCTGAGCTACGCCATCCTGGACCTGGTGCAGTTCCTCAAGTGGAAGACCGCCACCGTTGTGTATGACGACAGCACAGGTGAGGGTAATATACCAGTTTTTTTCCTAGTGATTGAACCAAGCTAGTTTTGTCCTCCTTCAGTATATTGCAAACACGGTGTATCTCATGTCTAAAGCATTTGTATAAATCTTGTGAACTTGAAGGCTACTTTTTTCTGGCATTGCAGTGAAAGTGACCCTGCATGGGAAATTAGGAATGAGTTTGGACCACAAATAACATTTTAAGGGGAGACACTACAGGGAAAAAGTTTTGGACCAAATTGGTCTCTGAACATGCAGTATACGAAAAAAGAACAACAAAAAACCTCATCATCACAATAACATGTTTAAATATTGTACTGATTCAGAGTTTCTCCATGGGAAATTTAAATTTCAACGGCCATTTTCTCAAAATGCATTTCTCTCACATTGCGGTGACAATATCTACACATTAACAACACCTACAGACTTTAAACTTTCCTTATTTTTATATGAAAACACAAAATGTTTGTTTTTTTCCTGATAGTTGTGTCCCTATTCACCTGCAGTGTCTCGCCTTAATTTAGTCACTTCCTCTTTCATTGTTTGGAATAAAATAATAAAACGGGTATATGGCCTTTAAGGTACCGTGTACTTAGCCACAAGTGACTTCACCAGTACATGTTTGTTCTAAAATACTATTTTAAAGAAAGTGATGTTTTGGTGACCTTTCTGTGGCTTTCCAGATGAGGAAGTCAACATTTCATTTGCAATACACTGCTGTGAGGCATGTTCCGTGATTCAATACATGCCAAGTTTAAATGCAATAGTGTAAAGTCCTATTATAAGTAATAGTATGTAAGAATGCAAAATTAGGAGAGAGAGAAAGACACTTCAAAAGTTAACAATCAGGCGTTCCCGCCAAAATGATGCATGTTACTAGGGATGCAGCGATCCATTCCTGGTATCGGATATCAGAGCCGATACTGGAAAAAATACAATATCGGGTATCGGCTACAAACATCCCATACTGAACCGATACCAGTTTTTACTCTCACGCCTTAAAAACACATTTTTCACCAGCTAAATCTCAGTGAATATGGACATGTTGTTCAGTGGTCCCTCGTTTATTGCAGGGGCTACGTTCTAAAAATAACCCACAATAGATGA
This sequence comes from Gobius niger, assembly GCF_951799975.1. Classification (NCBI taxonomy): domain Eukaryota; kingdom Metazoa; phylum Chordata; class Actinopteri; order Gobiiformes; family Gobiidae; genus Gobius; species Gobius niger. The sequence continues at coordinate 27,445,365 of NC_136859.1, forward strand.
AATCCACAAAGTAGTCAGCTTTATTTTTTACAATTATTATATGTTTTAAGCTTGTAAAACCCCTCACTACACACTTTATACACTTCTCTCTAGTTCACCCAGGGTCTCCCTTATGCCTGGTGTCACTGTGTGTTTTTTTTTGTCTAATACGATTTTTAAACTCACATTACAGACGTGGGCATGGAAACATCGTGAGCTGCACACGTCTCCGCTGTGCTAAACTAAGAGACAATCGTAGCTACGACCAAAGTTTTATCGTAGCAGTTTCAGGCTTCAGAAGGCGAGTGATTATGCGAGAGGTAAAGCGCATTATAGAGAGGGACCACACTACTTCATTTTGAAGCTAAGAACCTGGAGAATTCAATCGTTGCTATTGCTCAGCTGGGGCAGAAACTGATATATATACCTAAAGTAGCCTATAAAACAGCCACTGCTGGAGTGGCCAAGTATTATCCTTTAGTTCATGAAATAACTGATTTGTACTGATCAGATCATTTTATGTGAATTGTAAACTAAATAGCCTGCCATATACCGAAGGGTATGTCGTTTAGCAAAGATCAATTTTTGATGTTTTTCCATTAGTTTATTAATAATGGATAACTGATCTGTAACATCATTCCAAGAAAGAGAGGAGCATTCACTTTTTCACTCAGAGAAAGCCTCTCTTGGTATCGGTTAATATCGGCAGATACTCAAACCCTCAGTATCGGTATCGGTATTGGAAGCAAAAAAGCTGGATCGGTGCATCTCTACATGTAACTATACTAAGCATATAATTTCTATCAGTGGTCTTGAAGTAGCTCGTGATTCTGATTGTGTTTTTTTCCATTCCAGGCCTAATACGACTGCAGGAGTTGATAATGGCCCCCTCCAGGTACAACATCAGACTAAAGATCCGGCAGCTGCCCGTGGACTCTCAGGACGTGAGGCCTCTGCTGAAGGAGATGAAGAGGAGCAGGGAGTTTCGCATCATCTTTGACTGTAGTCACCACATGGCGGCACTGATCCTCAAACAGGTGAGGCCCTTTCCACTGGTTATTTTTTTTTAAAGTTTACCAGAACTGTAATTTCACATTTCATACTTTACACAAGCACTCCCTAAAGACCTTTGTTTTCCCGACTTTCTTGTGAAAAATGCAACGCTGTCATCTGGTAAAACAGCCTGAGCGTTAGAACTTGTATAAGTTGAAGGCTGTGAACATTTCCAACTAAAAAAAAGCAGTTTTACTTGTTGTTTGTTGTTTTGACAGAGAATCTCTAAAGGCTAAATTTACATTGCGCTTTAAGTATCAAGCCCTTGTTTTGGAGGATGATTGGCAGTCAACAAAAAGCTGTCAGTGTTTTAAAGCCACCATGACACATGTGTAGGTGTGTTGCCGCTCGAAGCACGTCAGAACTCAGCTGTGGATCCCCATTTCCCTCCCTGCCCTGTCACTTTGTGTTAAAATGTTTATTAAAGGCAACATTGGCCCCAACTTACTCAAACAACTCAGGCCTAGGAAGTTAGAAGGATTAGGCTGACACAAATGTGCTCATGGGCAGTCGGTACAAGGGATGCACTGGGATGGATGTTCTCTGGAGAGACGGAGGAGGGAACAATGGATCTTTCATGGGGCAAATGTCCTTGAAAATCATTGTGTGAAAATACAGGCCTGAACAAGATATGCATTTATTTATCACCAATCCTACTTTTACTCCAATACAATGACCCATCACCATACTTTAGAATGCAATGGTTCATCATAAAAGTGCTTAGACTAAAACCCATCTGTAAGTGGTGAATTCCGCGGACCTGCACAATACATCGCAACTGAAAGATTGCGCAGCTTTACACCACTCAGCCGTGGCTGTCGGTGGAACCAGTTTAGCGTCCCCTCTGTCTGGTGCCACATTATGTCTCTGGAATATTCCCCTGTCATGTCCGCGCGCTCTATGTCGGCGGCGTCTGCGGCGACAAGCTCACCTGCTCCCCACTCTGTCAGGGAAGATTTCCTCTGTCACAGACGAGCCGAGTGTTCCCGAGTCCTCCTCTGCACTTAGGCTGCCGCCGACGCTTGTAAAAATAGCTTGCATGAGTTTGTGTTTGGTTTAATGAGAAGCAGAAAAAAAGAAGAAAAAAAAAATCATAATATCTTGAGTTTTGCATTTCTGCTAATGATTTGGAACATTACCCTGCTCATCTCTTTCTTTTTTCTTCATCATTGCGAGATGTTTTTTGATGAGATACAAACATCAGGGACCATTAGATCTTTATTTATTTGTATTTTTTTTAATAGCATAAACACCCATTTGTAACAAGCTTGTGGTATTTTGTTCCAACTCGTCCCCATTTGGAGAAAATGGTACCATCATAATTAACAACTGGGGTAGTTGGTCTGGTTCATGGACTGTATAGAGTCCGTTATATTATATTAGGCACATGTACCCATAGTTAAATCAATTTCCCCCACCAAATATATGGTATGAAAGCCAAGATTACTATTCTTTCGTTCATTATTTCCCCAAAATCATAGTAGCTTTGTAGGAATGTCTGGTAACACTTTATATTAAGGTGTTTTCATTAAGTATTAATAAGGCCATTAATAATCCGCTTATTCCTAACCTTAACCCTAACCCTAAAATGATTACCAATGCTTGTTAATACCTAATGAGCACACCGTAATATAAAGCGATACCGAATGTCAAAGTAAATATTCACTGCCGTTTCCAACGTGGCTCAAAAAACGTCACCGTCCCACATTTGGCCCGACATGCACCAAAGTAGCTTTGCGTTTGCCGTCACGCGCGCGTTGCATCTTATTTACATAACCTTGGCATTTTTTTTCCCGGCGACAGATGGTACAATTAAACGGGAAGCAGGGGCGCCATGGGAACGTGCTGCCTTTGAATGTAGATTGCGTGAAACAAGTGGCAGTAATGGAGCGCTCGGATATGAGGCAGAGATTAGCCAGCTCCTTTGATTGAAGGCTCTCTGCCCTGCTGGGAAAAAAAAAAAAAAGAAAGAAAAAAAAAACACTACACGCCGAAAGCGCCCCGAGCCATTGCAAAACCATTTAAATGCATAGAAAAAGAGGAGGACTGAGGCTATACTTGAGCTCTGTGGTGCACATATGGTGGAAAAGTCACAATATGGTTTGCGACATCCACAGTAAAAGGCATGGCATTAAAAATATATATACATATATCTTCAGTGGTTTAGCCGCCCACCAGGCTAATGCTATTTGCAAGTGGAGATTTGTGTTGGAATTTTATTGGATTGCAACTCTTTGACAGCCATTTTTTTCTTCCCATGTTCTCAAATGTGCAGACCGAATCAGACTAACCTTAACCTCTTAACCCCCACCAGAACTGAGCACCTTTCCACCAGTTTGGCTTTTCCTGAATCTTAAAACGTATTGGGGAAAAAAGCGACAAAACAGCGCCAAAAAACGAGATTGAAAATAAAACAAAAAAGACGGCAAAAGTACGACAAAAGAGCCACAAAAGCGTGACCAAAAAAAAAAAAAAAACGCTGAAAAAGTGGCAAAAATGTGACGAAGACGCAACAAAAAAGTGACAAAAAAAGCAATTACAAAACAAAAAAAAACAACACAAAGAAAAATATCAGTTTATATCAGTTTTGTAGGTCTTAGCCTATCAAATGAGGCGCTACACTATGGCCTATTATGGAAGCTTTTAGATTGGGATGAAGCCGAATTGGAGGAAATGTGCTCGGTTAAGGCGGGGGTTAAGACGTTAAGATAAAGATCCATAAATAAAGTGTCCAAAAAGTGGAAAAGTGAGGTGACTGTTTGCCTTACATGTGTATACCAGCACCTAATTGTGTCTTAAGTGTAATGTAATGTACAGCAGGAAACCTCGCAACTGATTTTTTTTGCAACAAACGATCCTCAGGAGTTTAATTGCACGACTGCATTTTGTCTACAAAACACAGACCGCGCTTCTTTTTTGACAGTCTTTCGCAAACTCAGAAAGCAAACCATTTCATTTTTATTTTATTTTTTTGCTATGACCGCATTGTTAGCTCCTCCACCATTATTCCTCCCTCATAATAACGTACGTGTGTGTTTGTGTGTGTTTTTGCAGGCGCAGACCATGGGGATGATGACAGAGTACTACCACTACATCTTCACCACTTTGGTAATGTACTGCGCCTTGGTTAATGAAAAAATCCGCTCCGTGTTTGTTCCCATCTTTCGCGCCGCCGGAGGTTTTTGATGAATAGTGGGCTAATTGCCAGTGGGCTTTGGATCCATCCCATAATATCCATTTTATTTTGACAAGCTGGGGAGGCATAATGGAGCCTTCAGTGAGCCGTACAGTAAACAGGTCCTGGCTGTGTAGCAAAAGTAGCTCGCTCTGGAGATGTGACGGGGTAAGGGTTCTAGTATTGAATAGGAATCCTCTCAGAGATTCAATAGAAACCTTTTTTTGTTTTGTTTTTTCCCCCCCATGTTGTAGCATTCACCTAGGCAACACCAAACCGTCTATGTGTAACATGCAAAGAGGTTGGGGGCGATGGAAAGTACTGTGCACCTCTCACTGTATGAATGACCCGTGTGGATCTTTGTGGGCATGATGTCATTTCCATCTGCGGTCATGCCTGTCAGGTGCAGTGCATGCTCTGACTGTATGCTTGCTCATCTATAGGGCCTTCTTGCAAACTTCTTCCTGCGGACACTTTCGCTTCATTTTCAGTAAGACACCGCTTGGAAGACGGTCAGACACAGGTGGTAGTGTGACCGCCATGACAGATTACAGCAACCAAATAAATCCAGAACAGTATCTTTTATTATTATTTCACGGTTTTAAATAGGTCACACAATCTGCTGCCGTTTCATCTATTTCTTGCTTTATTTGGAAGCATAAATAAACGTCTTTCACTCTGGGTTCTGCTATTTAGACAGAGCTTATATGGAGCAAAGGTAAATGTTAGGGTTCACTTCTGCTTTTTTTTAACCCTGAGCCAGGTTATAACAGTATATTCAGTTTTTTATTCTTATCCTCAAAGCAAAAGAACACATATTAGATTCTAATGCCAAGTTATGAGGTAATTTCCTATAGTAAATGGATAGTAATGCAACTTTTCTTTCCAATAAAACAACAGTGAATGTTTTCCGCTCCTCTTTAATCATCTGCCATGCTCCTCTTGATGACACACTATATGCAACATGACATCCTTGTTGTGCGGGAGCGGTCAGCCTCTGTGTCTGTGGTCAAACTCACCCCCTGTTGATGTGAATGAGGCTGAGCGCGAGCTTTGCTGTTCCTTTCACTTCCTGTTATTGTCTTCCCCTCTCCCTCTCTCTCTCTCTGCCCCTCTCTCTCTGGACCCGGGCGCTGTGTTGTGATAATGTGATATGACATGGAGGTCTGGGCATGATGTGTGTCATCTGTCACGCCTGACAGCTTGAACCTCGAATTCTGCCGCTCCTATGGAATGGCTCTGCGATTGATAGAGAGAATAGAAAAAAAGCACTACGATTTATTTACTCACCTGCAAATGCACTTTTAATAACCTTGCGTTACAGGTGAGCATCTTCAACACAGCTGCCCTCACTTTATATTCTGATGTGAAATGTTTCTGGGATCGCGGTCACAATATACACAATATATCTCACAACATATCTGCAAATTATCAGTGGCCAATGTTGAGATTTTTAGCTAGTTTTTGTCATTTAAAGCTGCATTATGCAACCTTTAATGTGAAACAAAAGTTGATATTTGTGCATAATTGACCTTGTATTGACCAAGTGGCAGCATGAGTGGTCAGCATGGTGCATCATGGTGGTCTCTACAACGCTCCAGGATCAATTGTTTTGTAGGTTTTCTGGTGAGAGGGTCCGTCAGCAGTGAAAACCTTCCAAACAATTGATCCTGGGGCGTCCTAGAAACCACTGGGATGGAAAGTAAAAGCGCCATGCTAAGAACTCATACAGTGGCTGGGTGAAGGTCGAATATACACAAATATCAACTTTTTATTTTTTTCACATAAAAAGTTGCATAATGCACCTTTAACATCTTAGTTTTAATGTCACAATACGATGCTTATTTCACAAAGTTTTGTACACTAGCGAACCGGAGATGTGTAATTGCAACATTGTCCTGCCGCTTCCCATGCATTCATTCAAATGTTGACATATTTGATATCCAAGCTGATTCTGTAATCCAAATATGGTCATTTCCTTATGGGAGACAGCCGTGGCCATAGCTGTGGCTGATATAATATACAGACATATGTTATATAAGATAAGATAAGATAAGATAAGATAAGATGGTACTTTATTGATCTCACAGATGGAGAAATTGCATTTGATGAGAGAGCATCCGGCAGCAGCACCCATTCAGTGCGCACCACTCTTTTTTTTTCTTTGGTGAAAGATCGTTGTGTCGCGGCCGCCATCTTCACTGTTTTGGTCACAGGAGGAGCACTGGTTGATGGGAAATCCGTAGACGATGACCACGGCGGTGGAGCTCTTGCGCTTGGCCACGATGTTCTTGGCCACACAAGTGTAGTTGGCCGTGTCGGACAGACGCGCCTGCTTGATGATCAGGTTGTGTCCACGGTGATGTAGAAGTTCCTGTCCTCGGCCGGGTCGATGATCTCGTTGTCCTTCAGTCACTCCACCCGCATGACCTTGGAGGATGGAGAAACTGTAGCTGCCCTCTGTCTCCTCTGATCATCTGAAACGGTGCAGCGCCTCCTGGGCTTGTCCCCGTCTCAGAGCGTGGTGTCCTGCACTGGTCAGCTCCCTCCACAGTCTATCACCATCTCCTCGTTGGTCCCTTTTGTTGTTTCCTGTAGCTCCTCTTGTGACGCCTCCTCCGTGCTGCAGGTGTGGGGGCTCTTGGTGCCTCTTCACTGTTCAGTGTCTCAGAAGAAGATGTTTGTAGATCTCAAATGGGTTTAGCTGATAAGCTAGCAGTTTGTTTACCTTCAAAAAAGCTGCTTTCTTCAGGACCATTTTGGACTCTCAAAGTAAACAAATCCACCAAACCTCCACAAAAACACGGTAAAGACGTACAAAAGTATCCACGTATATACGTAACACTTTACAGGCCAGTTTTCAACAGTAACAGTATCGCCACTTTAGTAGAACCAAACTTTCCGGTTTTAGATTTGTTTTTATTATACGTTTATTTGTGAAGGATTTTTTCAATATCTAATTCCTAGCCTGAGTTATTGAGTTTTGAACCAAAGAAAACAAGGCAAAATTAGATTAAAGATTAGATAAAACATTTTTAGACACAAAATCCATGCTGAAAATATATTTGTTACTGATATTTCAGCAAAATAAAACCATAAACTTTAGGGCTGGGATGATACACTTTTGTCGTGATCCGATATGTATCACAATGCTCAGGGGCCGATCCAATACCTATTGTGATACAATAAGTAATTATGATCTGTAATATGTTTACCTTAAAATTTGTAAAAACGGAAATTGTCATGTGTCCTGTGATATGTAATTCTTTATTTTGTTATGTAATTTTAATTGTGTAGGACTACAGATGGAAATGACCAGAGTGCTAAATCTGGTGCAGCCATCTTTTTAATGTAACTGCACACTGTCCTTTCAATAAACTAAATGAAACAAAGTTTATAAACCAAATGCCATTTGACAAGTGTTTAGTGCATTAACACAAAATGTACCAAAGTGCTGTTGCCGGAAACCAAAGGAGTGCAGGATAAAAACGCCTCCAAACACAATATTGAAAGTATTGCGATACTTGAAAAAGTATTGATAAAATCCGATCCGATATTTTGTCCCAGCCCTAATAAACTTAAACCTGGTTCTATCCATTAAATAGAGGCAATTCTGGCCATGGCAATGCACAAAATCCTTTATATTGTGACAAAAAGGATATTACCATTCTGCTTTGAACATGCCCTACCTTTGTCCAGGGTATTATTTTCCACTCTTTTACTCCTTAAGAAGGCAGAAAATTCACTCGCGGATTAGCTTTCAGACATGAATTGCGTGTGATTTTTATGGCAGCGCCGCTATCTCTCACAGGAGGACAGCCTATCTTTATACAATCTGTGCACGAGTATATCTTAAGCTGCTGTACACCGTCACATTGATAGACATGCTATTAGGGAGATTACACCTAGCTGCTTGATTTGATCCGAAATGATGAATACTCGCATCTTATACGGCGCGGTACAATTTCCCCCTGATGTCTGTTTTTTTTCTTTCTTTTTTTCTTTTTTTTTTTTTGATCTCCATGCGGCGCGGAGGTAAAATGCCGGATTATTAGAGCATGAAGAGCCAGCAGCACAGGGGTATGGGGTAATAACTTCCTTGTCCTCTCAAATGGCTTTGTCAACAGAGCCACATCTCGTTATGAGCAGTCAAGGTACATGCATAAGGGGCTCCCAAATGCCGAAAGTATAATCTGAGCGTATACTACCATCCGGTAAATATAGTGTCAATTACAAATAGAGCTGCACAATTCTTCACCGAAATACGTGATGTTGAGTCGAGTCGCGTAAACACGGGCGAGAGACCGCAAGTTGGAACATAAACACGTGCAGATGTGGAGATCAGTGTTTTGACTCTCACTGTGACAGACACGTGCTTTTTTAGTCCTATTGGCATCTCTGGCAGTTCTGTTGAATTACTTTGAAGGCCTGAGGTTTTTTTTTCTTATTTTGAATTGTGCAACATAACAGTACAAAACGTTAAACAAAATCAACGACAGTAAACAAAGCAAAAAAAATGTCAGAACAGCGAGAAACAACTAGAAGACAGAAACTGAAAGACATACATAGCTCCATAAATATGTGGTTGTGGCGAGGGGGGGTCTGATTACTTTCTTTATATTGAGCCTCACTGTCATCCCCACCATGATTGTAAACCAATAATCCACTTACTTATTGTACCCTTTCTTCACCATTTCTGCCCCTAGTCTAAGTTTTTACTGTCATCTTTGTCATTTTCTAATAGCAATAATCACAATAATAATATTATTACCATTATTATTTTTATTTTTTTCTTAAGATAACCATTTGGATCATTTTCTGTTGTTTTCCCATCTTTGTGTCTTTTTACTCTACCTGAGTTCTAAATACTCTAAGTGCTAGAACAGCAAAGGTATCCTTGCAGTAATGATGTTTTTAGCAGGAAGTAGTTAGGATTAGCCGTGTTAGCATTAGTGAGCGTGTTGCAATGAGTCTGTTTCAATGGCCGCTGGCTGCTCTGCTTTGTGACGACGACACTAGGGGCCGCCATTGCTGCAGTACCTCCATATAGCCGCTAGTCACCCATTGGAATGCATTACGCTTTAGACCCGTTTAAAAAAACTTTAAAGCCTGGTTTCTGATTTTCTTAAACTTTCTACAGCTAGATATTGCTCTTTAAGCGATAATGCTGGGTTAGTTACAATTAAAGAAACCAGGCTGGTTTTCGTAAAAAGAAGAAGAAATCTCATGCTAATGAGGGTCGGACTATTAGCATTGGAGCAGCGCGAACTGCACGTCCCGCAAGGGCCGAGTGTACAGTGAAGATCCCGCCCGTATGTCCTTTAGGAACATGCTTCGTCAGAACTCGGGAGGGGGAGTAAATCCGCCATGATTTCCCCCTCGAGTGTAGTCATTGAGGTAAACGGGGAGGAGTGAGGAGGTGTCTTCTATTATTTTTGACGGTCTATGGTCTATTTACTGTGTGTATGGAACCCCGGTTGTGGTTGTACTACAGAGCTGGTATGGCCTTACAGCATGACTCAATATGATAAATTGTGATTTAATTTAGGGACCAGGTGACACCGAGTGTTACTGACAATCACAGTGACTACCCGCTAACAGCTCTCAGTTAACCAACAAACAGGCCTACGTTAGCTTTAAACTCAAATGGCTGCTGCTTCAAAGAGGTTTTGTTTATTCTTTTATTCTGCGATTCCCCTGTTTAAAGTTTGGTACATTGATGTTTATGTCCCAACTTCTGGTTCCTTAACTTCATTTGCGAAACTTGACTTAGCATTGACCTAACATGTATCTCGCGAGTGAGGAAATAGTCTAATTTAATTTGGAATTGTGATCAAATCAAACATGGATTGTCTCAAGTCGGATGGTTTAGAGTTTGGACTTTAAAGAACGCTCATCCTACAGTTCATTTATTTTATACATATATTTTTTGGACAGGACAATGCAGGGTGAAAGCCGATGACGAGTTGGGAGAGACATTCAGCAATTTTTTTGCGATTTTGCATGCTTTGCAGCTCCAAAACAGCAATTTGGCATTGACCTCCACAAAGTCTGAAGCACCCCTCCTCTGTCAACACTCTCCTTCGAGCATAAGGGACTTGCATAGAATGTGCTATTATTATGTAACGCGCTGCAGTGTGGAAAGTGAACTTATAATTGGTACAAGAAGCTCTTCTGACATCCTAAAACGCATTATAGGAACGAGAATGTCGCCAAAGATGAGCTACATGGTTTTTTTGTTTTTTTTTACTTCATAATTCTGTCCCACTTAGTTTTGTATTCTTAGCTTCAAAGCGGAGACTTGTAACCTGATCGGATTTATCTAGCATCTCCAAATGTCGCAGAGAACAACAGTACTTTGCTTTGATGTTGCAAAAAAAAACTACAGTAAAGAATCCGGGTGGAGAAAATAAGGCTTTGTTGGACTGAGACCAAGAATGTTTTATTTGATGTGGATCGACACCTTTCTGTGAGTAACGTCAAGAATAATCTAGCACGATGTACAGCGGACGACAGACAAGCTCGAGGTGAAGTGCTGACTGTGAAATGCTCATGGTTCGTAATATCTGTATGAGATCAACTAACTGCTCTCCATTAAAGCCCATAGCTCCAGGATAAAGAAGGCAATACATGAATGCGTTTGCAGTGTTACTGCTCAGAAAAGGGGATTTGTATCTCCTTTAAAGTGAGTGAGTGAGAGAGAGAAAATCTGTTATTTTACCACTATGGATGAGCATCATAATGTGCAGCCTAAGAATAAATACAAAAAAAAACATATGTATGTATTTTTGGAGTACATCGCTTAGTTTCAACTCCTAAAGGGTCTTCTACAATTGCAACACTATACAGCATGTAGCCCACATCTAAATGAAACAAAATACACCTGACATGATTCAGTCATGTGGAGGGGTATTTTGAAGAAGCAGCTCATGTACAGTGTTGATTAAATACATATATTTAGAGTTGGTATTTAGAAAACTCATTTTGGGTGACTGTATTCTGGTACTTCAGAGTATTAATAATACAGTTACTTTTTAAATATCAAGGGGAATACATTCCAGTAGGGCTGGGCGAAATGGCCAAAAAATAGAATCTTGATTTTTTTACTCAGTTTGGACGATTACAATTTTTAAAAATCGATTTTATTTGAAATAAACTCTAACAAATCTACTGATCTTTCATATGAAGAAAACTGCTCAGAGTACGCTCATTAATATTTCATTTCTATTCCTTGTCTGCTCTCAAAAGTAAAACCTCTTAAAAGCCATGGAGTTTTCAAAAGTGTTTTAGTTTTATCGTCTTCATGCCTCTGCTGTGATTGACAGCCGTCTCCATGGAGACTCAAGGGAAAGGGGTGGAGTTCAATGGTCCGCTCAGAGCAGAGTGAGAGAAAGGCACAGGAGCAGACAAGAAAACTCCACCGCGTCCTCTTAAAACACAACGTCAGGTTGTCAGAAAGTTGCTGGCTTCTCCGCTGGTGCCCTTTAGCCATTTTCCAAATCATCTGTTTTTAATAGCATGAATTAATTGAAATAATTCGATTTATCGCCCAACCCTACATTCCAGTAACAATCAGTGCATTTTGGCTCCATATTGCACAAGATTATTAAGAAAGAGCTTTTAATGTTGACCTGTTTTTCCTTCTAAAATAAAATAAAGATTACAGATTATACCGCAGCTCATACAAACGCTGCACATGTGTCACATGATGCCAATGACAATAGAGTTAAAGAGTTCCTCATTAATGGGACAGGTGTTCCAACTATAGAAGTCTCAATTTTCCCAATTATATCCCATATTTATACATAAACATAATGACAATCAGCGTGAAAGTATTTGAAAAGTATTCAAAGTATTCCGAATACAATACTCTGATTAGACAAAGTAACAGAATACGTTGCTAAATACATTTTAGGGCAAGTATTCAGTATTCCGTAACTAAATACAATTTCAAAGTATTCTCCCCAACACTGCTCATGTACCAGCCTAACCAGTGCTACATTTGACAACTAGTGGTGCAGAAAGATGGTGAAATTATTGATTGAAAAAACAGAAAAAAAAGACAACTGTACTGCATTGCCTCTGAAAAAGAAATAAAATAAGAACACATAAGTCTCCCGTTGGCAGAGAGCGTTGCTTAGTAAGTGTCTTCCACGCTCCCTCCACTCTGCCCCACAGGGTGCTAATGAAATATCTATGTTGATCCAAATGTCTTTTCGCAGCCCCCGGCCCATTTTACACGACATGTGTCAACATGTGACTTCACACTCGTACAATAGATGCCCCACAAATTACGCCGACTCAAATTCAATCGCTTTTTCTCTTTTTTTTTGCTTTAGATGTTGCCAGGGGAAGGCTGCTGCTGAATAATTCATGCGATGCTACAGAAATCTAGGTTGATTTTTGCCTTAATATTTTGTGATATGAAGAGAGTTTCCCAAATAAGAAAATTGTGTTTCCTCACACTGCGCAGGATAAACTTGAGTACCATGAGGAGTTCGTCAGAGGGAATATGTTAGTGCACAAAGGTGGACTGGATAGAGTCTTAGGGTTAGAAACAAAATTATTAAAATTGTAATTTACAGATGCAATGCATGATTTATATTCATGTGGTGCAGTATTTGATCTCTATAACAATGTCAGTGGTTTGTTTCCCATTCTCTTTGGTGCCATGTGAAAAGATACTTGCACATCTCATTTTAATTGTGTGCGATTGTGTGTGAAGTTGTAGAGAGATGTGCGGCTCACTGATATGTAAAGCATTCGCCATTACGCAAATGTAAAAGTGTGACCAACTTGTGAAATTATTTACCTTCCAATACTAGGCCTGGATCAAGATCAGGTTTAGGTCTAAAAAAAGGTCTAAAATCAAAATTGCTGATGACCCTGAGTACCAACTGAAGAAGCTCACGTACCAATATTGGAACATAGAGCAGATTTGAGAACCACTGATTTAGAGATTTTCCTCTTTCCCAGGTTTTTGCTTGGAGTAAATGCCAGTGTAAAGGCTTAAGCTCATATTATTTTCCAAATGTTCCCTCTTGCAGGCTCCATGCTCACATCTCCTGATAAGCAATTGACAAGTACTGCTCCTGATCTTAAAATAGCACCGCTTTAATCAGCTGCTACGTCATTGTCTTCAGAGGAAAAGAGACCGTGCCTGAGATAAACATTGTGACAAATACATTGTAAGACACTGTGAGACTCACTCCTATTACCGTCTCTCACTGCAGGACCTGATGGCCATCGACCTGGAGCCGTACCGCTTCTGTGGAGTCAATATGACCGGTTTCCGCATCATCAACACAGACAATCCCCAGGTGGCCTCCATCGTGGAGAAGTGGTCCATGGAGAGGCAGATCCCGCCCAAACCGGACTCCGGCCTGTTGGAGG